>NC_084719.1:3179504-3854979 GCF_033807575.1 Cydia pomonella
GCCCCGCGGTGATGTTAAGCACGCTTGCTATCTCTTTTAGCTCGCTCTAAGTGCGCTTCCGAACTTGGCATCGTCTCAATTTCGCACAAGAAATAGTTTGGAAGTCAATATATTATAATGTCACATTTTTGGTAATATTTGAACCAATCAATTTTACGTTTCTGATATTATTTGAGCCGCAATTTGCGTTCCATAATTACGTTTCTATTGACATTTGCATCTCACTTTATCAATATCATTGATTGTATTATTTAAGTCCCACGTTGGGCGCCCTATACACATTTTCGGTTATATTTGCCCCCGACGTTAGGTTCGGTAATAAAGACTCGACAATAAAGTCTAACGATGAAATAATAGGATGAAATACTACGAAACATTAGGTAGCGGGAATATTTTGCAATGAAAAAGCGATTCCCCCAAAATCTAGCCTAACCGTTTAAGGTTTATTCAGAAAGGCTGTCGAAACATTGAATCGGTTGCTATTTGGATAGCTTTGTTCCGTCATTCGATCGTGAAGCTAGGTCTACAAGCCCACAGTTCCATAAAGGAAATATTTTCCAGTGTCAATACAGATGTGTATATGAACGAGGCTTTTGTGGAGCACATATACGCATTTATGTCCATTCCATTTTTTCAAACTGTATTTGCGACTTTGTTGATTTTTTGGTGGATTTGTGAATTGTAGAAATAACGGAGAAATAATGCTTAGCAAGTTTACCTTTTTGGAAATATTTTGATTCTCATATCTAATTTGCAATAACATTTACGTTCCAACTCGCCAATGTCAAATAACTGGTAATATGTGTGCCACACGTTGGGCGCCAGTATAATATTCCTGGTAATAGTTGAGTTGAACGTTGGGTGCCCATGTCGAATTTCTGGTATTTTTTGTTTATTCATTAAATTTAATGTTAAAGTAGCGATCGGATTTTGGAAAACCCATTTTATTTAACTTAAATATTATTTTGTCAACGAAAAAAGGTTCATTGTGTCCCGCGTTGCGTTCCATAAACACATGAATACACACAGGTGATATTTGCGTGATACATTATCAAAATTATTATTGGTATTATTTGAACCCCACTTTAGGAGCTAATAAAACATTTCTATGACGCCAATATCACATTAATATATTTTTTACAACCTATCTGACCTAGTCGGTACTAACCCTATGGAGCTTATGGTCCTGGGTTCGAATCCCGGTAAGAGCATTTATTTGTGTCATGGGCACGGATATCTGATCCTGAGTCGCGGGTGTTTTCTATGTATTTATATATTATATATTGTAAACATATATCATTGTTAATGTTAAGTCTCCACAACACAAGACTTATTGAGCTTCTTATGGGGCTTAGTCAATTAGTATTACAACGTCCTATATTATACGTATTACTTATGCCACATCTTGGGCGCCAATAATACATTTGTGGTAACTTCAGGTCACCAGTATTATTTCACGTCCCCGGTGTCAGTATCTAAATACACTTACAATTTTTATACCAAGATTTTATAGAATATCTGATCAGTAAATAAAATATTAAAACATAAATTACATGAAAACACACAATTCTTATCTTATCTTTAACTTATCTCTTTTATTACTTATCTTTAACTTTAACTTGAAATCCTCTATATCGATTAAAGTATCCAACAAATAAATATAACGACTAATCTTACGACTTTGCGATAACAAAGCAGGAACCTTATACGCTAATCCATTTCAGCCAAACTAAAATTCAACCTTTCTCCATTATAAGAAAGCTCAATTTCGCTTGTAATAACAAAGGAATTTCAGAACGCCTTACGTCGATTTTATGGCCATATCATTCATCGGCAGAATTGCCTACAATGCTCAGTTGCTTTTGTCATATAAATATTAAGAAGTTGGATCCAGATACTAGCGCGAATTTATGACGGAGCGTCGGTGCGCCGTATATAACGGTCTGTAAAAGGATTTAATACCTTGTTCGTTTAACGCTGATGTATTTGGTTTCAGGGAATTTTGCAGGACGAGTTAGCTTGCCTTTTAACTAACTCATTAGAGGTTGAAGCTGATGACCACGATGATAAAAGCACGACCATCTTATTACGCCTGCTGATTGTTTTAATAGTTGGAGCATATTATTAAACTAGAACTTAGTTTTGTGAGAATATTTTACGGCAAGAAATTTTAATAAACAAAAATCAACCTGTGCATGTACACTGTTTTGACGCGAAATTTTTTTTTTCTATGAGGAAGGTCGACCAAGACGGCCTGCCCCAAACAAGACCAAATTTTTAAATGTTTCTTCTACTTTTTCCTAATCAAATTACGATACTGACTAGGCCCTTAAACATATCCCCACTGTTTTTATTACACCTTGTATGGTTGACGCTCAATCGACTTGCTTTGGGTGGCTTGAACAAAATAACAATAAAAAACAATAAATTTGAAGACTTCTTCACGACTAATAATAATAATAATAAAAACCATATTTTACTTTTATATACATATTGTAAAAAGCCTAATCTGAGAGAAAAAGATAAATAAAGGAAATAATAATAATAATTTAGCCTATATACGTCCCACTGCTGGGCACAGGCCTCCTCTCATGCGCGAGAGGGCTCGGGCTATAGTCCCCACGCTAGCCCAATGCGGATTGGGAACTTCACATACACCTTTGAACTTCTTCGCAGATGTATGCAGGTTTCCTCACGATGTTTTCCTTCACCGAAAAGCTAGTGGTAAATATCAGATGATATTTCGTACATAAGTTCCGAAAAACTCATTGGTACGAGCCAGGATTTGAACCCACACACTCCGGATTGAAAGTCGGACGTCATAACCACTCGGCCACCACCGCTTTTTTTCTTCACGACTATCATTAAAAAAAAAGAGATTGTCACAATAAACGATAACACAATCATGCAGTCAATAAATTAAAAATAGGGTCATATAAAACCCATTGAGAGCTACGAAATGGTAGCAAAGGCCTCCCGATAACCTCCCAATAAAAACTTCGTAATTGGTTAAATTTATTCAGGTCAAGGCGCTGTATAAATTATGTATAATTCAGAGTTCCCTTTGTAGAAAATTAGAATTCTAAAAGTTTAAATTTATTGGTTGCGTCTCACTTTGAGACGTTTCTAACTGTCAGTTGTTGTAATTCGGGTTTAATTTCGTTAATGTGTTAAGTACCTTAAAGTTTTGGCTATTAAATATAATATTTAAATGCAATTTTTTCATTGCAAAACCCCCACAAAGATAGTCTATAAACAAATATAATGTTTTTGTAAACAAAAATGAACTAGAATAGCTCTAGTAATACTTCTACAACGTGGGCTTGAGAAACCCGATAGACTAACCACGCATTCCTAATGTCTTTAAGGAGTAAAAAATGTTACATCACTTTAAGACCAAAAAAATGTGTTATGTATATTTTCTGCACATAACATGCTATAAATTTTTACATCTTGGCGAAAAAAACAAGCAAACAACACGAGTTTCCTTTAAAACTTTTATGTTTGTCAAGAGGTATAAAAAAAAACTGCAAGTAGGCCTCAAAGGCTCTTTTACAAGTCAATACAACATTTATAGTAACATCATAGAGCGACATGAAAAATACATAACAACATTTATAAATACAACCGCCAATACCTGGGTAAACATTACATTATAATAATCTTACACATTATATGTCTAAAACAAGTCACATAGTGGCAGCATCGCAGCTAAAAACGCTGGATCGAATCCAGTTCTGGGCACTGGGGTCCATTCTGTTCCTTTATAACATTTATTTTGTATATATAGAATTTTATTTTAGCCATTTTCAAAAGTGAGTATTTTATCCGGCTTCCCATGAACATATTCATAAAGTGAAATAAAATATTGATATAAATGTCTGGAGGCAAGATAAGCAAATAACAGAAATGGAAAACAATGCGTCCCCTAAGGACTAGGACTAGTTTCGGCGGCACGAGCGTACACACGCCTTACTATTCCGTACATTTGTTTTTTATGCGCTTACACGCGCATCTTTGCAAATTTTTTCCCTACCTTTAGTCAATCTATATGAGCTTACACACGCATACGCGTACGCTCGTGTAGAATGCTATTCTGATACCGTCCTTAATTAATTTGCAAAACAAAGGGAATGATTCATGTGTTGTTGCGACACGGGCGAGACAAATATTAGAAAAACCAGTATTACTTGACCTTACTTGGAGTAAGGCCAGAAAATTAGAAGGAAGCAAAAGATATGGCACTTCGTACGAAACTTGCAACGGAAGATATGGCCGTCGCGCGGATATTTACCCTTTATCACATTCACTCTGAAAATAAACTTCTATTAAAATTATTGTAAACCGGGCTACTCACGTACTATTAACTCGAACATTCGTCATGTTTCGATCTTCGTCTAGAAGCACCGCCTTTATGTACTAATCGACGTGCGCCGAGCGCACAAAAAAAAATTTTCTAGTCGCACTGGAATTTAACCCCCGTAATAAAACTCCCGTGAATCAGTTGGTATGTATTATGTATGTTTAAAATTATACTGCTATGGTATGCAGGGTAAAAATATACCACTGAAAATAAATAAAAAATAATGATTATTTCTTAATCGTTGTTCCGTAGAGAAACGGACTAGTATTAATTAATTTTTATATATATTTAAATAGGTATTTTTTCTTACGTACTAAGCAACACAATTAAGAAATATTAATATATTCGTCTTGTATGTGGCGGCATCTTTTGAGATGACAACGAACAATATCTTGAAGCACTCTTCTGGCGCGAAATTTTGCGTTAAACTCGTTCGAGAACGTCTCTAGAAATTTATATATAAAGTTATTTTTTATTAGAGCTGCCGTTATATAAAATAGAGAAATGATAAAAGTAAAAGCAGCTAGCCTTATTTCCAAGAAGTTAGTGCCCAAACCAGATACTTGAAACTTTTCATTTCGAAGAAGCCCGACTTCATGCATACATAGTTTGGTTGTGATAAAACTAAGTTTACACAATGAAATACTTGAGACACAAGTTAGAGCTTGTGCTCAAGAGTTTTGCTTGGTAAGTAAATTAAAGCTAGATAAAACTCTTTAAATAATTCCAAACAATATTATAAAAACAATGTTATGAACGCTCTGTATAATTTTTGATGGTAATGTTGGAGAATGGTAGGAATGTCACTTAGGGACAGGAAAACAAATAAGTGGCTTCCAGAACACAGTAAAGTCACTGATGTAACCAGGCGAATGGCAAAACTGAAATGGGAGTAGGCTGGGCATGTGGCCCGAAAAGACAGCTCGTGGTGCGAGAGGCTGGTAGAGTGGAGACCTTGGGGAGACTTGCGCCCAGCAGGAAAGCCAAAAATGTGTTGGTATGACGATATCAAGAGAACAGCTGGAACGAAATGGGTAGAAATGGGTAAAGATTGAAAAGGGCTAAGAAGAAGAAGAAGAAGATACATTTTTGATGGGTAGGTTTAATTAGATGAATTACACTTATTTTTGCCTGCGACTCCATCAGCGCTCATTCTTCAGGAAATAAGTTCCAGTATAAAATATATGCATGTAATGATTTTAAGCTACGGGTAGTACGTCTAATCCCTGTCGCTTCTTGGATTCTGCTATCGCTCTACGCGACAAGATTTCCATCTTCACCACTTAGATGGTTGGTAGTCCTCAACTGTGCGTTTCTCCAGAAACTTCCTGCATCGCAAAGCTGTGGAATAAACTGTCTCCCGTGGTACTTCCGGACCGATGCGACCTTTGAACCGTCAATAAAAAAGCGTACTTTTATTTTTAAGGCTAGCAACGCGCATGCAAGTGACGGTATTTACTAACCATAGGACGATTTGTCTCTTCGTTAGCCACCTATTCATAAAAATATAGACAATAATACAATGTATAAAGAGTTCAAGGCAAACTCGAGGTTGTAACATCAGCTTAAACTTTCGAAAGACACGCATCACATTATAATGTACGTACCTAACTCCGAAACAACAATATCCATACGCTCAATTACACAAATATACTCTACAGCAATGAGCAATGGTTATTTGGTTAAGAATTCTGTTAAGAAAGTGACGCCTTTTCTGTGCTCTTGTGAGTAATTGCCAGGAATGGCAGCTTCGTGAAATAATACTTAATTTGTCGGAATTAATTAACACAAATAAGTTTTAATATATGAATTACGTTTGCCTTAGCCATTCCAGCTTTATCAAGTTTGTCTTAGGGATCATTTCAAAATAGTCTGTAAAGTTAATGATACTTACTCGTAATATGGATCTGCTTGGCAAATTTGAAACTAAACTAAAACACACATGAACATTTAACATTTTAGTATCTGAACAGTAGTATATGTCATCAATTGTCCATACAGAACCTGATGGTACATACACCCGAATTGAATTACTACTATCGTATTATACTGCTATATCTACACACATATTATAAGCTCTCTATGATGTGTTCAGGTTCAGGCATTTGATCACACACTCAACAAAACGTCATCTCGACTGATTCTAGAAATGAGGTAAAATCAAAATCCTTTGTATTTCAGAGATATTTTTCAATTTGAATATCATTATTAAATTGATAGGAATAATTGACGTTAATACTACTCATTAATAAAAATTTCACAAATAAGAAATTTGTTGTCACAAAATATTTGATGGTTTTTTTAAAGCAACATAAAGGGTTTATGATCTGTGGTAGAAAAAAAATACCTATGCACGGGACGGCTGGTCATTGACATTGTCACAAGTTAATGTGACAATAATTAAAATTACATCAAATATACAGCTTATTTTATTCATAATAATTTTATCGATATCGACTTATATTAGTTTCACTTGTCACCGCACTTTTTGAACGTCAAACCAAATCGCACCCGTCAAACCAGGGTATGACGATAAGCCATATATTTACTCTCTCACCTCAAATAGGTACAAAATGTAAATGCCACGCTTGCAATCTGCGAACATAAGTCCGCTGTAGGTACAATACGGCTCGTATCGTGCGTGCGATCTCGGCGCTTATTACGACTGCATAGAGTTGGCGATAGCGTGTATTTGCACCCTAGTTACCCGAGTTTATTAAAATTAAAACGGATGAACGTTCAGTCTAGCTGAATTAATCCTAAGAATCCTCAAAAAAGTACAAAACCTCACGTCGTGGTTCTAAGATGAACAAACGTTCACGATGTACGATTTTCGCCGGTCGTAACGGCGCCATCTGCCGGGATATTCTAGTAAACCAATTCCGTTAATTCCGTCAGCTTACTTGGCGGTAAGAGGACATCACAACTTATGGACGTGTACATCGCGAATGTCTAGAGCCCGGATTCAAAGGATATATTAAACATTCATTATAATAACATTAATTTGACGACCGGTCTCGCC
The DNA here is from genome assembly GCF_033807575.1 of Cydia pomonella. Classification (NCBI taxonomy): domain Eukaryota; kingdom Metazoa; phylum Arthropoda; class Insecta; order Lepidoptera; family Tortricidae; genus Cydia; species Cydia pomonella. Next base: position 3,186,890 of record NC_084719.1, read on the forward strand.
TAGTGGGTAGGTAGTGACCGTGACTATGAAGCCGATGGTCTTGGGTTTAAATCCCGGTAAGGAAATTTATTTGTGTGATGAGCACCGATATTTGTTCCTGGGGTCATGTGTTTTCTATATATTTTAGTATTTGTATATTACATATAACGTTGTCTTAATGCCCACAACACAAGCCTTCTGGAGCTTACCGTGGGACTTAGTCAATCTGTGTATATAATATTTATTTATTTATTTATTTATTACTGTAAGCAGTTAAGGGATAAATGCAAGTTTGCTGGGTTCATTCCTCATTGCCAAGCCAGAAATATTTTTTAGGAGTACTGGCAACCCTTTATTTACCTGAAAAAATATATGGCACGCAACTTAGGTAGATACTTTTTGTACAAATAATTCTTTTCATTTTGTTCCAAACAGAAATGTTTGCAGAAATGCCGAAAATGTTTTAATTAAATTTGGTTTTAGAAATCCTACATGATTGTTTGCATTTATAACTCGAAACAGGACCATTTGTTACACAAAACAAGTTGTTCTTGATTGCATTTTTAAAGTTATTGGTGTTCTTTCTAAAAAATCTTGTAAGCGAGCGTACATATTTTTCATAGTCGAATTATACAGAGCTTAACTAAAATAACGGCCCTATTCGAAGAATGAAATACGAAAAGGATAAGTTCTGGTTTAGATAAGTTCTCATTTAGATAATCATAATCATAATCATATTTATTGGTAATATCATATTACATGTCACAATACATTATTGCAGATAATTAATTAAGTATTCACAATTTCACACAAAATATACAGTACAACAGTATGTGTATCCTATCCTAAATCAACACAAAATAGCTCGCTATGATTATAGAAAGCCTGCTCGACAAGCCAGTATTTTAGTTTTGTTCTGAACACCGACGCACTAGGAGCAGCAACTATTTCGCTTGGGAGGTGATTATAAACCTTGCGACGCATACGTGAGCGAGTTCGTATCGTTTATATGTCGTATAATTGACAGAAGCTGCTCACAATGTCACTTTGACGTTAGAAATATCATAGATAGATCTTATTGGGATCACAGCGGAATCGAAATGAACGTCAAATTTGACATGTCGTTTTCCAAGATTTAAAACGTGTCTAAATTATTCTTCGAATCGGGCCGTTAGACTTTTAAGTCCTTTTATTTATATAATATCCGAAAGAAAGACGCGTAGCTTTATTTTATAAAAAAAAATATCATAATCAACAGGAATGTTTTGTTATACGAATAACAAATCACACGACAGTCTCATCGTTGAACAATATTAAAAACCAGAAACCAAATATAATGCGACCCGTACGTCGTAAGTCATCGAAGTAATTCGGGTCAGGCATAAATTCTTCTAAACGACGTAAACCGTATTTTTGATACAAGCTTTCTGTGCCCACTCTACTTTTCTTTCACTGTTGACACTCAGGTATAAGAGGGCCGTAAAGCCAGTAAATTAGAAGGAAACAAAAGATATGGTGCACTGCGTGAAACGTGCGATGGAATTATGGATACACTAGCGATATAAAACTGAAAACATATGGAAATAAGGCACGTTTATACAAATGTCATGACATGTTTTTATATAGCAAAAATGTTAAAATAGTAAAAGAGCTTGTGAGGAATTTGGTGTTGTAGTTGGAGGGTTGAATGGAGATGAAGTAAAACCAGTCATTATCGAAGATGTGTTGTATTGTTGGTAATCAAATACCTATAGAGAGAGCAAGTAAAATTACACATATCTTATTTGCATACATGTTACTTATTCAACTACGTGCGTTACATATATGTTGCAGACAGTAACGTAAAGTTACTTAATGTCTTTACAGTTGTTGATTACATTATACACGAGAAAATTAAAAAATAGATTTCATTTCATACAAAAAAGCTCCCATCCGTCACATTTTTTGGGGACAAAAAAACAAAAACAAGACAGAGAAAAGAATTTTGTACCAATTCTCTCAATGTAATGATAGAACTTTACCCTTTTCTAACCAGAATCATCAGAACGTTTTTGTGTGATGTTATTAAAAAAAAAACTTACAAACCCAACTGCCATAGTAAATATTAAAAGCAAACGTAATACACGCCCGTACAGCCATAAGTCATCGAAGTAAATCGGGCCAGGCATAAATTGTACCAAATGCGATGTTTTCGCATGCTTTATAGCTATCGAATAAACGTGTCGCTTTGATTGCTGTTCAATAAAACGACATCAGGAGTTATGGCCGAAACATCATGAAAAAAGGTTTATTTGGAGAGAAAATGTTGGATTTAAGCTGGAATCAAAAGGCTTTGTTACACAGAGTTGAAGGCAAAGGTAGACTCGCTAAGACAAGAATGTGTGAACCTTTTACTACAATCAGAATACGCTTCCATATATCTTTTCAAGTATAAAAAGTTATTTCTTCTTCTTTGTCGTTATACTCTTTGCAGAGTGTCGTGGTCAACAGCTAATATCAGGCATAGATATTGTTTGTCGTACAATTTCTCGTCATGTTCCGCGGTTGGAGGTCATGGCTAATTCGTTCAGGTTTCCTTCCATGACAGATTTGATCTGGTCAGTCTATCGCATAGATGGTATTTTACGCGGTCTTGTTCTATTTGCTTTACCCTGCACCACTAGACGCTGTATGGAGTTGTTGTTTCGCCTCGAGACGTGACCTAAAAAAATGAGTATGTGAGTCTTTACGAGAGTCGAAAGGCGCTGCTTGATACGGAGTTCTTTAAGGGTGGAGTCCAAAAGTAGTACCAGGACATCCCTAGCATTTTCCTGCAGCACTGCATCTCTAGGGCATATGTCTTTTTCTCGTCAGTCTTTCGGATAGTCCACGTCTCTGCAGCATATTATTTTATTATTGGAATATGGGAAAGACAGGGGCCTGTACAACCCGAAGCTTCGTGGTATTTGTAACTTTTCGATTCTTCAAATCCTTACCTTCCAAATTCAAAAAAGTTGTATAGATTTATGATAAAATTTATTTATTTAGATGTCCATAGCACGGTAATAGTTAATATAGGTAAAATTGTTACCGTAGTATGGGCATGGTCTTTTGGATATTTGTACAGCACATTTTTTTTCCTGCATGTAAATTAGTATACCGCAAGATGCAGAACTGTGTCCAATTAAATATAATTTATTAAATATTTATCTAATACATTTTCTGGTAATTTAGCTTGAGGCAGAATTTGAGAAAACATCACAAGGGCGAATTGCAAAAAAAAAAAAAACATGATAAGTGTAGTTCAGAATTAAGAAGCTGTGATTACTCTAAAGTTAATTGATTCATCTGCGAACAATTAACCATGTAAATTGCTTTGCATTGTATTTATTGTAGTTAATTCAAACACATTAGGTATAAAACCATAGAATACGCTTCATTCATAACTAACATTCATAAATAACTCGCCTTAACTACGTAAAATTATTTCGTAATTCACTAATAAAAACCTAGTTTTTTTTTGGAAAAACTGTTGATTTGAACACATGTTATTTATCTTTTGAATTTGAGCTAGTTACAAGCTTGGTTGTTGATATTTTCATTACTCGCATATAAATTGGTTTGTATTGCAGCATCGGCCAAAACAATAGCCTAGTTAATTGTAGATTTTTTAAATTTATATGCAGTAGTAATTGAATTACTTTAACTAAATTGTACGGGAATAATAGTGAAAACTTTTTTAGCGATTTACATTATTTTTAATCATCATAAACTTTTATAAATACTGCATTTATGACAATTTATGGCAATATTTAATGACGTCACACGAGTTGTTTCTATCTGACTTCTTTGTAAAAATCACCGCCTATTAAGGTGGTACAAGGTATAATAATTGATTTTGCAGTACATATGACGCTACTTTACCGCATTAGTGCTCCTCGGTCCCTGTCTTAAATACTAAAAAGAGTAAAGGAACGTTGAACTTTTTCCAGTCGATTGATATGCACTGCGTAGCCAGGATTCCAGACTTGACAACAGTATTCAAGACGAGATTTTACCGCACTAGTGCGAAAATTAGCATATTACGTTACTATGTCGCACATTTAAAGGGCCATATGTACTGTAAAACGTTGTACGATACATGTGCGAACATTTCCTATTTTTCGCACTTGTATCGTAATGCACTATTATATAATATTAGTTTTACAAGTCAAAACTACAGTGTGTCATATTTAAAACTATTTTGACAACCTGTCTGGCCTAGTGGGTAGTGATCCTGCCTATGAAGCCGATGGTCCCGGGTTCAAATCCTGGTAAGGGCATTTATTCGTGTGATGAGCATGGATATTTGTTCCTGAGTCATGAGTGTTTTCTATGTATTTAAGTATTTATAAATATTTATATATTACATAATTATATCGTTGTCTAAGTACCCTCAACACAAGCCTTATTGAGCTTACTGTGGGACTTAATCAATTTGTGTAATAATGTCCTATAATATTTATTTACATTTATTTATTTATATTGTAAGGAGGTAATTTGCAACTGGTGTCGATTTAAAGCACTCCCAATTTCCTACTTTTCACATTTGTTTCGTAATGTATTCTAGAGGTTGATTCTAATTTAACAATGTGTAATAATTTTGAACTGGTTTCGATATAACCATGACGATCGTCTTGATCACGCATGACTTTAACTTGATTTTGCATGCACCAACCAGCGTGAGCAATCTTCAAAGGTAACAAATTGTTGAATCTGAATTGGGCTTTTTTTTATACAAATATCGACTAAATATCATGAAAAAATATTTTTATTTCGAGAGAAAATGTTGGATACAGATTATCCTTTTTTCCTTTGAGCTAGTTTGGCTGTGTTCGAGCTCGCTAGTGGATTTTAGCTAAAATATTTTTATTGCTTGTAGATGAGTTGATTTATTCCGACGTTGCACGGAATTTTCTCTTAAAGAATGCATGAATTTTATCCCCTTTGACTCTAAGAGTAGTAAATGTTTTAATGTGAAATATAAATAGAAACAACAACTACTTATAAAATTGGTGATACCAATATCTAAAAATAAATTAAATGATAGTTTGAAAACAATCTGATATAAATACTCCCCCACATATTCTCTGGATTACTTAGGAGTCGTGGGATAAAAAACTAAAATTTTTTAAGTAACCATATTATATATATTATTTTTTAAGTAACTGGTGGGAGACTTTCGAGGATAGGGACACGTGGAAGAATAAGAGGGAGGCCTTTGCCCAGCAGTGGGACAGTATGGGCTCATAATAATAATAATAATAACCATATTTGAACAGCTTATAAGGATATGTTCTACTGCCATTGTAAAACATGTCCTTCATTATACTGCTTGCATCGCCCAAAAGTGGTTATGACATGCAGTGTCCATTTTTAGGGTTCCGTAGCCAAATGGCAAAAAACGGAACCCTTATAGATTCATCATGTCCGTCTGTCTGTCCGATTCTGTCACAGCCACTTTTTTCCGAAACTATAAAAGCTATACTGTTCAAACTTGGTAAGTAGATGTATTCTATGAACCGCATTATGATGTTTACACAAAAATAGAAAAAAAACAATAAATTTTGGGGGTTCCCCATACTTAGAACTGAAACTCAAAAAATCTTTTTTCATCAAACTCATACGTGTGGGGTATCTGTGGATAGGTCTTTAAAAATGATATTGAGGTTTCTAATATCATTTTTTTCTAAACTGAAAAGTTTGCGCGAGAGACACTTCCAAAGTGGTAAAAAGTGTGTCCCCCCCCCGTAACTTCTAAAATAACAGAATGAAAAATCTAAAAAAAATATATGATATACATTGCCATGCAAACTTCCACCGAAAATTAGTTCGAACGAGATCTAGTAAGTAGTTTTTTTTTAATACGTCATAAAAATTTAAAAATTTTTTTTTTTTCATCAAACCCATACGTGTGGGGTATCTATGGATAGGTCTTCAAAAATGATATTTAGGTTTCTAATATCTTTTTTTTCTAAACTGAATAGTTTGCGCGAGAGACACTTCCAAAGTGAAAAAATGTGTGTCCCCCCCCCTGTAACTTCTAAAATAACAGAATGAAAAATCTAAAAAAAATATATGATATACATTGCCATGCAAACTTCCACCGAAAATTGGTTCGAATGAGATCTAGTAAGTAGTTTTTTTTTAATACGTCATAAAAATTTAAAAAAAAAAATTTTTTCATCAAACCCATACGTGTGGGGTATCTATGGATAGGTCTTCAAAAATGATATTTAGGTTTCTAATATCATTTTTTTCTAAACTGAATAGTTTGCGCGAGAGACACTTCCAAAGTGAAAAAATGTGTGTCCCCCCCCCTGTAACTTCTAAAATAACAGAATGAAAAATCTAAAAAAAATATATGATATACATTACCATGCAAACTTCCACCGAAAATTGGTTTGAACGAGATCTAGTGAATAGTTTTTTTTTTAATACGTCAATAAATTAAAAAAAAAATTTTTTCATCAAACCCATACGTGTGGGGTCGGATCCCTTTGTTTGTTAGTCATAACTCTGAAACCGTTAACTTTTCAGGAATTTCCTTAGATTATCCTATAGATTGGTTAGGTTAGGTTAGGTTTGTTTTATGGCAATCCTGAAAAGTTACGCGTTTCTGAGAAAAACCAAATTATGACTAACGAAAATGCGGACAAACAATACATTATGACTTAAAACTTTATGGGAAACAATAGAGACCCGTGTGGGGTATCTATGGATAGGTCTTCAAAAATGATATTTAGGTTCCTAACATCATTTTTTTCTAAACTGAATAGTTTGCGCGAGAGACAGTTCCAAAGTGGTAAAATGTGTGTCCAAAGTGGTAAAATGTTGAACAAGATCTAGCAAGTAGATTTTTTTTTAATACGTCTTAAATGGTACGGAACCCTTCATGCGCGAGTCCGACTCGCACTTGGCCGCTTTTTTTTTTCAAGATAATTTGATACAGTTTTGCTGTGCCATCTACTTTACTCCTTGTACACTAGACTAGGTATAGGTACTAAAAGCAGCTATGGGGTAGTAACGAGGTTAATCTAGTTAAGTCAGCCAGGCTGGGTAAAGAGTGCCTAATACAATTACTCGCCGCTCCGGGATTTTAACCCGGTGTCCTAGATTTCTATATCACTTTAACGGTAAATACACGACAGAAAGAATTAAACTGGCAAGAACCAAAATCTAATTCTTTTAACGAGTCCAATTCCGAGATTTAGGAAATTTCTAAAACTTTAATTAAAAAAGTTATATAGTTACCTACATAATTATGGAATCTGTTTCCGGCAGATTCCAGATTCCGGCACAACTACTTTACTGATATACTACTACATGTACATATACTATACTTATATTTTATCGTAATAATTGACTTATTAATTTTTAATTAAATTTAAGAACTTTACTGATACATTTATTGCCCAAAAGAAGCGCAAGCGGTAGGTGCGCTACAAGGTGCTGTGCTCGGAATTAAAGTGTCGTTTGGGATTCCAAATGTCAAAATCAGTACTGCTGGTGTATACTACACGTGTGACTAGTCTACACCAGCAGTACTGCTGCAACAATAAGGCTCGCCGTTGCTACCGTAAATGTCAAAAATCCGAACAGCAACATCGTTTTAGACATTTGCAGCTGTAATGCAGTCGGCATCGGCAGTCGCACTGTAGTAGTAATTTTATTAAAATTTCTCGATTAAATGATCTTTATATTAATGCAGTTACTTGCTAATGCTACTACTGCAGCAGTATTGCAGCGCGACATTGCTGCCGCAAATGTTTGATGCTTCTGCGTGGATTTTTGACAATGACAAGATTTCAAGTAATAACGCCCGTAATAAGTCTAACTCAAAGTTAGTAATTCATAATAATATATTTGCGAAAAAAGGAGTTACAATATTTGGTACATTATATTTTCAAGAAAGTCCATCCTCTTAGCCGTCCATACACAGCATGCAAATCTTACTAACTAGCCTAAATATAAAATATTTTATAAAATTACAATTTTATTTACATCATACCTTAAAAAAACAACATAAGTAAGTAAGTAAGTAAGTAAATATTCTTTATTGCACCAACAATTATACATTTTACATACATGTAAAACTACAAATACTACTACTACACCACAACTACTACTACTACTAATACTACTATTTTACATAATTTAATAAATAATTTACAACGCCTTCAGATCAGAAGTAAAAAATAAAATAAATAAGGGGGTGCATAAACATATATAATTTAATTCAAATATAATAAAAGTTGAAGATAAATAATGTAAGGAGACAAAGCAATTTTTCAGAGAAATTCCCAGCATTATAAAAATGCTTAAGTAATTTGAATAGTTTAAATATATCTAGATATATTCAAACTATTCAAAGCTAAATCTAGCTTCGGGGTAATGTCAAATTAAATAAAGCTATTCTGTCAACGAAGTGCGAGCACTAATAGTTTTATCACAAAGTGGTGTAGGTTCGTGCGACGTTACGGTACAAAATAGCATATTGTATGACGTGGTTACCAAATTTTCCTCGAACCGTGAAAATTGCAATGCTTCTGTGGTATCAGAATATTGCGGACGCGGCACTAAGGCAACTAAAACTCAAATTGTAGCTCGGTCGGATCTAGGTTTAATCCAGGGCGGGTGAGTGAAAAATTAGATCTGTCAGTGTATCGGACATGCTGGCTGTAATCACATCGCTGGGGCTCAAGTGATGAGAGCATGCTATATTACAACATATTCTATTACGAGCCAGTTTTCGTTGGAATTCAGTAATTCATTCGGATGTCATTCTAGATCTAGAGCGGAGCCCAACTGGGGAAGTACCTCCACCTTACGGAAAACCGCAGCCAAATAACACTAGACCCTACTCATAGTGTTGTGTTCCTGCCGATTAGTAAGGTTGCCAGAGCTTAACGAGTTATGTTAGAGTCGGCAACGAGCATGTAACTCCTCTGGACTTGCAGGCGTACATAGGCTACGGAAACTGCTTACCATCAGGCGGGCCGTATGCTTGTTTGCCACCAATGTAGTATAAAAAAAAATACATCTACATCACCATCCAGAAAAACTGTATTTCTTCTAGTTTCCTCGCAAAGTGTACGTAATGGTCTATCATTCGGACTCTGTTGTTAATTTTGACCGACTAATTAGTATGTTATGCTTGCTTGAGTCTTTGGTGATAGTGTCACTTAAGCCAAGGTTTCACATAGTGTTCTGAGCAAGCACTTTGTTTTGAACAAATGTTTGGACTTTCCATTTACTCGTACTATTGGAGCAATTGTTCCCATTAACTGAACGAACGAATACTATCTCAGAACTGTTCAGTACCCCTAGTGTAAATAAATTCGATTTCCAAACGTGACGTACGCGTTTGCGTTTAGTCTCATTTTGTATTGAATTTCGAAAGAGCGCGCCAAGCGGGACGTTTTGGAAACTCAAAATCCTATACAAAATGACACTTAACGCAAACGCGTTCGTCACGTTATGATGTCGATCAAAGTTACACTAGGGGTACAGAACAGTCACTGAAAACGCGGCTTTACGAGCAAATCATGACTATCTTGAACCTTCTTGTAGGAATTACGTGTACAAGTGTACAAGTAAATTGCACATGCATCGTGTTGATCATTTGCCCCATCAGCATTTAGTTTATATAAAAGTGTTGTAATTAGTCAATAAGTACCTATTCATTCACTAAATATTCACGTTCGCTATTATATAAGTGTGCACACCTATCAAGTTATAATAAAACAAGTTTATCTTAAGAATTCGTCTTTCGTGTTTCACATTACTATCAAGATATCTATCAAGTAAATGTTAGAGTTAGCAAGTACTCTAACAACAAGGTTACTCTAGTCTTTAAAAAAACTGCTATTATATTGCACACTATTGTATATTCGCTGCACTGGTGTGTTTGGACACCAGCCCATATCGACTGATCCGATGAACTCTCATCGCCTTTTTGCGTCATATTAGTCGGATCATCTCGTCGTCGTAACCTGACTCTGGGCTACGGTAACAAGATTCAGTTCAGTTCGGTTTTTACTAGTTTCAAGGTAGTGAGACCACAATTTTATAATGAAGATTATAGAATGTACGGTTAATGTAAGACAGTGTACGGTGATGAGCTCTTAAAGCGATAGCTTGACTTACAAACAGTCACATGGACTGCCAGGTGGCGACTACAGAATCATTGAACGCGTTTCAAGATTATTTTTTCATTATTTACAGACTTCCACATTAGTTTCTTGCATAATAATAAGCTATCAATGAAGCACTTTAAAGTTTTAAACAACATTAATATGCCAAAAGAAAAAAAAATACGAGGCATCATCAGCTTATATGGAGTTCAACCGGAAGTCCCAAAAATAAGATTGTAATGTGGACATAATATATTTAAAGTGCCCTCCTAAAAAAAAATACCAAATATTATCATTTGATATGCAAGTACCAATTTTTTTCCGGCAAAAGAACTATAACTGTGAACTGCTGTAAAAAGTGATGAAATAAATGTATTTGTTTTTGTATTTGTATTTTTAAAATATCGCGAGGAAACCGGACCTGTCCCAATTAGGACTAGTGTCTTTTTTTTTATACTACGTCGGTGGCAAAGAAGCATACGGCCCGCCTGATGGTAAGCAGCCTCCGTAGTAGCCTGTGTAGTGTCTCCTCTGGGTTATCAGGTGCTGCAGGATTAGGTTGCTGAGTAGACCCCAGGCTCTCCCATTAAGCCGTGGGGAATACAGGGACAACACTAGGAGAATTAATGAATAAAAAAATAATATACCGTATCTATGTAACACAAACTAAGCTTATTCATACATAACTGCACTTGTAACACCTATTATTAGGCCGGAGATTTAGCAAGTGATCCCGGCAGGATACGAGTTACCCGGAAGTCAATTTACTAGAAGTTTACCACCGATTATGCAGCCGGAAACTTGGGCCCCGGGTAAACCTGCTAAATGTCCTTGGAAACTTAATAATATGAGTATTAGCAATGGTACCTATATCTGTCTAAAGTACCCGGATTCAGATTACACTAGCATTACTTCCGTAGAAAATCCGCGACAATACTGCCAAATTGTATTACTATAGGAAGACTGGCTGCCTTTGCTCTTGAAATTGATTAGCTTTAAGTTTTATCTTTATTAAAATTGGTCTAGACACAAAAATTGTAGTATACTTACGACCCGATTCGAAGAATGAGACGCGATAACGATAAGTTCTGGTTTAGATAAGTTCTCATTTAGGGGTGTGTAATGTTTTTAATAACAACTTTTTGCGAATATTCATTTAGCATAATTTGAATTGCATAATTTTGAATTGCAGAAATGATGATTCGGTATAAAAATAAGTGAAATAAAAACAAATTGCATAATGTCGAAAGTAATAATAATTAACTAGCATAATAATGTATTTTCATAACAGGCAACCAGCATAATGTTTATTTTTTATACAATTTATTATTCAGAAGGGTTTTCATGCATCAAAACTAATATCATAATATTGAAGGTTATAAACGCCTAGTGAAAATGAACGAGCAAAAATACATTTCCGAGACAATTTATGTACATCACTTTAGTTAGGGTATGAATTATTTTTTGTCATTGAAGTGGGTGTTTCAATATTATACGTTGGTTAGGTACTTAGTTTATTTGCATTGCGCTTTGCTAGAAGTGTTGTTGTTAAAAATGTCCGACGTTCAATGTAATGTATTTAAAAGTGTAAAGGGTGGTATAAAGTTGAATATTAATGGTTATACATATACCAAAAATAAGCAGATTAATCATAAGTATTACTGGATTTGTGAACTTCGTAATAGCAAACAGTGTAATGCGCGAGCAATAAGTATCGCTGAAGAGGAAAGCCAGGTACATAAAGTGATAAAACACAATGAATGCCATAAACACGATCCAAACCCAGCAAGACTAGTAATAATGTCAACATTGGACGAGTTAAGAACCCTATCTTCTACATGTACTGAAAAAAAACCATGTAAGGTGGTTTAAACTGTGAAAGCTAATTGTGATCAGAGTATCTTACCACAGTTACCATCGACATCAGCGTTACGGCAAGTTGTGTACCGCGAAAAGAAGCGGGGCAAACCAGTTATCCATGAGCCGACGGATATTTACTTCACTATACAACATGATAACTTACAATTAAATGGGAACACTTTTGTGCTCAGTGATATATTATTCAACGAAAACAAAAGGATCATTTTACTCTCATGCCACGACATGATGACCTATCTGGGTAAATCGAGTCTTTGGATTATGGACGGAACGTTCAAGGTTGCGCCTGTGGGATTTTTACAAATGTATGTTATACATGGGAATATTTTTCAGAATAGTAGACAAACATTTCCCTTATTATTTGCTTTGTGCACCAACAAAGATAAAGCTACGTACAACAAGCTATTTGAAGAAATTAGCGACTATTTTACTCAACATAATATTCAGTTACAACTTGAAAACGTTATCATGGACTTTGAATTAGCCGCCATTCAAAGTGTGAAGCAAAATTTTGATAATATTACCGTCAATGGTTGCTTGTTCCATTTAGGTCAAATTATCAATAGAATGATTCAAGACAAAGGAAAATCAACTTTATATGGCACCAATATTAATTTCTGCACAGAAATGAGATGTTTGTTGGCCTTGGCTTTTTTACCACCGGACGAAATTGTAAACTACTTTCAAAAATTTCAAAAAACTATCTCATCCGATGCTATCGACATTGTTCAAACGTTCAGCGACTATTATGTACTGGGGAAAAACAAGAAACATCCTAGATTCCCCCCATCCCTGTGGAGTGTCGAAACCCTAAACCAACTTGGTTTGCCACGCACTCAGAATAATGCCGAATCCTGGCACCATAGAATTAATGCCATAATAGACAAAATTAAGCCCGGCTTTTATACGCTGTCAAATGAATTGCTTATCGAATCTAAAGTGATATTGGGAAATATTGAATGCTTTTACAATGGCCACAGTCCTCCAAAGCAAAAGAAGGCCACTATCAAGCAACAAGAAAGGATTGACACTATATTGTCCAATAAAAATCAATAGGTACTCCGAATGTGAATTTTTGCGAGCCATTGCTTCAAATTTACAATTAAAATAAGTAGATAAAACTCATTATCAGATTATATACATAATTAAATTGCATCAAAATAAACTTATCTATGAATAAAAATGTTGTTTTCTTCTATATCTTTCTGATTTATTTTGTTACCTCTTAAAAAGGAAAGCTAATAGGTATTTAAAAAAATTGGTTCTGTCCATATGGTCACAGTTCTACCTAACACTCCTCCTCGCTTCGCTCGTCGTCGTACCTAACCAGCCTTAAAGTTCAATGAGTAGATTTTGTATAATTTAATATGTCATAGAAAATTATGCCACCTGATAATTCATTAAAATTTAGTTCTACATTTTAATCATAATATGAAATGAATGTTATTAGAAGTAAAATTATTCCTGAGGATTGTTATGAAGAATGTTTTTATGGCTATACAGTATTCTGTAATTTAATTAGTATGACAAACAACATTCTGTGGTTTGTTTTTATACATAATGTTTATTATGAGTTTCCATAGTAGTTAAATGAAATTATGCTAAAAGTTTGTATTAAAATTGAACGGCACCCCTCATTTAGATATCGTTTGTATGTCGTATAATTGGCAGAAGCAGGTCGATTTGGGCAATCAATTGAATTGAATTTTCAATATGACTTGGCACTCCGGTAGCCGTTTAAGGAGTGTAACGTTCTTACGGTAGATGTGATTGACGACCAGTTTGGCCTAGTGGGTAGTGACCCTGCCTACGAAGCCGATGGTCCCGGGTTCAAATCCTGGAAAGGGCATTTATTCGTGTGATGAGCATGGATATTTGTTCCTGAGTCATGGGTGTTTTCTATGTATTTAAGTATTTATAAATATTTATATATTATATATATCGTTGTCTAAGTACCCTCAACACAAGCCTTATTGAGCTTACTGTGGGACTTAGTCAATTTGTGTACTAGTGTCCTATAATAATATATTTATTTATGTCGCTAGGGTCCCCTACACCCATTAGCGGAAAAAATTGCCATGGATGAGGTCTTGGTGGCCCAGTTGGCAGAGCGCTGGAGTATCGATCCAGATGCCATAAGTTGAAGTTTAACCAAAAGCAGTAATTTTTACACTTTTAAATTGATTTTAAGTTGTTATTATAAGATAAATAGTTCGAAGACGTTACTGTTTGTCAAAAATTAATTTATTAAACTTATTCATATAAGCTTCACTTATAACATCTAGGTATGACCTATTAGACCACCGATTGAGCTGGTAATCTAGACTCAGGATCGAAGTTATCCGAAAGCCAATTTAAACATACATTGTGACACAAAAATAGCATCTGAATGATGTCGCGCGTGAATTTTGCTCGTACTTGTCCGTAAATGAATTGGCGCGAGCGAGACGCACGGGCGACTGGCATCATTTAGATATCATTTTGATGTCACAATGTGCAATGTAAGTTTAAATTGGTTTCCAGGAAGTCAATTTACTAGAAGTTTACCACCGATTATGCTGCCGGAACCATTCGGAACATTAGCTATTTATAAATATCCTTGGAAACTTCAGTATTAGCATTATGCTGCGCGCTCTGTGCCCTATATCTTGAAAATGGCTGAATATCCCGAATGTTATGATAATATGCTCTACAATTTGTACCAAGATGTATTTCCGGTAGGTATTTCCGGACCGATACGACCTTCGAACCTTCAAGAAAAGAGCGTACTCCAATCTTAAAGGCCGGCAACGCACTTACAACCCCTCTGGTGTTGCAGGTGTCCATGGGCGGCGGTAATCGCTTACCATCGAGTGATCCGTCTGCTCGTTTGCCTCTTCTACCATAAAAAAAAGATTAACTTCTGACAAAGCCTTTTATTTCCAGTCCAATTCGTTAGAGCACATTACAACATGATTCAGTTTTTACATTTATTTATAAGTCAAATTTTAAGTACATGTGCCAATTTGTTTTATTTTGTTATTTGTTAAGTCAATTTTCAGCATAATCAATGAATGCTGATGTGTTCTGAGTTCTTTGTAGGCTTTTTTCAGACTTCCATCAGCGTAAAGATGGTTTTAAATTTTGGTCTCTCTGTGCTTTTTATAGTCTTCTTTTATACTTTCTCTTACTTATTCTTTATATGTAAGATTTCTTTTGTTTTGGGTCTCATATTTGGAGTTTCATTCGCTTCGCTATTAGTTGTTTTGTGTTGTCAGATAATAGGCTTTTGTGTGTGTTGCAGCTATTCTTTTGTGTGTGTTGCAGCTATTCTTTTGTGTGTGTTGCAGCTATTCTTTTGTGTGTGTTGCACCTATTCTTTTGTGTGTGTTGCAGCTATTCTTTTGTGTGTGTTGCAGCTATTCTTTTGTGTGTGTTGCAGCTATTATTTTGTGTGTGTTGCGGCTATTCCTTTGTGAATGCTTTAAACTTGTCTGGGTGCAATTGATTAGCTTGTCATGATATAATTGTGTTAATTCGTCTGGTGCTTAAGTCATAAATGGTTGTCTGTCTACTTCCAGGCATTTCAAGAAATCATTTTTTTCAATATCTGTCTCCGGACTTTTTGTGGTCTTATTTCTGAAATAGTGTCTGCTTTTTTTAGCTGTTTGAGTAACCATGTTGCTCGCACTAGTCTGTGGTCGGATGAAAATTCAGTTTTGTTAATAATTTCAATGTTGGTTATACTTTGTTTTTGGTTTGTGAAAATAAAGTCAACTTCGTTTTTTGTCCTTCCATTTGGTGCGATCCATGTCCATATTCGATTAGATTTTTTCATGAAATATGTGTTCATGATGGCTAGGTTTTTCTCAAGGCAGTAGTCTATCAATAGTTCACCTCACTGGTGTCAAGAGCTATAACCGTGTTTACCGATGACGAAGAAGAATGAAGATATGTACAAGTTTCCAACTTATTATAATATAGGGGGTGTTGACCCCCTTTTTCGGCTTAAGATGTAACGTAAAGAAACATTCGTACGTCTTATTACACTCAAAAAGTTTCTGACCCTTTTCCACCCACGCCGCCTAGCCTGTATTGAAAAGAGAGCGTGGGCGTTTCTAATCAAACAATTCCATTTATTTTAACGTCAGCCTTATTGAGGAAATATAATATTTGCGCACGAGTAACTTGGTAATGTCCTTAATACATCAAAATCAACTTCTTGCCTTGGACAGGTAAACTGTGGAATGAACTGTCGCCGGTATATCCGGACCGATACGACCTTCAAACCTTTATGAAAAGAGCATAGAGTTAAGATATTGACAAAGACAATTTGACTAATGACAAACTGAGTAGGCGAGTGATGCCAAGTAACACAAATTCTCCCCAATGGTGAATTAATTATTTGTTAAAATTAACAGCACTATTTTATGTTCGACAATAAACATGTACATTTTATAGGTCTTGAAAATTCGTAATGTTGCATAATTACCTTGTGCAAACATGATATAATTGTTATTTACGACACAAGTGCGGAAAGTATGAAACTCGTAAGGAGTGGTGATAAATTAGTACGTGTATAAATAAGTAATAGGTTTATAAGTATAAATTCAAAAACAGACACAAATAAATGCAAACAGCCAATTTAGGAAACATTAGTCATTAAAGTGTCTTAAATCTCCTTATTCTCGGGAAATCACCGTACCGACATAGTTTAAAAATTCAATAATTGAGCCGTTTACCTAAATAGCCCGTTTTATACATAACGATTTAATACGAAGGGCATCAGTCACCCAAATTTTCGGGAAAATACCATATTAAACTTAATGACCACACCCCCGTTTTGCAGTTTGATAATTAATTAACAATGAGATATCGTGATTACGTACGATAACGTGATAATTGATCAACTTAACGAAGAAAAGTTATTCCGTCTCTTTTATTGCGTTCGAAATATTTTTTACAACATTTAAATACGCTTGCTTGCAAATTTTATTTTTTTCTTCCAACGATTCACTCCAATGACGACTTGATCCGACTGACGGCCGATTGGTGGATGAAGGCATAGAAATAACTGTCGATGTGTGTGTGTCGCGCATAAGTACTAGGAAATTGGTGAATGATAAAATCCTGGTTGTTTATTATCAAAACTACGTCCGTAGTATTATTAGTCCAAGGAGAGTGTACTCCCATATTATAGGCCGGCAACGCACTCGCAATCCATCCTGGTGTTAATTCGTCTACTTGTTTGCTCGTATATCATAAAACGAAGTATAGTATAGATATTATTAATTGCACACTTCAATAAAAGAAAACAGTTCAAATTACAGTCATTAAAAGCAGAGGTAACACTATCACCGGTCTTTGCGCTAAGGCTGCCTATCGATATAACTTAAGATACAGTGTTTCATCTTAGCATATCGATAAAATAAAATTAAACCAACAAACCTGAACTAAACAGGAAAAAATAATTCACCGACCAATTCTATTCCTTGTAGTCGGAAACTGGACAAACGGCACAAAACAAAGTCACATATCAGCCATTTCCGGGCCCGCCGGAAGTGAGTTCTCTCCGCCATCTTTACTACCAACCTACAAAAAATTATCGCGCAGTAATCCGCTTTTATTGCTAGGTAATAATTGTTTTGATGGTCGCGTCTTCTTTATTAACTGACCCAGTTTTTTTAGTGCAGTTTCAAAATAGATATTCTGATGTAGACTTGATAGTTAGTTGGGCAGTTAGTTTGACTTCGTTTTAATATTTATTTTTATGTTATGATGTTCGTTTTTAGGGTTCCGTACCCAAAGGGTAAAACGGGACCCCATTACTAAGACTTCGCTCTCCGTCCGTCCGTCCGTCTGTCACCAGGCTGTATCTCATAAACCGTGATTGAAATTTTCACAGATGATGTATTTCTGTTGCCGCTATAACAAAAAATACTAAAAACAGAATAAAATTAATATTTATGGGGGGCTCCCATACAACAAACATATTTTTTTTATAATGGTACGGAACCCTTCGTGCGCGAGTCCGACTCGCACTTGCCCGGTTTTTTTTCCGTACCCAAAGGGTCAAACGGGACCCTATTACTGAGACTCCGCTGTCCGTCCATCCGTCCGTCTGTCACCAGGCTGTATCTCATGAACCGTGATAGTTAGCTAGTTGAAATTTCTGCAGATTATGTATTTCTGTTGCCTCTATAACAACAAATAATAAAAACAGAATAAAATAAATATTTATTTCCAATCTCGAGGTTCTCATCCAATCACCGAAGTTAAGCAACGTCGGGCGGGGTCAGTACTTGGATGGGTGACCGTTTTTATACATAGATAATGGTACGGAACCCTTCCTGTGAGAGTCCGACTCGCACTTGGCCGGTTTTTTTGTTATATTTTCTGTATGCATGTGCATAGATTTACACAATATAATATTGTTATTGAATAAAAGATGATGACAAATTTGACGCGACTAAACTTCTAAGTGTTCACAGCGATACGATACCAATCTGCTAGTGTCGAAAGTGACGTTTTTTAGCTAAAGAAATGTCACTTTTGATACTAACAGATTGTTATCGTATCGCTATGACTTCTTATAAGCATTGATTGAATTGAATCCGGAAGTAGGTGCACTCATAGTGTTGTGTTCCTGCCGGTGAGTAAGGTTTCCAGAGCTCAACGTGGGTGCGGAGTGTTAGGGTCGGCAACGCGCATGTGACACCTCTGAGGTTGCAGTCGTCCATAGGCCACGGAGACTGCTTATTATCAGGCGGGCCATATGCTTGATTGCCACCGACGTAGTATAAAAAGGTACCTATATTGTAGATATCTAAGACAACGGTTAATGTCACTTGTGTTTTCACTTGGCTTCATGAGTAGGTACATAACGCGTATTTAATTGCAACTTTACTACTTAGCTTTTCCGTCAAAACTTCTACTAAATACAAGATTTAAATGCTTTTGAGGTTAAACTATACAGACGACGTAATTAAGCTCATTGGAACAACAATATTTGCAAAGTGCTATCGTTATTGCACTTCATATCATTATTTAAACCACAATGTATCATGATTAACGTCGTAGTTTTATATAAATAAATAAATAAATATTATAGGACATTATTACACCAATTGAATAAGTCCCACAGTAAGCTCAATAAGGCTTGTGTTGAGGGTACTTAGACAACGATATATATATAATATATAAATATTTATAAATACTTAAATACATAGAAAACACCCATGACTCAGGAACAAATATCCATGCTCATCACACGAATAAATGCCCTTACCAGGATTTGAACCCGGGACCATCAGCTTCGTAGGCAGGGTCACTACCCACTAGGCCAAACCGGTCGTCAAAATATAAATTTTACATTATTCATTATTTTTAACATTCATCGAAAACACGTGTGTTACCACAAAAATACACGCTGTACAACTTTTTACCGTGTCGAATAGAGACTTGGCCATTACCCAGCGTTTGGGGACGCAATCGCATTCCGCGACAATATCGGCGAAGCAGACACGCTTTGTGCTGCTAAATTGAATGTATCCGATTTGTATGTAGATTCCCGTAGCTTCGGTAAACGAACTCTTTTCTTAGGATTGAAAAATGGAGAGATTACAGGCGTTGTTAGGCGTTTATTGCCGACCTTGGGCGAGAGAATAAAGCCTTTACGTCTGGAAAGGGTGATATGTTTGAAGTTTATATCTTTGTGAGTACTTATGTGTTTTATTTATGTAGTCCGTCTGTCAAGTTCTTGATATATGTATAGACAGATGGTGAAGATCTGGATAGGGTTCCATTTATCCTTTGCGCGGAGTTTAATATACAAAATGGCGACGCTTCATGCTGCCTCGCCTTAAACTACCTCAATCCATGACGGCAGTTCGACTGAAACTCAAATCAAAGGTTTCATCAACTTTTACAATGGGACCAACCCCAATTTAGCGAAAAAAAATCTGGCTGTTGCATACATTTTAGCTGGTCCGTTTTCTATGGAAGGATAAATGTCTCTTTCTATCCCTCTTCACCGCACTGGGTTCGTGTCGAATTCGTTTTCCGTGCAGGCGGCCCGTCTTTGGAACGGACTTCCCTATGGCATCAAAAATGCTCAAAATAAGCTTGCATTTAAAAAATCCTTACGTGCTTTCTTTGCTAGCAGAATGAAAAAATAATAATGTATGGGTAAGCTCTATATGTTTTGGCGTTATTTATGTATATATTATAAGAAATATAAGTATGTATATTTATGTAGGTATGTATGTTTGTATTATGTATGTATGGTATGTTATTGTATTATATTTGGTTGTTGTTGTTAAAGTAGCACCGCCCACAATCTCTCTGCTTTGCCTAAAGGTTGACTGGTAGAGAATGCCTCATGGCATTAAGTCCGCCTTTTGTACTATAAGGTTTTCTTTTGTGCAATAATGATTAAATAAATAAATAAATAAAAACTCGAGATTTCGGGGTTGGTCCCATAATAAAAGTTGCTCAGTATAATCCCAAAACCTCCCTGGCAACGGAAATGCACATATTTTTTGGTCACCTTGTATACTACGTTGGTGGCAAACAAGCGTACGGCCCGCTTCATGGTAAGGAGTCCCCGTAACCTATGTACGCCTGCAACTCCAGAGGAGTTACATGCGCGTTGTTGAAATGATGAAAAATCATACTATAAGTGCCAATGGGTCCCGCCGGCAGTCTTTTTGCGTAGACATAAAGCTATTTTCTATCAGGTTTTGCCGATTGATATACAGGGCATCGCAGAACAGATTATATAGC
Organism: Cydia pomonella; assembly: GCF_033807575.1. Classification (NCBI taxonomy): domain Eukaryota; kingdom Metazoa; phylum Arthropoda; class Insecta; order Lepidoptera; family Tortricidae; genus Cydia; species Cydia pomonella. The sequence continues at coordinate 3,207,664 of NC_084719.1, forward strand.
GAGCCTGACATAGATGCATACTAGGCCAATCAAATTAGATACAAAAACCCGTTTTGAGGAATTAATTCCTAGCAAGGTTTCATTTTAATGCCTTCATTTGGGTCCAAATGCATGTAATCAGAGTTTGCGCAATTCCAGGAGATATTTTTCCACTCGATGTAGGAGGAACACACCATCAAATACAATGACACTGCCAGCAAGGTTTGGTGGACGAGTGGTGAAAAGGCGTTATTGGATTTTTAACATGATCATACCAGAAATAAAGAAATTCAAAATGGCGGCCATTTTTTACAACTTTGACTACAAATTCATATCAAATTACTTGTATTAGCAATTTTTAGAACACATTTTCCGTTGGGTAAAACGATATTTATAGAGTTATATGAGAACATGTCACAGCAGTGCTTTGGACATGGGACGAGCCATTCAAAATAGACGTTCAATAACCGCCATAATTGTGCAGTCCCCCGGTGTAGTGGCAACATGAACGGGTTACCTTCTGAGGAACTCGATTTATAAAACTCGCAGCTGGTTGCTTCGATATTGAGCGCTAGAACGTGGTATATTACCCACCGAGAATATAAACTTGCGCAATCTTTTTTTTTATGATATAGGTGGCAAACGAGCAGACGAGTCACCAGAGGGGTTTAAATGCGTTGCCGGCGTTTAAGATGGGAGTTTGCTCTTAATAATTTAAGAATTCTGGATTTAAATCGAAAAGGCATAAGTAGTTATAAACTGAAATAAATGAAAAAACAAAGAAAGTTACATAACAAGTCCTCTAGTATGATCGAATCAGCGTCTTCTGCTGCACCAGTCGAAATTTCTCTATTTGCATAAATATAAATACCACCATTTTGTGACCTATAAAACCTATAATATATTAGAACCACCCCAGGTAATTTAAAATACTTTACAAAAAACTACAACTAAATCTTTTGTAGTAAGAAAAAAAGGTATTAAATAAATATGTACTTTTCTTTCAGAAACTTCCTTCGCAAACAAGAAAGCACTCCTTAAACACAAAGTGACAGATTACGCTCCACTAACCCCATGCTAGTAACTTTAACTCCAAAATTAGTTCCCTAAAACACTAACACCCACATAAAATGTCACATACCCCTTCCGAGTGCTCCACAGCATTCCCCTCGCAATATACGATGCAGAGAAACTACGTATGTCTTTTTACGGCACAGAATTGCTTTGAGAGCTTCGGGTGTTCGCGAATTTGCGTCCGTACTCGCTCCGAGCGTGTTTTGTTTCGAATTTACAATTTCCCATTTGCATTTCGTATGTCAGATGCTGGGTTTTGGTTTACGAGTATTTTTGGGATGTAGACGATTACTGGGGTTTTGGAGCTAGTTGTGTGAACTTGATCGTGAAATGGAATATGTCTGTTCGATTGAGTTTCAAAGGAATTGTCTGGTCGTTTAATTGATCTGTAATTAATTAACATAGAGTAAGGTTGGCAGAGCTCAACGAGGGCGCGGAGTGTTAGGGTCGTGCAGGCGTACATAGGCTACAGAGACTGCTTACCATCAGGCGGGCCGTTTGCTTGTTTGCCACCGAACTAATGTAAAAAAAAAACAGGAAGCGCGATTCAGATTTAAGAACTTTATACTGTTTTTATCTTATTTTGATACCTTGAAGTGAAAGTCATGCGTCAGAAGCGCGGTAATCACCAAGTCGTATCAAAACCATAACAAATTATTAAATCATAATCGACCTCTGGCTGTAATTGGGAATTCATAATATACAAGCTTTTGCTCGCGATATAATGTAAGCATGTTCTACACGGTGTTCTTTTTAAAAGCTTTTATTTAACTTGCAATGTATGTATGTTTGTTCGGGTGGAATCTTGCAACTCAATTTTGAAGCAGATATTTTATTTTATTTATTTAATCTTTATTGCACAAAAGAAAACAATCTTATAGTACAAAAGGCGGACTTAATGCCACGAGGCATTCTCTACCAGTCAACCTTAAGGCTAAGCAGAGAGATTGAGAGCGGTGCTACAATTACAATAGCAAAACAAATCAAGCAAAAATACATAAAATAACATATACATACAAACATAATACACACATACATATATAAATAAATATGTATATATATATACATATATATAAAGACGAAACATCTGAAGCTAATAAATAAATACATTAAGAATCTTTCATTCTGCTAGCAAAGAAAGCACGTAATGATTTTTTGAAAGCGAACTTATTTGGTGCATTTTTGATGTAAAAAGGAAGTCCATTCCAAAGACGCGCCACCTGCACGGTGAACGAATTTGACATGAACCCAGTCCGGTGAAGAGGGATGGACAGAGACATATTGCCAGAAGAGCGAAGTTGACGGTCGCGGGTAACGCCATAATATTGAAAGAAGGATTTGAGGTATTCAGGAGAATGTGGATCGTTAAGCACAGAAAAAAGAGTGGAAAGCAAGCGAATATTGCGTCGTTGACGAATGGGAAGCCAGCCAAGTTGTGCGCGAAAAGAAGAAACGTGATCATATTTGCGGAGGCAAAAAACGAAGCGAATGCAGTTATTAAGCAGGCGGTCCAATTTATCGAGCAACTCTTCGTTTAAGTCCGGATAACACACATCACCATAATCAATAATGGGCAGTATAAGGGTGTTAATTAGTGCAACTTTAGTTTTGATCGGTAAGAAGTGCTTCATTTTGTTGAGAGAATGAAGTGAGCCCATGACCTTACGGCTGATTTCAGTAACCTGTGCTCTCCAACTCAAGGTACTACATATTATTGGGGAGCCGTTAAAGTTTACTGGTGCAAGTGCGTCCAAGTCTAGTTTAGTAAGCTGTTTGGAACTACCTATAACAATAGCTTGGCACTTAGACGGATTTACAAAGAGGCCAAACCTCTCGGACCACTGCTGGATATGTAAAAGGTCTAGGTTTAGTTTACCAATGCAAGTTGGAACGTCAGTCACGGAGCACTGGTCGTAGAGTTGCAAGTCATCAGCATACAGATGGTAGGAACAGCGAAGGTCAGGTGTGATAAAATTAATAAAAGTAGAAAAAAGAAGTGGAGATAAGATACCTCCTTGAGGCACGCCAGTCGCCAGGTCACACCAGTCAGAAAAAGACCGGTCAACTCGGACTGCCTGCTGGCGGCCTCGCAAGTAGGCAGCAAACCAGTTAAGGGCTATTTCAGAGACACTCATATGTTTGAGCAAGGCAAGGAGAATGTCATGGTCAACGGTATTAAACGCGTTAGAAAAGTCAATAAGAATAAGCACCGTGACCATTTGCCTCTCCATGCCTCGCCTGATGTCTTCTGTTACCTTGAGAAGCGCAGTACTGGTGCTATGACTTGGTCGGAAACCTGACTGCAAAGGGCTTAAAAGGTTATGCGAGTAAACGAAGACAGAAAGTTGTTTATGAACAACTGCCTCAGCTATTTTCGAGAGGAAAGGAAGAATTGAAATGGGCCGAAAGTTACTGAGAGTGGTGGGATTACTAATTTTAGGCAGTGGAATCACAAATGCTTTACGCCAAAGAGAAGGGAATTCACCAGTGGCCAGTGAAGTGTTGATAATGTCAGCAAGTACAGGAAGTACGCAGTCGAGGACCGACACAATCATGTAACGACTCACATCATCACAACCTACGGCTTTTGACTTGATAGCTTTAATAATGACCTTTATGTCAAATTCAGAAACAGGACAGAATGAGAAAGAATCTGAGATAAGAGAAATCAAAGAAGAGATGTTAGAAAGTGTAATGGCCTTAGTAGCGGTGTCAACAGAAGGAGCGGAGGAAAAATGCCTGTTAAGGTCATTGAGAGAAAAGGAACTGCCATTAAAACTGTTGGGGGATTTTCCCAGGCCAAGAGATCTGAGGAATTTCCAAACATCGGCCATAGACGAAGAGGAAACATTACGGTGAATAAATCGTCGCTTCGCTGCACGTACCATCTGGTTGCAACGATTACGAGCTGATTTAAAGAGATTCCAGTTCTCATCCGTGCGGTCACGTTTAAAGAGCCCGAAAGCTCTGTTCCTCCTTCTCATTGCCATTAGGACGCCCTCAGTGATCCAAGGAGCCGGTGGACGCCTTACTCTAACAGTATGAACAGGCGCATGCTTGTCAAAGAGCCCCAGAATCGCATCATTAAACAGAGAAACCTTAGCGTCAGTTGATGAGGTCGAGAGCACAGGAGACCAATCGATAGCAGCGGCATCTTTTAAAAGAGATTCAGGATTAATCTTGGCGAAGCTACGCATATGAATTAGAGCCGGTTTGCATTTAGGTGCCTTGATTTTGTAGGATGCATATATAAGATCATGGTGAGAGAAACCTGGCGCCATGAACTGCCCTAACTTAGTGACAAGACTTGGCGATGAAGTAATGATCACATCGAGCCAAGTGTCCGATGACGCTGTATGATGAGTCGGACCCAATGGAAGAAGAGAGAAACTGACCGACTGAAGTAATGACCTAAGTTTACGAGAATGTGACGTGTCTTTCAGAAGGTCAGTGTTTTGTTTGTAGATATCTTCAGCCGATTGAACTGAAATTTTGTATACACGTTTAGTTTGGATGACAATGCATCATAAGTTATGTCACTCATTCTAAATCCAACATGGCGGACCATTCAAGATGGCGGAATAGTTATTTTTAATGCACTTCTACAATATGGGTATCAAATGAAAGGGATTGTTGAGAGTAATTCAAAATAACTAAAAAGTAAAAAATAAAATAAAAGTAAGAAACATATTTTAACAAAAGCTATTATTTACATGCTCTAAAAAGAAGAAAATAAAATTTTCCTTTAAAATTTTAATCATCAACTTATAACCTCATTATACACAATTTATATGTTCATAAAATCTAATCTATCGGCCTGTCAGTTATTCACGATTGTCAGATTTTGGGAATAACTGACAGGCCGACAGGCCCCTTTACTGACGGCTTAGAACCTCTTAGCCTTCGGAGAGACGTTGGCTCTCTTTGCATGGAACTTTTTGAATCGGTGCCATCGTTTTTATCACCGCACCTCCCGCTAAAGTAGCAAATACCAAATATCAAACATTTATTCAGCAAATAAGCCACAGGGGCACTTTTACATGTCCATTTTTACAAATAATAAAAATTACAAAAAACAATTACAAATATGGAATCGATGAAATAATAAATACTTTATTAGAGATGTATACTGTCTCTATATGTCAAATTACACAAAAAAAAACTATGATAAAAAAATAAAACCAACAAATACTAAAATTCTTTAGTCTCTAAGTGTCAGAGATAAAATATAAAAAAAGAGATGTAGAGGGTCTCCAAGGCTTGAATTATTATATAAATAATTAAAAGACAAAAAATTTAATCAGACAAGAACCGAATGAATCACGTTAATGTCACTCAAAAGTAAAGTTACATACTTATAAACATAACATGTAGCCCGTGTAAGCTTAAACAGACCGGTCTCCACAGACAGCACCCGTTCACGAGTATGACGTGTATCTCATATCTCAGCCATCGCCTCTCTCAACCTTCATTCGGGAAAGTGGCGACCCGATCAACAACGCCACCGTAAGTAAGTAAGAGCAAAGCTCATCCTCACTTCTTAGACACATGGCACACCAAGAATAAACGAGCATCTCGATCATTTCTTCCTAGAACGTGTAGAATGTGGAATGAGTTGCTTCCTGGGGTATTTCCTTTGCGCTACGACATGGAATTCTTCGAGAAGCGGGTATTTAGGGTTCTCAAGGGTCGGCAACGCTTAACTAGATCCTGTGATGTTGCTTAATGTCCATGGGCGATGATGATCGCTTCCCATCAGGCGGCTCGTCTGTTCATTTGCTACATAAAAAGAAAATTTTTCCTTTTATGCAAAAAAATATGAATAAATGAATGTAAAGAAAACACATTCACACACTCTCTCCAGATTCATTTCACAGTTCAGTATCCCCTAAAAGCTTCTTTAAAAATCAATCGAAATCAATTGTAATGCAAATGCCGGGCCGACTTTCCCCACCCTCCCCAAAGAAAGCATACCCCGTAAATCCATACAGCAGGCACAGATTACTTTAATAGATGGAGCATATTAGCTTAAGTGCAAATAGCGCCTGGCTGATTGCCTACTTCAACTTTTTAGTTTTTATATTGTGTATGTCGGCGGCTGATCGTAAAGTTCCTGTGTAATAATTTGACGATAGTCACATTAAACCAATGGATAGGTAGGATAGCTTAGTTAGGCTTCTTCAGATGTCCGAAGGGCAAACTGTCCAGAAATAGGAGCCCCGCGATAGTGGTGGTTCGTCGACCCAGGGAACGAGGCAATGATTTTGATCGTAAAGTCAGGCAGATCAGTAATTAAATAGGAATTTCATGATCTGCCTGATTTTACGATCAGCCACCGACTTGTATAACAAAAACGCTAAAAACGCGTTTGTAATTTAAGTTTAGTTTCGTTACTTATATAATAAATACATATATTAATAGACAACGCACAGCCTATTATTATTATATTGATTCATCATTGGCGAATCTAAGGGACGTAATTGATTATGCGTTGCTGCCTCGTTACGTCTCTTATATTGGGTGTCATTGTATTGATGGCATAGTGGTAAGCCGTGCTACTTTCCAACCGAAGATCCCGGGGTCAAACATGGGCTCGTACCAATAAGTTTATCTTACTCCACTAGTTATCGACAAAATATATTTTGATATTTACTAGTTGCTTTTCAATGAACGAAAATCTAGAGGAAACTAGACTAGTCCCAATAAAGCCTAGTTTATCTTCGGTGTTATTCAACGAATAATAGTTGTTATGCCAATTCTTGGGATAATGTTGACGAGTGGAGCCAGCATTTTGTCAGGGCCCATAAGGGAATCCTGGGGTCCCAAGTGAGCCCCGGGCTGTGATAATGTGTGGTGACTGTAATTATTCGTATGGGGTCTTCGGTGTTCCAAATATAATGTATTCATACTAATATTCTGATACTGTTGGCTAGACTATACATCTGTAGTCATTCTATACATGTGTGTGTCATTGTTATACTGCGATGATTATTAATTTTAAGATTATTTTTAGGTATTGGTTGTTTTATTTATAAATGTTGCTATGTATTTTCACATAACTATATGATGTACCGTAAAACCACCCAACTATAGTCCAATACTGCAACTATGGTCCACAAGTTCAAAAGGAAATTAAGTATCTATACCAATGTTTCTTGTGGTTTACTCCTAGTTTTACCTTCCATTTATAAACATACTTTGCCTTAGAACTACAAAAATATAGTAAAATACACACCTGAACGAGAAAAATTGAGTTTATTTGTGGACCATAGTTGGGAGCTTATACGGTAATTGTAAATGTAGTTTTGACTTGTGACCTACTATTACTTCTGAATTGTTCACGTCATGCCAATTCTATAGGAGGCAGTCTGTAGCAGGCAGTGAATTTATTCTCAACCTGACTCCGACGCGATTGTCCTGCTAGTTCCTTTTACAAAGGGGAAGGCGGGGAGGACAGGCTACGCATTTATGAACTGAAAAATGATTCATCATTGGCGAATCTAAGGGACGTAATTGATTATGCGTTGCTGCCTCGTTACGTCTCTTATATTGGGTGTCATTGTATTGATGGCATAGTGGTAAGCCGTGCTACTTTCCAACCGAAGATCCCGGGGTCAAACATGGGCTCGTACCAATAAGTTTATCTTACTCCACTAGTTATCGACAAAATATATTTTGATATTTACTAGTTGCTTTTCAATGAACGAAAATCTAGAGGAAACTAGACTAGTCCCAATAAAGCCTAGTTTATCTTCGGTGTTATTCAACGAATAATAGTTGTTATGCCAATTCTTGGGATAATGTTGACGAGTGGAGCCAGCATTTTGTCAGGGCCCATAAGGGAATCCTGGGGTCCCAAGTGAGCCCCGGGCTGTGATAATGTGTGGTGACTGTAATTATTCGTATGGGGTCTTCGGTGTTCCAAATATAATGTATTCATACTAATATTCTGATACTGTTGGCTAGACTATACATCTGTAGTCATTCTATACATGTGTGTGTCATTGTTATACTGCGATGATTATTAATTTTAAGATTATTTTTAGGTATTGGTTGTTTTATTTATAAATGTTGCTATGTATTTTCACATAACTATATGATGTACCGTAAAACCACCCAACTATAGTCCAATACTGCAACTATGGTCCACAAGTTCAAAAGGAAATTAAGTATCTATACCAATGTTTCTTGTGGTTTACTCCTAGTTTTACCTTCCATTTATAAACATACTTTGCCTTAGAACTACAAAAATATAGTAAAATACACACCTGAACGAGAAAAATTGAGTTTATTTGTGGACCATAGTTGGGAGCTTATACGGTAATTGTAAATGTAGTTTTGACTTGTGACCTACTATTACTTCTGAATTGTTCACGTCATGCCAATTCTATAGGAGGCAGTCTGTAGCAGGCAGTGAATTTATTCTCAACCTGACTCCGACGCGATTGTCCTGCTAGTTCCTTTTACAAAGGGGAAGGCGGGGAGGACAGGCTACGCATTTATGAACTGAAAGAATATACTTAATAATAATGCAATATATTTTCATACCGTTTTATAAGGCAGGCGTTAAATTTTGCTAAGAAATACGAAAATATTAACCATATAAAATAATTCGGCCTACAATGTAAACTAACACGCAAGTTAGAGATATGAGCTTTTAAAAACTCGTATCCCGTAATGTCATGTCATGTTATTATGTCCAGACATAAAAGTTTTTGTAGCAAAAACGAGTGCTTGAGATAATGAAACATCGACAAAATCAGTCATAGATTAATAATTAAAAGATGTAAATTCTACTTGCTGTAATTTACCGGGAAAGTTCAGGAATGCAAATCTATAACAAATCCGACCATTTTTTTATTATTAATAAAGTATTTAATAATAAAAACGTAAACTGTAGAATACAATGTTAGAAAATAAGAAAACTACCAATGGGTGTATCAAAGAAGATATCGAACGTGTTGTGTATTTCGCGGTAGCTATCTTTTTAAACGATGTTAAAAATATCTATAACTGTAACGTGACATCGATAATAGACATGTCAATATTTAATTCTGTCAATCTGGTTGTCTCTTAATAAAAATAATAAAATGCTTTATTGCACACTACAAAAAAAAATGGTACAAAGTATGTATTAGTGTTAATGTTCGCAGTACATTGCTGCTTGGTAAATATTCCAAAATTAATTACGTGGTAATAATTAAATGTAACTTAAAAAAACTTCTTAATTTATGATTATACAAATAAATGCTATATCTGGTTTAATTTAATGCCCGTATTTATACCCTGATCAAATCGAATCAACTCAAACATTTACTCAGCAAATAGGCCGCAAGGGCACATTTACATGTCAAATTTTTACAAGCTATTGCTTAAAATAACGAACGAAATACAATTACAAAAATGAATGAAATATTAGATACCTTATTAGAGATGTATACAGTCTCTAAATGTAAAAAAAAACTATGATATAAAAATACAAACAACAAATACTAAAATTCTTTAAAGATGTAAACGTCTCTAAGTGTCGGAGATGGGTACATATTGGGTTGCATAAAAGTTTATGTCATATCTTCGATACGCATAACAACTTGTGTCATAATCATCATTGCGCATACAAATGAAAAGTCATAATTATATTGTGTCATATATTTTTAGCCATAATATTTGATGACATACATAGCAGTTGACATATTATATTTTTGGTGCATACCTAACGAACATAACCAAAAATTTTATGCGAATAATTTTATGACTATAAAAATTATGACATAACTCATTTTCATTCATGACAAAAACCCAGTTATGCTCACGAATAATTCTAAATAAAGATTTTTATGACTTACAATTTTATGCATAAAGTGTTATGAAAATTAAAAATTTGACAAAAGTTGTTATGCGACCAGAGGGAGTCCCGTCAGAGATAAAACATAATTTAAAAAAAAAACGATCTTTAAATTATCCTTAGAGATGTAAAGCATCTCCATGACTTGAATTCTTATATGAATAATTTATATATATATATATATATATATATATTGTTGTCTAAGCGCCCAAAACACAAGACCTAGCTTATTTTGAGACTTATTTGAGTAATAACTCCCTAAAGAAAAGCCAAAAAAAAAACAAAATGAAAAGTCTGTCCTCTCTTAAAAAAGCAACACACCAGAACCTGTATTCATACATCGCGCACCCAATACCATATCCCGTCCATGTAACGACTATTTTTGCTTGCAGTCATAAGTCGGTTATCATATGGATGCGATTCGCATGTCGATCCATCTGCGAGCGGGATGTCGCTATAATACGCGCATAGTGTTGTCTCGCTTAAAATATCGGAGCGACGCGTGGATCGCATCCAGTGTAACCGCCTAGCTGTCGGAACAGTTTGATTTATTAGTGTATCGGTTATTGTGCGACTTGTTCCGCGAGTTCTTTATTTACGCTGTCATTTCAGCTTTTGAACGAATACATACAATGTGTTCATACATACATTGTATGAAAGCCGTGAGGAATAAATCAGGTTAAGGGCACACCCTGTATTTGAATGGTATTATTGAAATAGCCCTTGTATAATATATTGTGAGATATATTGAATTTATATTTGAAGAATTTTGTCACAGGTATTTGATAGTGGCAAGAAAATGAATATGTCATTGTAACAAAATTGTATTTAAATCAATTAAATCTGGTAGAGAATGCATTAAGGCATTAAGTCCGCCATTTGTAAAATTTATTTATTATAAATTTACGAGTATACTATGTCACCGTAAAAACCCGTTATTAGCATAAACGTGTTTTCCCTAGTCAAAATAAGTTGTTCGTACCGCTTCAGTGAAAACATGTTTTCACTAGTTAAAACTAGTTATTTGTACGGAGTTGGTGAAAACTAGTTTTAACTGTGATTTTTCAGTTAAAATTAGCTTTCACAAAAGACTAGGGAAAACTAGTTATCTATCCCAAACGCGTTACCGTTATCTGAAAAAAGTATATGTATAGTTTATAATTATATAATAAAATCAATTTAGGGACAATCTTAATCAGATCGACTTAGACCCAAACTAAGCAAAGATTGTACTATATGGGCGACGATATATATACGTATATTAGTTAAATGCATAGAAAACACCCTTAACTCCGGAACATATATCTACCTATGATCATCACACAAATAAATGCCCTTACCGGGATTCGAATTCGAACCCGGGACCGTCGGCTTCATGGTCAGGGTCACTAGATCGCTAGTCAATAGGCCAGACCGCTCGTAAAAATGACAATTATAGGTTACTACATTTTTGTGATTTATGTATAATTACCAAAACATTAAATACTACTGTAATTTAAATTATGATGAAGCAAGAACTTTTCAAGAATTCGACCCAAGAAAGTTCAAAAGAAACTTTTGTAACTTATCGGTTCAATTGATTAACAAAGCGATCTATGGTGGTTAGCAGATAATTTCCAAACTTTACCAGATGATTCCCAAACTTTGATATCAGATAACCAATGTTGGTCATTTTCACGTTCTCGCCTTTGACTTAAAAACTAATTGTCGTTGCTTGTTCGAAAATAAACCCTATTCATTAAAGCATACGGTCAAAATTAAAAGTTTAAAAGCTGACTAAAAGTGTAACAATAATGCAAGAAAACCAAAAATAGAGATTGAATTTGATGCTTGATTTCGTGTTGAAACTTTTGACCATAGGTGTACAATCATCTGTAATAATGTGCTACTCAACACACATATTATTGCAAGTAACCATAGTAGAGAACTGCAGCATAGTTTGAGTATCAAACAACCAATACGTTTCATTTTAACCAAACTTCACCTAGTCACTAACTAAATCAAACTGTATGACAGAATTACAATAAATAAAGCAGAGTAACAAAAACCTAGCCAGTAACGAGCCATAGTGGCCTGCCCGGAAACTGCAAATTATTTCCTTTCAGTCCGAGGCACGCCTCGCAGCGTCCGGGGTAGGGATGTGCTGGAATATTCCCGGGAATATTCCTGCAAGGGATTTTTTTCTAGTCATATTCAAGATGTCATGCCCCGAAATCAACAATTCTTACCTCATGTGGCATTTCAACTCTTTGTTGTCTACAGTGCTTTTCCACTTACTGCGGTCCTTTGGCTCCATCCTGCAATTTGTGTAATTTTCAATATTTCAAAGATCCTCTTCCACGTCGTCTATCCACCGTTTATTTAGCTTGCCTTTGGGTCTTTTTTGATGGGGTTTCGACTTAGTTATTATTTTATTCGACCTTGAATCGGGTATTATTTCTGGGTGGCTCACCTAGCGCAGACGCTGTGCCTTACAGAACCTGACTGTGGTCTCCCGCCCCATTAGTGCACCTAGTTCGATTTTCATTCGTTGCCGGTAGGTAACGTCGAAATAAACAACACAGCATTATTCTACTAAACATGATCGACTAAATTTCAAATACATTAAATGTAAACTTAATATAATAAGTAAACTATTCAGTAATTATAAAATTTTTTTTTTGTTTCATTCTGGTTACAATGGTAAACAAGGTGTTTTGACCAAAAAAAAAAATAAACAGTAAAAAATATTAATAAGATAAAATATAACTAGACCTAGGTCTACAAATCTAAACACCAACAAACCTAAAAACTAATAAAATCGATCTTAAATAATTGGCTTCGTTTGAATGGCGTCGAGGACGTTGGCAGCATTTCTCAGCTGTATTAAATATTCTAATAATATTTATTTTATTTATTTGGCTTACAAAACAAGTTACAGACAATAGCGGAAATTACAGTATTAGCATACAGTTGAAACAGCTCAGATCTAGACTATAACTCTAAATATGTGTGCACTGAAGGATTAGGATATATAATTACAATTTATCGCTAGAGAGCTGAGATGTCATTTCAACGCTAGATTATGGACAAAAAGGTAAAATAAACAGTAGCAAGATTTAGCATTTACAGAGTTACGTACGCTAGTAATAAACTAAGTCTAAAACTAAAACTAAATCATACTAAATATTTTAATTTGATTAAACAAAAAGCGTGGACGCAGCTTATGGACAAAACATTTTGCGGATTTTATTTTTGAATGTGGGTAAGTTGCATTCAAATATATCCAAGGACGGATTCTCGGTAATGGTTTCGTTATATAAGCGACAGATTCTTGTTATCGGATTATAAAATGATGTATTGTTTTTGTAAATCTGTCGATGAAATATATAATGTATTCAAAATATTCATGTTTGATGAATTTAGTACAATAAATAAAAACGGGAACATTCCCACAACACATCACTCGCAGCGTCCGGACAGTTCCAGTTTAGATTTATTTATTTAACTGCTTACTACATTTGCCGAGTTTTGAAGCGAACAGTTTCACCCCAATATGTACAATTTCTAATTTAAACTCTACCCTCCCTACAATACGACTCGATTTTGAATAAAAGTTGGAAGAAGAGTCAAAATATCTCGTTGAATATTTTGTATCTTGGAATTAAGTAGACGATAAAACAGTCATTAAAATTTATTTAGAAATAATATTGTGGTGTTGTAAGGAGTTCACCAATTCTTGGTTACGTATTTGGATTTAACATGTTCAGTACGGCTAATATGGTCGGCTCTTTATCACTTGTCACTATGCCTGTCATTTTCTAACAAGTATCACCCAACCCAACTTGTCAGTAGGAAAAGGCGCGAAATTCAAATTTTCTTTGGTAAGTCAACTCTTTGCGAACACATTTTCAAACAACTTCAACTTTTTCATTTTCAACTTTTTCAAACACATTTGAAAAAGTAATCGATAAAGCAGTTAAAAATCGATAGATTATTAATATATTGTATAATGACATCACTATTTTTGTTCAGACATAGACGATTTACGCACACACTTGCATTTCATTTTTGGTCACACTTTCGAAGTTTGACAGTCGTTCTATACTATCCTATTTCTATGTTAAAAACAGACATAACTTGGGAAACTCCACTACGGCGCCGCCATTGCCGCGATGCTCATCTGTCAGTCCTTGCCGCGCTATAGTGATGTGACCAATACCGATTCTAGGTTGCGTTCGCGAAAGCCTCATCATCGGTTATCAGTAAGGATATTTCTATGCGGTTGTTGGCCGTATCGGTCACAGGTTCAAGTTCTGGCTTATACTAATGACTTTATTAGAACCGATGTACGTATGGAGTGAAGTTCGGTGAAGGAAAAGATAGTGAGGAAACCTGAAATAAATTCAAAGATGTATAAGAAGTGCTAACCCGTTTGAAGAAGAAGGCTTGGGCTATAGTCCCCACGCTGGCTCAATGGCCAAAGGCAAGTGTGGGGACATTTAGCCCAAGCCTTCTCACGCATGTGGAGGCCTGTGCCCAGCACTGGGACGTATAGAGGTCAAATTATTATAATTATTATTTATGTTTCGCAGTCATATTCTTTTGCATTTAAGTATTTTACTCGTATCTATATCTTCCGCTCATTTACTATGAGACTAGTTTAGTGATTTGCGTAAGATTGTCTCATATATAATTTTGATTTTATTTTACTAATTAACAGATTAGTGTGTTCATAGTAGATTCTGCCCAAAACACCCACACACATTTGTTTGTTTTATAGCGAGTCACAATCACAATCCAAGGCACCAGTTTATTCAGCCACTACTAAGCTCTAGACCTTATTAACAACGTCGTAAGGCACAAATGGTCAGTTCCTACTAAGTATTAAGACGCTGACTAATAGCTCGTTTTCGCCAGCTAGATTTGTCCCCAAATAATGTGGTTGGAGGCACAGACCATAGATTGAACTAGACGTTGCAGGCACTCTCAATGCGTAAAACAAAATTTTGTGAAATTTTGATTTAGTTAGTCAAATGGTTTAACATTCTATTCTGGTCAAAAAATAATAGGTACTTTTTTCGTATTCTCGCGTAATGATTCCAAGTTCAATTGTTTATTTTATTTATATTACAAAATAGTTTTCAATAAAGAGTGCCAATTTTTTTATACCAACAATGGCGTCACTATTTAGTTTTTGGACCATGTCTGAATTTCACAACGCTGCTCAACATGCGTTGACGAACCGTTCATGCAACAAAAGTTTGACAAAGACGCAAAGTATAACCGTCACGTCACTTGTATACGCTGCATTAAGTTCCCTTGTGTTATTTTATTTAAGGCGTATAAAGACCTTTTCCTGAGAGTTAAGAACTCAAAGCTAAAGGCAGTAAATATTTTTTACAATGATGCATATATTATGTGTATTAACTACATATGTGAATTAATAATACAAACAATGAACACAGCGGTTGATATACCATAAACATCAGATAAGACACATGGATCGGGACCTGGACTGAGTGGATTTTAAGTACATTGCACCTCTAAAAACATTTGCTGGTCTATTTCAATACATGGTCTGTGGCTGGAGAGGATTACCTTCATTACCAGGTTAGCTCACCTACTGAGGAATGTCTTTGGTTTGTATTCATGTTCCATCTTCATTTTCGACTTTGTTCCTTTAGGATATAGTCGGAAATCGCGTGATGTTTATAGAGCTGAGAATAATGTAGTAATTGCAATCAGCATTTGTTTTATCTTGAGACCACACAGTGCCACGGATTTAGCAGTACAAATACAAATGGATGGTGTTAGTGTGCGACAAATTGAAATGAGTTCAAATACTTGGGTCCATATGTTAGACGGAGTTTTTGCCTTAGCTAACGCAAAATTATAGTTTTTATACACTAACGGTATGCTTAATAACGAAACTAGACGAAGATATATTATATAAAAGATAGATATCATAATATACATAATGATGAATATAGAAAACACCCATGATTCAGAAAAAAAACTGAAATCATTACACAAGTAAATTTGTACCCAGGACCTCCGGCTTTAAGGCATTATCTTTACCAAGTAGTCTACAGAGGCTACTAAAAGTCCACTACCACCTCTTCCACATGATACATGATACATCCATGATGACATGATAGTCCTGTCCAACGCCTGGAGTTGCAGGCGTACATAGGCTATGGTGACTGCTTACCATTAGGCGTGGTGTATGCTTATTTTCCACCGTCGTGGTATTAAAAACAATCCAACCGTTTCTAACCAAGATGACATTTTATACATTGACAGACGCCAAATGAAAAAAAAAATGTATGCGGGGTGAGAGACGCTACGAAAATGCACGTGACTATTTCCATATTCAAGTTTCAATTGGCGTTTCCTATCTACGACTTTCATCTTAGCTAGCCTCCCCGATCGATCTTAGTGTAGAACTTTTCCAACCATTTCTAATAAAACGCGTAAATTTACACCAAAAGCTCACTAACCTCGCTAATAACCTCCACCAAAGCTAACGAAGACCAAACTTCTAAAAGCTTGAGGACGTTTGAACTTATTCATATTCCGTAATAAAGTAGATTGCAGCTAACTATGAGAGAGCTTCTGAACTTCCGGACGGAGTTTTTATGGTGTCGAGCTGAAAGTTCAATGTAATTACATATCGTGTTGCGTTCTCAGCTCAATATGAGCACTCGAAGACTGGCACAGATTATTAAACGAATACTACTCCAGTAAGTATTGTTTTGTCCTATTCTGTGTGTTCATCCTCACAACCTAGAACCTATATAGTCGCGTACTGTGCGTTTAAGAGGAATTTTCTCCCGCGGACGCTCCGGCTGTGGGATGAGCCGCCAAGGTTTTCCTGAGGGGCTACAGTATGGAGTTCTTCAAAAAGGAGTGTACAAGTTTTAAAACGGTCGGCAACGCGCTTGTAATACCTCTGAAGTTGCAGGCGTCCTTAGGCTACTAAAAAAAGATACTTCATAAAATTATAGACTTAAGTTTAACTATGTACTTCAACATATAGAATTAACAAAATCGCATAAGGTTGATAGAGATAAGTGCGCCTGACATAAATATTAGGGCTTGTTTATGCATTGACAAGAGTTTATTGCGAGATCATATACCTATTTGCCATTAAACGCAAGTAGTAAGTAGTAAATAAACAGGAATCAATGTGTAAACAGGCTCCAATGTGAAGGTATGATAATAGTATAATGCTCGTATAGTTATATTACAGTATGTATAGTAAATGAACGAAAATCATTTACTAGGACATATTGAGTAATTTTGACTATGGGACCGAAATCGCGAATAAAAAATTGACTCTCCCATAGGAAATTTCAACATAAGATTGCTGGGGCGATGCTGTGGAGCGTGATCTCCAAGCCGATAACCGGTGGGAGATGGCACAGGATCGAGATAACTGGCGTGTACTCGTGTCAGAGGCCAAAACTCATTTTGGGTCGCTTATGCTATTAAGTAAGTAAGACCAGCAAAATGTATGAAACAGACAATTATTTTTAACGGGTTTGAGTAAATGCTCTTTCTTTCATGTGTATATTGTATATTGCCATGTCTCACGATACATAATGGAACTGCCTAGTTCTCGCTGCCAAAGTTACGTACAATCCGAAATTGAATGAAACAATGTATTTTGTTCTGTAAAATGCAAGGTGGCTTGCTGCAAGCCAAACCGCCAAAGTTAGTAAAAAGAGGCAAAATACTTCAACTTCTAGTTCATTTATCGTAGATTGTTGGCGTCGTTCGAAACGCACTAGCAACAGTTTTGCTAGTTCAATCTAGGGTTGTCACTGAATAAAACAGATTTATTCCGCAAAAAATATAGGGATACTCGTAAAAAAGGAAAAAATACTGTGAGATGTGGTGGACAAAAGTAGTAAGTAGACATAAGTCGACGAACTGCTATTCTGAAATGGGCCTGGGCTGGGCACGAATTTAGCCAAGATGATAGAAAGGTGGAGTTAGACACTAGGACAAGATAAGTAACGTAGCGTAAGGGCCTTGTTTAAAAAAAAAGACCGAATCACAAACCTTTAACGCAGATGGGATTAAAAAGTTTTTAAGTCTACTCTGGAGGAGAGAAGCAGCAAATCGGTCTGCTCGGAGGAAAATTAGAGAGGCGTATGCGCAACAGTGGATGGATATTCGATGAAGAAGAGATTCATGTAATTGTAACAAGGAAGAAACACATATTCTTATAGCATGGCATTTTACATTAATATTTATTTACGTGTAAAAAAAATTTAGCTAATAAATCATGTTTTGGCTACTCAATATCATGTACCTACCTTATGTATACCATTTTTATCTTAATAAAGTATTTCATTAACTCATTCACAAGGTTTTTAAATATATCGCTTAGTCACACAAAAACTTTGCAGACATTATACGCGACAACCCTGGTATCTAGCGCGTTTTAGATTTTACACTTTTCAAGTTTCGTGTTGGGAATAGAATGCCGAAGTTGCCCCGAGTTCGCTATTGTTGCAGATTTCAAGGGATTCTGTAAGCTTAAGTAGTTCCATAACGTCGGGGTAATTGTTTAAAATGTTAGCTTAAGAGAGAAGTTTCAAGTATTTAGGCGAAAATAATATACCTACTAATGATATGAGTGTAATTTGAATTTTTAACATTGTTTCTGATATAAACTCATTAGCTAAATGTCTGCCTGCTTTTTATTAATTTATATTAAGAGTCCGTTCAGCTCAGCCGAATTTCACCTTCCCATACAAACGGAGTCTCGTTCCCATTTTAAAAGTACGTGTTTTTTTTATTATTATTTTATTTCAAGAGAAAACTTAAGTGGTAGGTATACATATTTTTTCGCCAAACTGTGGACAGATTGGCGAAAAAATAATTGTGTGTTGGATTGTAATTAAACTTTGCACATGATGTATATCTATGCCTGTAATTAGGTTAATATCGCTCCAGCTTATTAAGCAAACGAAATAGAGCAAAAACAAGTTTTGTATAAAAAACTTGAATACGCTTTATTTTTTTAACTATGGGTTCTGAAGCTACATAATTACAGGCAGTTAAAGTTTCAGAGGAATCTAGCTAGTCGTTTTAAAATGAGAAAAACAAAACTTTTAAAGACATACAGTTAAAACTATAGAATCCTTGAGAAATCTAAAGGATTTTTTAAATATTATTAATAACATATAATGTTGTTACATTCGTTAGGACATTCTTTTGATCTCAGAAAGCATCATTTAGTGAAGTGAACCTGAAGACCACAAAAGGATGACATAGGTATATGTTACACTGTTTCGTGAAGGCAGATCTTTTTGTTGAATATTGACACAAAAGCCTGGAGGAAAGACCTTTTCAAGGTCACGTAACAAAACTGTTCAAGGCACAAGGTTCACATTTTTCAATTCAAAGTAAAGGAGCTTTTACACAATTGGGATGGATCCGAGCCGCGCCAAAACGATTTATCAAACAAACCAACACACACTTCGGTGAACAGCGTCAAAGAAGATACGATTTCGCAGACTGAAATAATAATTGAAGCAATAAATATTCGGTTCTTGTCTGTTTTAATTATTTTATTTTTTGTCTTTTAATTATTTATATAAGAATTCAAGCCTTGGCGACCCTCTACATCTCTAAGGATAATTTAATATCTTTTTTTATAATTTATCTCTGACACTTAGAGACTTATACATCTCTAAAGAATTTTTGTATTTTATGGTTTTTTTTATCATAGTTTTTTTTGTGTAATTTGACATTTACAGACAGTATACATCTCTAATAAAGTATTTATTATTTCATCGATTCCATATTTATTTTGTAATTGTTTTTTTTTTTAATTTTTATTGTTTGTAAAAATGGACATGTAAAAGTGCCCCTGTGGCCTATTTGCTGAATAAATGTTTGATATTTGATATTTGCTAATCCGCGAAAAGATAACCGGTCCGATTCGAAGAATGAGATACGATAACGATAAGTTCTGGTTTAGATAAGTTCTCGTTTAGACATCGTTTATATGTCGTATAATTAACAGAAGCAGCTCAATTCGGGCAACCAATGTCACTTTGACGTTAGAAATATCGTAGATAGATATTATTGGGATCACAGCAGAATCGAAATAAACGTCAATTTTGACATGTCGTTTAGTTATCGATCTTTTAAAGATCTTAAACGTGTCTTAATCATTCTTCGAATCGGGCCGAACGTGCTAGTTAATCAGTGCTAACCCGTTATACTTACTTGCGTATTTTTACACGCAAAACAGTCGTTTTCAGTCGTCGGACTTTGGACCGTTAACATCGTGCTCATGACGATGCCTCGTAGAGAGGCAAAACACGTGTCGAATTTTGTATATTCGATGGTGGGTTGTTATATTTATTTGCGTATTTATTTTTGCCGTGGGAACATTATTTGTATGTAAAAATACGCAAGTAAGTATAACGGGTTAGCACTAATTGACTAGCACGTTATATTTTCGCGGATAAGCAAAGTAATATAAAGAATAATTATTTTAATTAATATGGATGTTTTTTTGATGTATGAACGTTGTATTTAGTATTTTTTCTGAATTAACTTGTTAGTCCGGTAACAACGTATCGCGTCTACGCGTTAATCTCAGTACAAAATAAAACAGATTGCGGGCAACGCATTTGTTTACATCTAAGTTGGTATAAAAGGTAATTTATACGCGAACATCGGCTTACCGCCCATCGAGAACTTCTTCCAGCGGAGTGCGCTGAAATTTTTGGGGAATATGTCTTTTGAGATTGTAGATTTATTTTAATTGTTCCATGAAATGATTTTAAGTTGAATCGTAGAAATGTGTTAGGTTTAACTTTAGTCTTTAATTATGTCATATTATATTTTATTTTAGTTAGTTGATATATTTAAAAAATATTTCATAGTGAATAAATATTCTTGGCACTATAGGGAAAAGCGCCAATATATCATACCTATTCATTCAGTGACCGTTTACAATGCCAGTCTTTGATAATGTTCACACCAAAGAATATTCTAGTCGCAAAAGTAAAAAAAAAATATTGAATCGCAACTATTTCACCAAAAATGTGTTTAATGTTAACTCATTATGAACTTATATGTAAATTTTTAAAAGAAAATTCACTAGCGCCATGAAAATCTAATAGGGACTTTAGAAAAAAGAAAAAACCATGATATGACTTGAGTAAGAGTGAATATAATCTTGTGAGGGAATATTACCAGATATAACTATGTATTCCTCCCTGAATATCATTCTCGGAAACAGCACATAACCATCACGTATCATCCAAAGGCTTTGGTGCAAAGCCTCGATTTGCATTTGCAGGGCAGAGATTAATTTACTTCGTTCGTTTGAGAAGTTTTTACATCGTGTTTGTATTCGCCAAAAACCCGCTCCTGTGCAATTGAAGATGCGCTCTCATTCTTAATTAACATGCTCAAATTACGTGAAACTTAGTATATGAACAATTTAGTATAGCTGTTAGATTTGTAGCTGGCCCCCAACGGCTTATCTTTTGTCCATTGTTAACTAAAACGGCGCGTGCCACTACCTGCAAAAAAAAGGGTCGTATAATTCTAATTGGCACCTGAGCGCGGGCTAGTTTAACGCTCAAAAAACCAGTGTAGGTGTGCTCTCCGATAACGCGCCTTTGTTACGCTTTGTTATGCTTTGTTACGCATATCGAGGACACATTTTAGACTGGTTCGGTAGCGTTCGACTCGGCGGCACTCAGTAACCGTATAGGGACCACACGCAGAAATCGCAACTGGCTGTTGGTGTGCTGAGGCCAAGACATTTATTGAGGAAGTGGGCAGACGCATGTGGGAGTGTGGTCATAACCCTCGCTCCGGGTCGTTCCTGATGCAGAGGTTGTCCATCGCCGTTCAATGTGGCAACGCGGCGAGTGTGATGGGCTCCTTTGCATCTGGAGAGGCGCGGGGCGAGTTTTGCGGATAGTTTTTGTGTGTGTTGGTTAGATTTACGAGTAGGTTTTAGTTTAATTTAGGTTAGGATTTTTGTGTTTGTATAACTTTGTGATTAATAAATTAATACATTCAAATTTAAGTAATTATTTTTATGACTTTGTATCCATATCGTGTTAAGTACAAACAAATCTCAAATTAACTTAAATACTAAAAATATACTTAAGTATTGACCTATAGGCCAGACTCTGACATAAGTCGCTACAGATTTAACGATGCCTTATCTATCTTAAATTGGTATATTATATACCAATTTTTAATACACTTCGAACAAATTATTCTACGTGAACACTTGAAAAGCCCCGCGTACCATTCAGTAAAATTACTTCAAGCATATCATAAATTCACCAACTCCATACTCATAATAACCATAATCACAGATCTGTCGCAAACTCTGAAGTTAGTCAATTGTCAAAATTGTGGCAACCGGCGGCCACTTTACGTGATTAAGTTGAGCGAAGTTTGGGAACCGTTGCTCGGGAATGTTTGACTACCGCTGGAAATTGGAAAGTTTGAGGATTATGTGTAGCGAGTAGGGGTAGTATTGTGTTAGATTTGTCGTTTGTATGTCTGTATAATAAATATTTTTTCTCGACTGGAATTCGATAGCTTTGGATATTTTCCGACCAAAATGATATTGTGGCACAATGGTAATAAATAATGCATTTCCTTTGTAATAATCGAACTCAGGTAACTTTATCATTATTAGGCTCCGAGATACAGATGGTAAAATACGACTTTATGCCTCTTTTGTACAGTTCAATTAGAAGATATCAAAAAGTCGAATCAAATAAACTTTGCATAAATATTGTCTCTTTAAATATAATAAAAATTTATTTAATTCCACGATTCAATATATTCGGGCCAATTTATTAATATCTCTAATTTATTAATGTAATTCCTAGGCCAAAGAATAGCAATAGCTATTTAGCGTGGGAATGTGGCCAGCCTTATGGGCACCCTTCCATAGGGGTTAGATCTGGGGGAGCTAAGATAGACGAGTTTAAGTTTTATTATAATTTTTGTTATTGTACTTGTTTTTAATTACATCTAATAAAAGTACTGTAAGTTTGCACTTACTCAGAACTGAAGATAAAAAAAGCCGTGCTCAGAAAAAAAATGCTCGATCTGGCTCATTTAGTTCATGAAATATTGCTAAACAAATCCAACATCCGACATTTGAAAAGTTTTTTTTATGCCTAGTTGATGTGCTCTATACTTCTTAGGCAGTACCTAGTGCGATCCAGTTGTATGTGAGGAAGTACATATCGTCGTGTATACATATTTGTGGCACTTTTTTCGTGTCGATATTTAATACGTTGACTGTACCAATGAGTTTTTCGGAACTTATGTTCGAAATATCATTTGATTTGCACTGGTAAAGCGACTGCGCTTTTTGGTGAAGGAAAACATCGTGAGGAAAACAGACTAATCCCAATAAGGCCTAGTTTAGGGTCTGGGTTGAAAGGTCAGATAGCAGTCGCTTTCGTTAAACCTAATGCCTACGCCAATTCTCGGAATGTGTTGCCAAGCAAACCCCAGGCTCCCATGAGCCGTGGCAAAATGCCGGGACAACGCGAGGAAGAAGGCATAAAAAAAGATCTTTTAGATTGTAGTTATAATTGAGTTGACAGCATTACTGCAGTGCTACATTACTGCCGACTGCATTGCTGCCGCAAATGTCAAAATCGATGTTACTGCCTGGATTTTTCACATAGAAAAAAAAATCAAAAAGTATTTATTTCGTAAAAAAGTACAACACTCATGGATGGAACTTCCTAGTAAGTATGAATCATACCTGTGACAGGAAGCCCCACTAATTTGCGTTAGTAATGTCGCGTCGCATTACTGCAGCAGTATTACTGGTGTACTCTGAATCCGAATGGTACGTTTAACCGTAAGGTACCTTGAACATGTACGGACAGTACAACCATTCACACACTCTTAACATAAATATATTCCCTTATGCGCAACCCGTAAAAGTGCCTTTAGCAACCAGTAAGGAAACTTTAAAATTGTGTTAAAAACTGCTTCATACGACGACCACGGTCGCCTGCAATAATATTACTATTTTATCACACAGTGGCCAATTTCCACTGACATTTTG
Source organism: Cydia pomonella (assembly GCF_033807575.1). Lineage (NCBI taxonomy): Eukaryota > Metazoa > Arthropoda > Insecta > Lepidoptera > Tortricidae > Cydia > Cydia pomonella. The sequence goes on from NC_084719.1 coordinate 3,231,642, forward strand.
ACTTCAAAATTATGTAATTTTGTTATCATTCACCTGAGAGCCGAATCAAATTTATTATATATATGTACATATATTGTATTTATGTATTTTGCTACAGTCTCGTAATGCCATGCAATTTGAAGTCTGTTTAATAATTTAATAATAATTTAAGTCTGTTATTAAAATCTGTTTCATTTAGAGTACCCCGTCGTTGTGAGCGAGCATGTAGAAAGAAGAACCTCTTTTATATTCCTCGTAGTCGAACCGCATATGCGAGAAACGGTTTCACTAGAAGAGTATGCAGGATGTATGATGATAAGTTTCAAAATGTAGATATTTTTAGTGAAAAGTTCGGTAGTTTCAAACAACTTACATTGAAATGTATTAATGGACTTAAATTAGATAGCTAACTTTAATTTAATTGCAATTATTGTTTGTTATTACTGTTATTGCAATGTATTTCATCTTTGTTTTTATTTTTGTTAGGATGTACGAGCATTATTTGTAACTTCGTTTTGGCAACTTAGAATTTCAGGTTTAGTTTAGTAATTATATGTATTTAGGTTATATGGTTTTCATACTATATTTAAGGAAACTGTAGGTCTATAAGTCTATTACCCTATATTGTAACAATTTATCAATATAAGAGACTGTTTGTTTCTAAATAAAGAAAAATAAAAAATAAAGTGAAAGTCGTGCCTGAGATGCGCGTTAATCACCAAGGCGATCGTCAAGGTCATAATAAAATCAGTTCAAAACTACTATAAATGTTCTCTAGAGTTCAGGATATAATCCTTTATTCAACGATAACATACTTTACTCTAAAACTTTGTGCTCAGCATCATATAAATCCACAGAGCAGGTTTCGTCAAAAGCGTAGGTACTAAACAGCATCCGCAACAAACTTCAGTGATAATCTGCCACTGGCTTTATTAAACACACATTACAAGATAAAATCTGCACTAAACTTTGTCCAAAAACCTAACATTACCCACGCCTTCACGTTAATCCCCGAAACGACATGTACGCAGCGCAAAAGTACTCGTAAATCTTTTTTTTTTAGACTACGTCGGTGGCAAACAAGCATACGGCCCGCCTGATGGTAAGCAGTCTCCGTAGCCTATGTACGCCTGCAATTCCAGAGGAGTTATATGCGCGTTGCCGACCCTAAACCCGACCCCCCCTCGTTGAGTTCTGGCAACCTTACTCACCGGCAGGAACACAACACTAAATAAAATCGTAAATAAATAAATAATGTTTTTTTGAAGTGAAAACTTCTTTAGATGGGGAAATAATATTAAACTCGCGACAGGTGGTGTAAGAGTCGTTGAAATTGTGGATGGTAGTTGATTTTTCTTAGAGATAAACTTTTCAATGTTAAATATTTGTAATAGTTCTGAAGTGTTCAATTTTTAATGTAATATAAATTGACAGGTTTGTGTACGATAGCGCAATAAATGAATATTGTATTTTACCACATAAATTATAGTACTTTTATATTAACAATTAAAGCGATTCGTGCAAACTAATTCCCTAGCCATTCCAAAACATCAAAAATGCACAACGTTAATATTCAAGTTTTCACTTCTGCCGGGACTCCCGGAGTGCAACGCGTTGTTTTTTTTTAGTTATAATCGACTTCCTATTTCTAGTGGCATAATATCATTCTTCAAAAAAGCAAACGCCTCACATTACACTACATGCCATCTTTAACGTGAAATTCGGATGTCAACTGCAGCTGCATTACTGTTCCGACATTACCGTGGCGGCATTGATGCTGACGTTGTACCTGTCAACTTCTTTTTTAAAATAAATGACAAATTGGACGTCATAATTTCGGCAGTACTTAAGGCAGCGGTGAACGTCACTCATTCAATCAAGGAGATTGACAGATACAACGGAGCGAGTAATGGACAGTTAAGTATATGTGTGTAAAATAAACAAATATTATCGTGCGTATTGTGAATGACCACAAACTTTAGGGTAATGTAATAATGCGCTGAAAGCTAGAATGATTTGTGGGATTTCATTTGCGGTCGATCGTAAATTATTTTGTATTGCGGTTTTATGGGATTAGTATGAATTAATTATATAACCAAGGCGAGGAAAATACTAACTGTAAAACATTATAAATCAAGTGTACAAATGAAAGTTATTAAATTATTTTAATTCAAAATTATATTATAAAATTCAACCTAAACAACAATTCAAAAGTTACATCAACTTACTTTGCCATTCTATTGGATAATGTTAGCGACGCGACCAGAAACTTAGATGACGCTAAGATTAATTAAGTTGAAATACGATTAAGGCTGTATTCGAAATAAAGATTTTATCCGTTAGGTAGGGCAAATATATAATTAGATTGTTATTAGACATAAGAATTATGTAATCGTTCGTTATATCAGGTATTATTCGATATTTAGGTCACGCAAACCCTAAATCCCAATTCCTTATTCGAAGAGCGAGATGAACGAAGGAATAAGAAAATAAAGAAAACTTATTCATTGGTTCATAATTATAGCCAATCACACGCAAATGAAGACAAGGAAAGGTAAAAAACAGAGAGACAGAAAATCTCGATCGTGATTGGTCAGTCAATTTCCCGTACAGAATTCGATTACGCTCAGTTGTACTATGAGACGCACATATTTAGGTTATTATCGCAGTAATTACTTCAATTAGACTACTGAATGTTACGTATAATCGTAGAGCGTGAATTGCTTAACACCCTAATATAGGTCATATTATCGTAATCCTAGCTATTAGATAATAGCATGCCGTAAACCGTCGAGAAACGGGCTATTGTTCCGAGCGCGGACGAACAATAGGCTTTGTATTCGTGAAGTAAGCAAGTCGGACAGGTGTTATTGTTTTGTTTCACTGACCTAGTAACCGAGTTAGCGTGTTATGCAATATTTAAGTCAATAATTAGATATTTGTGAGAATTATAGTGATGTAAGCGATAACGAGATAACACGATTTGACCCGAACAAAGCCGAATTAAGTAACCGACCAATCAGAGGGCTTGATTCAGAGCGAATCGAAACGCGTCTTATCTCCTTATCGTAAGGGTGTTCCTTTTCTACAAGATTCGAATATAAGCGAGGAAGGAACGGAGAGAAATCGTAGTCAGTCGTCGAGTGATCCAGCAACCAGAAGCCTCAAGAAGAAACCAACCGGAAGAGAACCAGAAGCGGTTCAATCGCGTAGTAGGGATTGTAGGAGTATTTTTATACCTTTGTATCGCGTGTAATAAAAGTCAGTTTTGTGCGTAACAGTAGTTTATTTAGCTATCTCCTCGCGCATCGAATTCGCTCCTCTTCACGCGGCGACGTAGAGGGCCGTGGTCACGGTCTTGGCAGTAGGAGTGGTGGCGACAGCCCGGTGCCTTCTCCATTGAGCTATCGTCGGCTGATATAGCGCCGCGGGCTGCTATATTTTCCTGGTCCTTAGAACCGGATCAACTGTCAGCCCATCAAGACCGTCGAGATCAGCTTCTACTCTGCGTGAAGAACCCCATCGTGCGACATCGTCAAGATGCCGATAATTCGGACCAAGAAGGCTACGTCGGTACAGAGCGACGAAGACAGGCAGCGTTTCCTAGACGAAGGCGCGGCGGCGGCCCAACATCGTGAGGTTGCCCGCGAACACGCTGAGAGGACAGAGGACGCCGACGCGGAGCGCCCTCCCCTCCCCCCTGGCGAGTCGGCCGACGCGGCAGCGGTCACCTATCGAGCTGCTAGTGCGGAACCGTTAGGCGCAGCGGCTACATTATCGATCGACGACGTCTACCAGAGGCCACCGAGGTCTCCCTCGCAAGATACGATGTTGCTATGGCGGAGGGACCTGAACAAACGCCTGCGACGTCTTGCGAGACCTACACCGATCCCGTTACGTCATCCGAAGACAGTGGTTAAAGACGTTACCACATCGCAACGACCGAAGGATACTCCAAAGGAGGCGAGCACTCCGGGTAGGCACACCCGTGCGCAGTCCGTGTGCTCACAAGCGAGTACCGTCATCGAGGCCAGACTCTCGCAAGCCGAGCTGGAGGCGAGCGAGCGGCTAGCGGAGATTCAGAAGAAGGAGCTGCAGTTAGAAGCCGAGTTAGTGAAGAAGAGGTTGGAAGCCCAGAAGCTGCAAATTCGTGCAGAAGCCAGTGAATCCGACGCGGCATCCGATAGGAGCGAAATCGGACCGCAACACCAGCGCATCCTGACATGGATGGACGAATCGCAGGACAAGACGCTAACCGAGCCCGTCAAGTCCAAGAAGAGGTTAGCCAACGAGCCCCCACCGGATTACGAGACTCCAAGGCGCTCCACGCGGGAAGAGAGGCATATTCGACGTCGCTCACCGAGCCGCGAGGACCGTCGGCGATCGTTATCGCCACCGATCGAGCCCCGTACGCCGCACACGGAGCGTACACAGCTCACTCAGGAAGGAACCGTAGCGGAGTCTATGTTGCAGTTATTCGAGAAGATGCAAATGGCGGCTCGACCGGCACCGAAGGATATCTTCGAACTACCTCACTTCTACGGAGATGTGAGTGAGTGGCGAAGTTTCTACAACACGTACACCGAGACGTCGAGAAGATATAAGTTTACCGACTACGAGAACGTCGCTAGACTGCGTATGGCATTACGCGGGGACGCGAAGACATGTGTGTCACACGTCCTATCGACCGCAACTCGTCCAGATATGATTATACGAATACTGAAAAGCAATTTGGTCGGAGCGAAGTATTGCTAGACAGAGCAATCGAAGATTTGCGCAAGCTGCCAGCGTTGGGACCTACAGCGAACGATCTCAACAGCTTCGCAATCAAAATTATGAACATAGTGTCCACTATTATGGATATAGATCGGAGACACTACGCCGACAACCCGTTGCTGATTCGCGAAGTAACGGACCGGTTATCGCCCCATATTCGAAGCAGGTGGTGCGACTACGCACGCAATCATCGTGATACCGACGAACCCGAGATCCTGCAACTTGCTGACTTTCTGATGGAGGAAAGTGAACAAGAAATGGCGTTTTGTCATGCCCGCGCAGCCCCGAGGCGTGCGCAGGTACCGTCAGCAGCACCGAACGCGCGCGCGACCGGCACTCGTACGAATACATCCGCGCCGCGTTATCCGATTCCCGCTACCACAACCGGAGGTCGATACGCCACAGCACAGAAGGTGACGTATGCGACGCGTCAAGCCAGTACATCGAAGTCGACGTGCCTGTATTGCGGCGGCAATCATTCAACGCCGGAATGTCGCAAGCTAGCCGCACAAAGCATAGGCGCAAGATGGGAGTGGGCAAAACTCAACCGTATATGCTATAGGTGCATGGACGCGAAGCACCTCAAAATACAGTGCAAGGCGAAAGGGTGCGGTGTGGCAGGCTGTCCGCACGTGCATCATCGTCTGCTCCACGCGGAGACGACGCAGGAGCTCCGTGATAATACCGCGATGGCGATGACTCATGCTACGCAACGAGCGGCCGTAGCGCGAGTTACTACAGCATCGATCGAGCCGACGGCGGCACAAGAGCCGCAATCTACGCAAGTTACGCCACGAGAGGACAACGAACCACGAGTCTACGTGTCATCGACCCCGAACTACAACGTGTTGTTGAAAGTGTTGCCTGTAACGGTAACAGGCCCGCAAGGAACAGCGCATATTTTCGCTTTTATCGACGACGGATCGACATTGTCGATGATCGATCAAGACGTTGCTGATGAGATAGGTGCAGTGGGTCAAGACGAGCCGTTATGTATTCGAGGAATAAGGAATCTCAAGCACACGTCGATAACACAGACTGTTAAGGCCACCGTGAGACCGGCGAAAGGAGGTACCGAACACGAGATTACCGTCAAGACCGTAGATGGCCTAGGAATCAGGTCACAGTCGCTCAATAAGGAGCAACTACTCAAATATAAACATCTGGCGGACTTAGGCGACGAATGCTACGTCGGAACAGGCGTACCACAGATGTTAATCGGAGGTGATTATAGTCACTTGATTACACCGACGGAAATCAGGCAGGGCGGCGAGAACGAGCCGTGCGCTATGAAAACACCACTAGGTTGGGCGTTTTTCGGTAGAATGCCACGCATTATTCGTACGAACGAGCAAACCGTGTTACACTGCCGTATGGGGGATGAAGATCTCAACGAGCAAGTGAAGAAACATTGGTCGATCGAGGCGTTAGGCGTAACGCAAAAGGAGAACGTGAGTCCGAGCGATCAACGAGCCATCGATATATTTAATAAAACCGTGAGAAAAGTTGGAAATCGCTACGAGGTTGGCCAGCTATGGGCGTCAGACGACGTGAAGCTACCACCGAGCTACGCTATGGCGCGTTCAAGATTACATAGCTTGGAAGCGAGTTTAAGGGCCAAAATTAAAACATGAAAATTATTGCTTAAAATTGAGTTTTTAATTATCAATGACAATAATCGAATGAATTGTCGCGCAGACTTTTTCTAACCGCGCAGACAATTTGCGCGGAGATGTGCGCAGCAGCTACAGGGCTCCCCCTCAAGCGAAGCGTACTGGTCGTCTGATGGATCGACCTGACCGAGTACACTTTGCCGGAGGTTCATTACCAGGTTCATGCGGATTCACTGTATAGGCGGGCTTTAAACGGTCAATAGATACTGCGACAGCCCGTCCCGGCAATTGAATTGTGAAAACTTTATTACTACGCTTCAATACTGGATAGGGCCCTTTATATGGAGCTTGCAGCGGCTTGCGCACTGCATCTTCTCGCAGGAAAACATTCTCGCAATTTTCCAAATCAGGATGCACAAAAATCCCTTTACTATTAGGGTGCACCTTTTGCGTAGGCTTGAGATCATTTATGGTTTGCCGAAGTTGTTCAACGTAACCAAAATTTATGACAGGATTTCCAGAAATGGATGATGAAATAAAGTCTCCTGGCAAACGGAGTGAACAGCCATACGTAAGTTGAGCCGCGCTGACACCAGAGTCACTACGCAGTGCGGAGCGTAGACCAAGCAGGACAGTGGGAAGTTCTTCGACCCATTTATCTCGATCGCACAGCCGCGCCATAAGAGCTGCCTTAAGGCATCGATGCCATCGTTCAATTTTACCATTGCTCTCTGGATGATATGCTGTAGTGCGCACTCTTTCAATGCCAAGTAATTTAGTCAATGATGAAAAAAGTTCACTTTCGAATTGACGGCCTTGATCAGTTGTTATAGTTGATGGGCACCCAAAACGTGCGATCCATGCTTCGTATATAGTTTTAGCCACAGTTTCAGCAGTTATGTCTCGAATGGGTATTGCTTCAGGCCAATGCGTTGTCCTGTCTATAATTGTGAGTAAATACCGGTGTCCAGCCGATGAAATACTCAGAGGACCGACAAGGTCAGTATGTATATGTTGGAAACGTGCGCTTGGTGTGAAACATCCGACGTTGCTGTACGTATGACGCTGAACTTTTGATTGTTGACATTGGATACAAGTTTTAGCCCAAATGCCGACATCCTTGTTCATGGACGGCCAAAAAAACCTCTCTTGTATCATCTTCCTACTAGTCCTGATACCTGGGTGACTTATATTGTGTACGGCATCAAAAGCTGTGCGGCGTAAATCTTCAGGTATGTAAGGTCTAATGGCGGATGTAGAAACTTCACAGTATATTGGTTCTGCTGAGTTTGGCAAAATGATTTTCTTTAATACAATATTCTGTTTTAGTAATAAATGCTTGATAGACTTGTCATTCTGCTGTAATTGTGAAAGTTTATCGTAGTCGATTACAGATGGCGTGGTGATAGTCTCGATGCGTGACAAAGCATCTGCGACCACGTTATCTTGACCACTTACATGCCTGATATCGCTGGTAAATTCGGTAATGAATGACAGCTGTCTGGAACGGCGGGGAGTTTCTGACTCAGATGACGTTTTCATAAGTGCGTATGTCAGCGGCTTATGATCCGTAAAAATGATTAACTCGCGGCCTTCGAATATTTTTCTAAAATGTTTTACAGACATATATATAGACAATAATTCTCTGTCGAACGTACTGTATTTTTGCTGGGCACTTGAAAATCTTTTTGAAAAATATCCCAACGGCTGCCATTTATTATTAACCCGTTGCTGAAGTACACTTCCCGCGCTCTGGTCGCTAGCGTCACAAAAAAGAGCTATAGGCGCGCTATGAGAAGGGTGAGCGAGCATCACTGCATTGTTTATAGCTTTCTTACATGCGTCAAATGCTTCATCCGCTTCAGGGTTCCACTGTATGACAGTTTTATCGCGTTTCTTGCAGTTGTGCAAAAATACGTTTAATGGCGTTTGAATTTGTGCTGCGTTAGGGAGGCTGTCGTGGTAAAAGTTGACCATTCCAAGAAACCTTCGTAGTTGTTCGATATTTTCAGGTTTTGGGTAACTGTTAATAATTTGAATTTTGTCTTCTGGTGGTTTAATTCCGTGCGGTGTTACTGTGTAGCCGAGGAACTTGACAGATTCTTTACCCAGCACGCATTTTGAGGGATTGATTGTGACACCGTATTCGTTCAGTCGTTGTAGGACTGTCCGGAGATGACTTTCGTGAGATTTGGCGTCCTTTGACGCGATGATGATATCGTCGATAAATGGAAACACATAATCTAGACCGGCAAGAACTTGGTGAATAAATCTTTGAAACGTCTGTCCGGCGTTTTTTAAACCTTCTCTCATCATTGGAAATTCAAAAAGACCGAATGGAGTAATTATAGCGGTTTTATCGATATGATTTTTGTGCATAGGTATCTGCTGATACGCCCGGTTCAAGTCGATTGTACTGAAAATATTCATACCATGAAGTTGATAGGTAAAATCTCTTAGTCGTGGAACTGGGTAACGATCTGGCTTTGTCACAGTGTTTAAGCGTCTGTAATCTCCACAGACTCGTATGTCACCATTTTTCTTAGGCACAACGTGAAGTGGACTTGCCCAGGGGCTCTTGCTAGGTCGACACAACTGTTGCTCTATCATATGATCGAATTCCTTTTTGACCGCGAGATACCGATGTGGTGGTAACGGGCGTGGCCGTGAATGTACGGGAGCTCCACTGGTCTCGATGTAGTGCTCGACGTTGTGCTTGGGAGCACTCTTCATTGAGGATGGCCTTATAATATCGGGAAATTCACTGAGAATGTGATGATATTTTTGTTCAAGATCAATACTGCAGATCGTTGGTTGCGAAGTCTTACAGATTGGAGTTCTGACAGCAAGGTTTGTTTTCTTGTCGACCAGACATCGTCCGTCAAGATCGACTAGCAATTGGTGGTACTTCAAGAAATCAGCGCCGATGATTGGCTTACTGACTGCGGCGATAATAAACTTCCATTTAAAAGAACGTTTTAAATTGAAATCTAAGTCCAATATCTTCTCACCGAAAGTGGGTATTACGCTGCTGTTTGCTGCATACAGATTGAAGGAGGTCGGTTGGCCACGGAATCCTCTAGGCTTTGGAATGACAGATATATTTGCGCCAGTATCAATGAGGAATTTAATTTTTGTGTCTTGATCAGTAACGAACAGGCGGTGTGAAGTATCCCATGCGCTAGTTTCCGCCTCAGCTAACGCAGGCACTAGTTTTCCTTGCTCTTCTTGAAATTGCAAGGGATTGTGCACTTATATGCTGAGTTGCCAAAACGTCGGTGATAAAAACAAATGTCACTCGAGGAATGTTGAGGGTTTTGAAAATTGGCAAGCGTGCGAGAATAGGGACGACTAAATCGCGAAGCATTGAATTGCGGAGCTGAATATAAATTGCGGCGGTACTGTTTTTGTTGAATCTTGATCTCGGCGACTTCACGAACAAGATAGTCCAGCTTGTCTTCTAACGTTTTCTGCGGCGGAGAAACTTGACTGACAGTCGTAGAAGTAGAAGGCTGTACCGAAATTGCCGATATTTCTTTACGTGTTTGTTCTAGGATTTTATCTGCCATCAGTGCTATATCGTTTAAGTTAATGTCTTTCATAATTGTATCGCTAGTGGCGACGACGGATCGGACGGATAGAGGCAGATGGTTGGACCACAGGATGCGGAGAGCCGTTTCGGAGACGTTGCTATCGGCGAGGGTTTTCATTCTGCGCAGTAACTGAGATGGCTTTAAGTCGCCGAGCTCCATTTCGGACAAAAGACGTTGCAAACTACGTTCTTTAGACTCCTCGTAAACGGTAATCAATCGGTTTTTCAATGTTTCGTACTTGTTGGTTTCAGGTGGTTTTAATAAAATATCGCTTACTTCGTCCAAATCGTGACGTTCTAATTTTGCTATTGCGAGCTCATACATTGCCTGGTCGCCTTTCTTGAGAGGGGCGACGATAGATTCAAACTGCACGAACCAAAGCCTTATTTGGTCGCGCCATATTGGTGGAATACGAATGTTGGTCGCAATACCTGAGAGCTCTGGAATCGGGCTCGAAACTGCAGGTTCAAACTTTTCATTGTTTTCGTTATCTGAAGACATGTTTTTAGAAGGCTGGGTGCTGCTCTGTATGCGGGGTCACCACTTTAAGGGCCAAAATTAAAACATGAAAATTATTGCTTAAAATTGAGTTTTTAATTATCAATGACAATAATCGAATGAATTGTCGCGCAGACTTTTTCTAACCGCGCAGACAATTTGCGCGGAGATGTGCGCAGCAGCTACACGAGAATGCGTCGCGACAAGGACTTCGCGGAGGACTACGAAGCCCAGATTCAGAAGTTGCTGAAAAAAGGATATGCCGAGCGTATTATGGAACCACCGCAAACCGACAAGACTTGGTTTTTGCCGCACTTTAGTGTTTTCAATTTGAATAAAGGCAAAGGAAGAGCCGTATTCGATTGTGCCGCGAAAAGTCAAGGAAATAGTCTGAACGACTATATTTTAGCGGGACCAGACCTGCTAAAAAGCCTACTGGGTATACTACTGAGGTTTCGCGAATGGAGCTTCGCAGTAGTAGCAGATATACAGGAGATGTTTCTGCAAATCCAGATTCGAGCCGAAGACCAGCAGAGCCAGCTATTCTTGTGGCGAGGTACGAGAAGAGACATGGAGCCGCAAGTCTACAAACTAAACAGAGTTTGTTTCGGAAACGTATCGTCACCGTTTCTCGCGCATTCAGTGCGCAATCGTAACGCAACCGACAACGAGGACAAGTATCCAGAGGCGGTCTACGATATACACAATAATCATTATATGGATGATTATGTGGCGTCCTACAAGACTGAAGACGAGCTACTGAGAGTGTCATCACAGGTACGAGACTCTCACGCCGAGGGAAACTTTCACCTACGAGGCTACGCGAGCAACAGCGAGCGACTGTTAGCGAGCATCGAGCCAGAGCTTCACGCACAAGAACCGACGCATCTAGGCGAGAAGCAACAGACCGTTCTAGGAATGACTTGGGATCCTAGCACCGATACTCTAGGATACAATACGAAGATGCTGCGCGTACCGGACGCAGTAAAGAATCACGAGCGATCACCGACGAAACGAGAGTTACTCAGCGCGATAATGTCAATCTACGACCCGATGGGACTTATCGCTCAATTCGTGATAAGCGCGAAGATAATATTTCAGCGAGTTTGGTCAAAAGGAACGGATTGGGACGCACCGCTACCATACCAAGAAGCTGAAGACTTTTTTCAGTGGCTGAATGCACTGAAACATGTAGCTACGCTACGCATACCGCGACAGTACGAGATCACCGAGAAATCGAATCGTCAAGCATGGAGATATGTACCGACCGATCTTAATCCGGCAGACCATGCTACACGAGGCAAGCCTACAAGGAGGATCGACATACAGGATGATTGGTACAGAGGACCGCAGTTTCTCTACCTAGACGAGGTGGAGTGGCCGAGCCGAGATATTACAGTAAGCCGCACCGAAGATCTTCCTGAAAGGAAGCTGAAAGTCAAGTCAGGAATCGTTTTATCGACTACGACATCGAAAATGGAGCCATCAAGCGTATTACCCGATATACGTCGCTTCAGTAACTACGATCGATTGATTAATTCGACAGCCTACGTGCTACTTTTCATCGATAAGCTGAAATCCAAGAATAGGAGACTACAGCTACAAGTGCAACACATTAAGCGAGCAGAGCATATGTGGATACAGAATAGTCAACGGAGAAGCTTTCCAGACGAAATACGAACTCTGCACATCGGACGCGAAATCGACAGGAAATCGAAGTTATATACGCTAGCACCAGAGTTATGCGACGACGGCGTGCTACGTATGAAAACGAGATTGGGCAACGCTCCAGTACTCTACACGTCACTACATCCGATAATACTGGACGGCAGAGACTCATTTACTCGATTGCTGATTCAGAGAGCCCACAGACGATCAGCGCACATACACAACGAAGCCGTGATAAATCAGTTACGTCAAGATTATTGGATTTTGCATCTACGACCGATAGTGAAAGCCGTAGCGAGAGACTGCGCACTTTGCAAGCTACGTCGAGCTTCACCGCGAGCGCAGCCCTTCGGAGACCTACCCCCCGAGCGACTACAGGCTTATCAACGACCGTTTACCTACACCGCGCAAGACTATCTAGGCCCCATGTACGTGACAATAGGCCGGCGAAGGGAAAAACGCTGGGTCTGTTTATACACATGCCTAGTCACCAGAGCCATCCATCTGGAGAGCGTGCATAGTTTGTCGACGGACAGCGCGCTACTCGCCCTACGACGATTCGCTGCGCGACGAGGATGGCCACACACGATGTACAGCGACAACGCGACATGCTTCAAGGCAGCATCAACGGAGCTACGAGAAGCATATAAGCAGTGGCTACCACAGCTACGTGCTTACGGTCTACATCATCGGATGGAATGGAAGTTCATCCCGCCTGGTAATCCCTCTGCAGGCGGAGCTTGGGAACGCATGGTGCGTACCGTGAAGACGGCAATGGCGTACACATTCCATACAAAAGCACCGCGAACAGAAGTCTTCGAAACACTATTAGCAGAAATCGAGAATATCGTTAATAGAAGACCTCTCACACACGTTAACGTCGACCCGCAATCCGAGGAAAGTCTTACACCGGCACACTTTCTACTACTGCACAACGCAAACCTACCTATGATCGGAGTCTACGAAGAAAACGACAAGAAGCAGTGGAAGGTTGCACAGGCGCTCGCAGACCACTTCTGGCGGCGCTGGACGAAAGAGTACTTCCCCCTGTTAGCACTACGTAAATCGTCCGACGAGGGAGGACGACAGATCCAGCCGGGAGACGTGGTCATCATCGCTGAACCCAATGGACCTCGCAGCGTATGGCCCAAAGGAGTCGTCGAGGTCGTCTATCCAGGCCCGATGGACGGGTCCGCTCCGCAGACGTCAGGACGAGGCACGGGACGCTACGCAGGCCGAGCTGCAGACTGGCGGTCATCGCGTCGCAACCCATGCACCAGGAGTCTTCGACTGCGGGGACAAAATGTTAGCGACGCGACCAGAAACTTAGATGACGCTAAGATTAATTAAGTTGAAATACGATTAAGGCTGTATTCGAAATAAAGATTTTATCCGTTAGGTAGGGCAAATATATAATTAGATTGTTATTAGACATAAGAATTATGTAATCGTTCGTTATATCAGGTATTATTCGATATTTAGGTCACGCAAACCCTAAATCCCAATTCCTTATTCGAAGAGCGAGATGAACGAAGGAATAAGAAAATAAAGAAAACTTATTCATTGGTTCATAATTATAGCCAATCACACGCAAATGAAGACAAGGAAAGGTAAAAAACAGAGAGACAGAAAATCTCGATCGTGATTGGTCAGTCAATTTCCCGTACAGAATTCGATTACGCTCAGTTGTACTATGAGACGCACATATTTAGGTTATTATCGCAGTAATTACTTCAATTAGACTACTGAATGTTACGTATAATCGTAGAGCGTGAATTGCTTAACACCCTAATATAGGTCATATTATCGTAATCCTAGCTATTAGATAATAGCATGCCGTAAACCGTCGAGAAACGGGCTATTGTTCCGAGCGCGGACGAACAATAGGCTTTGTATTCGTGAAGTAAGCAAGTCGGACAGGTGTTATTGTTTTGTTTCACTGACCTAGTAACCGAGTTAGCGTGTTATGCAATATTTAAGTCAATAATTAGATATTTGTGAGAATTATAGTGATGTAAGCGATAACGAGATAACACGATTTGACCCGAACAAAGCCGAATTAAGTAACCGACCAATCAGAGGGCTTGATTCAGAGCGAATCGAAACGCGTCTTATCTCCTTATCGTAAGGGTGTTCCTTTTCTACAAGATTCGAATATAAGCGAGGAAGGAACGGAGAGAAATCGTAGTCAGTCGTCGAGTGATCCAGCAACCAGAAGCCTCAAGAAGAAACCAACCGGAAGAGAACCAGAAGCGGTTCAATCGCGTAGTAGGGATTGTAGGAGTATTTTTATACCTTTGTATCGCGTGTAATAAAAGTCAGTTTTGTGCGTAACAGTAGTTTATTTAGCTATCTCCTCGCGCATCGAATTCGCTCCTCTTCACGCGGCGACGTAGAGGGCCGTGGTCACGGTCTTGGCAGTAGGAGTGGTGGCGACAGCCCGGTGCCTTCTCCATTGAGCTATCGTCGGCTGATATAGCGCCGCGGGCTGCTATAGATAAAATTAAACTTTTTCGTCAGTTTTTAAATAATAAAGAGATCTGTTTGGTGAAGAATAATTTCATTATTAATTTTAATTTCTGTTGCGGCTCTCATGTTCTCATAGATATTTCAAAGCTTCGTAAAGACCTGTCAGTAAATATAAAAGAGTGTAGAGACTTCCTAAGAATCATGTCATAGCAAGTCATGACCACTAATCCATGACAAAGGTAGTCCCATAAAAAATAAAAGGACCCCTTCGTTTCGTTTAATTAGATTTTTTGCTTATTTTTGGAGTTTGGAGCTTTTAGAATTTGCATGAAATTTGTTTTGCGCTCCTAACTTTTAAAATAATAAAAAAAACCTGATAAAATCTAATGTAGGGGCATAAAGCTATGGTAAAACATAGAATAAATCTTGCAAAAATATCCATAATGTCAGTATCCAGGGAGGAAAATGGGACGACGTTTATATGGAGAAGCGGTCCACTATCCTCTTAAGCAAGCCAATATACACTAAAACTTGTTATTGACATTGTCTTTATGACAGTGTTAATTTAAAAACATGAGATTGTACTCGTAATGTGTTTACTCTAGCGAGCCGTGATGGAGCAAAGTCTGAAGTGGGTTGTAAAAACCATGCAAACTTGTTACAACTTGTTCCAGTTTTTATGACAGCCTCAGTTCAGACTATCCTTATTTCCATGCTTGTAGGGAAGTTGTCTAAGCAGATAAAAATGAAGAAATTATTAAATTTTTGCTGGTAAAATTCTCTCTTTTCCTCGCGTTGTCCCGGCATTTTGCCACGGCTCATGGGAGCCTGGGGTCCGCTTGACAACTAATCCCTGGTTTGCTGGTAAAATTATAAAGTTAAAATCTTATGACGTTGGCTTTTGCACGCCGTTCAAAAGATTACAATTTCTTGATTTAGGTCACCCTTCAGGTCTACAGACGTTGGCTTGTAAATATGTGACAAAACGTTAATTTTTAAAGATGTTTTATAAATTCGACCTACCTGCCTCAAATGTATAAAAAATAAGGATTTATGGTTAGGTATAATTGGTATATATTAAAGTGAAGCATGTATGTAAAATACATTTCGTATTGGTAAACCAACTCCGTATACTTAAAGCATTTTTTCCAGCTAAACCTACAGATAACAGTACACGTACGAGTTTAATTAAAAAAACATGCATTAAATACAAGTGTAACCTCAAAGAATGTGTAAAAACGGCGTACGTGCCGCCGCGGGCAAGAATTTCATTAAACTTGCCTCGTTGGGCGAGGCTGGAGAATTACTAGTTGCCGAGATACCGGGTGCCTGTCACACCGCACCGTATTTCTGAAGTGATTATATTGGCTGAGACCTTAATTTGTTAAATCAAAGGCATTGTTTCTTTTTCGCAGTGCGATCAGTTACCGAATCCGTAACCCGTGAGAAGGAAAAAGCCCGTGTTCCAATTAGGCATGTAACAGTTCATCCGGAGATAAGAGGTTTGGGTAATACAGGACAATTGACCGTCCACATTCAGGTAACAAATCAAGAAATATCAAAATGTGTTACCTTCGCATGTGGTATTACATAAATTTGAACCATATAAACTATTATTTGGCTGGCGCGATGAACCAAAATGAGTCTTGGCTTCCAACACAAGAGAACGCCACTTCGGTCCACGCCATACTCACGGAGATCTGCCTCCACTCTATCCACCCAACGATATTTAGGATGACCAACAGGACGGCGTCCAGTTGATCGATCCAAGTTAATCCTTTTGGCTGCCCGATCTTCACACATCCTTTCATGCAAGCTAACCATACAAATAGGATTAAACCATGCCAATAGGATGGTAAAATTGTTGTTTAAAAGAGCTCGTTCTTTGCACTCGCGTTGAAGTCGGCACCTAACCCCGCTTCATAAAAGAAACAATGCCTTTTTTAACAGCAAATGGTTTAACCTAAAAAATCAATTCGTAAAATTTCAACTTTAATTAGATCGCCGTTTTTTTATTTCTCTTTAATTTAATGACCAATGTCCACCATTGCTTTCCATGTGTATTTTTCACTGTATTTTACTTTGTGCAGAATCAAATTGGAACGGTGTAAGCACCGGCCCGAAAGGCTTTTGATTTTATAGCTGCACTAATTTTAGGTGTAAGCGCAGCGTTTTGTCATAGCTTGTTACAGCTCGAGTTGCGGCAGCCCTGACCAGGGGGCTTATTCTCATTGCTATAACAAGTTATGAATTGGATCCTCTTCTCCTTTTAAAAAGTGGCTTCCATCAAATTTATGATAGCAAGTAATTGATGTAGATAAGGAACAGGAAAGGCACCAATATTGATCCTTGTGGTACACCGAAAGAAATTTATGACCCCGGTGATCGCTGTCAATTCGCACTATCCCTTTATTTTCTACCATTTAAGTAGGACTTATTTTTTTCTCCTTATCTTATATCTTTTACTGAAAAATATCCCTATCTATTATTTTACGTAAATATTCATTGATTGTAAACTTGTTGTCAAATTCAGAATGAGCCTCCAGGGTTGACAAGTACAGTCTCGTAAATTAAATAATAAGCTGTGCGCTAGTAGCCTTGTGGTAAGGCTGTGGCTTTCAAATACACGGAACAACAAAAGGCAGTGGGTTCAAGCCCAGGAGAGCGATTCAGTACGAACTTTTTGTAGGTTCGATCTTATTTCGACACGTCCTTGAAGATCGTTCATGCTTGGTACATGAGAAATGAAGTGAAAATCGTCAACCAGATGCCAAGATAAGACGATTGTCAATGTCGTATCAAAACCAGAGCAATATCTTTTAAAATTAGAATCGACCTCCCGGCCTTTTGCTACAGTTTCAAGACTTTTAAGAAAATATGGGGTCCACTCTGCAATAAAAATAAATCTCAAGAATCGGCGCGGATACAGATCCTTGCGAAAATCAATACCATATGACTCTTTATCCAAGAAAACTAGATACTATTGATTGTGTTTCATCAAAAAACCGACGTCCTCCGAAAAGTGACTGGTAAATATCAAATTATAATATTTTCTGCTAATCAGCAGATATTCATGACCACGGTCTTCCTACGCGATAACCTATAAAGTGATGGATGTTATCGTGAAGCTTTCTAAACGTTAGCTGCCGCTCCGTTGGGGTAGTGTGGAACATTACAGTAACATTAAAAAAAAATGTTACTTCCTCACGACTTATAAAATTACAGATAAGAAGCTATCTTGAACGAAACAAATCACTAAGGGTTAAATATGTATACAAGTTATTTTATTAAACTAACACGATATTGAGCCCGCCCTAACGCTCTCATTTCGCAATTAAGCTGCTCCAAAAGCTTTCACCATAATGAAAAATCTCGTACTTTAAAATTGTATAAGGACCCTTTTACGTAGCAATAAAGTAGGGTACAATTTATGATGAAACCTTGTAGAGTAGAGTTTGTTTCTTGCCCGTAAAAGTTTATGGGCAGGCTGACGCTACGGCGTAGCGGGCTACGGACGTAGCACTTGCTACGACACAGTTGTGTTTAATATAATGTAGTTTGATTCAAAAGTTGCTCAGGAAAGAATGTTGAGTTTTTGTGGGTAACTTAGGTAACATTAGAAGGGACCAATTTCTAAACAATAACAATATTATTAAAATTTGATTAGTGGTAGGTAGAAATTTATTGAGGCCGCCACTGAGCTTCAAGACATGACGCAAACATCCATACATCCATCACCTTCTGCCGGATAAATGCGTCCTTTACGCTTATTGTTTGATATTTGTCATTTGCCGTTGACATATACTTACATCTTAACTAAAAAGATTCAATAGATAAGTATATTATAGGTTAAAATACTGGGTAATTATGTATGCAACAAACGTAAGCTATATCTGAGCGAACGTAATAATAGCTATGCTGTTGTTCTAAGCTTTAGTGTAAGTATGATTTTACCCATGGCAATGTTATAAACAGTAAGTTGTTAAAAAGTTTATAATGAGCGCCTATAGCTCACTAAACTGTATTAATTTATTGTTATTACTGTCTAGGATGGAAATGTACACTAGATTAAGTAATTACATTGTACTAAATTATGTTAAATAAAGAACTCAAAAAAAAAAAAAAAACTGGGTAATTATCTAAATAAATAATAATCCATCGATGCCTTGATTGATCAATAATAAGTTATTATAATAAGTCATAACAGCAGATCATTTAATACACATCTTTTCATCAGAACACAATTCATCAACTTGAAATTTAGGCCAACTCACCTTTAACGCACGTTTTATGTTATCTTTCGAATTAAACGTTTTTATTCATTTTGATGCGTACTATTTCTTTTCTTCGAAAAACAACAAGTTTAACACATAATATTTTATAAAATAAATAAGATATAGTCTGTCAAATAATTTTGTCAGTAGAAAAAGGCGCAAAAATCTAATTTTCTATGGGACGATAACTCTTTGAGCTTACATTTATAAAATTAGTCGCTTTTTTAACACGCTTTTATTAGGTCGACCTGTATGTAACTATGTAATGGAATCTAAGGTAACTAATTTAAGATAAGATAAGATAATGATTTATTTGCGTAAACATGGTAAATTGAAGTTGACATAATCATTATAAGCAGTAGGTATCACATGTTTAGCCAATGGCAGCATGCAAATATTGATCTTAAAATTAAGCTATATACATTATATACATTCATAATAAACTATGTATTAACAATACATTAATTTAACCATCTTCCAAGGATCGTAGCATCATGAAAATTGGCAGCTGTATGTAGTTCTGATGACAATACAGTAACATGGTACTGTCGATCTGATCTGATGATGGAGCCGGAAGATATGAAGTGGAACTTCATGATGGAGCATCGTATCATAGCTGTGTTTGGATTTTTTAGAAAAGTCTTGTAATAAACTTTGACCACGATTAGGTTTCAAGGTCTGATGATGAAGCCGGAAGGTAGGCACTGGCATTCCATGATGGAATACTTACGTGTTACTTTGCAACCGTACACTCTCTTTTGCAATATGGAGCTGAACTCTGGGGTCGCTGTGCTGAGTGGGAAAGGGTCTTTCGCCTGCAAAAACGTGCCATTAGAATCCTTGCACGAGTACCAATTGATACACCGGCTAAAGACCTTTTTAAAGAGTTAGGGATTCTTACGTTACCTGCTATTGTAATTATGCAGATAGCAGTTTATGTGCGTGAAAATTTTCACACCTATAAAACAAATGGCATGATACATGGGCGCAATACTCGAAATGCACATAAGCTCGTTGCTATCAACCGCAAGCTTGCCAAGTCCTCGAAACTGACTCATGTGACGGGCCCCACAGTATATAACCATCTACCAAAAAATATAACTGGGGCCCCAAGCGTAAGCAGCTTTAAACATCGCCTAAGAAGTTGGCTTATTGAGCGCCCGTTCTACAATCATGAAGAGTTCATAATGACCAATTAATAATTGTGCTATTTACTTTGATTACTCTCTATTGAAAGTATTAACATTTTTTTATTATTAGTGACTTGTAAATTAGCTTTACAAAATAAATGATTATGATTATGATTATGAATATCGTATCATATTCGTGTTTGCACTTGTGAGAAAGGTCACGTAATGGACTTAGAACACGATCAGGTTTTTTTTACGTGCATTTATAAAAGCGTGTTTTTCTAGTGTTTTTTAAACTAATATTTTTTTTCTACTGACGGAAATGGCTTGACAGACTTTAAATAAAAATAAAAAGCCCATTTATATTTTTATTTATACATATTCTCCCGAAATTGATAGGTAATATACCTCTCTTCTTTCTCGCGTTGTCCCGGCATATAAGCCACGGCTCATGGGAGCCTGGGTCCCGCTTGACAACTAATCCCAAGATTTGGCGTAGGCACTAGTTTACCTTCCAACCCAGAGGGTAAACTAGGCCTGGTTGGGATTAGTCCGGTTTCCTCACGATGTTTTCCTTCACCGAAAAGCGACTGGTAAATATAAAATGATATTTCGTACATAAGTTCCGAAAAACTCATTGGTACGAGCCAGGGTTTGAACCCGCGACCTCCGGATTGCAAGTCGCATGCTCTTACCGCTAGGCCACCAGCGCTTCTAAACGATTAATAATCAAATAAATAAATACTATAATGCAGGTTCGAATATAGAAACCACCACGGCAGATTTCAAGACGTTTATTGTCAAGAAAATCGCACCACAGTAAATATTATAGAAACAGTATGACAAGCGTTAGCTAAAACTAAGAAATTACAAAACTAAAAGCAATGAAAAGAATGTTTCACAGTAAATGTTATCAGAACAGTACGGCAATCTAGTACTAAAAGTAAAAAAAAAATAACAAAGCTAAACAGTAAGCAACAAGCGTAAATTATTATTGTGCAAACATTAACATTAAACACGGCTAGCGTTTAAGAAAACTAAAAGTTTACAATGAAAAATAATAGTGCAGAGCAAGCGAAACTATAATAATGCTAAGCGTTTAGAAAATCTAATAAATGCAAAACAAGTCGAAGAGTGTATGTTAAGATTAATAATAAAATTCAAACATTATCATCTTAATAAAATATACAATTACAGAAAAAAAACGTAGGCATTTTTTTAAAGTCTTAAATTACTTACTACTACCCTAACCTAAATAACACACTACTTTATGAAATGGTTATAAATGTACAGTAAGCTTCTGAGGTAACTGACCCCTCCTGGAAACAAGTTTCAATGCAGGGGGTCAGTTATCTCTGCAGATTTGGATAACAAAGCCTAGGGACCTAATCTGCTAACTGTTATTTCCTGTAAGTATATACGAGATTTTATAGAAATACTAATTAAAAAAATATATATAACCGATTTAAGAAACTCCTCCTTTTAGAATTTTGAAGTCGGTTAACAAGAACAGTGAGAAGTGTATTAAAATAGTTAATGAATATTATATAGTTAATAATATGATTATTATATGAGTATTCTTAGTAAAATAATAGTAATAAACAATCATCTTTATTTACAAATAAATAATTACAAAACTAAAACTACAAACAATAAAACAATATCCTATCGTCCAAAATAAACTAAAACAAACCAATTTTAAACTCGAATCCAAATTTAAATAAACATTATTCAAAATCCATTCGGAATTTGTCGCCGTCTTTGCGCGTAATCAAAGTTTTAATGGCGGACCCTCGTCAGTGGTGTGACGGCTGCCAAGCCATAGCGAGTCGGATGCTCATATGGAACAGTGTAAATCTGACCTAGTGATTATATATTAAATAAGCTCGGCCAAAGAAAGGAATACACGCCTTTGTGAACCTGTTCACAAGGATCAATCCCATCCGACTCTATATGGGAGTCGCGATGCAACAAGGATGATTGCAAGACGGATAAAGAGAGAAGGAAACCACCGGTGGCAGCATGGCTGCATTTTTATCACCTGTCACTATGCAACCTATCACCTATCGCTGTCGTACTTACATATTTGTTAGCACGTGAGAGAAATGGTCACTGGCAATAAAAATGCGACCGCGCTTAGCCAGCAACTTGTCAGAATCAGTGCAGTACCACACCGACTGGACCCGACCTGCTTCGACCTGCACCAACGACGCCATTGTATTGTATTGTATAATAATTATTAAATAAATATATTTTATGTGTCCCGTTTACACTACCTTACGAAGGTCGATGATATATCAAAGTATATACCTCCGAGTCAAATCGTATTCGTACTGAGGGCCGTGAACTTTTGTAATGATTTCTAGCGACCTTCACCAAGGAGGAGTTTTAGCTGAATGGTGTTAAGTTCCTGCGTCTCCGCGTGTGACATGTTTGAGAAAAAATCCCATCAATAAAAAATATTGTTACAGGAATGTCTCCAAAATTTTCCCCCTAAATTCTACTTTGTTATTTCCGATTCACATGAAGAATTATTTGAAGAATTCGTCAGTGGTATAATAAATAGCTTGCCTGATAAGTGCGTGGCGAATACTCATAATTATGAAACAGTAAATGAGACCCAGCACCCTGTTAACACGAGATTCTAGGGAATAATTTTTAATCTTAAGCGTCTTAATAAGCGTCAAGTCTTAGTGTTCTTAACAAACCCCGCACCAACTATGCTTCTCTGTTTGGCCTTAAGGTTTACTGAGAGAATGCCGCGTGGCATTAAGTCCGCCTTTTGTCGCTGTACATTTTTATACTGTGCAATAAAGTTATAATAAATAAATAAATATTTGGGTACATTATCAGGAATTTTATTGCATGAATAGTTCATTAATCAAAGCGGTCTTGAGCGGACGCATTTAATCTGGTTTTCGAAAAGCGATGTGAATAACACGAGGCGTCAATATTGTGGCGCCCGGGTACCATGTTGGGAAGCCTATTTGTTACAATTGGAAATGGTCTAGGCATCGAAGTGTGGATGAGGCTGTAACTAGGTGACCTTTATACCTATACTGACAGGAACTACTGATTTACCTAGAGTCTAGGTATAACGAATGGTCAGACAATTCGTCAACCAAATCAAGTGGTTTTCAAAAAGTTATAGTAGTGAAACATGATAAGCAATTTGAAATCAAAGAAACGTGATGTTTTAATAATGCTTTTCGTGAAGGTATTAGAGAACGGAAAATGAACACTTTTGGCCCGTCACACCCGCAACGAATGATGCTTATTTTAGGTACATAATTTTTTTTATTTTAGTCGCCAGACTAATATTATTTCAAGTTCTTTTATTATCAAATAATGTAAATACAAGCTAAATTTAAGTTAAACTAAACCTAACTAAAAAAAAAAAAACTAAAATCTACCCTCCAACCCTTGGCCTCTTGGCAGAGTGCCCATCACGCTGGCAGCATTCCCGCGCTGTATCGCAAGAGCGAGTCTTTGCGTGAGAAAGCTGCCCGGTACATAATATTTGTGCCATTAACCTCATAGGTCAATTGAAGTCGAATTTTAGTGATTCGATATTTTTCCAATATGATATTGATCTATGAGTGTCAAAAAAGTTGTTTTTGGTTGAATTAATGAATCAGTATCATTTCAGAAACAGATGGAATTACCCTGTCAGTCTACATCGTATAAAGAAAGCATCATTATTGCTTACACGCTATCATACTTTTTAAATATATTTTCTACTTCTATTACAGTCAATTAAGTACCTTAGTAAATTTTTCACAATTCTTTTACATATTTGAAGTAATATTTCCCCGAATGCCACAGTCGGCCACAACTGTCAGTCTCCGCGGAATTTGCGTCATCTAGCCTGTCCCAACGCTTTCAAAGGTATTAGTCATACAAAATACGTTTTTTAAATATTTTTTAGAGAGCATTTTAATGGTTTAGAGAATTAGAGAAGGAAAATGTATTTAACTGTAATTTATATTCGTTTCCTAGTGAAAAAAAAAACATTCTAGTGATACAGTCAGCATCAATAGTAACGGATGAAACAACGCGCCAAAAGTATCTGATATTCCGGATAACTTTTCCAAATATAGATAAATCTCTAAAATTCACCTTCAAAAGTATATCTTTTACAGTCTAATTTGTTCTACATATAGAACCATCACTTTTGTTAAGCTGTTACAGAATTATAGATACTTTTGAAACCTTGCTTGATCCGCTACTTTTGATGCTGACTGTACCTGTTAATAATCAATTCTTTATCTTTTTTTTAATCCTTCATTGTAAGCTGTTATCCATAAACATGAATCAATGTCACAACCTATTTTTTGTTTTTTGTAATGAAATGGCAATCAAATATGAAATACACACGATTTTTATGTAAAGTATTAGTTGTCAGTAACAACAACAACACGGTAGTGTGTTGTAAAGCGGAGTCCAGGCTCCACTGAGCCTTGGCAAAATGAATCAAGAAGAAGATTATAAAAATTCGAATGCAAAGAACTTTGCACTTAATTTTCAGCTACGAAAATAGCACCAAACTGAATCCTTTTTACGATTTTGTTTGTACGAACCAACAATTATTTCGATCACTGCTGTCCGAAGCTTAACACTATTGTATTTCGGTCTCTCGATCTCAATTATTTTTCTTCGCGGATAAACGTTTTGTTCTCTGAAAACTGCACAACATGAATCGCTATCTTTTTATGCATTCATGTTTTATGTCAGCTCAATCCCATTTTATTTTCTTTTCGTCCCCAAAACGTAGACAACTTAGCAGACTCCACATGATGTATTTACAAATATACACGAATCACACATAGTGATCTTGCGTGTAGTTTTTTTTTTAAATTGTCCAGACATTGAAAATAATAAATATTTTAAAGTTGTCTGGAAAATAATGCCTCATGGCATTAAGTCCGCCTAATTTACTGTAAGATTTTTTGGTTTGTGCAATAAATACATAGGTAAATTAAAACTCGAAATCGTTTCAATCATTGATTTTTATTTGCATAAAGTCAGTCAATTGTTAAAATAGAAATAATAGCTAGATAATATCTATTCTTTTGCTAATTCAGCCTGGCTCGTTCAATCACTAGGGCATGATACACATGCATATTAAATATTTTGGGTCGTAGGTTAGAGCCCCACGTTGGGCGCCAATTGTAACCTAAGCGTTTTGTAAAGTACCAAACGAAACGTAATTTTATCCCAAGCCAATAAATACTACAATAACCCCTTGCGTCTATGTACTAGTATTTAAGCTCCACAACGTGACCGCGGGACTGTACGCAAATCATTTTATATAATCTATAATCTTCCTAAAATTTGAAAACAATTCAAGTTATTCATGGAAATATCGGAGGAAACCTTAGCTGTATGTAGATGTAGTGCAGGGACGCCCGGCCGAAAACAGGCGGGCTGTCGATCGCTTGTTGCGTTCATTCAGCCCAATTCCCTGAAGTTGGAACTGCAGGTTAGTGTCCCAGAGCATTCCACTATTCTCCTCACATCTTCTCGTTTCCCTGTAAACCAGAAGGATATATTTGCGTTCGAAATTTTCTGCTAGTAAGTGTAAGCTTTTCATTCCTTATCACAGCGTGGACAGGAGCCGTCTCTTACTAACGCTTGTAATATTTTCAAGTACTATTACTCCAACTAGTCAAGTAATCTGTGCGCCGCAGACAAGGCGGCGTCATAAAAGAATTCCTCGAATAAAGCTGTAAATCGTCCCACCGCAATAGACCCGCTCCGAACCAGATGTCACTACTCATAATTATTATGACGTTCAATGAAACTGCAGCGAATTTCCCGACCAACTTAAAACTACCCAAAAGTCACCATAAAATCAGCCTTGTTTGTAAGTACATAATGATCACGCTGAACGCAAAAGATGAGAAACTAAAACTAAACGCAGACGAAAGCGTTAATTTAAAGCAATTTCAACTCTATAGTTAAAGTAATAGGAGTTACAGAAATTGCAATTTTTATTAAGTACATGGTAACGAGTTCAGTTTTAAATTTGTCACAGTAAAGTGTGATTTATACTTATAGTTTTAAAGCTTCCGCAGTTTTCGTTTTGCACTTTTTGGACAGCGAAGTGATTTTGATAATTTAGTGAACGTTTAAAATTAGTTCTGCATTTCAAATGAAGCAATGTATTTACCTTAATAGTGTTTCTCTTTGTATAAAATGCTCTGTTTTCTCTGACTATTTGCCTGCCCAAGGAGTCTCGTAATAGTCGTAATATAATTTACTAACAAATAAACTGAATATCAAGCAGATAAAATAATATTGCGGGGTTGTATAAAAGTCAAAGTTACATTATATAAATAAATAATAAATAAATATTATAGGACATTATTACACAAATTGACTTAGTCCCACAGTAAGCTCAATAAGGCTTGTGTTGAGGATACTTAGACAACGATATATATAATATATAAATATTTATAAATACTTAAATACATAGAAAACACCCATGACTCAGGAACAAATATCCATGCTCATCACACAAATACATGCCCTTACCAGGATTTGAACCCGGGACCATCAGCTTCGTAGGCAAGGTCACTACCCACTAGGCCAAACCGGTCGTCAAATAATATAATTTGAGAGTCAAATCTTCATTTGACATGATTTTCTTCATTATTTTTGAAATATTTACTGTAATATTTTAAATGCGAAAGTTTTTCCTTCTATCTGTTACCTCTTCGGGCTTATATCGCTGAACCGATTTAGATGATTTTTGTAAGGAGATAGTTTGAAGCCAGAGAAAGGACACGAGATAGTTTTCATTAATCATCATCCCACGCAGATAAAGTCGTAAGCAGAAGCTAAAGTATTTTCATATGCTATTATATATTCACCTCTCAGGAAATGGCTAGACATAACAAAAACATACTGTATATACCTATATCCCTCCTAAGGCTCAGCCATAGAAATGAAAAATCCTAAATTTGCCACTAGAATTTGAACCTATAGTGCAGGGAATACAGTTGATTTTATTTTGTTTGAAAATTGAATGAAACTAACCAAATGCAACTCTGTTCCAATTGAATATGATTTAAATTTCATCGAACTGAATAAGTCCTATAGGTAGGACCTTGGGCCTTACGAGGGTATGACTGAATGAAGAATTGGCATCAAATATCATAACCTAGATCTGTTGGTATTTATAAGTACCTATAGGTAGTCGTAGTTTAGCTGGAAAAGAGGAATAAGTTTGCCTTTTAACTTTTTAAGTATTATATATTTGCTATTTATGTCGTATCAAAACAAGATGATCATTTCAAATTATTAAAACCGAATCATTTTCCTAATCATTGTTTATCAAAATTCACAAATCAAATACGCACCAACAACCTCCCAATACAATTTGAATACGCCTTGACCTATTTCCGGCCCAAATTGTTTTCCAATTACGAATCACCGAGTCACTTGTGATCGCTTAATCACTTATTCCTCCTAACGAGAAAAACATGTTAATCTGTCAAACCGCACAATGAGGTTTTTATTGCTTTCTACATTACTTGTTCAAATATTCATTAGATATACAGTCGAGTGGAACTCATTAGTAAAAATGTTTGTTTTATTATTGGAGGCCGATTCTTAATATTTATTCAGATGATTGTTTTGATACGCCATAAAGTCAGCGCGCGTCGCTGTACCAATGACTCATTGCTCATTGGCAATGAGCATGAGCGGCCAACGCTGATGGAGGCGATTTCTTTGTCTCATTTCGATGCAATTTGCTGGATAGATAGAATTCCTTATTCTGTACAATATAGACGCAATTTGACCGTGTGTCCTAAAACATCTTCCTCTGAGTTATGTATGAAAAGGTAAGTGATTTTCACATGTCACTGGAAAATTACATACCTACATTCATTGACATACATATCTAAGGACGGGCATTACGGGCAATAAGAATGAGGCCAGTACAGCGGTGTCACGCACACGAATTCGAGCCAATCGTGCAGTCTAATGCCACAACGCAATTGGTTGATGAGTTCGCATCACGCGCGCGATTGGTCGCAACCATTTTGCGTTAAACTGCAAGATAGATTAGAATCCCCGAGTGGAGTGACAATTTCTGAGCTAGCACCATTCTTTTTGCCCGTAAGGCGCGTCCTTAGATATATATATATTTGTATACATACATCTATTGAAGGACGAATTTTGATTTCGTATTTGTCCCGCTCAGAATGAGAGGAGCGCAAAAATTTCAGCTTTTGTCGCTGATTGCTTTTCTAACCACAAGCAACTATTACTCATCGAGACTATTTTAAATACCCCAAATACAATTAGGTTGTATCGTTTCATCACACAGTTCCTATAGCCACCTTCTGTCTCTATCATCAGATCAGCTCGATACCATAATATTGCATTGTCACCCAACTTACATATCTATGCAAATTTCCAGCTAAATCGGAAATCGGGAAGTGGGTCAAATTTAGCCTCCAAGATTTAACCTAACTAACATACTAACTAAAAAACTCACATACTAACAGAGCAAGTTAAATAAAAGCTTGTAATCGACTACAAAAAAAAAACCGCCCGTTTGGTGTTTACAAAATACAATCAGGTGGTGTATAATAAGCATCTCGCTCGAACACATTCGTGTTCGTGAGATACTTGATGACACGACTCAACATCATATCAAAATAAAATGAAAACCTTATCAACTACATATGCTGAGATATAGTACTACTCCTTTTCTTTTGTTTTTATTTTATTTATTTAGTATACTCCTTTTCTCTAGACATTGCACCATAGATCGTCTGAAATAGACGCTAAGGCCAGTAGTACCTTTTCCTTTGTTTTTTATTTTATTTTATTTATTTTTGTGTACTATCTATTTTTGTGTAGCATTTTTAGGAATTACCCGGTATCTACTTTAAGTGTTAAGTGAATAAGTATTTTTTTTTTACTGAAGTGGCTTTGTATGCTGAAGTTTTTTACAATAAATGTCTTTATGTTTTTCAAATTGATATGACAGAATTGGCCTCCTCATTAGTAAAAATATTTGTGTTATTTTTAATTAAGCGTCAGTATCGCAATATGATTTTAATTTTTTATTTGCTTGTACTTAATTAATGCTGCGAGCGAGATGTTAATGCATTAAGACTATTTATCACTAAGTAAAACTAAATTCCTTCTTCAATGTTTGAATAAAGTGCTCAGATAGATAATCCAAATTTGAGTAGCGTGTTTTGCAAACTCATTAAGTTTAATTAATACTGTCCATTTGTTGTTAATAGTTATTTTGTTTTAGAACAAGGCAAAGTTGTTATTTAACCTCTCGTGGTAATAGCTATACCTACCCGAGCCAGCGAAAGATTACAAAATTGAACCACGAGCATAGCGCGAAGGTTCCAATACACGAGGGTTAAACAAATTTTGCCACCGAGTAAAACACGAAATTAGTCACCACACAAACACAAGGAAAATACGAACTGTAAAATATCAAACAAAATCAAAGGAAATCAATTCAAAATGAATGTTATACATTTATTTAATCGTATATTAAGTAAATTAAAATAATTTATTACTAAACCAGAATATTCTTTGCAATATTTTTTATAAGTAACGGACTGGCTCATAATTTTTTGAAGTAGGGACACATTTATTTAATCTTATATTAAGTAAATTAAAAGAACTTATTACTTAATAACAATATAAATAATAGTCTGGGTGGTTTGCAAGAGTCTTTTAGGAAGTTAGAAGAAACAAAAGCAATTCTGACCAAAGCCATTTTGTGGTAAAATAACTATTCAATCAACAACATTTACAATTAAAGAATAAAATATCTGTCTGAAGCATTTGACCAAATATTCTATTATTCCTTTCCTAGCTTCTGCCATAAATCTACTAAAAACCCATAATCCAAGATGAATTACGCAAATAGAATCCTCAAAAAAAAACTAAAATTTTAAAACCACGTTTGATGAATCACTTTTTCCGAATCCATCCGATGGTCTTGACGCTGATAAATGGATTCCCGAAGTGTTCCGAGCTCAACAAATTTCTTCGATCACCCTGCATTGGACAGGCGAATATCCACTTTTACACAAGGGCACTCGAGGTCACAGCCTGGTGGAATTTAATAGCAAAGCTTTACGCACGCATCATTGCTATTCTTTTTTATAAGGAGCTTTTTTAGTCTGTTGCCATTTTTTAAGGGTGGTAGTGTAGTGGAGGGGAGGTGTAGTAAAGACGCTAATGTTTTTGTTTAGTGACGCGGGTCGGCCGGGGTAAACACTTTTAACGCCGTTAAGATACCCGGGAATAGCCGATAGGTTCTGGGCAAATGTTTGCGGAGCGCGAATATGCATGGGGTTTTAGTGATTTCAAATCAAAGGAAGATGTTTGTAATTTGTAAAAAGTTTTCTTTTAAAGTGAAAATATAGGTAAATTCGTTACCAGTTAATTTTGCAGTAGCGCATGGCTGCAAAGAATGTAAAAAAGTTATTCTGCAAGCATTTATAAAAACTCTAGATAATTAATAGGTAAGGTATGTTAAAACATAAATAAACTTATTAAAAATCGGCTCTGGTTTCATGCAATATGCCCTGATACCTCTTTGATATATAACAAATTTAACACATATTATTTCGAAAATAATGATCAAAGTTAAATGGCGTTCTAAAAGTGTTAATCATGTGTCAATAGCAGTAAATTTACTATAGCTACAAAATTTTCTTCGACAATCCACCTCTATTTCAAATTCTCTTTTGTATGGCTTAACCCTTAATAGGGCAGAGATATGAATTTTGAAATAAGACAAGTTCAGTGAGTGATTTAGATATTTAATGTAGCCACAATTAACATGGTAGTAAAAAAATATTTTTCAGGAAACTGGTTTTCATGAAAATCGGGGTGGTAACTATATGACCGTTACCTCTTAATGATTTTTAGGAAGTGGTAAGTATTTTACCGTTGCCCGTTCGTGCTACATGAGGAAATGCTGTCTTCAGACTGGTGAAGCGTTTTCTATCAGTTTTTGAAATATTTTACATATAAACGCTTCATAAATGTCTTGATTTCTGTAAAACGGATCTGAAGAGCAATATAAGTTGCAATCAGGTAGTGGATTGAGTCCCGTCAAAATGAGTATACCAGAAAACGCGATTATTTCGGTTTTGTTTGTAGTAACCTAATGCCAAGCATTCTTTTGTATGGCGTAAATGTTTGTTTGTTCTGCAATAAGTTCGCAGGCCGCGTCAGGAAAAAAATATATTAATCGTCAAGTTGTGTTTTGTAAGTAAATGCCATAATTTTTTGAAATGGCAGTGGTCTAATAAACTTGGGCATGCGATGTACTGGTAAATCTGAGGACCATTCTTGAGCTGGTTCTATACGAAGAAACTTAGTTTCATCCATGTCTTGAGGTATGTTTTAATTGATGACTGGGGACAGTGTCTGCATTGAACGTGGAAGGGAACTAGGCACAACTTTACTTTGTAATTTAATAAAATAAAAAAAAAACAAATATAACTCGTGGTATTTCCTTGCTGGACTGAGTATCAGTTGTCTCAGTGGCGCTAGATGAAGCAATAGGGGTAGGCATATTATTTAAGGGGGCAACAGGTCTTGCGATTTTTTCAGTTTCCATGGTTACGTTGTCAACTAATTCCAAAATATCTTCAGAAGACGGATTAAGAATTTTGTGGAGTATATCTAGTATTTTGTGGGGTATATCTAGTATTTTGTGGGGTATTTTCGCTTGTTGCCATATCGTCTACCTCTAGATAATCATCTCTGGTATCAACAAAATGCTCTTCGTCAAACTCAGAACTCAAAATTTTTGATAATTCTCGCATAACTTAGTTATCTCAATTATACTCCTTAACAAAATCAGAAATATATCACATATCATCATTTGACTCGCGTTCAGGGCTGAAAAGATTATTATTAAGTATTTCTTGAATATATTTATCATTTTACTCCTTTTATCTAGACATATTTACTGAAAACAAGAAAATAAAAATTGATATTTTTTATTTGATCCGTACTTTTATGACCGTAACGGGCACTGGTAAAATATTTACCACCAACTTTGAGCTATCATCCTAAATCGTGGTAATGTGTATTTTAGAGTGAATAGCATTTAATTAGCTAGATAAAATAACTAATTATTCCATAAAAATAACAAAAACCACCTACCGGAATCTTTTTAGAACACTTTGATTACAAATATTCTCTAAGCACTATAAAAATCGTTCGACTTTCAAATTCTCTGCTTAACAGGTACAGAACCTACCTATGACACTTCACAGTGTTGCCAACATATTTTTTTATGAATAGTAGGTTATGTATGCGTTCATAAACCTCTTAAACCACCAGATAATTCAAATTGTATTTAATCTGTGCTTGACAGAAAGAAGTGGTAAGTATATGACCGGTGCCCTATTAAGGGCCAAGTAGTTTTAGCCTATTATGTTTCGCATCCGAGTGGATCCAGATACGTATGCATCATTATCCTCAATTCTCGTGTCACTTGAAACTATTGAAATTACAGAGGCCTGTGTACACACAAAACGTTCTGGAGGTATATTTGGATTCACAAAATATTACAGCTACCTAAAATAATTAGCCTGGCTTATTCCTAGACCAAAGCAACTAACTCAGAAATCGCAAAATGAAAAAAAGGTTGTGTAAAAGAATGTACCTACAATACCTAACAGTTTAAAAATAAACCAACATATTGTCCACGAGTAAATAATATACATAAATACCTACTACATACATAAAATACTAGAAACATATCTATTAAGTAAATCAAAAAACATATTGTGTGTATTGCATGTTGGATCTATTGAGATTAAAAAAATCTCTTTAGATCCATTTTGATAATAGTATAATTTAATGGATCTAAAGATATAAAGAATTTTCCCTATAGATCCAGTTTTAACTGTCAACATAAATATTTGGATCTAACAAGAAAAACATTTCTCACTAGATCCATTTTGGATCTATGGACTGGATCTATCGAGAATGAAGGATTATATTATGATTAATGTCGAAGTCTTTACGGGACAACAAATATTTTTCGTAATTTCGGAGTGTGGTCCATAATAGTAAAAGTTGTTTGGTATGTACTATTTTTGGGCTCATACATTGAAAAAACACCTAGCATTTAAATGAAAATCTTTATTTTCAGCCAACTATTGGTCCATACATAAATACTTCAAAACTATCATATATAAAATATTATTATAAAATATACCATAACAACTATAAACACACAATTATGGCTGCGATGCAGTTCGCAACCCTGCGGTGTCAGGAAGCCGGCCGTGGAACCGACCCGGAACTTGACATTCTATACACACTCACTCTTGTATTGAGTAAAAGAATCAGGTTTGATAACAAATCGAAATCATATTTTCTAACTTGAAATACGCCTATTCAACAATTTCAACACAATACATGCCCGATGTTTGAACACAGATGTGGAGTGGATACCAATCGGCTATATTCGTATTGAGTTTATTTCGAACGGCATAAACTGTTGAATGCATCCAATTGAGATACAAAACGGGCATGGAGTAAGAGTCCTTTGCACCTTAGATGGTAGGAGTAGGATAGATGAGCTATGCTCGAGCGCCCGTGATCCGTGAGGAACAGAACATTAAAATTAAAAACACGTTTTAACATTTGTGACAACAAATCAAAAACAACCTACGTATTTGGTAGGGTTATTTGTTACCCACCATAAACCATACTACATTTATGGTAAGGAATAAAAAAAAACTTGACTGTGACAAGGACAGACAGTAATAGCGCTTTCTCTACTACTCCTACTGAAAGTTCGATAAGTGGATACCGTTCGGTCATCTTGCCCCTTCCCCATTTCATCTCTATATTATTGAACCTCTATGCTTTGCACCGACTTGCATAGAACAATGTGAATAAATGTTAATATAAACGTCAAATTTTCATAGAAGTTTGTCAATAATTGGTGACATTATTACACTTTGTCATTACAAAGAACATGCAGAGTGCCTGGTCCGATTCTTGGTGGGGCAAGATCGATACAGGTTGTTTTGGTTAGATCTCCTTGGATTTCACGGGCCTCGGTCCCGGTCTTTTGATAGGCTTGGGTGAGGATATAGATGCAATACGTAAAGGCCCCTTGGAGAGCTTAAATGATATGTAGAACGCCTGCTGGAACCCGTTCAAAGGCGCAATAATAGACACCCATGAACCGGTCCCAGCAGGCATTGGTACTATTGTAGAAAAAGTGAACAGTGTAATGGTCTATGGATTGAAGTTTGGATAAACAAGACTGGGTTATTGCAAAGACATCCGGGCGCCTGCCTTCGGTTGGATTATTATTACGATGAATTATACCTAAGCTTTTTCTATGAGGTAGTTGGCAATCGACTGGCAGTAGACGGTCAGGGCGGCCTCGTACCACATGGAGGCCATCATTTGAGAAGGAGGCTGGCTCAACTGGACTCGGCTGGAAAGAGCTGGAAGTAGCCGCCCAGGATCGCGCCAAATGGAAAATTCTTTTGCGAGCCATATGTCCCTAATGAGGGATAACAGGATTACATCATCATCATCAGTATCGGTAACATTTTTAAGCGGCGGACTCAGGTCCCCCAAGTGAGCCGAGGCAATAATGCCGGAGTAACGCTAGGAAGATTGTAATTTATCTCTTTAAATCATCGTGACATAAGTGTAATTTATTTATTTATTGTATTGTATTCATTTTAGGGATAACCTACAACTATACAGTATAATCTTATACCTTTAAACGAGCAATTCTTGTATATATATAAATATATATATTTCTGTGATCTCGGAAACGGCTCTAACGATTTCGCTGAAATTTGGTATATGGGGGTTTTTGGGGGTATACAATCTATCTAGATTAGTCTTATGTTTGGGAAAACGCGTGTTTTCGAGTTTTCATGCGTTTTTCTTTCGACGCAGAATATGGTCGCTAATTTCGTGTTGCTGGTCACTGTCCGTCTGGTCCAGCGGGTTAAGACGCGGACTGCTAAACGAGTGTTACGGGTTCGAATCTCGCCCGGTGACTAACTTTTTTTTTTATATGTTCAAGTTTATATATAATTTTTTAATTTTTATTGTTTAAGACAAGTTCAATTTAGTAAAAAAATGTAGTTAAGATTATCACCTATAGACCACCATATTACAATAAATAGTTATAACCGAGCAAAGCTCGGTCGCCCAGGTACTGTTATATTTAAGTAAGTAAGTAAGTAAATATTTTTTATTGCACCACAAAGAAAACAAATTTAAAAACAGATTTACAATGTAAATTTAGTAGCAACAGGCGGTCTTATTGCTGTAAGCGATCTCTTCCAGACAACCTTAGGATATAAAAATCATCATCAATCATTTAGTAGTAAAATTAAAATTAACGTAATTCATAGCCAATGACATTATCCACAAATTACAACAAAATTATGCAATGTTTGGTCCAAAAAAGAACAGTTAATTATTCGATGTAGGTGCTTATTCAAACAGGGAAAAAAGGTATGCTATGTTAATTACGTCATGCCTTATATAACAAATAGGTAATGAAAAGAAATAAAGTGTTTTATGAGATATGTAAGTATGTGTATTTGTGGACCATTCTTGCCAAATTCACATGCTGATTCGTTCTTTAACTTAAGCTTATTAACAGTTTAAAAAATAAGAATAAACTAATTAACTAAATCTGTATTTGCCTTAGGGGTTTTTTTAAAGAAGTCTCAGAAAGCATGTCTAAAATTAGCCATTAATTAGACATTATTATGATTTGGACGTATACCAATTATAGCGTACAGTTTTATGGGCTACAATTAAGCAATTTACTTTTGATTTCAACAATGCTCCAAAACAAAGAGCAACCCGAAGCTATATTCCCAACTCCAACAACATTGTAAATACTTCGCAATCACAAAACTTGATATTTCTCAACTCAAATAAAAAGGTACGGGAAAGGGAAATTTTAATGCTACCCAATTACAAGTAGTTCGGGTCTTGGCGGAGTTGCCCCGGCTAAATCAATTATGAACTTGGCCTGCTAGGGGCACTATTGTGAAGGGTGTTTGCGAGCCTTTGGGAGTTTTCACAGAGGTATTTTAGATTCTTGGCTGTTTTCTTGATTTGAACTGAATGGAAGTCTGTTTTTACCCTTTAGATTGGGGTCGACCGAAGTTACCATAGACGCGAATATTTTTGAGTACCTTTTGTTTTAGTTATTATTATTACTTACTTATAAATAATTATTTTATGGGAATTTCTTACACACATCAACCTAGCCCCAAACTAAGCAAAGCTTGTACTATGGGTACTAGGCAACGATATACATACGCTTATAGATAAATACATTATTATATACATAGAACACACTGATGACTCAGGAACAAATATCTGTGTCCTTCACACAAATAAATGCCCTTACCGGGATTCGATCCCGAGATCATCGGCTTCATAGACAGGGTGACTACCCACTAGGCCAGTACTTATGACCATACCTCGGGGTTTTTATGCGTGAATGCTTTCATGTATTTATAACTTTGTTTATTGTAAAATAATTAACAAACTACGAATAAAACATAGGTAGTAAGCTAAAAAGTGCTTAAATTTTTTAAAATAGCTTTTACAATTTTTCCCTATTTTTAGGGTTCCGTAGCCAAATGGCAAAAAACGGAACCCTTATAGATTCGTCATGTCCGTCTGTCTGTCCGATTATGTCACAGCCACTTTTTTTGGTTAGCGTAAAACCTTAAAAGAATTAATAAAGAATATTTTTGTAAAACTTTATTTTCCGTTTAGGGTATCCTCCGATTAAATAAATGTAATACATAAACACAATATACCTATTGTCTTCGCGCTTAAAAAAAACGGCAATACCAGACAATTTCACGATAGAACCGTAAATTCAATACAAACGTATTTGTCATATATACTTAAAAGGGAGACTAGACAATATACCTCCGAGTAATACAATATACCTTACAAATTTGTATTCCACGTGCCCACCCACCGAATATTCGCAGGTACCAGACACTAGAAAATAATAAAGACTATCTGAATCACTTCCAACAGCCTCCTAAGCCTAGTTGGTACAGAGTACAGGTACCTACTGTGACAGAGCAGTCAAGGCATTTATTTGTGTGATGGATGTAAATAAAATTTGCTTCAGCGATATGGATATTTTCTGTGTCTATTTATCGACCAAGCGTCAGCGAAAATCTCCGGTCCATACGTTCTCCTCGGGTAGGTTTGATAGTTAGATGTTATTGTCGTTTTGTATTTTGGAAAATGTTCAAAATTACGGAAATGGCATATGGCGGTTAAGACTATTGTGACACAATAATGACTCAACGAAGTAAGTATTTTTTATTATTACGCTTTTAAGTTATATGAGGTCTACAGCTGACAGAGCTACTCTAGCCACTAGTTAATAAATAAATAAATAATAAAATAAATATTATAGGACATTATTACACAAATTGACTAAGTCCCACAGTAAGCTCAATAAGGCTTGTATTGAGGGTACTTAGACAACGATATATATAATATATAAATATTTATAAATACTTAAATACATACAAAACACCCATGACTCAGGAACAAATATCCATGCTAATCACACTAATAAATGCCCTTACCAGGATTTGAACCCGGGACCATCAGCTTCGTAGGCAGGGTCACTACCCACTAGGCCAAACCGGTCGTCAACTAACTAGTGTAACTAGTATATTTAATGGCACCCAGTACCTACCCATATTAGAGAAATATACGGAGCTGACTGTCAACCTTCTGTAATTAAACATAAAAAGTCCTTTCGTCATTGCGAAGATTAAGGTTTACTTGTTTTACTAAACCATTTCAGCGGCAAACAAGCCTACGGACCGCCTGATGGGAAGCAGTCACCGTAGCCTATAGACGCCTGCAACTTCAGAGGTGTTACATGCGCGTGGCCGATCCCTTAAAAACCTAGACACTCCTTTTTTACTATCACTAAATTGTATTCGCTCGGTGTTTGAGTGTGCCGCCGTCCTAGCAGTATTATAAGACAATTTTTTTATCTGACGTTCCTTGAGAGATGGTCATTTTTTTTCCAGTGGAAAACTAGATAGCTCGTGTTAGTATTAGCCCAATGTGGACTAAAGACTTTTTACACAATTTTGAATTTATTCGCATAATTATTTGATACCATTATGGTGAAAAATATCAGTCATTATAATTAACTCATCTTTTGAAGTTAGGTAGTTATTTAAATACAGGTTCAACCACCATCCAATAAAATACCAAATAATTTAAATTCCGCTCAAACCTTTTCAGAAATCAAGGAAATTATGAAAACGACAAACCCACGTGCGAAAAAGCGGATCGCAGTCATTATCAAATTAGCCTTATTAATATTAAAGCGAGAGGCCTATTCTGTATTGATAAATTGATAAGGTTTTAGAATTTCAGCAGTAGTGATTCATACTAACTTTCAACTAATTTTACGGTCTAAGGTGTCGTGGGAGCAGCCAGCAGAGTTTGTAAAAAATCGTTGCGCTTTTTTAGCTAATAATATTTATTTGTGTGATGAACACAGATATTTGTTCCTGAGTCCCAGGACTCAGGAACAAATATCTGTGTTCATCACACAAATAAATATTATTAGCTAAAAAAGCGCAACGATTTTTTACAAACTCTGCCCAACACCCAGGTGTTTTCTATGTATATAAGACATTAAGTATGTATTTACGGATCCCTTTGTTTGGCATAATTATTGAAAGTCTTAATGTAGTGATAGTTATATTATCATTAGTCATAACTCTGAAACCGTTAACTTTTCAGGAATTTCCTTAGGCTATCGTATAAATAGGTTAGGTTAGGTTTGTTTTATGGCAATCCTGAAAAGTTACGCGTTTCTGAGAAAAAACCAAATTATGGCTAACGAAAATGCGGACAAACAATACATTATGACTTAAAACTTTATGGGAAACAATAGATACCCATATATTTATCTTTATACATTATACGTATGTATATCGTGGCCTACTACCCATAATACAAGCTTTGCTTAGTTTGGAGCTAGGTCGATCTGTACATAGATTGTACACGTATGTTTATTTTATTTTATTTATTAAGTATATTAAAGCGGAATCGGCCTCCAGGCGAAGGTTAAATGTTATAATTAATATAATTTATACGACTGGCCGGTGAATAATTGCAGCCAGTGCGGGTGACATCTTACCTTTCATATTGCTTCATTTATCTTATATTTAATTCTCAAAATTTCATTTAGAATTCTGGCTATTAAGTATGTGAAGCAGAATATAGCGCAAAAGACACTTGTTTGAAATTTCTACTTGTTTAGTAGAAGGCATATATATAAGTGGCTGTGACATACGAACAGATGCACGGACATGACGAAACTATAAGGGTTCTTTTTTTGCCATTTTGGCCATGGAACCCTAAAAACGTAATAGAGCGGTTAAATTATAAAACAACAAATATTTTTACCCATATATTTACCTAGTTTGAAAATCACAACTAGTCTTAAAGCACAATCTCAAGCCGTTTAACCGTAACGATTTCAAGTAAACGTCCCGAGTCAACCAACAAACGTACTCGGATCTCCGAACCGTCTATTACTGCCATTAATGGCACCGCGGCAATTGTCGAATTTTTTTAATAAAACTTGTCCCGTTAGCGTAACTGCGGTTTGTTTACAATAAACAGCGCCCCTTTATTGGCTAACTTGCCGTGTTTGAGCGCTTTTCGCTATTCACAGAGTAAAAAGAGTAGTACAACGCTGAACATAGATTTTGAACCCAGAGCACAGAGACACCGCAACATAGACCGTTCACAAAGAGCACGCGGTTACCACACAGTCATAAGTTTTATTATATTGTGGCAACAAGCATACGACCGGCCTGATCGTAGGCAGTCACTGTAGCCTATGGACGCCTGCAACACCAGAGATACCACAGACACGGTGGTGACGTGTTAAAACACTTATTTTTTTTAAGAATGCCCATAATGTGCAATTTTAGCAGGTACACCCGCAATTAGTAACTTTTGTACATAATTTAATGGTTTTTGATGCGAGAATGTTTGATATTAGCCAAAGAGTAGGTATTATTATTTAAAAAAGAGTTCTAATTAATGAGCTGCCCCTAACGCAGTTTTCATCTGCTTGGGCCTGGTTGGCCCACGTAGCCCTCAATAGCACCTGCTGCTGGATCGTTTGGGTCGATGAAGATTCAAGAACGTTAAGGTCATTGACGATATTTTACTGTTTTAGAGTAGACTCGCGTAATGACGGATATTAGTTTATTTTATTGTACATATGTTTACTATTATATTTTTTACTATAAGAACCTGGTTTAATTTGGTTACTACCGCTTTAGTCAGCCGGCTATATTGGCGCCCAACGTAGCAAACCGTCTAATAACAACGTCAATAGACATTACAAATACATTGGAGGCTTAACATTTATAAACCTATCTCTATAGCTAATCTAATCTTAAATCTCGGAGTACACTACTTCCTTCCATTCACTTTGGTATATTCTAGCTATTGCATTTTCCGGTATTTCGGTTATCACTTTCGCGGATTATTTGGCAAGATAACATTCTGAAAATGTAAAATCAACAATTTATTCGTTGATTTTTGAAATCAGGTTCTGATGTGTTTTGGAAAATTGAGGAAGTATGCTTCTCCACATTGACCTTACTTCCTCCGAAATTTCTTCTTCTTCTTCTTCACTGGCTCAGTGACCCAAACAGGATCTTGGCCTCTGATACAAGAGAGCGCCACTCTGCCCTATCCTGCGCCACTTCACGCCAGTTGGGTATTCCGAGGGCGAACAGCTCTTTTAGGATTTCGTCACTCCAGCGGTATCTGGGACGCCCAGACGGACGTTTTCCACCCGGGTGCCCCACATACCAGAAATTTACCAGAATATAATTTTCATGGTTGAGAAGACCATCATAGCGCAAGACCTCTCGTATTTGTATACGTACTTCGCTCAGACATAGTCGGAATGAAAGAGAAGAGCTTCTCTCCTTCTGTTCTACTTCTCCTAAGTGGAGTATGTGTACAACTGCAACAGTTAGAAGCGAAGAACAGCTTATCAACGGTTTTACCTGATAGATGTTTTTTTTTACATTGAGCTAACTCCAAATTTTATGGACATTCCGTAAAATTAGCCAACTATTATATAAAACTACTTCAAAATATGCCGTCTAAAGACCAAAACTAACTTGAATATCTTCATTTAAGCGCGCTGTTGCGCTAAGAGTACGGGCGGCCGATTGCATGTAAGTTGTATTCGGTATTCGGTAATATGTATTCGTTTGAGGTGTTATCTTAATAAGTTTTTACTATACTGTATTCACCGCTAACATTACGGACGATTCATTAATCGTGATCTTCTTGCAAAAGTATTAGATCTTTATATGATATTGATGAATTCATAATTTCCGGAATGAAGTTATTGATTGAATGATTTTAATACAATACAAATTCTCTTTATTGCACAACCTAAAAATAAATGTACATGGAAACACATATAATACATGAAGATAAAGGTAAACAACAGGCGGCCTTATCGCTACAAAGCGATCTCTTCCAGACAACTTTTAGGTAGTGGAAAAAGGAAACTCTGAATTTAACTAATTAGGAGGTGCGAAAATACTACATTATACTAAATAGCAGTAGAGAAAATACCTTTAAAATTTAAGTCTACAATAGTAAGAAAATACATATACATAAATACTACTAATACCTACATATATACATATTTAAATTATCTATTTGGAGTTGTTGACGGTCTAACGTCCGGCAATGATTTGTTTAATATTAGTTTTAAGTCGTCAAATAAAGTATTTCGTATGACAGAAGTGTAAATACATTTATTCACATCCTGGGCTTTAATTATCCAATTCAGGCTCCGAGGTGGACGTTATTAACACAGGGAGTAACATTCGTTAAAAACGCACCAGCAGTTGTTTTCTTTAAAAAAATCCGGTCTTTTCACGGAAAAGGTTCGTTTATTATATTTGAATGTTTTGTTTGCATGAGCCTTGTTTATTTAGGGAATGCTTATTTACTCGATATTGTTTTTGAGTGTTACTTTAGTTACTTGTATTTATATTTGTGTAAAGCTTTAGCTTGGCAGTGACCGTGTCTTCTATGGTTGTAGTCCTGACGAAAACGGCGAAAGCATTTATTTCTTCTAACTTTTTAGGGTTCCGTAGCCAAATGGCAAAAAACGGAACCCTTATAGATTCGTCATGTCCGTCTGTCTGTCCGTTTATGTCACAGCCACTTTTTTCCGAAACTATAAGTGCTATACTGTTCAAACTTGGTAAGTAGATGTATTCTATGAACCGCATTAAGATTTTTACACAAAAATAGAAAAAAAAAACTATAAATTTTGGGGGTTCCCCATAGAACTGAAACTCGAAAAATCTTTTTTCATCAAACCCATACGTGTGGGGTATCTATGGATAGGTATTCAAAAATGATATTGAGGTTTCTAATATCGTTTTTTTCTAAAGTGAATAGTTTGCGCGAGAGACACTTCCAAAGTGATAAAATGTGTTCCCCCCCCCCACCCCTGTAACTTCTAAAATAACAGAATGATAAAACTAAAAATATATGATATACATTACCATGCAAACTTTCACCGAAAATTGGTTTGAACGAGATCTAGTAATTTGTTTTTACATCTAGCAAGGCCCTCAGAGCGTGGATCATATTATCCGCGAATGCTCACTCACCAAACACCAGGGAAACCCGGTGGACTTGTACACCCGAGCCAACAATGTCACCCAATGGATCTAGTAATGGGCGTACTGCTACAATAGGTATACCTGTTACCTATATTTTCGCCATACGAATAAATAAATAAATAAAATTGGTTGTAATCCAGCCGAACGGAAAACACATGTTAACATGCCATACATTTAAATTAAGGTACTGACGTTGAAAATGAGTGCCTCATTTCGCCGTTAAACGTAAGTTTGGCGAACCTAACACAAGTTTAAAATGTACCATAGTTTGTGAAAACAAAAAAAAAAAAAAAAATCCTTTCACTCTCTGTACCTATCTCAGCCTTAGTGGAAAAGCAGCCATAACTACTAACAATTTTTTTACACCAAAATAATTAAAAATACTGTTTTTAACACTCCATACAATACAATATATTTAACAAAAACATGTGTAAGTAGTTTTATTTCTTCATAGGATCTAAGCAGAACATGTCTAAAGGCCTTACTAATGTACGTTTCTTTAGGTCGGGTAAGCACACACAAAACCTGTAAGATCTAAGAGCTGTTTATTGCGTTTGAGTGGGCTCTTACCGCGCTATGTTGGCTGCCACACAAATACAATATTTTTGTTTATAAATTCTTCTTCTTCTCAGCATATATGCATCCACTGCTGAACATGTGCCTCTGTTATGGCTTTCCATGTTGTTCTGTATGCGGCAATTCTATGCCAGGTCGGACCTGCCGTCTTTCTGGTATCTGATGTCATGTTACTTTTGATATTGGTGAGCAATAACAAATATTTGTTATATTATAGTAAAATAATTTTGTAACACAAATTTTGTAGTCGTAGTAGTAAACACTTTATTGCACAAAACAAGTACATAACACAGAAAGAATACAGTAAATGCGTACAAAGGTGAAATTATCCCCTTAAGGGATCTCTTCCAGCTAACCTTTAAGTAAGTAAGAGAAATACATACGAAATGGTAGTCAAACTAAGATAATATGTACATGACGGCAAGACTTTAAAGAATTAGCTAACCCTAGAAACATAACTAAATACTATATGATGCATTTTGTTAATTATTTTGGGTAAAAGAAAACACGTTAACCACGAGAAAGCGGGCATAATATTTTAAATAATTAAGCTAAGTACCAATTTTGATCAAACAGATAATTTTCAGCATAATACACACAACCTAGGAGGGATTTAAATCTTCACGGGTCACAGGTGTAGGGTTAGATCTGGCGTAGCTTTATTTGACGTTCATAAGTGCATTGTAATATGCCTACTTGGAAAATAAACTATCTTCATCTTTATCTTTAATATAATATTTTCTTTGATTGGCGGTATGCAAAAAAATACATCTAAAACGCTTTTATTTCGATTCCATTTTAATTCTGTGTCTGTGGTAGCAGGTATACAAGCCTAATTATACGTTTTTACGAAGACATTAGTAATTTGCCTATTTATTTAATTTAAGTATTCAATAATGATTGAAAATAAAAAAAACAGGTGATCTTCCGGGATTTTTTTTTATTAGCATAAAGCTTTTTCATTTTTATTAGAATAAATCCCTACTAATTTTATAAATGCAAAAGTAATTCTGTCTGTGAGTATATCTATCACGCTTAAACAGCTCAACCGATTTAGGTGATATTTGGTAAGTATGTATAGATTGAGGCTTGGCTTGGGAAAGGAAGTGATAGACTTTATCAATCATCATCATTCCACGCAGATGAACTTGCGAGCAGAATATCGTAAAAAAATAATCCTTATTTGTATGGAAACCGGTATTGGACCGCAACCCAAATCCACTAC
This sequence comes from Cydia pomonella, assembly GCF_033807575.1. Taxonomy (NCBI): domain Eukaryota; kingdom Metazoa; phylum Arthropoda; class Insecta; order Lepidoptera; family Tortricidae; genus Cydia; species Cydia pomonella. The sequence goes on from NC_084719.1 coordinate 3,276,218, forward strand.
AATATCTCCGCATATTTGCGACCTTCAGACGGTTGTAAGGTGAATCAGATATCTAAGGAACCGGCTTAATGGCACTAATGTCATGTTTTTACTTCGTGTCTGGAACTCGGAGTTAGGCGTCGTCCTAATATAACGCGACTACGCGATTATCGCAAATTCGATATCGCGTAGTCGCGTTGTATTAGGACGACCCCTAAGAAGAAATCGAAATAAGTCAACTTACGAGTTGTTTTGGACAAATGAATACCTACGTACTTAAGATTTTTACAATATTTAATGTCTAAGGGTGCCTTTCCACCAGAGATGTTCTATGCTAGTTTTGTCTAATCCGTGCGAAGCTAGGGCGAGTGTCCTGAGGGAGCGTCGTGGTAGAATGGCTGCGATCCCACGGCGCTCCCCCTAACGGCAGAGCGGGGATATTCTTCTTCCCTCCCTCTGTGTAGCAGAGGGAGTTGTGGGAGGAGTGAGTCCCACATACCACCCCCACATGGGCTGATCCGGCCCGGGGTTGAGACGCGTAAATTCATTTAACCCTGCGTCACAAAAAAAAGGGTCACTATTCAGTACAAAAATGCTTGTGCTGCACACTGGTGGGATCCCGCCTTAGTGTTGTCATGGAGGAATAATTAAACGGGACCAGACGGCGTAAGCCATCAAGAGACCACTCGGGCGATAGTCTTATAAAATTAAATCTGCTTTGCGTGAACCCAGGAACAAAAATACCTACCATAATCTCCTGCCACTGCAATAAATAGACAGAATTTATTCGGCGAGTATTTCGATTTTACCTGTTACTACCAATTTAATACGACATTGCAAAAACAACTGAGAAGAAGAAACCCGTAGTTCTGCAGAAATTGATTAACCTTTATTTTTGTCAAAGTAACTTACACCATAAGTCAGTGGATTTGGTCGATTTCTGCATTGAAAAAAAATTGAGCTGGTCGTTTTCTGCATAACTACGGTCTTAGCAGGCTTAGCAGGTCAGTATTGCCCTGCTAAGCCGAATGGCCCTAAGTCTGAGATACGACTTTTTGCTTTTTTTTAAACCATTCGATAGATATGAAACATTTCGAAACTTACTCGGATTGAGATAGCGCCTTTCGGCGTAGCAGAGCAGTATATAGGACTAAAATCTTCCTGACCCATCTAACCTTTAACTAGTACTCCCTATCAAACCAGTAAATACTATTGTCATATTATTCCAGCGGCAGTATCATGGTTACATTTTTATCACTTGTCACTATACCCGTCACTTTTGCTCTTATATACTTGTTAGAACGTGGGAGGCATGGTGATAAATGATAAAAAGCCCACCATATTAGCCCTACAGGTAGATGAATTCAAACACAAAATGAAATTTTTTCCGAAGTAATCTGTGACACAAAAAATGCTAAAAGTCTCTTCCCCTTCGGAAAACAGTCTAAATTAAAGGATCCTCCCCTAACTTTGTGCTCAAGTGAAACAACACGTGTTCCACCAAGATCTTAAGTCAACAATTAAGAGGAAAAATTCCCTCCCTCAAGGGGTTGTTATTCCAGACACTTCCCGAGAACGGGAAATCATAGCCATGGGCTTTATTAATTGCGTTGTTTGACGTTAGTGCACTAAAGAAAATATTTCTTAGCAATAATAAATAATAATCTTCTAGCGGCAAATCACTCGTTAATAAAATTGTATATTATTTTAATAGGCCCAATAGCCTAGTTCATTTTATATTTCATCAACTCTCGATAGTCCTTACTTTACACTTAGACGGGTGCTGCCTTTGCGTGCATCCCATGACACGGACAAGGGCAGCATCGAGCGTATTGAGCCCAATAGCCTAGTTCATTTTATATTTCATCAACTCTCAATAGTCCTTACACTTAGGCGGGTCCTGCCTCTGCGTGCATCCCATGACACGGACAAGGGCAGCATCGAGCGTATTGAGCCCAATAGCCTAGTTCATTTTATATTTCATCAACTCTCCATAGTCCTTACACTTAGGCGGGTGCTGCCTCTGGGTGCATCCCATGACACGGACAAGGGCAGCATCGAGCGTATTGAGCCCAATAGCCTAGTTCATTTTATATTTCATCAACTCTCGATAGTCCTTACACTTAGGCGGCTGCCTCTGCGTGCATCCCATGACACGGACAAGGGCAGCATCTGCTCTATGTACCCATTACATGTGATTTAAGTGTCAAAAGGCCTCTGCGTGTCGGATTCGGGTCCGCGCAAAAAGTCCAAAAAATAAAAATGGCAAGGAGAAACCTATGCAGTAATTTGATACTTTCTCACGAGAAAGAAGTCACTCTTCATTATAGTATCATCGTTCACTGCGATAGTTATTCATTAAATAAATAAAACATGAACGTCTGCACCTTGTCGTCAAATGTTCTGTCTAAGTTTGTCGTAGATTCGAGACCACTTAGCACTGGTTTGTCCAAGTAATCCAGTCTCATTCTCTCGCAATGGGAACACAGTAGCCCTTAAAGTCTCAAAGCCGTGGCCGTTACTAATTTATCGAGGGCGCCGTCGTAACCCGCACTTGCGACCTGCCCTTATTTCATAAACCTGTTTCTACTATGAGAGCAGTTCAGCAGCTCTTACTTCCATGAGGTGTAGCAACAATCCCTTCTGATCAGTAAAATAATTTATAGGTTTCGTTCATGAAAATATTTCGCTTCGCTTCGCTTATAATTCGGAAAAATGTGTATGTATAATCAGCATCAAAAGTAGCGGATCAAATAACGCTTCATAAGTATCTACTATTCTGTAACAGCTTAACAAAAAGTGATGTCTTTAATATAGGTATAGAACACCTAAGACTGTAAAAGATAAACTTTAAAACGCGAATTGTATAAATTTATCTACATTAGGAAAAGTTATCCGGAATATCAGATACTTTTGGCGCGTTGTTTCACCCGCTACTTTTGTAGCTCTTCACTCACCTATTTGTAGGATTCGAGGCCGATTTTATGTTTTAAATTGATGAATGAATTTATAACTGACTTTCTCCAGCCTATTATTGCTGATCATAAAACATTTTAAATCTCAAAACGCTCTAAATATAGATTTTTAACAACCTAGTTTGTTTCACATGAAGAAGTGTTAGATTCGAAAATTTTAATTTTAATAACAACACAATGAAATTACGGCAACAAATTTAATTACGTGAGTAAATCGAGGGATTCGTGTTAAATTTGTGCAGAGGGAGATTTGGCCTTCAAAGTCGCTTGTACAAGGTAGGTATTTCAATTAATTCACTTGGGACTAATCTAATACCTACATTACGACGTACAGACGTATTCACGAAAGATTTTAAAAACATTTTACATATCGTATCTAGTTAGTGATGTTAAATTTCGCACGAATAGACAATGTACTTATTAGATAAGATTTTAATAAGTATAATAGAATTTATATACTATTCTTAGATTTTTATTCAAAAACACACAAACAGTCAATAGATACATAAAAAACAACACAGTGTGAATAAAGAGTCACGAAATGGCCTCATCTCAGCATGTTGCTAGTGACTTCCAGCGCTGATCTTCCGATGAGACCAAGTGAGAAATAATCACTAAGGGTAACAGACAAAAGGAAAGAAACATAAAATAAATCGAAATAAATTACACACAGTAATTGACAAACATATTAATAAAGTGAATCTCAAATTTTATTAATCTTAATCCGCTTTCGATCATGAAAACCAAAAAACATAGGTATCGTACAGCGTCAATGTCAATCATTAACGCTCCGTAGCGTAGCGTAGTCATCTCTCTCTATCACTCTTCCATATCAGTGCGACAGTAGCAGTTGCGTAATTTTCTCGATGAGTGTGTGAAAATGCATGTGGGAAAAAAGTACAGTCAGCGTCATCAATGATAAAACTTTGTACCAAAGACTTATTACTGAGGAGAGCCAATACAGAGTATTTACTTATTTCTTAGTTTGCTATAGCCATCGTGATACAAATATCACTCTTATCCATGGTATTTAGGTTAAATACTCTAGCATACTCGTAATAATTCATTGAAATGATCTGGTTAAGCTGCTTTGTCAATAAATTGATACCAACACCAATTAAATACCAATCACCTGCAACATACATGAATAGAATTAATTAGAACGCAATACAAATTGCTCCCGGGCTTAGGATTTGTTTGGCTTGAATCTGGTGACCTCTATACTATAATAGATGTTCTGAAAATATTCGAGCTTTTTTATTACTTATTTAATTTGTTAAGTTATATTTACTGTCTTGTTTTCATTTTGATAAGTTTATGATTAGTCATTATATTACTACTTTTTTTAATAAGTGCCTCCAAAATGTATCCTACTCGTACCTACTTCTAATATTTGCTGTGTATCTTTATTTAGGTACGTATATTGTACTTTTTTTTTAATACTACGTCGGTGGCAAACAAGAATACGGCCCATCTGATGGTAAGCAGTCTACGTAGCCTATGTACGCCTGCAACTCCAGAGGAGTTACATGCACGTTGCCGACCCTAACCCCGCCCCCTCTAGTTGAGCTCTGGCAACCTTACTCACCGGCAGGAACACAACACTATGAGTAGGGTCTAGTGTTATTTGGCTGCGGTTTTCTGTAAGGTTGGGCTCTGCTCTAGATCTGGAATGACATCCACTGGCTGTGCCCTACCACACAAAGCGAGATGACATTCACAATGCCCATACCTCTCTTTTGGACGTAGTTTAAGGACGTGCCCGGGTCCCGGGTACTTTGTCTCTTTTTATTATATTAGCTTGGTGATGCAGAATCGACTTAACAATAGATTCGGATGAAAAAAAAAAAGAGAATGCCCAACTCCCTGAATCAACCCTTAATATTCTCCCTTGAAATGGAATGGACGGTGAAAGTTATTTCAGTTCAATACTTTATTTCCAAGAATATGATACATACAATGTTATTGAAATTATTAGGTAATTATATATAAATTAAATGAAATGGAATTATTAGGTAATTATTGTCATAAGACCGAGTAGCGCGAGGCTAGAACATACATAAACTTTTGACTGCATAAATAAATATGTGAAATATCCCAACATCCCATAGCGTCGCAGGGATAAAATATAGTTTATTTGATTCAGTCCAGAGTTAGAAACTGGCGGCAATTCAGCCGTCCTCGGCAGCAGGACTCAGGGGAATCGCGGCTTGTTCCGGGGCTTGTTTCGTACGTATATTTTTTATAAAAATTGTAAGGATAATACAAATAAAAACGAAAAGATATACCTATATGTAGCAATATAAGAGCAGTTTATTTATATAGGAAGAAATATTTTTATTTTTTAAACATAAACGGGACAATTTAAATTAAATTTACGTTCAAATCCGATCGAATCTCTAAGTATAAACCTAGATAAATATCTTTTATATTTCGAGAATTTGAAGTGGAATTCCCTAAAGCAACATAAACATGGGATTTAGCGTTCTAACCAAAATATACAGAATTAAGCAACGGGCTAAGTAGTTGCGAACTAACAAACAACGTTCACTGCGGCAAATACAATATCTGCTTAGGACGAATGCAGACACAGATGAGTGAACAGCAAAACTACTTTAATAGTTTGGCAAGAATTGGTGTTGGTGGATAATTAAAAGTCACTTTATTTCGATGAAAACTGTGTATTTTCACTAAAAAACGGATATGAATTACAGAGCGATGTTAACCGTGGAGTTGTTGAGAAAGAAGAGAGTGAGTGAGTCGGCGAATGGATACAGTAATAAAATCATTCGGTCGTATACATGGTTGCGTTCAGAAACATAATCCCGGGGGAGGGTTTGACCATTTTGTACAGTTTTTTTCTTTTAAAATTTAAGTGGAATAATGCTGATGCAGATTTACAAATAAACTAAGTGAAAAAATGCTTTTAAACAATAATAAAGTGTTAGTTACAGTAGCATTTACCAGGCTGGTTATTGTTACATTTACCTTAAATAAGTTTTTGAGATCAAGTTTTACATAGAGATCAATTATTACTATTATGAGATATTCATAAGAAAATAACATTTGTTAAAGGTTTAAGCATAACTACTTTTGACTAACAAAATTGAACTTTTTAGACTATTTTTGTAAACATTACAAGATATATATATATTTTCTTTTATATGCAGATTAGTAAGTTTCTTACAATAAACACATACATTTAAGTTTGAAAGACATATATGTATCATACATATATTATTATTACTAAGCTATCATCAACATTCATAGATTTACATTTCAATGGGCAAAACACTAATTTTGTTTATGGCCCTCCTAGTAATATTACCATTAGGCAGCTTTAAGTCTACCACCCTTGCTTTTTGGTCAGCGCCATAATGAATCTTGATGATTCTGCCTACTGGCCACTGCAACGGACTGCATCTGATATCTCTAAGAAGCACTAGGTTATCTAGTACAACATTAGGTTGGATTTTGTGCCATTTAGGCCGGTTATTCAATAGACTTAAATATTGTTTGTGCCAAGCCTTCCAGAAATTTTGATGTATTTGTGCGCAACGGCGCCATAATCGCAACCTATTTTGAGGTATGGATGTTATGTCAGGCTCAGGAATGCTATTTATTGGTCTTTGAATTAAGAAGTGACCTGGGGTCAGGTATGTAAAGTCTGTAGGATCTCTAGACATTTGCGTTATGGGTCTTGAGTTAAGGATCCCTTCTGTCATCACTATGATACTATTAAATTCTTCATAAGTAAATAAGCTGTTACCTATGACCCGCTTAAAATGCTTTTTTGAGCTTTTCACGGCTGCCTCCCAGAGGCCTCCAAATGTAGGTGAATAGCTAGGAATATATTTAAAGTCTATATTTTTTGAAACTGCATAATCTGTGACATAATCTTGATGCTCTTTAGAGCTTAAATTTGAAAGCTCTTTAAGAGAATTGTCAGCTCCAATAAACGTTTTAGCGTTGTCACAAAAGATTTTGGATGGATAACCACGCCTGGCTGTAAACCTTTTTAATGCAGCAATGAAGGCTGGGGTGGTCATGTCCGAGACTAGTTCTAAGTGGATAGCTTTAGTGGCAAAGCACACAAATACACAGACATAACCTTTTGTGACAATGCTTCTTCGCAGTGAAGACTGTTTGATGCTAAAAGGCCCACAATAATCTATACCAATAACATCAAATACTTTGGCCTCATTTACTCTATCGAAGGGCAAAGACCCCATTAGCTGTGAGGCAGCTTGAGCTTTAAATGTATAGCAAGTGATACATTTTCCAATTATTTTAGAGACTTCTTTATTGCAGTTAATAATCCAGTATGTCTGAGCTAGGCTGCTAATTGTATCTTTTAAACCACCATGTAATAAGGACTTGTGCTCATATTGGATTATTAAACTAGTCCCAAAACATTTTTTGGGCAAAATCATTGGATGCTTTTGTGCATATGGGATATTTGCATTTTGCAATCTTCCTGTTACTCTTAATACATTGTTTGCATCCAAAAATGGAACTAAGCTTTTTAAATTACTTTTAATTGGTAATTTATTATTTATACAGTGTATTTCTTCTTTAAAATACTCATGTTGCAAGAGTGATACAATTTTGTATTTAGATTGTTGGATTTCACTTACAGAGAGATTACCATTATTTTTATTATTTGAATTTTTACAATTATTATAGAATCTTAAAATCCAAGCATGTACTCTTTGCAACTTTATCCATGATGAGTATTTTTTAAGTAATTCTGGCTCATTTGGTGTAGCAATCAAACAGGCTAGGTGGCTGCTGAAAGTATCATTAGTATTTTCTGAGCTGTTGGTGACTGTGAATGGCTGGGGATGGTAGTTAGGGTCCAGAAGTCATGCCACCACAAGACATTTTTGGCGAGGATGAGTGCACTACAACCTCTAGATAAGACATCAGCCGGGTTGGTTGCTCCATCAATATGGCTCCAAATGCAATCACTAGTTACATTATTTATTATCTGTATTCTGTTTTTTACATAAACAGGTAGTGATTCTTTATTTGACTTGATCCAGCACAAAGTAACCTTTGAGTCGGATAGTAAATATTTAGCAGTTATTTTTACATTTGCCAAAATTTGTTTTACCTTATCAAATAATTTTGCTAGCAACACTGCAGCATTTAATTCTAATTTTGGAATTGTAAGTTCATTTTTCATCGGGGCTATTTTTGATTTGCTGCATAGCAGGTTCATTGTAGCCTTTCCACTTTGAAAGGTTCTTACATATATACATGCTCCATAAGATTTGGATGAGGCATCACAAAACCCTATGATTTCTACTTGATCCTTGGTAGGCATTACATGCCTTTGTATTTGTATAGTTGGCATCTCCAATATATCTTTGTGAAATTTAATCCATTTACTTAAGAATTCCTCTGGTATTGGAGAGGTCCAGTCCAAGTTTTGCCTCCAAAGACTTGTAGAAATTGCTTGGCCCTGACAACTATAGGCCCTGCCAGCCCTAAAGGATCAAAAAAGGATCCAATGAAGCTAAGGATTGAGCGCTTGTCCCAATGTTGTATTTCTTTGTTGGGATAATTAATTTTGAAAACATCTTGATTGGGATTGAATACCATGCCTAAGGCTTTGAGATCAGTTTTCATGGAGAGCTGGTGATCATCAGCGTAGCAAGATTCGGGAGAGATACCAGTCAGCAGTTTGGGATCATTGGCTGCCCACTTGTGCAGATGGAAATCTGCATGAGACAGCAAGTTAGTAAATTGGTCTCTTACCTCCAATGCATCCTTAATGGAGTCTGCTCCGAAGAGGGCATCATCCACATACATGGCAGTGCGGATCACCTCTGCTGCTTTAGGAAGCTCTGCCTCATACCCTTACTGCCAGCTCCTCTAAGCATCTTGTTGCCAGGAAACTCGAACTTTTTTGTCCATAGGTCACAGTCTGTAATTGAATGATAATTAACTCATTGTTGTTATTGTGCCATAAGATATTTTGCAAGTGATGAAACTTGGGGTCTATTCTTATAGCTCTGTACATATTTTGGATGTCAGCCATCATGACATACTTGTGAACTCTGAATGATATCAATATATCAAACAGGTCTTTTTGAACTTTAGGGCCATTTAGTAACACATCATTAAGACTGTTGTACTCTTTTCCTGCCTTAGTATTTCCATTGAAAACTACTCTAACCTTATTTGTTTTCCTGTCCTCTCTAATGACAGGTAAATGTTGCATGAAATACAATTGTTGCTTATTTGAGTTTGTTAGCGGCAGCACCTTAGCATGACCAAGCTCTATATATTTATTTATAAATTCTTTGTACCTTTCGTGCAATTTTTGGTCCTTTTTGAATCGTTTTTCTATACAATTAAGGGTTTTGAAAGCAATTGGAAAGGTATTGCCAAGATTAAGTTGATCCATGGGCTGAGCAAGTGGAAGAGACACCTGAAACTTGTTATCAATTAATTGTACCGAGCGTTGAAACTCGGCCTCACAGGAGTTCCGCTTTACTGTAACCTCCGATTTCATTTCAGGAACAACTTCTGTTTCCCAAAACTTTGTTAGGAGGTGCTCAATATTATCATTGGCCTCATGGGTGGCCACATGCAATGAAACATGATGGCAGGTTGTTGCTCCATTATGACATGGAGTGTCTCCAGATATTACTGTACCAAATTCTGTACCGATGAGATAAAGTTCAGTATTTGAGATTTTGGTTTTGCTGGGCAATAATATTTTGCAAAATATGCTGGCAGAAAACAAGAATGAAATATCACCTGGAATTGACCAATCATTGTCTGCTAGTACAACAGAATTTGGTATTGTGAATTTACTTGTATCTATTTGGTTTCCTGGCAATTGTGTTGTGATTTTGTCCACAAGTGAACATGTTACTTGCAAGCTGTAATCTGAATGCAGCGACTCAAATTTGGCATTTACAGCCTTTGATGTAAGATTAGATTGACACTGTAGGGCTGAAATGTTGAGATTTTTATTTATTGGCTGCAAATTCAAGGCTTTGGCAAGCTTATTTGTCATGAAAGAAACTTGGCTGCCACAATCAATCAAACCTCTTGCTGTAATATATGACTTTCCATCTGGCCCTAAGACTTTGACCTTAATGGTGGGCAATAGATCAGTAACATCAGCATTTGTTGAGTTTACATGGCAACTGGTAACTTTTGGCTCAGATTCAACATGTAACAATGTGTTGTGAGCTTTACTTTGACATGTGGAGCATTTGAAATGAAATTTACATTTATTTTTGTGCATACCTAAACATATGTTACATAATTTGTGTTTGGTAGCAAGCTCCCGTCTTTCATTGGGGGATTGTGATGCAAAAATTGGGCAACAAAACAATTTATGTGTTGTTGCTTTGCAACATAAGCATGAAGGTACTGATACATTGGCCACATTACACACTTTAGCACTTTTAGTTTGATATGTATGTGACTTACCTTCACTTTGCTGGCTTTCTTCAAAGCTGCTGGCTCTCCTCTCCACAAATGACAAGAAATCTTCAAGATTTGGCATCTTGTCACTGTCCCGTTCCTGATGATAGGCTCTGCACGAAAACTGATCCACCTTTTTTAAGATAATAGTTAGTACAATTAAGTCCCATTGTTCTATTGGCTGACCTAAGGCTTTAAGAGCACCTAGATGCTGACGAGTATTGGAAACAAGTTCCCTCAGGTTGCTGGCAGTACCTTTTGCAATGGGTGTGCTATCTATTATAGCTTGAATGTGATTTGTTATTACTAAAAATTTGTTATCATAACGCAATTTAATTAGTTCTCTGGCTTTACCATATGATTCACTGGTTAAGGGAAGTCCTTCTATTAAGGCTAAAGATTCACCTTTTAGGTATTTTTTCAAATAGAAAAGTTTTTGCACTGGTTTCAACTTGTCACTGGAGTCTATTATCGCGTCGAAGAGCTCGATGAATGCGACGTATTTAGTGTAATCCTTCCCGTCGTACGCAGGAATGTCGATTTCCGGTAACCGTATTCCACCATGGTAACTAGTCACGCCCGTGGTATCCACTGTTGTTTCCGACGATGACGAAGACGTAGTTGTTTTCGATACTGTTGAGGTTAGTTTCCGTAATCTCGAGATGACGATTATTGTTCGCTCCTCGTGTTCATCCTCTTCTTCAAAATCTTCAAATGAATCCTTTTCAGTCAAGATGGCTAGCTCCAGCGCTAAGTCGTTGTATTTTTTGAGATTGGCTTCTGTTTGTTCCAATCTAATTTGTGCTGTTTCAGAGTCTAAAGGCTTGTCCGGTTCGTCTAAAAGTTTTGCTATTTTGGTTGTATATCCTTTACACCACGCGATCTGTGCCTTTATTTTCTTTATTTCGTTGGATTTGGTATTATTTTTCATTTTGATGTTCAATTGTAAACAAGGGAGTAGAGAATGAAGTGTCAATTATGACATTGACGGCGGATGTCAGATTCGAATGACGTTTTACGATGTTTGAGTGAATGGTCTGATCTTCGCTCCAAAATTGTTCATTCTGCCCCTTTTCGGTTTGTCCTTGAATTCACCAAATTCCGAGAATGGGCTTGGTCGGTGAAAATAAAATTTTGCTCAAGTTGATGTGGCGGCTTTGAAATATCACTAAAAACTTTCTCGTTTGCTGTGAGGCGCGACTTGGCGTTAATATTTCGGTGATATATCCGCACGATGAGAGATTTTAAGTCCGAACGGCACTTCACACGCGGCGTCAAGTTTCTTGAAATATTGCAACTTTTACTCGAACTACACTTGTTTCGGCACCATTTATGTTGGTGGATAATTAAAAGTCACTTTATTTCGATGAAAACTGTGTATTTTCACTAAAAAACGGATATGAATTACAGAGCGATGTTAACCGTGGAGTTGTTGAGAAAGAAGAGAGTGAGTGAGTCGGCGAATGGATACAGTAATAAAATCATTCGGTCGTATACATGGTTGCGTTCAGAAACAATTGGTTTGCCAGACTATACATAGTGTAGTGCTTCTTCTCGCATGGTTACTCTAAACTATTACTACTACAACAATCGGGATACTTGCAGGTACTCTGACCTAACCAGTTCATTACGATGCGTCCTCTTTGACGGCCTCAACCCAAGTGAACGAGCCTGTCCAACATTTACCGTGTCCCCACCACTTGCTAAAACTACCGTGTTGCCAACAGTATAATGTTATTTTCCCAACTACCCCTGTATTAATCGGGGTAACATAATAATTTTGTCACAGTATAATTATTATTTAACTGCTATCTTAAATGTAAACATAAATAAATCATGACAATAGAAAATTATAAAACAAACAATCGAAAAATTACTGATCAGCTAAAATAGTAACTCAGCGGGCAAGACAATCGCTAAGTTTTTATTTCGTTCGCTGAGGGTACATCTTTGTAAGTTACACCGGTTATGTTGTATTTATGAACCTGCAATATCTCAACTTAACCCCATTTACAGCGTGTATTTTTAATACGACCGTATCATCAAAAGGTAGTTAATTTAGGCTTTAATGAATACACTTTCGTTGGTTTTATAAAAATATATGACTTTTATTTTTCCATATAAAATAATTCAGCAAGGAGTGTATTACTACTTTGTTTTAACCCAAAACGTCGCATTGAATGTGACGTCACAACTGTCACAAGTGACCATTATGATTGAGTATAAAAAACATTGCCGCTCGAAAAAAAATCAATAATGAATTATGCTCTAGTAGTTACGACTAAATAAATAAAAGAATTAGAATAATTTTATAGGACTAAATCCTACATCTAGTTAAATTTTGTGGTTATATCAAATTATATTATATACACACTGTATATTATTATGGGTTGGCAATGGCTGTGGCATATCACTCAATGTTTAGGCTCGCTTGTCTAGCATATGATAGTATTTCAAACAAAATCTAGTGAACGAAAAAAAAGGATGAGTTATGTCTAGATAGAGAGCCGGTTTTGTCAACGAAATGTTTTTTATAAATGGACTTTAATAGTAATCTATTTAAGTCAACAATTTTTTAACGTTGTTTTTCCTGAGACAAACCCCTAAACTATGAAAAACAGCGTACCTTTTTTCATCTTTTGTACCAGAACTTATCCATAAAACATATTCTAAAAAAAGGCATGCAGAAGTGAATTTTTCAGCCCACAATGCAAAAAGTAATGTAGCTGTTTTAATCAAATCTGTGTCTGAACACAAGCTTTAATTCAGCTGGTCTCAAAATAACTTGTTGTTACAACCAACTAGTTGACGAAATGCAAGTTGCTAACAATGTTTTCTTAAATGCTGAATCGTACTAATCCTATATTGTAAATTCCATGCGTAAAGTATACCTAATCTAAGCTTAAATATTAGTATTGACTGCGTTTAAAATGCTTGGGGAAATACCCGTCCAAAGGACAACGCACTACGTGGTAAATATGTAAGCTGTCCTTACAAGACATCTTTGTTATTGCACCGTATCATATTTTCTATTTATTATAATTTGACAGCTGTCAACTGTTTGATAATTCCAACGCAATCATTCAAACCAACTGAAATATCGAAGCCTGATAGAATGCAATGAAATTTTTATACCATTCCCTTAATTTTCTGTTTTACATATATTTTTTTTTGCATTTTGTTCGCTGGCGAAAGTAGTCCTACTTTATCCGTAACTGTACCTTAGTCCTTTCATTCATTGTATCTTGGATATATTCTATCATTTGATAAAACACACCAATAGAAGGAGATCTCCAGGAGGATCCAGCTGGGTTGGGTGGCATTCAAACCCGTTACCACACCACGGTGCAAGACGTCGGACACGTCATTACCAATTTAAAATGGAGCTGGATGGAGCATGTTGCCAGGCAGAGTGATGACAGGACCTGGTGGGCCAAATTGGTAATGGAATGGTGGCAGCTTTCAGACGAAAGGAGCGCCTGGCGTCCGTTGGCTCGTTGGGTGGACGACATTCGGAAGATTGCGGATCACTTCTGGATGAGATTGGCTCAGGACCGGGATGAGTGGCGTACTGGAAGAGAGGCCTATGCTCAGCAGTGGGCGATAAAAGGCTGATATGATGATGATGATGATGATGTAATCTAGTATGGGTCTTATCAATCAATCTTCTGTCATCTGGTTAGCTTAATAGGTACTTATTTATCTTTTAATTTTAGTTTTATGTAATTAGCATTTAAACAGCCCGATATTCCAAATAAACATACCAAACTGTCTAAACTCAGACTGACATGAGATCACACACTAAGTGTAATTTACGAGGCGTAAGTTGCACAATTGCATTAAACTTGGTATGAAATGAATTCAATTCGCGATGCATTAAGCTGCACATTTGCGGCTAAACTAAACCTGAGACATTTTGCGTTAAGCGCACTGCTCTCGTACGACTAGTCGCAGTTATTGGAAAATGTAGTTTTACCCAAGAACTCATACTTAATGTAGATAAGAGAATATATCGATAACTCCAAAGTATACTGATGCAAGTGTCAGTTTAATGATTTTATGTTTTTAAAATAGCATCATTTTATAAAGTCAAACATTGTATACTGAGGCAATTGACTTGCACCACAGTACGCGGTGGGGGGGTAACAAAAGTGTGGCATACTGATACAACTCACTGCGTCCACGTGGTAAAAAAACAAACTTTTGGACCTGGGTACGTCCTTAAACTACGTCCAAAAGAGTGGTATGGGCATTGTGATTGTCATCTCGCTTTGTGTGTAGAGCACAGCACAGCAGATATCATTCCAGATCTAGAGCAGAGCCCAACTGGGGAAGTACCGCCACCCTACAGAAAACCGCAGCCAAATAACACTAGACCTTCCTCATAGTGTTGTGTTCCTGCCGGTGAGTAAGGTTGCCAGAGCTCAACGAGGGTGCGGAGTGTTAGGGTCGGCAACGCACATGTAACTCCTCTGGGGTTGCAGGTGTACGTAGGCTACCGAGACAGTTTACCATCAGGCGGGGCGTATGCTTGTTTGCCGCTGCCGTGGTATAAAAAAAAGCGTTTTGGGTGACATGCAGATTATGTGTCGCTAAGTGACTTGGTCATAGATCTACAATGTATGACGTCAAGTGTCGTTGGATGTGTTTGTGAACGATTCTCCCCCTTTATTAGCATCGCAAGAATTCACAATTAAAAGCTCATAATGTCGAATCAATAGAATAATCACAAAATAAATGCACTAGTAATTAGAAAATCACTTATTTTTTCGAAATTACTCACTTTTAATCATAAATAACACAAGATTACGCCGAACAAAAGCGATTCGTCGGTGCCTTGAAGTTGAAGTTCAAAATCATTCTGACATTCAACATGGCGGCGCTAACCATCAACCCAAAGCGCCGCCAGACTGACAATTGACAGATGTCAATCTAGTTCCATCGTAATTTAAAAGATGGCGCGAAGCGAAATGCCGTCATATTGAATTCAGAAGTAATAATTATGTCATTGCATAATAATTTTCCTTTGTAACACCATATTCCAAGACATAGCCAGCGTTTCTCCTGAATGCAGATTTTCTTATTTTCCGGTCTGCTAACCTTACATTTCCGTACTTTCAAGAGAGGCTCAAAAGTGGTCTTGTTTTTTGATTTCTTATTCATGAAATATTCATACGTGATAGCTTTCCTTTGGCACACTTCGTTAGTCTTTACGTGTAAGTGTCATTCTAGACTGTCGTCATGAATATCGTGACGTGTCGTTTGTCGCTCGCCTAAATATCTTGCTCCCGCCGCGAAAGTTTGCGCCGAACTCCGATACCGCCATAACAACATACACTAAAATTATATTAATTTCCCTTGCTTTGATTATGAGGAGACATTAATAATAATTGTATTTAGCGTTTAACTGGAATTAAAGTTTAATGTTTATTTTATACATTGATACAAAGTAAATTAATAGTCTATTTATGAGGTGCGAATATTTATTTAAACAATTATGATAAAAACGAGCTTATAAATAAAATGCAAATGTATAAGTATACGAACAGTAGCTGAAAAAGTTTTGAATCAAAATTATCGGTTTAAAACTATCGTTAATAGTATTACATAGCTTGGGCACGATGGCTTTTGTTCTGTCATATTCATACAATTTCTAACCTGGAAACGCAAATTATTGAACATTTATATAGAGATGACAACTGATGGTATAGTACTCTAAGCTAGCTATTTGATAAATACTATAATGATTATGGTTTTACATAATAATAAAGACCAATCTTTTTGTAACGCCAAATAATTTTGACGCGTAGTTTGACATTTCGTCAACCAAAAACGTCACTTTTGATGCTGACAGATCGGGATCGTATCGCATACACCTTTTAAGCATTGTTCGAATTGGGCCGTAATTCACTTCAAAAACCCTTTTTAGCTGCAGACTCAAACTTTCAACCCAAACTCAGCTAACTCTCATCTTTCTAACGATAATGGTGTCACAAGACATTTGACTTTAAGCATTTTAGGAGGAACCTCATCACGGTGCTAATCCCTGAATTAAGAGCGAATGAAGACGGATGCTCAGGATGGCTTGTTGAGCAGAGGTGTTCCTTGGGGAACACCCTTAAACAAACTTCAATCAAATATACACCTTGAGACAAGCAAGTAGAGTTGCTTTTTGTGCGCGCCGTGGCCGCGTCGGCAATTGTGATTCTTTCAGATTATCTGGAGATCTGAAGGGTGCAATAAGTCTTGTACAAGGGGTTTTGAATGCTTTGAAAGCTTCGGTAATGAAAGGGTGTTACTTCGAAACTTTTGCGTACTAGAAGTTTTATGAAGAATTTTGGTCTGACTTGTCCCGTTTAATGTTACGGTGCGTTGAGGGTACTTTAAAAGTGCCATTTTCAAAATTACCCCTATTTTTGAGACACAATTATCTACTGAATACACATTATTGAATACTAAATAGTTTGAAAAATATTCATAATTTCCTTAAATTTGATCAAATATTGGACAAATGGACCATTTTACGGTACGTCAATTTTTTTTAAAGTTTACTTATAATAACAAATAAATCGATATTATAGAAAAAGATAATATAAATAGTATAGTACTATAGAACATTATTACACAAATTGACTAAGTCCCACAGTAAGCTCATACAGGCTTGTGTTGCGCGCACTTAGACAACGATTTATACTCGTACATATAAATATTTAGAAATAAGCTCATAAAGCTCATACAGGCTTGGTTTGCGCGCACTTAAACAACGATTTATACACATAAATATTTATAAATAAGCTCATAAAGCTCATGCAGCCTTGCGATGCGCGCACTTAGACAACAATTTATACATAGTATAAATATTTTTAAATATCTACAGAAACACCCATGACTCATGAGAAACAAAATTCGTCATCACACAAAGAAAAGCCCAGGATTTGAACCCGGGATCATCGACTTCATAGGCAGGGTCCCTAATACCCACTAGGCCCAACAAGTCGTCAAAACATTTCGTTTGTACATTGATACTCATATTCTTGAATTATTCTCAAGAATAAATAAATATTAAAGGACATTATTACGATTACGATTATACGATTATACGAAAGCGAATCGTCTCGATGATGGGCAGGCTTAGGGGCAGTACCAACAGCATTCTGGAGGTAATTGCAGAGAGGGTTGAGTATCCTATACTGGCGCATTGGATTCGCCAAGTTATAGGATTTTTGAAATTTAGAAAATAGGTTAGGGATTTTAGTTGTAATATTATAATAAGTACAAAATTAACATTAGTTCCTAAGTTATACTAACAAATATGGATGGTCGTAAAATCTGAAATATTTTTTTTCAATTCAATTCAATTCAATTCAATTCAATTACACAAATTGACTAAGTCCCACAGTAAGCTCAATAAGCTCAATAATTACAACAAAAACCGTAACAGCGTTATAGCCGAGCTGGATGAAATTGCAGCAAAGATCTGTCTCCATTAGGACACCGCATTAGCCTGACGGATGGTCCGTGCGGACATCTCTGCTTATAGGATTTGGACTTGAACCGTTACGGACTGTGTTTAGGTCCAGATACCTAATTCTCTGGAACTATCTCTCTCTTTAAATTGTAGTAAAACTTTCGGGTAACATCGTAAATGAGCGGCGAGGCTACGTGGTCTATTGGACACCTTACCTAATCAATGTGATTTAGTTTTTTGTAAAGGTCATTCCTACTTTACTTTTACTGTCTTGTGTTCTTTTATTCTTGTTTTTTTTTTCTTTTTAAGTGTCATCATTGAGAGAGGTAATTAAAAAAATCAAACCTATTAAAAAGTGCAAAAATCTCCATAATAGTTCCCTCATTCCGAAATCCTTGTAATAACAAGGATATACGACGAAGTTCGTACACACAACTCTGAATTCGAGTTCACCGGGATACAGACAGGGATGAATTATGTATATGGTTCTAGATGATGGTAACCGCTTCGTGTACAGGGCAGCTTCTGTGCACACTAGTCATCAATCATACCGGTTGATTAAAGGGGGAGTCCTATACCGGTTATCAAATATTATCAGCTTGTGACGAACGCTTGGCAGAAGTTACCACAGCACGCGCTGAGAAGATTAAGTAGAAAGTGAGATACCGGCTGCTCTATACAAATGTCCTTATTTTCCTCCCTGGATATTGACGTGATAGAAAATATTTTTACTCAATTTCATGTACCTATATTGAAAAATTTAAAAAATCAAATGACCATAGCTATGCCCGGTCATTTGATTTAGGAGATTTTAATTTTTTTTAGGAAATTTCTATTTCCCTCCTAAATCTATAATAGACATTGTTTAATAAATAACTCAATCAAAACTCACAAGCATCATTAACATACTACTTAAATACAAAACTAAAAATAAAAATATTTTCATAATGTCAATATCCAAAGAGGAAAAGGGAGACTACATTTGTATGGAGAAGCTGTTGACCCGATTCCACTCTTAAGAATGTAACGGTAGCATCATCATCAACTACACTAGTTAATACGGAATAAATGAAACTTTACCAGCCAACACACCACCATATGTGCGCCTATAACTCCTTGTTTCGTTTATTCACATTAACCACACTGCAACCTTACATCACCTTTAAAATGTTTTCGCGACTTCAACTGTTCTTGGCGACTTAATTTAAATTTAACATACATGTAAGGTATAGTGGAAATTCAGAGAGGGATAGAGTCACTTGAAATTCAGTCTTATTAAATGGTGGTAAGGTTGTTTTTAAAGTGGGGTAGTTGCAACGTAAAGCAGTGGTAATCCTTATGAGGGAAGGGAGTAAATCCACCGCGTGTGTTCTCGCCTTAATCTGATGAAACAAGGCAGGGAGAGATTTCACAGAGAAAGTTTATTAGGTAACTAATATATTTCAGTACCCATCTTTTTTATGCGGCATGCTCCTTGAAACCATAGTGTCGGTAATGTAGAGAAACGATTTTAGAAAATCCAATTTCACGACAGTTTTTCACAGCAAATTTTGTTTTTTTTGAAAAAGGTTTTTTCATTGGGATCTTTTTTATTATTTGGAAAGTCTAGACATTTCTGGCTTGAATTATATTCTCATATACCATCATAGGCCTTCAAGCTCAGATGGGATTGAGCGGGACACTGTCGAATGCACCCAGATCGATGGGTTCTGAATTGTTGGCTATCGAATGGACACAGCAGGTCAGGCAGACCAAAAATGTATGGGACGACCTCAACGCACTTTGCAGTGACTGGCGAGAGCATGCACCAGACTGTGATAGTTGGTGGAAGAAAGGGGAGGCTGTTGCCCAGCAGTGGGACACTAAATAGACAACTAAAAAAATCTACTAACAGCAACACTTTTATTTGACCATCGGTGGAACTTACAATTTTTCAATAAGGATTCAAACTACCTAAACCTGAGCTATATCCTAAAGGAGTGGAACATACCAGAGCTCTTCTTCTTCTGCCGTGCCTTATCCCTTTATTTGGGGTCGCCCCTCCTCGTTTTACGTCGCCAAGACAGTCGGTCTTGGGTTATCAGCTTGACCAGTTGATCTCGTTCTAGATCATTACCAACGGTTGTCCACCATGTGGCGTACGGTCGCCTTCTACCTTTATTTTTATCCGGGATAGCTAGGACCTTCTTTACAGCGTTGTTTTCGTCCCATCGCATACGACTTTCCACCATTTTATCCACGATGGGAGCAACTTTAAAAGAACCTCTGATATATTCGTTCCGCACTTAGTCCAATCTCGTTACTCCGGCTGCCCACCGTAGCATTTTCATTTCGTTCGTGTTCACCTTTTGTTCATGCTATTTTTTGACGGCCCAGCACCCGGTACTGTACATCATGGCTGGTCCTACATAACAGAACATAACAGAACTAATAAATAAAAAAGTTACTCTCTCGAATCCATCTCTGTGACAGCTGTGAATGAAATTGGAATGAAGCACGGCAACAATGCGACGAAACGGTTACAGGATTGCCCATCTAATGATTGGATTTGGATTTAATACACTCAAAAGCATTTGAAAAGTCTTTCACATTGCGTTTGGAGCAAGATAAAAAGGTTGTTGACGTAAGTCAGAGTTGGTAGACTTGTTTTTTATTTCTACATCAATGGCATCGATTTTCTGCTTGATTGGAATCAGTTATAGCCTAAGGACGCCTGTGACACATCGCATTTCCAATCATTTTGTACTGAGATTGTCGACGTAGCCGAGGAGTTGGCAGACTTTTTCTATTTATTTAAAATTTGATTCAGGCAACAAGGCCCATATTATCAATACCTTAAATACCTATATACTTATACAATTAAAACTAATCACTATTTAGGCGACAAAATGACGTAGCTCCGTTAAATCGGCTGCCCTTGTGTTGGATTCGGAACTTCGGTAGTCTGCTTCGGAACCTCCGAAACACGACACAAGCGGCCAGAAGTCGGCGCATTCGATGGTCTCCTGCAGCGGTCGCGGCACGCGCACCACAAAAGATTTGAAGTGCACGTAGTGGCGCGATCGAAACTGGAACACCCTCAGCGTGTAACTGGTCTTCTGGTGTACATATTCCACCACTTCAGCAGCGTGGTCCTATGCCACATAGGTGGTGAAAAAACCTATTGGTCAGGGGTTAACCATGGCATATGGGCGCGTATGATTTATAAAATGTCACATTGCATTGCATTGTAGTGGAAGTAAGTGGAGCAGCTCTTGTAGAACTAATGGACGACGGATTGAGAGTTTTATGTGATTGCTTAAATTATTTGTTTAAATGTAACAGTATATTCCAAGATACAACTACACACCGCATCTCCTAAATGCACTTTTACGTATTTTCTAGTCCGCTACCTTACATTTTGGTATAAGCAACCGCCGCGAAAGTGGTCACTTTTGCACTCATGAAATGTTCATATACCGCAAGTCAGACCCCATATGCTTGTTTGCCACCTACGTGGTTTAAAAAATATGTACATATACATGAGAGTTTTTCGCTTAGGTTATTTTCAAGCGTAAGTGTCATTCTAGAATGTGGTATCCATTTGAGGCTAGTGAGGACTATAGCCGAAACTCATAGGTGAGAATAATAGACCTGAGACCAACAATGGGACGTATAATATAGACTTGATGATGTTTATACAAAACTGAAATAATCTAATAAAACAACGAGTTAAACAAAATCTTTTAAAAACAGACGCAAAGAGGTGTTTATACCCGCGCTTCAGAGCTTTTTTAATAAAACTTCCATAATGACGTGCCTGGAGCTTTGTAAAAATATAGTGGAGCTAAGCTCTCCTAAAGCTGCCTTAGCACGCTCTACGAGCTTTTAAAGTTTATTCATTGCTGCGAACTTTAACTGGGGACAAAGCTTCCGGTAAGGGCGAAGTCTCTTGAATGGGTGGTGAATATTTATAGAGCCTATCGGGTATACTGTGTTCTTCTTATTTTAATAAAACATTCTTAACCAACTTTTGGAGGACGAAGTCTTAGAAATCTTTTTTCATCACACCAACAAAGGCTCTCTTTATTCTTCAAAAAATGATAAGAAAGCTGCATTTTATCCACAAGAGTTCATAAATAACGATACTTAGGTAATAATAGTACAATGTAATATATTTACAATTGTTTCTGTCTTATAGAACATGCATAAAAAATTACTTGCTGTTTTTCTTATTTTTTCGCAACTGTATTAAAAAACGGTGTGCGGCAATGTCATGTGCAGTAATGACATACTTTCCGCACTAGCATCGAAATGTACTATTATATAATAGCCACACAAAAAACCAAAGAGTCGCCTGTTGGTAAGCGGTCATAAGGGCCATTAAAAGAACAACTTCTGTGAATATCCATATCTAATAACGTCTGTCTTAAGTTTGCCTATTGTGATGGATGGACAACTATACTCGTAATTATGTTCTTGGTTGGTTGATACAAGTTTTTCTTTATCACTTTAATATATTTATGTATGTTCGGGCCTAGCAAGTTAAATTAGATCCACTTCCCATTATAAAAACACATACATCATATGAGTTCGGTGACAATTTCAATTTATTTATTTGCAACCAAGTACAAAACACATACATGCTAGGTGTACGTGGACGCTGATATATAGCTTGCTGCGTCAAAATCTTATGTACTACATAAAACTAATTTTAATCTTATAGTAAATAATGACAAAGATTATTAATAAAGATGTTGATAAAAGTCATTTAGTTCTGACATTTAGAGATATTTACACCTCAAATTTTTTTTTTTTGTTTTTTTTTTTATCTTATTTATTTTTGATCTTAGGCTAGGTCATTTATAATATGAATATAAAAGTAAAATATAAAAACACTTACAAAACAATACAAAATATATAAACACATTATAAAAAACCTAACCTAGGGTGCCGCCAGCAGCGGGGCAGGGCCCAAGCTGCCGGTGGTCAGGGCCGCAGAGAGAGGAACCGCCGGACTATCCGCGCCGTGTCCAAGATCACCGCCCTCTGCATCATCACCATTATTATTATTATTGTATCTCCTTGGATTTCACGGGCCTATAAATCCCGGTCTTTTGATAGGCTTGCATGGGGATATAGATCCAACACGTAGAGGCCTCTTGGAGAGCTTTAATGTCATGTAGAACGCCTGCTGGAACCCGTTCACGGGCGCAACAATAGACACCAATGAACCGGTCGCAACAGGCATTGGGACTATTGTAGTAAAGTGAACAGTATAACGGTCTATGGATTGAAGTTTGGGAGGACAATGAGACTGGGTTATTGCAAAGACGTCCGGACACCTGCCATAACAATGTTTTCACTAGTTATCGAGGCAGGCGGTGACTCGCCGCCCACTAGATGGGCCCCTGAAAATGCCGTCCTGAAGACGACCAGGAGCAACACCGGTGTGAGCGGCTCAGGGGTGTCGAGAGGTGTACGCCGCTTTCTACCCAGTGGCTGATAACAGCCACTGTGCCAACTCGCGTCTTATGCAAGTTTTCACTTCCACCCCTGAAGCATTTAGCTCTAACGACTCCTCTCTGGACGGCCAATGAAGGCAAGCCAAAGCTGAGAGTCCTGCGGGTCCCCTTGGGGTCCACTCCGACCGACGAAGACACGCCGGAGACGGAGACCCTGACCGACTCTCGGGAGTACTCGGGTCCGTGGGGTCGTTACTCCCCAACAGCTCGCCACAAGCTGCCCTGCGGTTTTATTATTATTATTATTATTATTTTAGTTATTTTTTGTAATTGTATTTACTTAATTGTTGATGTGCTTGTTTTTGTTTGTATGTAAATTCCATGTTGACGTTTAAAAGTGCCCTTGTGGCCTATTTGCTGAATAAATGTTGAAGTTGAAGAAGTTGACTATTAAAATGTAATTCGAATTATTGCATAATTTTACACTCATAGTGTTGTGTTCCTGTCGGTGAGTAAGGTTGCCAGAGCTCAACGAGGGCTGGGAGGGGGTTAGGGTCGGCAACGCGCATGTAACTCCTTTGGAGTTGCAGGCGTACATAGGCTACGGAGATTGCTTACCATCAGGCGGGCCGTATGCTTGTTTGCCACCGACGAAAAAATTCCATAAAAGTATTTAATAAAAATAATTGATCAACAAAAGAAAAAAAAACATTAATACATACATAGATACATTGCATTGGAGAAAATAAATAATCATAACATCAATAAAATTAAAATAATAACTAATAACAAAAATGATTAAAAATAAAAAATAAACTGCAGAATGATAAAATTTGGAATGAGAGGTGGACATATTTGAAAACGAGAACATTATAATCAAGAAGTAATGGAGCCATTGAACTGATCTGATGATGGACACAGGACGTGGCCATAGGAACTCTGTGATAGGACAACGCAACCAAATCGTGATTGGATTTGTTACATTGCTTGTATCAGAAAAAAAACTAATTAATTAATTTTTTAAATGGTTTTTCTGACCAGCCCTTCCCCCCCCTTCAGTCCACTGTGGGACAATCGTCAACTACTCGTACAAATGGTCACTTCATTGCATCCCTCAGTGCGATTGGCGTAGCTGTCCGACTTGTCTCACGGGACTGGTACAAATTAGATTTACAGATAGTTGGAAGATGTTTCAACACGATGAGGATTTGAATAAGCTGTAACAGCGAGTTCAAATGAAAGAATTTTATAAGTAAATACTTTCTTACTTGATTTAAGAAAGGACTACGATTTTTATTTTTATTTATGATATAGGAGGCAAACGAGCAGACGGACCACCTGTTGGTAAGCGATTACCGCCGCCAATGGAAACCTGTACGCTCTTCTCTTGAAGGTTTGAAGGTCGTATCGGTCCGAAAATACCGCAAGCGACAGTTCATTCCACAGTTTAGCTGAACGAGGCAGAAAGTTTCTGGAGAAACGCACAGTTAAGAACTGCTCACCACTTATGACGATATTTTGTGAAATTCATTAGTATTATATATGGAATAATATTTACAACATCAATAAATTGATCTGATAATTAGCTTAAGATAATTATATGTAATACTGTCTTACTATTCATAAGTGTTTGTTGCTAGGCCTACATGAATAAAGTATATTTGAACTGAACTATAGTGAGGATGGAAGTTTTCGCGTAGGGCGCTGGCGAAAAGAAGTTGCAGGGATTTATCCGAACAATTCCTCGGAGCACTATACCCTGTTATACATGCGATAGTAAATGCAGAACGAGTCCACATCTCTACGCAGCGCCAAGGAGTCAAGCCGATCCGAAAAACGCTGGCAGTCGACAATTCGAGACGCTCTTCGTTGGGTGCGGTCCAGAGGTATAAAGGTATAATATGTAGGATTGTGTATTTGTGTCTTTATGCTAGTTTCAATATAGCGTCAACATCACTCAACCGATTTCAGGGCCTTCGCTAGCTGACGCGGATTATCCGGAACGGACGCCTCGTCTAATAAGAAATTGTATGAACAGCGCTAACTGGCGCGGGCGCGTGCGACGGAGTTCGCCTGGGAGTAGGGGGGCTACCGCGAACCACGTTCCACGTGTTGCCTCTCTGTCACACTTGTAAATTCGTACGTGTGACAGGAAGGCAACTCGTCGAACGTGGTTCGCGGTAGGCCCCCAGGACCCGCGAGCGAGCGCACTTTATACTGGACACTTCATAGTTTAGCTATTAAAAGAACAAAATTAGTTTGACACCTAAATCGCTGAACAAAAGTTCCTGTGTGTACTTCTTACGTGTTGCCATTTACAGATAGTCTGTATAGCTACCAATTTTACTGCAATGGCGAAATAAACTTTTTCTCAAACTTGCTATGAAATGATGACATGACTTACGTCAAATTAGGTCCGGAAATACTACATATCAGGTGCGATGAGTGAAGATGATGATATTTCATACTGCCTTACACACCTAGGACTGTAAAGCAACCCTCTTTTGTTTTTTAACGTCAAATTGTGACACAACATCTTGGCATTCAACCATCAACAAATATAGGTACGCTACCGTTGCTTAGCAACGAATATGCACAACAAATCACCGTTGTTGTGCATATTCGTTGCTAAGCAACGGCGACGGCACATCGCGCAGGCGCGCGGATTTACGCGCGCAGGGCACCGCTGGTAGAGTGGCGAGCCGAGTAGGTCGCCACAAAACAAATTAACTAAATTTTTTGTTTTGATTGCAAGCTTGAGAAAAACACTATACATATCTCGGCGAGAAACGGGGTTGCCGGCCGCGTATCTCTATCCGTCTTCGCTACGCTCAGCCGTCTATATCTACTGGGCCTGCAACCCTACGTTTCCTCTATAGTAATATACTATTCCAGTAAATATTTCATGTATCCATATCCATCAGATTTCTTTAATGGTCGCCAGCAGACGATTAAAACTTATTACCTAATCTGCCCTACATCAAACTCATCCAGTTATTTTCTTTAAAATGTTGTTGCCTGCGTTGTGTTATTGTGCCTATCAAAATAACATCACGTTCTCATCATCAATTCGATAATATCCCAACACATTTATAAGATAAGTCGATACATTATTCACAGAATAAATTTCAAATCAAACTTTGGTTGTCTACAACTATTATGTTTGGGCAATAATGGAATAAAAGCCATAAATACGGCTGTTTCGACCTTGTTCGTATGTTGTTTTTTAGTTAGAACAATACTAACAATAAATTTTACCTCACGTAAGTTTATGTACGTCCGTAACAACGTGTGACTTTAAATTACCTAGAACGAAGTAGTATTAAATTTAATTGCCACGTGTTTCTGAAATTTATGACTAAAAATACTGCACGCATACTCGTAACTAGTGTTGGTAGAAGTAAAAACTCGAGTCTTTAGAGTCTCAATCAGAAAAAAAAAGTACGAGAATCTTCGAATAAAAACTTTACTTAGTCTTTTAAGTCTTGAGTAAGTTTAAGTCATATTGTCTATTTTAAGCGCAATTCAAAGGACTCGAGCCTCCAAATACATACTTTATTAACAATTTAGTAGATTTTATTAAAGTAGCTACTAGTAATATTAAACTCTTGCGGTTCATTGACCTAATACTAGTACAAATTACCTGCAAATACATTTAAATCTTAATTAAATTAAACAGGTGGTTTTTTTTCTTGCGTTCGATTTTAAAACAAAACCTATTAAAGTTTAGTTTATAATTCCATTGATTCAAATTCGATTGGCAATTTTACTTGTATAGTGGGCCGTATAGGTTAAATAATTCAAACGTTATTGTAGGTTATTGCATATATGTTCTCATCCTCCTATTCAAATGTTGTTGTATGTTACCTAACTCATATATTATACATGAAGACAATGCATTTCAATTTTTTCTGTAAAAAAAAAAGTTATCTGAAGAGGCCTCAAGCCTCTAAAACAAACTCGGGTCTCTAATAACTTGAAAAAAACTCAAGCTTCGGCTTACTTATAATATCTGAAAAACTGAGTCGAGTCTAAAAGCAGAGGACTCGAAGGACTCGAGTCTTAACTAACCCTAGTAACAGCAGTAATTGCCAAAAACCAGTTTGAATTTAGAATTTATTGCACAAGGATACGGTAAATAACTAAATGAATTTTTGTTATTTACCGTATCCTTGGTTCTTGGTCTTCTAATGGTTGTTACGGCTGTTATGCTTTGTGCAGGATAGTGTTGTCGCGACACTAATGATAATTACGAGTGTGCAAGCAGTTGAGTTACGGCTCTCTTGGGGGTGTAAGGATTGTTAAGCATTGTAAGGCCTTTACACTCAATGTCATAAAGTATCTGAATTATATATAAATTGTAACGATTTCTCATTCTAGAGAAAAAATGTAAATAAAATAATTTATAATATTTCAAAGCGTATGCGAAAAGTTCAAGGTAAAAGAGCCGTACATATACCTAAAGAACCCTACACTTTAATAATCCATTGAAGAAATTTAACGATAATGATAAAGTACTTAAGGGGGCGTCCATTAATCGCGTCATATTGTATAGGGGGGGGGAGGGGGTCAGCAAAAAATCACCAATGATCACCACAGGGGACGGGGGGGTATGGACACGTATCACGTGTATTTTTTTTTTTCATCTGTGCTATACTGTATTATAGTCAATAAAATAAAAATAATAGTTTTCCGCCCTTATTATCCTTCACGTGTACTTAGGTTCATTTGTTAGAAAACTGTTCTTTAGTTATCGAAAAAAATACACGTCATATTGGATGGGGGGGGGGGGGGGTCCTGAAAATATCACCAAAGATCACCATGGGGGAGGGGGGGGTCTAAAACAAGCCAAAAACGTATGACGCGATTAATGGACGCCCCCTAAGGGAATATTAAATATGAATTATTTCGTTTTTATACGTCCCGCTGCTGGGCACAAGCGTCCTCTTATGTACAGGAGAGGAATCTGCTCGCTGGCAAAAAGCGGAGTGGGGATACATACACCATTTTTATTTGATCGCGGATGTAAGCAGGTTTACTTACAACGTTTTCCTTCTCCGAAAACAACGGGTAAATGTGCCGTGTTATTTATAATTTGTGGTCGATTTAAGTTTCGTCCGATTTAGCTAAAACCTGGTAAGTTTGAAGAGCTACTATTCAGAGCGTAATAAATATAAACTCCCAATTTGGAACAAAAAAAGTACAGGAATATTTTGTTAAAACTCATACGTTTTCGTAACCCAAGGTAATTTTTTTAGGGAATACGGTGAAATGTCGCTTAAGGTGGCCCACACTAGCGTCGTTTGAGCGTTGGCGTCTAGTCAGCACTATGCAAAATGGCGTCGCTGCGCAGTTGCGCCAACGTTGCGTCGAGCAGCAGTTGACTAGACACCGAGGCTCGGAAGACGCTAGTGTGGCTCTAAGCGTATTATACAGAATAGGGAACTCTTTATATTCACCTGTTATAGAACAATGACCAAAAAAACTGACAGCGAAATAAAAGTCGGCCTAAATATCAAACGACATTTTATAAATCGAAGATATAGTTCACAAAAACAAACCCGAATCCAACCATTGACCTTTTATCTTAATGTAAAAATAATTATACAGCCTATTACTTTCGCAGAATTACAGTCTTTCCCCAAATAATGAAAAAATCCAATCTATAAAACACAAAGACTTACATCCATTTTATTTTTCACTCGATTTTTAACCGAATTACCTAGGCAATTAGGGCTAATAGCTTGAGGGTTTTTGTGAACTTAGGATGTTTTGGGTCCAAAAACTTTACAATACCAGATAATAACCCCGTTCTTTCGAAAGGTCCCATTGTATTAAAAATAATTTCGCACAAAGGGAATAAACGACATTCTATACGCACTTATCTATCGTTTTCAATTCTTCTTTCTTTAGGATAATCTCATCATCTGCCAATTATAAAATATGTACGCGTATGCAGGCACGGCCATCAGATAATTATATTGGAGCGGCTGAAGTGCTCAAAAATATCTGTACACCTACTCTAACACCTTAAGAATAGTAGAGTTAAAACTCTAAGATGGTACTCTATATTTTGTTTTACGGTATTTATTTGTCCCTCATTGAAATACACCACACGAGCAGGTCGTGGCTTAATGCGAATAGTTTCACTCACCTACTCCCGCAAACTTCTAGGTACCTACCAGAGACTAATAAATATTCAAGACCCACAACATCCGTACAACGCGTTCCCCGTGTGCCACATCATTGTTGTAGGTGGCGCCATTTTTGTATTGCGCAAATGGAAACTGTCTTGAAAGTAGGCAAGTATGTAAGTTCGGCGTAATAATAGGTTAAAAGCATAACAACCTTTCGACATAATATTACTATTTCAAAGTCAACTCTTTAAAAACAGGTTCAAAATAGTTTAACTAAAATGCTAAATAAGAAAATGGGAAATAATAATACCTACGCCAGTAGCTAATGTATTTTAATTAATATGTTGTAATTTTAATTCCTTTTTTTATGTTATTTGTACTAGTTATGTAAGTTGATATGAAATCACCTATTACCAATAAAGAATGAGTATGAGTATGAGTATGGGTCTAGAAATTCATGTAGTTAATAGGTTTCAGAGAAAAAAGTTATACATTTAATAACACTAACGGCCCGCTTCGAAGAATGATTAAGACACGTTTAAGTTCTTGGAAAGATCTTTAAAAGATCGATAACTAAACGACATGTCAAAATTGACGTTTATTTCGATTCCGCTGTGATCCCAATAAGATCTATCTACGATATTTCTAACATTAAAGTGACACTGGTTGCCCGAATCGAGCTGCTTCTGTCAATTATACGACATACAAACGATATCTAAAAGATAACTTATCTAAATCAGAACTTATCGTTATCGTATCTCATTCTTCGAATCGGGCCGTAAGTTACCTAATAGTTTTCTCCATCATCACCATCTACAACAATAACGATTCTCGCGGCGTTTTATGGGTGTTGTCAGTCTTTTTTATTCACTAAACCCTGATAAGTAGGTACTTACTGTTTTTCAAGAAAGAGCTATGTTTTGGAACCATAACGGGTAATGTTGAACAGTTTTTTAAAGGTAACGGGTAAGAATTTCTAGTAGTGAATTGTCTAACTTGAAGTAATGTTGAGTTACGAACAGTTCTGAAGTTTGAAACAAGTTATATTAGTAAGAAGAAGTGGTTACTCTTGTTCTTGGTATTTTCTTTGCGCTTTTAGTTGTTGAGTTGCTACAAATAAACTTTAATGAGTTCAGTTGGTTATTAACGCTAATTACCGTTCGGGGTATTTGGTGCGGTAATGCTTTAGAGTCATCCCACACTAGCATCACCCGAGCGTCGATGTGCAGTCAACTATATGGCTGGTGCTCGACGCAACGTTGGCGCAACTGCGTAGCGACGCCATTTTTCAGAGCGCTGACTAGACGCCGACGCTCAAAACACGCTAGTGGCCCGACACTAGCCAAAAAATTGGTAAAAATTATAAAAAGCAATACAAATTTAACATTTCTAAGCACATTTGGAGCTAACTACCTATTTCTAATTCATAATTTGGTAAATATTTAACAATAAACAAACAAAGAGAGTGTATAAGGGAGAAGTAGAAGAGGGAGCTGGAAGGGGTAGACCTCGGCGGACTTTCTCTGATCAAATCGGGGAAATCCTGAAGAAAGGCCAGGTCAAGAGCACCCTAAACCGAAGAGCGTGTATGAGGAATGTCATGAAAGTGAAGGAAACGAAAGAGGTATGTCAGGATCGTAGCAAGTGGAAATCCGTGGTCTCTGCCTACCCCTTAGGGAAATAGGCGTGATTATATGTATGTATGTATGTAAACAAAGTTAAATCATTCCCGCACCAAATAAAATTCACGTAAATTACGTTTATGTTATCTCGTAATGTCATGTCATGTTATGTCTTGAAATGTTCGCAGTACATTGCAGCTCGGTAATTTTTTTTAAATAAATGAAAGGATCCTAATTAAGTGTACCTTAAAAAAACTTCTTGATATTAATCATTAGATTAAGAGGAATTCCTAGTTGCGATTTTTCTATACAAACGCTCTCGACTGTTTCCTCCCTGGATTTTTAACCCAGAGCAATGATTTTTTCAAATAAGATCAATATCATCAATATCTGTGCCGCTATATTTTGCTTTTTTGGATTATTTTATTTTGAAGAAACTTACTGCGCCTCGAAAATCGCAAAAACGGCTCAATTGAAGTGGCTGCAAAAGTAGTGTAAATATGTATGTTCCATCTCAAAACTATTCCGCCAGAGGGCGCCACTTGGTAGTTCGGCAAAGATCCGCCAGAGGGCGCCACTTGGTAGTTCGGCAAAGATCCGTTAGATGGCGCCACTTGGTAGTTCGGCAAAGATCCGTTAGATGGCGCCACTTGGTAGTTCGGCAAAGATCCGTTAGATGGCGCTACTTGGTAGTTGTTCATTGATCCCCGTCAGATGGCGTTACTTTGTACGTGTAAGTAAGTTAGTTATCGATGAATTTAAAAAGTTCGGCAAAGATCCGTTAGATGGCGCCACTTGCCCCCTTCCCGCCGCCTCCCCGCCCTCCCCCGCCCCCTCCCCGCCGCTGCCCCTGGCCCTGCGCCCCTTGGTAGTTGTGCATATATCCTCGCCAGTTGGCGCTACTTTCTATGTTTAAGGTATTTATCTCCCGAGGGAAAACTTCGCTAAAATAGATGGCACCACTTTGTACGTGTACGACAAACAAAAAGTGACGAGGTGGCCTCCAGTGGCGAAGGTCGGATTCGAACCAGCGTCTTTAGCTAACCGGGGCGTCTTTAGCCAGTTAACGTCATGAACCCCTAGGCCACCCCGTCACGGTGAAACTGGTCCTAATTTCTCGACTATATATGCAATCGTAATGAGACTAGGCGTTATGTGAAATTCGCATGTATCGATGCCAATTTCCTATAGCTCGTTGAGCAATAATGTAAATGACTACATTTGACCTCGCTCGACAAAGATGGTTCAGTTTGCACCGAAAGTTGAGGTAAGTACATATATTTATATTTTAATTATTACAAAATAATGTAGTTTCGTTTCCTGTACGATAACTTAACAAACAAATCTTTTCCTCTTTTCATATAGTTCATGAGAACCGTTTCACACGTTTCTTTACCACATGCGCCCCGCCCGCCCGTCTACACCCCACCCCTCAACTGAATTTTTCTGCTATAAAAGAGCATGTTGAACCATATTCCCACTACAGTGTCACAACGAATATTGCGTTGAAATCATGGATCCGCAAGCTTCATCACATACCAAATGTAAGTATAGTTGTATTATACTCACATTAACATTTGAGTATTTCACCTCTGTTCTGTCTTTGTAGTTTAAATAATCTATCACTTTCGACCTATCCCCTATGTTCTCAATTAGGAATACTTGCTTACTTTTAATATAAATAATAACAATATTTTTATTATATTTTCCCCAGCCGACAACAATACCATCACCACTTGGTGCTGCCAGTGCTGGTTGTCCACCACCACAAGCGGCGGCGGCGGCTGTGACGGTGGCTGTAGCAGCTCCACTTCGCCATCGTCACCCGGACCACAACCGATGGCAACAGCAAAGGCACTGTTAAAACAAGACGATGGGGACAAGGGAAAAACAAACTGCCTAGAGAGCGCTTCTGAGAGCGATACGAGCGATGAAATGAAATCTTTTTATCAAGGATGTAAAAGCAAGTGGATAAAAGCGTTCCAAAACAATACTCTGATTAATAGATGGCGCCTCCCCATGCCATTTCACACATTTAGAGCGGAAGTAGCGAGATTGTTAAAACGATTGTATATCGAAGGTCACCATGACGATTGTCATATTTACCTGTTAATTGTAATGTGGGACGATTTAAACGATGACGTAGAAGAGATAGTGGGAGATGCTCAAATCAACTATCAAGACTGGATTGCGTTATTAGGTGGCGTTACAGCGGAACTATTTTCACGCGTGGTGTTCAATACTAAATCTTTTAATTATTTAATCAATGTAATATTTTGTGTGCTAGGTCCAAACATAATAGCTGCCGGTGATTATGAATGTGAACCTAAATGTAAGAATGCTCGTACATATTAAGGTGATGATGCATTTATTCCTTGTCATTGTTTAATTTTAAATTGTTAGCTCGCTGCGAATGTAAATGTTTTAATGTACAAGTATTAATAATAAATTCATATTACTGAATATAGGAATGTTTTATTGAGTGAAACCTCATTGATTTGGAGTAAATGAATATTTATTGAGTAAAATAGTTACACAATGTTATCTTTTTCTATCCAACTTTTTTCATTTAAGCCAAGCCATTTTACATACACTTTATTTCCACGACGCTTTAAAACTTTTTCCACTAGATAAATGTCATTGTGTTTAGTTTTCTGCAACTCTTGTTCATAAAAACATCCAGAGATGGGTTGGTGATTAGCGTCTTGAAGTAAATAGGTCACTGGATTAGTAGTTTGCACTTTAGTTATTGTAAATATTTCCGTAGTCCAATTGCCGGTGTAGCCTTTGGCGAAAGTGGATTTATATTTACTAATTCTCACATGTTGACCGACCTTGAACTTGGCACGTGGTTTGACTTTAATGTGATTGTAGACTTTATGTAACAACTGTTTAGAGTTGTTTTTATTCACACTCGCCGGTGCCATACCGATAGTACGATGCAGTTTGTTATTGTAATATTGTTCCACTTCACTTGTCAGCTGTATCCATTTGTAGGAACCATTCATGCTAAATTGTTTCCAAATCCAATGTTTTAAGGTTCTAATTAGCCTTTCCACTATGGAAGCTTTCATGACACTATAGGTAGAGTAGTGATTGATATGATGATGTTTCATGAGCGATTTAAATTTGACATTGAAAAACTCTTTTCCATCATCTGATTGAATATTCTTGGGCTTTCTCCCGTTTTCACTCAAAATTCTGCTCATTGCCTTTGTAACATCTTCAGCGCTCTTAGACTTTAGCGGTTGCATCCAAGCGTATTTGGAAAAGGTATCGATACACACTAGAATATACTTGTAGTTGTTATTATCCTTGGAGTACTTTTGCATATCAATTAGATCAATCTGCCATGTGTCATCGAGCCCCCTCTGAATGAATCGACGACGTGGAAATGTTTTTCTCGCATACCTGTGTATCTCGTTGACCACTTGAGCTTTACTCATTTTTCTTCAATCGCTTTCCTGGAGCTATTGCCGTTGTTGATGGTGTTTGGGCTGGTTGTGGTGCGTGTGTTTGTGTAGTAATTCTAGCTGATAATTGTTCAACCTTTACCCGTAAATCTTTTATATCTTTAATATTTGCCTTTAGCTTTGTGTTTAAAAATACTACTTGTTCATCCAATTCAGCCCTACAAATAGCATCAGTTTTAAGAAAAGATTTATGAATTCCTGCCACCCGTCTATTTTCAAAATTTACTAAATCTCGTTCCACTTTCAAGTCGTCACGGATTGTAGACTCGCTACCCAAGTATTGTCCAAACTTGTTAAGAGGCATTGTGAAAGTGAACGATGGGGGAGGCCTCATCGGTATTTATAACAAGGTAGCAAGGGGGGAGAGGCTTAGTTACAAAACATGTCTGTTTTATTAGATAACAGCTCAGAACAGGTTTAAAAACAGCTAACAGAAGAGGGTCTGTTTTCTTACTTTAAAATTATACCGCTCTCAGTCAGTTCCTCAACGATTGCATTGATCTCGTTCGAATGAGAGGTGTTGCCAGCATTCTGTGATGCTATCAAAAGCTGTAAACGGCTCACCAGTTCGTTGGGATCATCCCAATAGATATAATCAGTTTTAGGATAAAAAGTTTTAGTTGTTAATACATCTCTTCTACCAGAGTTCAAACATCCACCTTCTTTATGTTTCTTTGATTCTTGTGGTTGTTTAATGTAACATTGATATTTTACACTTCTATCTCCACTCAATTGGCCGTTTGGCGAGAATCCTCTACGATGAGCGTTTGTAATGTCTAAAATATTATTGTAATCCTCTACATCTTTTCTCAAAACTATATTCTTGTTTGGTATTCTTTTAAAGATAAGTTCCAACAGTCCAGGAGTTAGGTTGAATCGTGAATCTTTAATATGTAACACGTCATCAATGATTTTAACCCGACTATTACCAATATGCATTTTATTATCCTTGAGATAAACACCAAATGGTATTTTTGATGTTTTTAAAAGATGTTTCATATATTTATTTTGTAGATCATCAATACTACTATTACCACTACCACCACCACCTTCATCAAATTCAAGAGCCGACTTCATATCTTCAGCATCGCTAAACTCTTCATCTCCCTCTGTTTTTCTTTCATCATCATCATCATCATTATCAGCATCATCATTAGAATCATCTTCATCATCATCATCATCAGCAGCATCATCAAACTGTTGTGTTTTTGTAAAAAGATTATTACTCCACTTAATCAGTTTACTATTGGGTTCTTCGGTTTTAATCAGATATTTCCTTTTACGTGAATGTTTTGACAATGGTGTGGAGGTCTTTATCAAAGGGAGCTGGGGGTTATTCATTACTGCTGGTTTAGCATTGTCATCATTATTATTATTACCTTTAGATTCTAAAGCTTTAGTCATTAAAACATTGAGCGGTTTTGTAATTGGTTCAAAGGTTTGAGCTAGCGAAGTGTCAAGCAAAGTTTTATCTGCTCGCAACGCTTTTACTTTTCTCTTTACACTCTCAATGGAATCTACGAGTTTCCGTTTCAACTTTTTATTACCAAACATATTTTATTTTATAGTATATGTGCTGATGCTGCTTCTGCTGCTGCTGCTTTTGGTACGGCCGATGCTAATATGTTGATAGGATATAAATTAAACGACGTTGTTCTTCAGTAGCTGACAACATAAAACTGATAATAAACCGGAGATGACACTAAATTTTATACAATAATGAAAACGTCAAATCCTTTACGATATCGACCCTTATTAATGTCTCTCTCCTTGTCGATTGTTAAAAAAGTATACTTTTTCTGCCAACACTCGCGACAAATTTCCTTAAACTTTTCCCAACCCATATCGGTGTTCACGTGATCGTCATAGGCATGTTTTAAATTCAACTCGTCCTGTTTGAATAGCAATATAAGATTGGCATTATCACGTACCAACTGTTTAGGTATCCTACTATATGTCTGGCATAAGTAGAAACAATCTAACCAACGATGACGTCCCATTGCAAAGTACTGACGAATGGCATCTTGATCTTCCAAAGCCACATCGTCAAATACAATGACGCTGTCCTCCGCAGCTTCCTCCGGTGGGACGACTTGACTCTTATCATTGTACGTGTGAAACGGTATGTCACCCGCTTGCTCTAAAACGTCACTCAGAAACTTGTATTTAGGTTGATTCAATGATTTCGAATAAAGATAAACATTATGAAACTTTACACCGTTCGGATGTAAGAGCAGAGACAACAGAACATTTGTCTTGCCACAGTTGGAAGGTCCACAGATGAGACATCTAATGTTATTCGCCAGCAACGAGCCATGTTTAAGGGAGCGATGAGTCATTGCTGGTTTCACATTATCATCTAGCACAACACTCCAATCTTTAATAGCCAGTGACGTGTTTTGTTTTTTAAGCTTCATTTCACTGTGATGTATCAAATCGTTAGGACATGTATTTTATACTCACACATACACACATACATGATCAAATTTCAAAGGTTTAAATATTATATAGATATATAGGCATACTTTATACTCACGTACACAGTCAAGTATAGATACTTGAGATGATAACACACATTGGCGGGGTTAGTGTTAAGCATAATCCCAAACGACCTAGACGACTGCGATCTCATAGTAGCGGTGGGGGTATTATAAATAATTTAATTAATAATCTACCATTCGAAGCGCACATACCCGGTTACAATTATTGCGGTCCCGGTACTAGATTGAAGGAGAGATTGGCTCGCAACGATCCCGGTGTGAATCCGCTTGACGAAGCTTGTAAATTACACGATATTGCCTACTCACGTGATAAAACATTGGAGGGACGTCATCAAGCAGATTTGCGATTGGCCCAAGCTGCTGAAAATCGTTGGCGTGGTAACAATTCAATTGGTGAACGTATTGCCGCGTTAGCGGTAGATAAGATTATGAAACATAAAGTTAAACACGGTATGGGTATGATTCCCATATCAAAAGTCATTAAAGCAAGTCGTGATGCTGTAAAAAAACACATTGCGAAAAAGAAGGATACAACTACTAATACACTACTAAAAGTGGGTGTAAAAGCTGCGAAACATTTTGTTAAAGGGAAAATTGTTAAGGGACAACAGAAACAGCGAGTCATTCCAATACCTAAGAAAGGCGGTTTCCTACCAGCTTTGATACCGCTACTGGGTGCTTTAGCAGCCACGGGAACTTTGGCCGGCGGTGTTACCACTGCTGCTAAAAATATTTATGAAATGGTCAGGAATAGAAATAATAATAATAACAATGAAAGCAAGATTGTCGGTAGAGGTTTATATTTAGCACCTTATAAACGTGGAATGGGACTCTACATTACACCGGCTAATGAAGCAGCAGCAGCAGCAGCAGCAACAGTATCGGCAACTGCAAAAGTGGCGAAAAAAAAAAAAACAAGAAATTAGATTTACCTCCGATTGGTCAAGCTCTCACCGATGTGGACATTGTGAGATTTGCACGTAGAGAGAAAATCCCCTACTTTAGGGGTGTTTTCATGCGAGATAATCTCCCAAAGAAACCTCACTATTATGAAACTGGTATTATCAATTTAGACTCTCAGCAGGGTGAAGGTACACATTGGTGTGCCTATGCGAAAAAGGGTAATTATTGTCTATATTTTGATAGCTTTGGTGATTTGAGACCACCTCGAGAGTTTATTGATTATATAAATGATTCCGCTAGTACCAAACAACAGCGCAACATGCGAGTAGAGTATAATTACAATCGATTACAGAAATTTAATACTGTAAATTGTGGACACTTATGTTTGGCCTTCCTGTGTACCAATGCTAAGCGTTTGTTTTAAATAAATATCATGAGCATTACATGTGTAGTTTCATTCTTACATTAATCGTCTACCCGTCAGTATCATGTCTATGACATCATTCACAATAAGTCTGAGCGGTAACGAGCCTGTGTTGAATGTAGACTTTCAACCGGCTCTAGAATTGGACAATGATGGTTTTTACGAGTGTGCTCTCGTGTACTTTAAGACTTTCAACACTATTCCTAATGTTGATAAGAGCAATAATATGTTTCACTATGGGGATGATGTAATCGCAATTCCTGAAGGTTCATACGAGCTCTCCAGTATAATACACCTCTTGAACGAGGAAATGACAAAGAGGGCTAAAGGTGATGGTGAAAAATTGGTGGATATCTTTGTAAATAACAATACCTCCAAGTGTATGATATTCTCGCCAAAGTATGATATTCGCTTTGACAAACCAAACAGCATAGGGTCATTGTTTGGTTATTCAGCGAAAAAGCTTAAAGCAAAAACATCACATTGGTCGGATAAAACAATTAATATAATCATTACAAACACTATAAGAATAGAGTGCAATATTGTGGAGGGCTCATTCGTAAACAACAAGCCGTCACATGTTTTACACGAGTTTTCACCTGACGTCCCGCCCGGCTACCAAATTATTGAACAACCTACCAATATTATATATCTACCCGTCAAGAAGAGTAACAATCGCATACAAAACATTGAATTGCGCATTGTAAACGAGCACGGTAATACGGTAAATTTCCGAGGTGAAAGCATTGCACTTCGTTTGCATATTCGTAAAAAGTAAAAAAAAATGATTATACATAACAATAAAAGCCTTGATAACAACACCTTCACAACTAGTCGAGATCTTGCTCTCGTCGAGAGAACTACTACAACTCGTCGTATTAACGAGAGACAGCGGCAGTCACTACAAAAACAACAACAACCAAGGAAATTGACTAGAGAAAACAGTACATTTTTACAGAGTATCGGTTTCAAAGTATGTCCTCGTCATCTATCTTAAACATTGGTGAGAAGGTGTTATTCGATGACAGTATAGAAAGTATAGAATTTCACCCATACACTCCGTATAATGACTCTTTCAAAAACAACGATAACATCCACATATGTATCAACCGTCAAGATCTAATTCTACTACCGAGTCAAAGTCAAATATTAGTGGAAGGCACTGTGGAGAAAGGCTGTCTACTGGTCAACAATGGTGCTGCTTTTTTATTTCAAGACATTCGTTATGAATTGAACGGTGTGGAGATTGATCGAGCGAGAAACTGCGGCATCACATCCACCATTAAGGGACTAATCTCATACACCAAGGAAATGGACCATAGTCTTCAGACTGCGGGGTGGGAAGTTGGTGCTAAAAAGATACATGACAAGTTTACATTAACCATACCACTATCTCATTTCTTGGGTTTCGCCGAGGATTACAAGAAGGTAATAATGAATGGGAAACACGAGTTGATATTAAATCGCGCCAGTATAGATGTAAACTGTTTAGATTTAGCACCCGTTGATCCGAATACGGTACCAAAACCGCCGACTCCAAATGGTGAGATTGAAATCACTCGTGTCACATGGAGGATGCCAGTCATAAAAGTATCTGATAAGGAGAAACTGCGCTTAATGTCGTATGTTGAGGGCAGCATACCAGTTCAGATAGCGTTCCGCACGTGGGAACTGTATGAATATCCCATACTACCTTCCTCAGAACGTCATATTTGGTGCATCAAGACTAGTACTCAGCTTGAGAAACCTCGCTATCTCATTGTTGGTTTCCAAACGGCACGCAGGAACGACAAGACCAAAGATATGAGTATATTCGACCATTGTAATCTTACCAATTGCAGGGTGTATTTGAACGCACAGTATTATCCATACGATCCTTTTTCGGCTGAATTTAAAACAAACAACTATGCGCTCTTATATGACGCATTTACCAATTTCCAACGATCGTACTACAGCCGTGATCATACCAGCCCTCAAGTAAATTATGCTCATTACAAGACACACTCTCCATTAATAGTCATTGACACGTCCAGACAGTGTGACAGCTTCAACTCGGGAGCTGGTGCTATTGATATTAAATTGGAAATGGAGTTTAAAGAGAATGTACCTGCCAACACCACGGCATACTGTCTCATTATCAATGATTCACTGTTTGAGTACAACGCTCTCACCAGTGCCACACGTAAAATCATTCAGTAGAGCATTGACCACCCTCAATTGTAAACGTGTCTTGGAACTTTGAAAATACGTTTAAAAAATGAATTATTCAAACATTTTTTTACCTTCTTACACACCGTCGATTGATTGTTCCGGTGCTGATGATGGTTGCTGTGAGCTGAGCAAGAGTGTCTACAATCTCAAACGCTGTCCTGCTGGTGCAAGTGCTCCGATTGCAAATATCCATGTATACTTGAAGTTGCAGTTTATTCAAGCTAAAATCAGATTACATACCTGTGTCAGTTTTAATGGCCATTATGAACTCACCTGTGAAGAATGGAATGCAATGTTTGCGGAAAAAGTTGACGTCATTGGAAACTTCTTTCATAGCCCAATGTGTATTTCACCAGAGCTGATTCAGTGCGATCGTCTTCGGATGTGTATCTCTCCTGTACCGTTACTTTTACTCAGCTGTGACAATGAACCGGTGACGAACACACACCCCTTGGTGATAAACCACATGGAATGGAGTCATATCGAATGTGTTATGGAGTGTATTAACGCACGTATCGGATACTTGAACAAAATAAAGTCTACCTACGAAAACCGCCTCAACTTCTTCAAGAAACATTTCAAGATATATCACCCCGCTAATGTTCAACATGCACGCAATATTATAGGTAGTTTGTGCAATGTAAACGATATTGTCGACTCTGAAATCAAGTGTTATGCCACCGATATTTTGTGTAATACCTATATTTTCAATTGAAACGGTTAAAGTTTCATGAAAATAAAAATAAAAAACAATAACTAACCTATTTATTATTTATTTTAACATAGAACCTTATCTTTCTTCCTCCCCTACACCAATGCAATTGTAGGCTGTACAGTAATAACGCGCAGTAATAATTGAATATTACGTCTTTTTTTTCTACTCACAAAGTGGGTTCACCAGAGTATACTTGAAGATATGTAATCATTCACTTGTGTTTGGTCGACGGGAAATCCCCGTTTTCTCTAACCATTCTCAGTCAAGCCCGATGATGCAATAATGACTCACTCTGTGTCGACACGTGCAAATCATGTGTGGGCGTCGCATGGCGCGTCGCCGGCCAGGCTCCCCTTCCCCGCTTCGCCGCGCACCGCAGACGTCAGCGCACGAGTCGAGGTCGACCTTGACACGTGCAAATCATGCGTGGGCGCGGCGCCGGCTAGGCTCCCCTTCCCCGCTTCGCCGCGCACCGCAGACGCCAGCGCATGGCATGATGTCAGTTGCCCGCAGCCCGCCTCACGGCACGACCGTACCGTTGTCTGAGCGAGTGAATTGAAGCATCACCATGGCGTTGTTACATCATTGCAACTTTTGTAACGAAGATGTATTATCAAACTGTTTGATATCTCATTCGGAAAGTGACCGCCACATCCTGCTTTGTGCACAAGAAAAGTCTGCCGACGGTGCTGTTTACATTGTTGACAGTGCCTTCAAGTGCAGAATAATTACATACCGGATTAATGGGAGTGCAGACATTTTGGATCCTAAAATGTATTTGTTGAATATTGGAGAAACGCTTGAAAAGGTGATTACCATTGAACTAAAAACACATAAACATGTAAAAATAAATGTTGAACTCTTTGGTACTTTTGTGAAAACCAATGCTGAAGGTGAAGTGATACGTGATCTAAAGTCATTCAACACAAAAAACGTGGCTCTGCATAAAGACTGTATGGATTTTCCATCGTATTTTGAACAAATATCCTTGTGTATTTCCAAAAAATGTGAAGATTTCAACGAAAGGGACAGCGGTTGGGGTCTCGAGAAGATTGAGTTTCTCAACGTCAACGTTAACAAATATCAACCACTCAAAGGATCTACATATATACCACTGCCACCCGAGGTGCAATCGAAGAATGCATGTGTTAACGTGAAAAATCAAGATAACAAGTGCTTTTTTTGGGCCATCATTAGTGCTCTCTATCCAGTTGATAAAAACAGTGATCGTCCCTCATCGTACCCACATTATACAGACATTTTTAACGTGACAGGTATAAAAGATCCGGTTTGTCTCTCGGACATTAAAACGTTTGAAAAATTTAATAAAATCAGTGTTAATGTATATGGTATTGATACAGATAAGAAAAGGGATGACAGGGGTCTGACTATTGTACCTCTACGTATTTCGAAAATGTCTTGCGAAAATCATGTAAATTTGTTATATTTTGAGAGAGGTGATGTTTCACATTATTGTTGGATTAAAAATTTGTCTCGTTTGGTGCGTTCGCAAATTACTAAACACACAGAAAAAACATGGATATGTGATGGGTGTTTACACCCCTTTGCAAATAAAAATAAACTAGATCGACACCGAGCAATTGGTTGTGGGGAGACACTTGTAGAGCTACCTAAGCCTAATAATAAATACTTACGTTTCAAAAATTATAAAAATAAAATGAAAGTGCCATTTGTAATTTATGGTGACTTTGAATCGATTTTAGTTCCATTAGCTAATGAAAAGTCTAATACTACAAGTGCTACTTGTAACACCCATAAACATGTGCCATGTAGTTTTTCCTATTATATTCATTGTGAATATGACAATAATTTATCCAAATTTGTTATCTATCGCGGTGAAGATTGTGTGGAGAAATTTATACAGAGCATTCGTGAAGACGCTGATAGAATCATAAAAATCTTGCAAAAAGTCGTACCACCAAAAAAAAATTACAGCGACAGCCCCGGTGCTAACACATCCTCCAATATATGTCATATTTGCAAGAAAAAAATTGGAGATGATGAAGCTTATGTAATTGATCATTGTCATTTAACGGGTAATATTAGAGGCAAAACACACAATTCATGTAATTTGAATTACCAATTACCAAAGTTTATACCAGTCGTCTTTCACAATTTGAGCGGTTACGATTGTCATCTATTCATTAAGGAATTAGCCAAGATTAAGGGAAAGTTAACCTGCATTCCCATTAACAAGGAAAAATATATTTCATTCAATTTAGAGATTAACGAATACAGTCTAAGGTTTGTCGACTCGTATAAATTCATGTCAAGTAGCCTGGATAAACTAGTTTCAAACCTTTCACAGGACCAATTCAAAATACTACCACATTTCTTACCACCATCCGATAATTGTTACGAGCGTGAGAAATATATGAAGTTACTTACGCGTAAAGGAG
Source organism: Cydia pomonella (assembly GCF_033807575.1). Taxonomy (NCBI): domain Eukaryota; kingdom Metazoa; phylum Arthropoda; class Insecta; order Lepidoptera; family Tortricidae; genus Cydia; species Cydia pomonella. The sequence goes on from NC_084719.1 coordinate 3,319,939, forward strand.
TTTTTCCTTACGAGTATGTAAGTGACTGGAGGCGGCTTGAGGAAACTGCGCTACCCCCTCAGGCCGCCTTCTATAGCAGCCTCACGGACTTAAATATTTCCGATGAGGATTACCAACATGCAAAAGATGTTTGGGATGCGTTCAATATTACAACTCTGGGTGAATACTGTGACTTATATTTAAAGACAGATGTTCTATTATTGGCTGAAGTGTTTGAAAACTTTAGACAAGTGTGTTTAGGTGCGTATGAATTAGATCCGTGTCAATATGTCACTGCACCCGGTTTGAGTTGGGACGCCATGTTGAAACATACCGAAGTATGCCTAGAATTGTTTACGGACTATGAAATGATTCAATTTATAAAGAAAGGTATAAGAGGTGGTGTATGTCAAGCGTCAAACCGCTATGCTAAGGCCAATAATGTATTTATGCATGATTATGACATGAATCAGGACAGCAGTTTTATCATCTATTTGGATATAAATAATCTTTACGGTGATGCCATGCGACGTCCGCTTCCAATCGATAACTTTAGGTGGATGAGTGAAGACGAGGTTAAACTGTTTGATATATCGACACAGCGGATAGACTCTGATGTTGGATATATATTGGAAGTAGATTTGGAGTATCCGCATAGCTTACATGACTTGCATAATGATTACCCTTTCTGTGCTGAAACCAAGCTACCAATTGAAGGTAAAATTAAAAAGTTATTGCTAACGTTCGATAACAAAACCAATTATGTCGTGCACTATGCTAACCTCAAACTTTATATAGAAAAAGGTTTAATTTGTAAGAAAATTCATAGAATTCTCACTTTCAATCAATCGTCTTGGCTAAAATCATATATTGACTTAAATTCGCAAATGAGAGTCCAAGCTAAAAACAGTTTTGAAAAAGATTTCTTTAAACTCATGAATAACTCCATATTCGGGAAAACTATTGAAAATGTCGAGAAAAGGGTTGATGTCAAGTTGTGTAAACAGTGGGATACTTTGCACAGCGAACATAAGCAACGAACAAAACCTACATATGGTCTCGATCGTTACATTTCCAGACCAAATTTCCACAGTGCCTCTATTTTCTCTGAAGAACTGGTAGCTGTGCAAATGAACAAAACCATAATTGTATACGACAAACCTATTTATGTAGGTTTTAGTGTATTAGATTTGAGTAAACAAATCATGTACAACTTTCACTATGATTACATGTTAAATAAATACGGTGATAATGTAAGCCTTTTATACACGGACACCGACTCTTTTGTTTATCATATCAAAACAGATAACTTTTACGAAGACATTAAACCTGACTTGCAAAGCAGATTTGACACTTCAGATTTGCCTCAAAACAACGTATATAATTTACCACAAGTCAATAAAAAGGTTGTGGGCATGATGAAGGACGAAAACAATGGAAGAATAATACGAGAATTTGTTGGGTTAAGGGCAAAAATGTATGCGTATATATTAGACTCTGATGACAATAACGAAATTAAATGTATAAAAAAAAACAAAGGTGTTAACGCCGCTGCTGTACGTAGGTTAAATTTTAATAAATACTATACCTGTTTAGACTTGAGTAAAACTCTCTATGATAACATGTATAATTTGATTAGTGATAAGCACAATATGTACACTCAAATTAGAAGAAAGAAAATTCTCTGTGGTAAAGATGAAAAGAGATTCATTTTGAACAATGGTAATAAAACCCTTGCATGGGGACATTGTAAAATAGCTAAATGATTGGTAAATAAATAATTACTCATTCACTTTTAAACTTTTTTTTTATTTCAGTATACCTATCTATCTACACACCTGCGCATACATGATCATTTCTCCACATTATTGTTCAACGAGCGATAGGAAATTTCCCATTCCCAATTCAAAAAGCAGTGTATAGGTTTTTAAAGTGTTGGCAATGCGCGTGTAACAATTCTAAAGTTGCAGGCATCCATAGGCTACGGTGACAGTTTATCATCAGGCGGACAGTATTTGCCACCGACGTGGTATAAATAAGTTCACCAGTACCAGGAATCGGAATTAGGTCAGCTAAAAAATACCTATTACATAATATAGAGTGGTTACAACCGGATATAAAAATGTATTTTTCTTGAATACCTGGATATTCGATATTTATTTATTATTCACATACAGATATACTCGACTTTGCTAGTTAACGACATACTTAGGTTTAGAAACTCCCTTTTCTAAAAAGTGTGATGTAAATGTTACCAGATGTAACTAGAAATAGTTACAACTTTTAGATTAACATGAAACATCCCGTAATGTAAGTAAAAACATGTATGTTTAACATTACGACTAGTACCTGGATAAATATCGAATACCCAGGTATTCAAGAAAAATATATTTTTCTATCCGGTTGTAACCACTCTATATTATGTGCTCTTGCAAATATGCCCGTATGCATATTTTAAAACAAACTTATTGGGCAGTTGGAAAAGTACCAAGTCCATATATTTGTTGACCACAAGCTCCAAAACCAACCGCACCTGGAGCAAGCCGATGCCATCGACCTCGACCTTGACTCAAAAATGTACACGTGCTCTGTGGCGTCAGATACATACAAAGTAGCGCCAATATATAAATATATAAACATATATATGCATATTTTAAATCTAACTTATTCTCTCTCTTATCTCGATCGACCTCGACGCCCACGTAGGAATTTGCAGGTGGCCGTCGGCGCCACGGTGGCGGCTGATGCAACACGTCGGGAGATAAATACCTAAATTGAGCCAAAAACGAGAAATTAGGACCAGTTTCACCGTGACGGGGTGGCCTAGGGGTTCATGACGTTAACTGGCTAAAGACGCCCCGGTTAGCTAAAGACGCTGGTTCGAATCCGACCTTCGCCACTGGAGGCCACCTCGTCACTTTTTGTTTGTCGTACACGTACAAAGTGGTGCCATCTATTTTAGCGAAGTTTTCCCTCGGGAGATAAATACCTTAAACATAGAAAGTAGCGCCAACTGGCGAGGATATATGCACAACTACCAAGGAGCGCAGGGCCAGGGGCAGCGGCGGCGGCGGCGGCAGGGAAGGCGGGGAGGCGGCGGGAAGGGGGCAAGTGGCGCCCTCTATATATTTTTTAAACAGATCCATAGCTAACTTACTTACAAAGACGGATCATTGCGGAAGGAACAAGTGACGCCATCTAACGGATCTTTGCCGAACTTTTTAAATTCATCGATAACTAACTAACTTACACGTACAAAGTAACGCCATCTGACGGGGATCAATGAACAACTACCAAGTGGCGCCATCTAACGGATCTTTGCCGAACTACCAAGTGGCGCCCTCTGGCGGATCTTTGCCGAACTACCAAGTGGCGCCATCTAACGGATCTTTGCCGAACTACCAAGTGGCGCCATCTAACGGATCTTTGCCGAACTACCAAGTGGCGCCCTCTGGCGGAATAGTTTTGAGATGGAACATACATATTTACACTACTTGCAAAAAAGGTGCAGTGTACAAATATGACAACAAATATAAAAAATATCAAAACATAGCGGCATAGATTATTTATTCTTCTTGCAGTTTCCAAAATTTCATAATGATTGGTTGCGTTTTTGAGGAGGAAACTGTCGAGAGCGAAACCTCGGTTTTTGAGCTTTTTGCGTGGTAATTTTAGTCCGAGCTGCAGTTGTCCTTATCGCACGAATTCACTCCCGCCCACTGCAGCGCGACAAAAACATATCTATAAAAATTCGAGATTTGAAAATTTGCTCAGCTAGGAATTGCTCTTAAATACACGGATACATTCTATATCTAGTTTAATTTATCGCTCGTATTGGAGTTACACACTGTATATTATGGTACAATCTACTTAATGCAGCCCTCATCCATTCAGCATGACCATAATAACATCTTAGAGTCAGACCAAGCTAAGTTAGCAGCGATTTTGATAACCCAGCCTGTGCGCGTGTTAAGTGAACGTGATAATTTCATAGAAGTTTGACGCTTAAAATAACACTTGCAGTTGTTATCTTGGTTTGAATCTACCAATCACCGTTGTAACGTAGTACATAGTAGACCTATAAATGTGGTATTAATCGAGCTTTCAATTACTTATTTCATCAATTTTGACTCAGGTTGGCATTTTTTCAGGAGAAGAAAACTTGGTTAAACTGTTCCCTCAAACGTGCCGGCACGCTCGACATGATTCGAATAAAATAAATTGAAACCCCACAAAATAAAGGTAGCATTTTCATTACCGGCTTGGAATTTAGAACAAAGAAATTTCAACGGTTTTTGATTCAAATTTCTGGAATTTTCTAATTTGGGTGGATTTAAAAGGTGCATGGATGTTCTATTTTGGGAGCATAATATCTTATCGTTAAAATTCAATAATCGGTTGATCAGTATTAGAATAAAATATTCGTTGGCCAATGTTTGGTGTGTTGGCCCAACATAAGTACCCTTACGAATACCAATTGACGACACATGACGTCACACACATACGTCACGGCTCCCCGCTCCGTGTACCTACATCAGACTGCACCATACAGACGAAGCGGCTACTCATATTTTTATAGATTATCCAAAATACCTAAACGTTATTAAGTTAATAAAATATACGATAGTAGATCGCGAGAAACTCAAAAACGACTGAACGGATTTTCATGCGGTTTTCACCTATCAATAGAATTCGTGAGGAAGGTTTAGGTGTATAATTTGGTAACCCGGGTGAAGCCGGGAGGGATCGCTAGTTTAATATTATAAATTCGGAAGTACCTATAAGTCTGTCTGTCTATCTTCTAATTCTTCGCGCTTAAAACATTGGACAGATTTAAATGTGGTATTGACAAAGTTTGAGTCCCGGGGAAGACAAAGAACTTATAGAAGTCTAACGACAGACAGCTCTTAAATTACCCCTCGTGTTTTGTATCACATGCGGCTCAACTGTTCTGCGCGCAACTTTTGACAACGTCGAATATTGGGACACCGCGCAAGATGTTTGTTCAGAGTTATCAATGGCTTTACATGTGTCCTTGTTACAAAACCGTTGTTTATGATCGTGTGAAAGCATTTATATATTAATATGAAATACTACACAATTTTTATGTTTTTTAAGAATTACATCAGCGGTGGTATCATGGTTCCATTTTTATCACTTGTCACTATGCCTGTCACTTGCGTGCTTACATACCTGTTAGAACGTGACAGGTATGGTGACAAATGATAAATAGCCGACCATCTTAGTCCGACAGGTGTGTAAAAACAGCGTCTAAATATAGCTTATAATGCACATTTTTTTGCGTTAAACTTTGAAAAAATTATCTCTCAAGGAAGAAAATTGTTTTGACATATTTTATGTGACCTTTACCATTCGAGTGATCAGATATATGCTTTTTTCCTCACATATTTAGAGATAAGCAAAAATAATTCATGGATCCGACTTTTTTCATCGAACTTAGCCAAAATTATCATTTTAGTGTCTGTAATATAAAATGGAGTTTACGAATTATCGATCTTTAAATTGAAATCTCCCTTTACAGATACCGTGTAACAATTATCCCGGCCAGCTGGCATTTAATATGCATTTCCAATTTAACTGCAGTGAGCGGTAATATCGTTAGTAGTACCAACGCAGACAAATTTAATTCAGCCAAAGCTGTTCACAACTTCTTTATAATACGACAAGACGGGGGACTATTTTCAAAATTTAAAAATAGGTACGGCAAGCCACAAAATAGCATAATCACTTTAAGAAGGAATTCATTCATAAAGTGGCCATGCAATTTTGCAGCTCTACTTGGGTACTAAATTACTTCTTTTACAGTCCACTATCCACTAACTTTTAATATTTTAATATGTTGTGTTCTATTTAATAAAGGGTCTTTATTTCATAATACAGATATACAACTTACAGACGAACACTTTAAAAAGAACAAACACAAATCAAACTTACAACTAACTACAACTAACTATAAAACTAAACAAGCAATAACTAGATACAATTAAAATATTAAAAATAAAAAAATAAATTAAATATAAAGAACTTCCCCAAAATCACCCGCCTCCGGAAAACTCCCCAAAATGCTAGCGACATTCCCCTTCTGAATAGCCAAGCCTAGCCTCTGGGCAAAGAACGAGCTTGCCCTAGGGTCGCCCGAGACGCCTACCAGTCGAACCAACACTTCCTTAATAAATTTTTTGGTGTCGGTCGACCAAGGACCCAATGTTTCCATTGCAAGCGCCGCAAACTCGTATTCGTTCGTTAAGAATGCATACTTGCGGCGCTTGAGTGTCTGTGCCTGGTCCGCGGCCGTCCCAGGCTTTCGAGCAGATCCCTCAACGTGGGACGGGGCCAGCGTATCGACGCAGGTGGCGTCCCACGCTAAGGGGTGACCCAGGCTCCATGGCACGAGAGTGCAGCCATCAGGTCTTTTGCCGTCAGCCGCGGAGAGGCCTGATGGCTCCAAAGTCGCGGGAAGAGAGGCGGTGCTGAGGGCGCGGCGGACTAAGTCGTTCAGGGAGGAATGCCTATAAAGACGGCCAGCGCTCAACTTGCAGTGCAGGCCATGCCGTCCTAGAGCGTCCACAGGCTGGGCGCAGCGACTGCAGGCATGGGCCTCACAGATCTTCATGCCCAGACGAAGGCAAACCGCGATCTGCAGAGCATTGGGTTCTAGTGCGGTGCCAAGGTTGCGCGAAGGGAGCGCGTGTAGCCAATAGCCCGACTCCTTCTCTGACACAGCCAGGAGTCTAGCTCGCTCATGGTGGTCACGGGCTTCCCGCATGAGGAGCTGGTGTCGCAGTTTAACGTTAATAACGTCCCACGCTGCTTGGCTTGACTTTTCCTCCGGGACCAGATCGACGGAATGATCTGCTCTCCAAGCAGCTTCTGCCTCCGCCAGGCACGACACCGTCACGTCAGCGGTTGAAGAGATACGGAGAATACCGCCGACGAGAGTGACTGTGCTGTAGGCAGACGACAAAAACGCCGGGAGTACTAGATCTCCCGCCAAACGGATACCGAGTCCACCAAACTTTATCGGGAGGGAAGCTTGAGACCAACTCGACGGAGTAAAACTTACATTTAAAATTTTACTAACCGCCTCTTTCAGAATACGGTCAACGTTTGATGTAATCATGGGAAATTTCCAAACGGGGGCACAGCGGAGAATATACATCAAACGCGGTGAGAACAAGCAAAGGCGTAGAATGTAAATTGCCATGTGCGGATTAATTTTGAACAATAGGTCTGAACACCTATTAAAATGTTCGATCTTAGAGTCTATAGACACCGGTATAGATTCCTCAAAAATCGGAGCTCCTAGAAGCGTGAGGGTGGCGCGAGACAAGATTGATATGTTTGGTGTGAGCTGGTTTATCTCGTTTATCAAAGACGACCGGGTGTCAGGAGGAATGGCGTCCGAAATAAAGAACTCGCACTTATTGTAGTTCACTGATAGACCAACCTCTGCAAACCGATCGACCAAAGTTTTTAAATCGGCTAAAACCTTTGACTTATCACCACCGATAGTGCCGTCGTCGAGGTACCAACAATTTAATTCAGAAGTGAGCTGGGTGATGATCGGATGGATTGCCAGACTGAAAATTACAGGACCCAGCGGATCTCCCTGCTGGCAGCCCACGCAAGAAGGAATTTCAATATCTTTATACATGAGGCTTGATGCTGAACCATAACACTGCCATAGGTAGCCGTAAATTTATGGAAGTTCATTCTCGATTTGAGCCAGAAGGACGCCCCGGTCTATAGAGTTAAAAGCATTGCGAACGTCAATCTTCACTAGAATTTCAAAATTTTGGCTATCAAGGAATGATCGGGCTGCATGCACTGCCCCCTCACAACCCCCTTTAAGGCCAAAACCCAGCTGGACGGGCTTGAACTTATCTGTTAAACGGGAATGGAACTGGCGACAACAAACTTTAGACGTAAGACGTCGAAAAGTGTTACCAACGGCAATGGGCCGAATACCCCCATCTCTTTTCTTCAAGGCAATAAGATTAGCTCCGTATAAAGTAGGAACAATCTCTTGGCAAACTTTGCCCGCGAGCATTAAGTTTGTCAAAGCGGTAAGCTCCTCTAGTAAAGTTTCACCGGCATCCCCCGCAAGAGGGCTAATCAAGTCTTTTAAATGTTGCGGTGTGATACCGTCTAAGCCACCAGCTGAGCCAGCCGGAAAAGAGAGCACAGCCTGATGAATTGCATCTTTTGATACCTGAAGCGGCTGGTTTGAGGCTGCTGGCGGCCTCAGCGCATGGGGTGGAAGAGAGGACGATGAAACGGAGGGATGTTTATCCAATAACGCACTGAGCACGGCAGGGGAATATGAAGCCAAAGAGTCGCTAGAAAAAAGTAACTTCGTTGCTCCCTTTATGTTACCATCGGACACCTTTTGCTCAATTTGCCTGCACTTATACTTATCATTATTGGTTTGGGCAGTTTGGTCTGTCACGGACGGTGTATCGCTAGAATCCAAATTAGGAATAGAAGGATGAGATAAGTTTCCCTTAATTATGGCGGTTAGGCTGATGCTTGATTTTGTATGTGGTATATGGAAATTTTTGTACGCAAACGAAAGAAGATTTTCCCAAGCTGTGAAACTGTTTTCTGACACCACTTTGGATATGGACTCCGATAAACTTCGCGCCGCCAAAGCTCGTGCCCCTTTCGGGATTCTTTTTGTTAACTTAGAGCCTGACTTAAGGCTAGCCAACAATTGAGCTAGCGACGCAGGAGCCGGACTAGGATCAGTGCCACCATCAGTCAAACCCTCGGCTGATATTGGGAAACATGACTTATCAATACGGGGACTGTGGGCACGAAGGCAATGTATATTTAGGCCCCGCTGGCCTTTGTACAGCTTATGGTCGTAACAAGCTTGGGTACTCGTCTATTTCATGCTGATACAAATCCTACTTATATTTATAAATTCGAAAGTTTTTCCGTTTGGATGTTCCTCTATCACGCAAAATGGCTGTACGTTTTTGGATGAGATTTGGCCTAAGTGTACTAACAGATAAATTATAAACTGAGAAATGGCATTACGGTACTTTTTAGTCCATAGGTTACCACTGTAAGGGGGTGAAATAAATGTTAAATAAATATATAAATAAATAATAAATATTATAGGACATTATTACACAAATTGACTAAGTCCCACAGTAAAGTAAGCTCAATAAGGCTTGTATTGAGGGTACTAAGACAACGATATATATAATATATAAATACTTATAGATACTTAAATACATAGAAAACACCCATGACTCAGGAACAAATATCCATGCTCATGCTCATCACACGAATAAATTCCCTTACTAGGATTTGAACCCGGGACCATCAGCTTCGTAGGCAGGGTCACTACCCACTAGGCCAAACCGGTCGTTAAAAAAAAAGTGTTAAAAGCACGGAAGTTGTGCTTAGCGTGAGGGGTGGGACGGAAGATAGGTTTGGCAATCCAACGGCTTTATATATGTCTAATATGTTTAATGATTTTGAGATAGAACACCACAGTTTTTAGATATATATAGATAGATATATAATTTACACACAACAAAGGTTTTAAATTACAATTATTTTTACATACTTAAACTATACTTTACCTTGATAATAGGCTTCAAAATCAAATCAATCCAAATATATTAAATTGCATTAATATGGTAACAAGGCAAGATGTAATGGCTAAGTTGTCCATGCATATTTAACCTGCATACAATACTTAAATTACAATCTACGTGACAATGGGACAGTCTCAGCTAAGTGCTGGGCACCTTTACGGCGTGGGTTCAGCGCTGGTTCCACTGTGTGTCCAAATACTGATGTTTACGATCACATGTGGATCCTACCTCTTAAAAAATAATACATACCTTCAAACCTTCAAAGAGCGTACTCCCATCGTAAAGGCCGGCAACGCACTTACAACCCCTCTGGTGTTGCAGGTGTCCGTGGGCGGCGGTAATCGCTTACCATCAGGTGATCCGTCTGCTCGTTTGCCTCCGCTACCATAAAATTAAAAAAATAATATAACATACGCTACTATTGTATCTTGGAAAAAACGCAATCATTTACATAAAAGTTTTTGATGTTATTCTTCTAATTCTCTGTTTTTACGGCATTTTACACAAATGCTGTTAAATTGACCCTCTATACATATATGATTTCATTTCCAACCAGTCGAAACATCTTATATAAAAATCGCGTAATTTAACAGGTTATCATGTAATCGTGTAATTTTACTGAGAAAAAAAAGTTTAACTTTTAGTCAAATATCGTTGACTGCGCGAATAAATAAATAAATAATAAATAAATATGATAGGACATTATTACACAAATCGACTTAGTCCCACAGTAAGCTTAATAAGGCTTGTGTTGAGGGTACTTAGGAAACGATATATTATATAATATATAAATATTTACAAATACTTAAATACATAGAAAACACTCATGAATCAGGAACAAATATCCATGCTCATCACACGAATAAATGCCCTTACCAGGATATGAACCCGGGACCATCAGCTTCCTAGGCAGGGCAGAGCAGGGCAGGTAGGCGAATACCCGAGAAAGTAAGTAAGCGGTCTTTAGCCTGGGCCGGATTACCGGTGGTACCGGTTAATCTTTTTCATTAGTATGGCAAGTTGTGGCGAAATGAGCATCACTGATGTATCATTAGGGAGAAAAAATACTTGCCACAGCACCAAGGTACTGTACCTTTTATGCGTAATACATAAATATATTACCTACACTTCTATTTTAAGAGTCCCGCTTCATGAAGCTCTGCATGTGCAAGTTGGAAAGAGATAGCTTGATTCCGTTGATTTACGACCTAACCCGCTAATTAGGTTTGCGGCAAGTATATGTACCTACTAACCGAGGAAAAAACGTAGTCATGCAGATATCAGTGTTTGATCTTGTTACCCGAATCGAATATCGTTGATTTTGAGAATAGCCGACAAAGTAAGTAGTCAGCGCCTTTTTCTCCGGACTCCAGCTCAGCCCGGATCACCGGTTAATCGTTCTCGTTGCTCTAGCGAGTGTGTGTGAATTGAGCTGTCTAAATGTGTGTGTGATTTTTAGTAATTAATCGATACAATTAAAGAATAAAAGTCCTGCCCGCCCTCAGAGTGCAAGTCAAACGACTTTTAAGGCCCGACCAGAAATATATGATCATTATTGTCAAGAGGGCGCTGTTATTCTCATGTTTTTTATTTATTTTTTATTATGCGTTTAAAATTTTGGGTCCAGTCCCCGCGAAGTGTACGGGCGGCTGGATCCGTAAGGTCTGTGGGATGTTTTATATCTCTAATGAATTAATTATGTGACACTGAGGTGATGATGTTATTCTCATGTATAGAGTGACAGTTCAGTTTAGTATGAACAATTTTGTTCCAATGAAATTCCGCAATATGGCGCGTGATCATATATTACTGGTCAAGCTTTATATGATATAGGAGACAAACTAGCAGAAGAATCGCCTGAGGCCCTTTGCGGGCTTGAGTGGGTGCACGGAGCAGGTGGACGCATGCTGATAACATCTCATAGACAAAATCCGTCGCACGCGTCCGCGCCAGTTGCTCAAGTTAACGAAGGGCCTGAAATCTGAAATCGCTGATCCCAATCCCAATGAAACCACCCTAAATAATCAACAAAAAAGAAAAAAAGTCTAAATGATTCTCCAGTTCACTAGAGCTCTCGATACGCTAAGCCATTGGAATTGCACTAGTTCCTGGTTCAATGCAAACTGTCTTGCTTTGATTAGTTCAAGACTAAAATTGAACTTAAACTTAAAGTGAGACGGGATTCTTATTCGAAAGTACATTTGTAAAGTTTAATACTTTTGTTAATATTGAAGGCTTTAAAGATAAAATTGGCCGTGGGGACCTGGCGACCACAGCATTTTTATAAACTAGCGAAACGCCTCGTGGACTATTAAGTTTGCCACAAGGTAGTGCTAGTTTTTTATTATTATTTATAACTTTAGTTTTATTTATTATATAAAGGTCCCCAAGCAAATATAAAGAAACAACTTAAAATTTGGATTAAATGTATTATATTACTTTGCCACTATTGTGAATAGAATGCAACTTTCGCATCAGTTATTGAAGAATAAAGTAATCACTTTACTCATACATATTTTCACTAATAATAAATACATTCGCATAGTGACTTGATTTTTAATAAAGGTACGTTCCTTTGGCCACACTCGAGAACAATAAAAATGGTCATAGAAGATTCCTTACAATATGACCCATTATTGCTTTCGAGTGATACCAGCCATTGCCAAGTCTCGCGCCAGAAAACTTCTCACGTACCTAACTACGTACACAGCTGCCTGGACTACCCGAAACTGACATTGTAAATGTTCCAAAATAATAAATTTAAAATACATTCCAACGTTTCGAACCCTGTACTGCATTCGTAAGCAATGGGAGACTGATCACTCCACACTCACATTCACTTGTGGACATGGACAATTTAGTATAGTACTTAAAATTAAGTTACTTAAAATTGTTGAAGGTAATGTATAACTAGCCTAATGATATTCTATTGCATGTGTAGATATAAAATATATTTTTATTCATTAATTTTGCATATTGTTATTAGGACAGAGGGACGCTGGTGTGTCACACACATTTCATAGTTCTAGGTAAGGAAGGTAGAGGCAAGGAACAGAAACTCCTTAGGCCGAATTGTTGCAAAAGTGTCCAGCTGTCAGCTATAAATAATAGTTCCAAATATCTCCAGAGTAGCGCTAGAACCTAGGCGTTATTGACGGAGTTTTTTTTTTTTTTTTTTTTTTTTTTAATTTATTTATAAAAGAGAAATTACATCGGCTATGATCGCTTATCTGCCAAACTGCATAGCAGTTTGTTGGCAGAAAACTTATTCTACCCTCCAACATTGTTAAGTAAGTTATTGCTTACTTGATTTATAGCTATATTTATAGTGCGAGTGCGATTTCTTACAAACAATTGTAATAGCTTTAGACAGGCAGACTAGATAAACATTAAGCTAACATAAACATTAGTAGCAATAACAGACTATCTAACTAGGTTTGTTTACCTATTTAGTCAGTCTGTTACTGCATTGTCATGGGAACAATAGATGCTCGATTTTATTTCAACCAGATACTGGAAAACAACAAACACACGGAGTGAAGCTAAACAAAGTGTGTGGGATAATGAAGCTATCAGGGTGCAGCATCCCACTGCCCCCGAGTGTATTAATATTAGCGCTATACTACCTATACATAATTATACATTTTACGGTAACACGTGCAAGGTATTAACTTCCTTTTACATAAATACATAAAGCAATCGGTTGGCCTATTAATCATGTGACCCGTTCCAGTCCAAGCATTAATGCTTTTTTTAATCGTTTTTTATATACAACCTTTGATACGTTTTGACAGGATCTTAACTGCTCTGGTAATTTATTTAAAATCATGGGCACTAAATATTTTCGAGTACGTTTTCCATAGTAGTTACAGACTTTCGGTATAAACAACCTACGTAGGTTTATTTCCTTGGTGACGCTTCTTGTTTGTATTTTATGGTCTATCGGTTTTTTATAATCATTACGCTGATACTGTTCCAGAGCTATAAGCAAGGACCGTTTTTCATGCACTGGTAATATGTTGCAAATCGGAAAAAGTTTGTCATAGTTACTTCTATTGGCCTGTTTTGTTTTTTTATCTACTAAATATTTTAAAAACCTAATTTGTATTGCTTTTATTCGATCTAGGTATGAGGGAAAAGTGCGGCCGTAGCTACTTAGACCGTAGGATATAATCGAGTCTACAAGTGCGTGATACAACATGTATAGTGTGGCTCTGTTTACTACACTTCGTAAGTGATACAATTTTCCGAGCACAGATTTGAGTTTATCACATACGTTATTAACATGTGCCGCCCATGACATGTCGCAGTCTACTGTTACCCCGAGGTACTTAAAGCTATTCACGAAGACGATTTCACTACATCTGCAGTCTCGCCCCCCCTTGTGCAAGCAGTCGTAGTCATGCCCAACTATACTTAAATTCGCCTGCAGGGGTTTATTATATGGTGAGCGTATATGCATACATTTTGTCTTATTGAGGTTTATGATAATGCCATTATCGTGTGCCCATTTGATTACGTTGTCCAGGTCATTTTGAACTTTTTCCATTGCAACCGCTATGTCTTTGACTGCGTACAGCATGCACGTATCGTCTGCATACATATAAATCTTACAATCGCGTACCACATTACATAGACTATTTACGTGCATGATGTAGCCGACAGGACCATAGACCGAGCCAGTGGGCACGCCGTAGCGCACGGCGGCGCACTCGCCGGCGTGACCGCGCACCACCGTGCGCAGCGCGCGCGCCGCCAGGTAGGCGCGCAGCCACGCCAGCAGCGGGCCCCGCACGCCACACTCGTGCATGGCCTGCAAGAGCTGCGAGTGGTCGAGGGTGTCAAATGCCTTTTTGAAGTCAATGAACACCGCCACTACCTGTTTTTTCTCATTGAGGTGCTCATTAACATAATCAGTAAACTCGGCAAGTGCAGTGGCGGTGCTCCGACCCCTCCTGAAACCGTGTTGCGCGTCAGAGATAACGTTGTGTTTTTCTAAAAATTCAGTTATCTGGCGGACTATTATTTTCTCTGTTATCTTATTAATAACAGAAAGAATAGCAATCGGCCTGTAGTTGCAGAAATCAAGGTGACAGCCTTGCTTAAAGATGGGTCTAATTAGTGCAAGTTTAAGTTTATCAGGGTATACACCCTGCGATACACACATGTTAATAAAAGAAGCAATAATCGGGCTTAACTGTACCTTAAAACGCTTGACATCCTCGACCCTTATCCCGTCCGCACCAGGTGATTTTTTGCATGATAGTCTGTCTATAACTCGTTCAACATCTGTTGCGCTAGTGTTTACATATCGAAGCGTTACCAAAGAATCTCGAACGTAACTCGCCCGCGTTAAAAACTTTTCATTACAGTTGTGTTTGATATTATGTATCTCATCTGTAAAAGTGTTAGAGAAAGAATCACATATATTTTGAATGCTATATATTTTACCTAAATATTTCATAACAAAGTGAAGTGCGCTGTCTATGATTAGATTTTTTTCTCAAGTATTCTAGGTATTGAAGCGCCACCGGGTTACTATCAAAACGACTGAATCTCAAAATGACCTGTTTAGCATTAGGTCCAGAACGCAAGACGACCACAGTATCAAAAAGCCTATATCTCATAATAGCATGGTAGCAAAACGACTAACGAGTAAAAGGCCTTCGTCTCAGAATAGCTTAGTATCAAAACGACTTGTTCGCAAACCGACCACTCCGTGGAACGTCTACATATTTATGGTTTTTAGTCGGACACTTTTTGGTATATGGAGATTTTGTTCCTTGCCGCTACCTTCCATATTTCTAGGTCAACAGGAAGTACCCTATAAATTTTGATTCCCTAGAGAACGTCAAAACTTACGTTTTTTGCGGCAAAAACAGCTGTATCTTTTTTTAACGTTAACTTAGAAGTTTAATTTTTTCACATCTACATGAGAGTTTATTCCTGAGTATATGATTTTAATTTCAACTCGATATCTATACGCCTTCCCGAGTAAAGGGTCTTGACAGATATTCAGACGGATGGGCGGACGACCATCAAAGTGATCCTATAAGGGTTCCGTTTTTTCCTTTTGAGGTACAGAACCCTAAAAAACATTTGTACCAAAGCTAAGCGTGCATGCGTTTCGTTTCGAGCAACCCTCCCTTCCATCACTTGACCTCACTTAGCTGCTGCTCTTTGAAACGCTTTAAAAATATTTTAGTAAAACCTCACGCATTCGACTTTGAAAATGGTTATTTTAGCGAATAAAATAAAATATTTCACGAAAATTTTACACAGATTTTCCATCTATAAATACATTCCAGCTAAACTTGTAAAAATCCAAGCATGCAGATAAACGAGGCAGTCAATTTACAAAAGTGTAGTCGAGGGCTCCTCCTCAAATCTCCATTCGTAATGAGAGGGATAAGGGTAGAGACACAGACCACTTACCCGTTTGAAACCATTTTTGGTAACAACATGGATGAACTAATTTCACAAGGATCGCAGATAGACGCCAAGTTGTTCTTGTCAGTTATAGTTTCTCAAGTGCTGCTGGCACTAGCTGCAGCAAAGGAGCGTTGACAAGTGATAATATAAAGTCACGTCCATAATTCATAATTAAGTATAATAATTCTATAAAACTGTTTTGTTTCCGTTTTATTCATGTATTTTGTGTGATTATATTATTATTTATTTTGTCATGAATATTTATTTTTGTAATGTTTTAATAATTATGTGTCTTTATTTGTGCTATCTGTCGTGGTATCACCGGATGGGCCCTACGGAAAACCAGCGCTGGCTTCATAACTAGCATATGCTGAGTTTGATCCATTTTGTAATTACATTTTAATGTTCTGTTATTTCTGCTAGTGTACAGTCAACCAATTTGAATCCTAGGCCACTATAGAACCTTGTCGCTTTAACTAGTCTATACATGACATGCATCACTCAATAAGCACTGTTGTAGAAGTCATTATGACATGGTTCTATAGTGGCCTAGGAATCAAATTGGTTGACCGTACATGTCCTTGCATGTTTTTCATCGTTACGAATATGTCTTTTATATCTTTATAAAAAACAGTGGGACATCAATCAAGGTCCCCGCTCGCCCTTTAACGGAATGGCTTAATGGAATTTTCGGTTTGAATTTAAAGGTCTTGGGCACTAATTTTGTATGAGAATGCAACCGCTAACGCTTACGCTTGTTTCCTAGGTTTTTATGTAGTACAGGTCTCACGTTTATAAATTTAGTACGATTATTTCGTAACGTGCAGTCTATGGAAAGTAGTCTACTGGGTAGAGCATTCAGCCAAGTTCCAAACTTGCCCTCTTCATGTCCAACGC
Source organism: Cydia pomonella (assembly GCF_033807575.1). Classification (NCBI taxonomy): domain Eukaryota; kingdom Metazoa; phylum Arthropoda; class Insecta; order Lepidoptera; family Tortricidae; genus Cydia; species Cydia pomonella. Next base: position 3,336,879 of record NC_084719.1, read on the forward strand.
AAAGATAAGGGATTTTTGTTAACATAGATTGATCACTCGACATAGGTAAGTAACTAGAACACCTACACCTAGGGGAACAAAACTTTTAAAACTTTTATCTAGTAGGCTGTATTTGGGTAACATCGAATGTGGGATAATTTTGAAAATCGCACATGTATATGAAACCACAAGCACTCCATATAGATCGTGTCATTCACGACGTGGCTTCGACTATTATCATGTTTTCAAGGTTAGATTTGGCAAATCTCATCATCGAGAAAAAGTAGTGCAAAATCAATGATAAAAATAAATTGAGAAACAATATGTCATGTTCACTTTGTATAACAAAGAAAAAATATAAACTATAAAGCCTAACTTTGTGTACTTGTATGTATTTTTCCACCATTTTGAGTGGAATGCGTTCAAGTCGTCCCACCATCACCTTTTCTCTCAGTAATCATTTTGGTACATCTTATTATCAGCAGACGATATTTCATTTCATGTTATGTACCTGAATATAATGATATTCAGACAAAAGATGCAATATAAGGATATTGCATCTTTTTTCTGTATAACTTTTACTTCTCAATCAATAAAATAAAAAATAAAATAAAATAAATATTATAGGACATTATTACACAAATTTACTAAGTCCCACAGTAAGCTCAATAAGGCTTGTGTAGTACTTAGACAACGATATATATAATATATAAATATTTATAAATACTTAAATACATAGAAAACACCTATGACTCAGGAACAAAATATCCATGCTCATCACACGAATACATGCCCTTACCAGGATTTGAACCCGGGACCATCAGCTTCGTAGGCAGGGTCACTACGCACTAGGCCAGACCGGTCGTCAAAATAGTCCACTCTTTATTTTATGTTTCATTTCTATTGGCTTGGTGCTTGTGTTACTTGCCATAATTCTTCTCACTTGATCGTCTCATCGGAAGATCAGCTATCGAAGTGGCCAACAACATGCTCCAATGTCAAAAGCGATTACGCTTGGTGGATTTTGACCTTTGCGGCAGCAATGTCGCGCCGCATTACTGCACCTGTTCCTAATTCTGGTTTAGTCTGAATCCAAATGGTACCTTATATCAAACTGCTGTGTAAAGGTATCACTGACAGTAAGGTAACATTCGAAGATAACCGCCTCACTAGCCTAGACATAAAACGCCAGTTACGGAAAGAGAGACCTAAGCCCTCCTACGTGTACACGTTCAACGCAGCTGGCCAACTTTATTGTCACGCGTGCAATAGAGTATTTAAGAGCAAGTTCGGCCTGGCCAGCCACATTAGGGCTCATGCTAGACAACGTCCATAATGTGTTTATTTGGGGTCGCCGTCATCGAAAACGATGAGGAGGACTATAAAGGTATCGCTACAAGTTGCTTCGTTACGAGTGTGCCCAATAGCCTAATTACCACGTCCTAACTGCCGCCAAACTTATGTAACGGCCGCACACAACGAGACATTTGCACTGGAACTTGAGAAATGAAACTATTGGCTCTGTGAGCTATAGACCACCCAAACTCCCACGGTTCCGCCATTTTGAAAATTTTCTACAACTGAATCAACAAAAACGATTCAAATGATTATCAAACATGCTCAGAAAATTTCTAAGAGAAGTCTTCTCGGGTACATCTTTAAGACAGAACGGATGGTCATATTTGTAGGAGTGTTCTTAGCTAATGTCTATAACAGACAGCAGTGTAAAGGCTTCGCTACAAGTTGCTTCGTTACGAGTGTGCCCAATCACCTAATTACCGAGCCCTAACTGCCGCTAACTTAGCTACGTAACGGCCGCACACAACGACATTTGCACTAAAACTTAAGAAATGGAACCAGAGGCTCTGCGAGCTGTAGACTGCTGCTGTCATTTTGAAACTTTCCTACAACCGAATCAACAAAAACGATTCAAATGAATATCATGCTCAGAAAATTTCGAGAGAATCTGTTAAAAATTTTTACCTATAGATGAGGACACCTAGAGAAACGAAATCATTTTTGCCCCAACTTGAAACGGAGCCGCTTCGCTCATGCTTCGTGTTCACTGATTCACACGGTCAATTTACGCAGTGCAATAGCAACTACGTGGACGACGACAGCGCCATACGGCGGTTGCAACGATAGGCGTATTTTGTCACAAATATTAAGGAGCTCCCCGCGGTTTTAATCGATTTTTGATTAGTTTTGAGTCGTTACTCCTACATTTGCACTATAGATAGAATTATAAGACAAACGGCAATCGGTTCTTTAATCTTTTATCTCTATTTTCGTGTGCCGGATTTTGAAAGAAATGAACATTTATTTTTTGTATTTATTTAAGAATTGACTAAATAAACACTTTTTTTGTTACTAGTTTTCTGTGTTGGATTTTACGTATACAAAATCTATACATTTGGGTTCGTCTCTGAAAACTGGTCAGAGATTTTATGGCCAGTAAACCAGTTTTTTTGAACTAAATTTGTTCAACTTTGATGCCAAATATCTCAAAGACAGTGAACTTTGAAGTAAATATGGTATAGTGTATTGCTTACAGCCGTTGCTGTTAATATGATAAGCTACAAAAAAACATTAGAAAACTAAGGGATTCAGATCGAAGGTCACACCGTTAAGCGAAAAGTTTCCAATGAAAACTACGGAAAAAAAAATGTGCAATTTTCACTTATGAATAGAGAGATATTTGAGGATAGTTAAGACATATAACTTATTAATGTTTTGTGAAAATTTGTTCAAACATGACGATATTTGCTAATGAAGTCTGAAAAATCACTCTGGCTAAGTGTTTTAATCGAAAACGCCGCGCAATCTATTTGAGATAGCAACGAAATGTATGGTGGAGTTATCTCTTTCATTGGTCTACGAAAAAAGTCCGTGATAGCCATGGTGTATGTCCGTCTTTTAAGGATAACTTCCTATACCCATTTTTATCTTCTACAAAAAGATCACGTAATATTTGGTACTTGCAAAGCTATTAACACGGATATAGTAATAATATTTAGGAAATTAAATACGTTATCTATATTAAGCAATTCACACAGCTTATAATAGGCGCTTACACCATACAATTTAATTATTGGAGGTGTAATCGTAAATCAAAGTTCCGATAACTTGTACGAAACGAAATGTTAAAGACGCTAAATTCCGTTAGTGTATACGTATACCACCTTATCGCTTTACATGGAATATTTGTACGATGTACTAGCTAAAAAGAAAAGACAAAATACTCCGCTGATTTAATGAAGAAAAGAAAATGCATTTTTAAATTTAATAACTATTTTTCTTCTATAAAAATGGAAATGGCGGGCGACGAATATATTCGATTTAAAAGACCTTCGGGTATTTTTATTAAAAAGTGAAATTTAATAAATTTGAATTTTCACGACTAATTTCATCAAAACGTCAAAGCTCTGAAGTTATTATATTACCTACTCATTAGATATTTTAGTAGACTTTTTAAAAGATGAATAGTTTAATCTCGTAAGACTTCGTTACATGAAATTGTAAAAATGCGTTCTTGGAAAATTAGAAACCAAATTAAAATCTTAATCAGTTGTTATATTTATTAGTATGATACAATATCACAGAATATTGGGTCATTACCTATGAAATTGGCGTTTTTAGGGTTCCGTAGCCAAATGGCAAAAAACGGAACCCTTATAGATTCGTCATGTCCGTCTGTCTGTCCGATTCTGTCACAGCCACTTTTTTCCGAAACTATAAGAGCTATACTGTTCAAACTTAGTAAGTGGATGTATTCTATGAACCGCATTAAGATGTTCACACAAAAATAGAAAAAAAACAATAAATTTTGGGGGTTCCCCATACTTAGAACTGAAACTCAAAAAATCTTTTTTCGTCAAACCCATACGTGTGGGGTATCTATGGATAGGTCTTCAAAAATGATATTGAGGTTTCTAATATAATTTTTTTCTAAAGTGAATAGTTTGCGCGAGAGACACTTCCAAAGTGGTAAAATGTGTGTCCCCCCCCCCCCCCGTAACTTCTAAAATAACAGAATGAAAAAACTAAAAAAAATATATGATATACATTGTCATGCAAACTTCCACCGAAAATTGGTTTGAACGAGATCTAGTAAGTAGTTTTTTTTTTAATACGTCATAAAATTTAAAAAAAAAAAATTTTTCATCAAACCCGTACGTGTGGGGTATCTATGGATAGGTCTTCAAAAATGAAATTTAGGTTTCTAATATCATTTTTTTCTAAACTGAATAGTTTGCGCAAGAGACACTTCCAAAGTGAAAAAATGTGTGTCCCCCCCCCCCGTAACTTCTAAAATAACAGAATGAAAAAACTAACAAAAATATATGATATACATTGTCATGCAAACTTCCACCGAAAATTGGTTTGAACGAGATCTAGTAAGTAGTTTTTTTTTAATACGTCATGAAATTTAAAAAAAAAAAATTTTTTCATCATACCCATACGTGTGGGGTATCTATGGATAGGTCTTCAAAAATGATATTAAGGTTTCTAATATCATTTTTTTCTAAACTGAATAGTTTGCGCGAGAGAACCTTCCAAAGTGAAAAAAAGTGTGTCCCCCCCCCTGTAACTTCTAAAATAACAGAATGAAAAATCTAAAAAAAATATATGATATACATTACCATGCAAACTTCCACCGAAAATTGGTTTGAACGAGATCTAGTAAGTAGTTTTTTTTCTAATACGTCATAAAATTTAAAAAAAAAATTTTTCATCAAACATATACTTGTGGGGTATCTATGGATAGGTCTTCAAAAATGATATTTAGGTTCCTAATATAATTTTTTTCTAAACTGAATAGTTTGCGCGAGAGACACTTCCAAAGTGGTAAAATGTGTGTCCAAAGTGGTAAAATGTTGAACAAGATCTAGTAAGTAGATTTTTTTTAATACGTCTTAAATTGTACGGAACCCTTCATGCGCGAGTCCGACTCGCACTTGGCCGCTTTTTGTTCATAAGTATTAGTCATGTCATAGTTTATTTATTTTAATAGTAACTTCGAAGTCTTTTTTCATTTCATTAGTGCGCTACATAACAACGAGTTTACATACAATTATTTGCTTTTTTATTGTGTTATGTATTCAGAATACCGCCCTGAAAACAGCTCTTTTCATGTGCTGCTGGCTCGAGTGTTTAAATGACATATATTTTTCTGACGGGACATTAAAAAAAAAGTATGAGATAGAAAATGTGACTTAAAAATGCCATCACAAAATAATCCGCAAAATTCATTGTATAAAAAGTCGAATTTCGTTAAAATTCTACAAAACGCCAATTTCATAGGTAATGACTTAATACAACCATTGTTGAATTTTTATCTAGTAGTTTGACATATTATTCAAATAAATCTACCTACATAATTATAATATTTCCTTAAAATACTAAGGGAGTTAATTTAATTCAACCTTTTATCAACATCAATATAGTGTGTAAATTATGTAAAGTGTAAGTAAGTAAAAAAAAAAAAACATAATTTGCATGCCAAAGGTATTGGCAAAATGCGGTTTGAAATTTCCAGCAAATAAATGTCTTATCGGGAGTTAATGTAGAACCAGGAGAGAGGCCTCTGCCCAGCAGTGGGCCCAATCACGCTAATAAAAATATTACTCTTATCAACATTAACTACGCAGGCGAAGTAAAAACAGGCAAAGAAAAAGAATCTTAAGGCCTAGGGTAGGGCAAGGCATTCTCCATACAAACCTTGTGCAAGTTTTACTCGTTAGTTTTGGCACTATAGCATTTAATTTCATTTTTTGCTTGTATATATTGGATATACGCAGAACTTGATGTAGAAATTTTTCTATATTTAAAAAAAATAAAAAATTAAAATTAAAAAATAATAATACATCAAAAGGTTTAAGGTTTAAGAACTTTATTTCTCAAAAGAAAACTTCACTTAAATGAGAATTAAATTAAATTAATTATAAGCATGCATAACATATTATCAAGCCGAAACTAACTAACAGAAAAATAAGCATATTTACCAAAAATAATAACTGTAGCGCAAACACAAACGAAGAAAAACGCGCACAATTTTTATGGAAAGAGCTCGCCCTACCCTTCGCTTTAAAGTAACGTTCGAATTTAGACTAACTGCTGCAGTATTGCAACGGGACACTACTGCCGATCGCATTGATCTCACGAATGTCAAATACAAGCATCGATTCTGACATTTGCTTTGTGTAAAGCAGTTTTTATGGAGTTCGCGAACAAGTTCAGACACACAACAAACATATATTGTAGTTTAACTTTCTAACGCGTTTTATAAATATAGGTAAGTCAGTTTTTAGGGTTCCAAACCCAAAGGGTCAAACGGGACCCTATTACTGAGACTTCGCTGTCCGTCCGTCCGTCCGTCTGTCACCAGGCTGTATCTCATGAATCGTGATAGTTAGCCAGTTGAAATTTCTACAGATTATGTATTTCTGTATAACAACAAATACTAAAAACAGAATAAAATAAATATTTAAGGGGGGCTCCCATACAACAAACATAATTTTTTTGCCGTTTTTATAAATAACGGTACGGAACCCTTCGTGCACGAGTCCGACTCGCACTTGGCCGGTTTTTTATTAAATTTGATTTATCGACTAAAAATATATTTTAACTAATTAAATTAAATAACACGTTTTGATTTGTATAAAATCTAAGAATCGTCACCTACCTATTTAAAAATTCATCACTTTTCAGTATCTCTAATATCTACTCTGTAAGTTACGTTTACAAAACTTTAAAAGTCATCATCATTCGCTTGTCCTTGTCCCTTTCATTTGGGGTCGGCGCAGCATGTCTTTTTCTTCCATATCTTTCTGACACCCGTCATCTCATCATTCACTCGCGTTCGTTTCATGTCATCTCTCACACAATCCATCCACCTTTTCCTAGGTTTTCCTCTCCCGTTCCATCCCTCCACATTCATTCGTAATACCATTCTCGTCACATGACTTTCATCCCTCCGCATCACATGCCCGTACCACGTTAGGCGATTCGCTGTTACTTTATCTATTATGGGTGCAACTTTCAGGCTTCCTCTTATATCTCATTCCTTATCCTATCCATTCTTGTCACACCACACATCTATCTTAACATTCTCATTTCCGCTACGTGCAATCTCTTTTCATCCGTCACTTTTAGGGCCCAACACTCTGATCCATACATGACGACAGGTCTTATGATGGCTTTATAAATTTACAAAACTTTAAAAGTATTTCCTATAAAATCCTACACAAATTCATTTGAAATCCCAAAGCAATCTGACAATAGTATTCCTGGCACATTTCTATTATTTTTAGGACAATGCAATGAAAACCATTTCAGTCCGTGCTGCACCGAAAGGTAGACAATCGAAACCGTTTGGTTCTACAATTGTCACCAGTCAACTGAAAAAGCGCAATTACGCTTCTAACACACTTTTTGTCCCTTTTCCACCCATTATTCCGTCCTGTTTCGACAAACAAAGGAATTGATCGCGGGCAAACAGTGGGTGTTTTTCTAGAGCTTTCGCGGTGATGAATTGTCTGTTGTGTTGTTATTTTTATTACATTTACAAATGTTATTGTACTGTGTGCTGTCTAAATTTATTGACAACTGAATGTCAGTTTAAGGTACCGTTCGAATACAGACTACACCAGCATTACTGCAGCAGTATTGCAGCGCGACATTGCTGCTAACTGAATGAATGCCGCAATGTCAAAAATCCGGGCGGCAACATAGACTCTGACATTTTGCGGTAGTAATGTGGTCGGCAGTAATGTCCTGAAATAAATAAATAAATATTATAGGACATTATTACACAAATTGACTAAGTCCCACAGTAAGCTCAATAAGGCTTATGTTGAGGGTACTTAGACAACGATATATAAAATGTATAAATATTTATAAATACTTGAATACATAGAAAACACACATGACTCAGGAACAAACATCAATGCTCAGCACACGAATAAATGCCCTTACCAGGATTTAAACCCGGGACCATCAGCTTCGTAGGCAGGGTCACTACCCACTAGGCCAAACCGGTCGTCAAAGTGATGCTGCAGTAATAGTTTTAATTAAAGTGCCGCAAATTTCAAAATCAATATAAAATTTTCGAGAAAATTACTTATTTTGGGTTTCTTCTTGCGTTTCAATTCGAACTTTAATATCCGTCAAAAATTTGCTCTAGATACCATATGGATCGGTAATGACAGTGTCAAAAGTGACGTTTTTTGTTTGAAACATTTTCTAACTTCTATGTTTATATCTAGAGCAAATTTTTGACATATTAAGCAATTTATGTCATATTTTAAATTTTGAATCGGGCCGGTAGTTCGTTAATGCAAAAACGTAAATTTATTTAATAGGTAAATAAGCTAAGTTTTAACTTCTATATCTTTCAAATTGGAATGTGTCGGAACACAAAAAAAATCCTTTAGTCTTTACCAATACACAGCCACACAATACCGGATCCCACCAATAGCCGCCGAAATCATGTTATTATTTAATCGCCTCGCCGCCTGACAAAACATTAAATGGAAACAAAACGGGCTCCAATTTACATTTGACTTGGATATTGGATTGGCTGATTGACCGCCGGTTTAATTGTAGGATTTAAAATTTATTTCGTTTATTATGTTTGGGATGGCCTTGGATATTTGATTTGGTTGGAAGCATCGTATCTTATGATTATTAGAATAGAATAGAATAGAATAGAATATTTTTTATTCGTAGACACATTAAATTACATGATATAACAAAAACAAAGGAAGTATAAAGTGCCACGAAATGGCCTCATCTCAGCATGTTGCTGGTGGCTTCCAGCGCTGATCTTCCGATGTCGATTCCGATTAGAGTGTCGGCCTGATTTGATTTGGTTTGGTTTGATACGATATGGATTAGATATACACATATCGTGTCTTTAGGAAAGTTTTGACGCATATAAAGTTCGAATCGGGCCGTGTAAATGTGAATACGTTTTCTTTCCTCCGGCCGGAAAACGTCAACTTTCGACCGGTTTGGCCTAGTGGGTAGTGACCCTGCCTACGAAGCTGATGGTTCCGGGTTCAAATCCTGGTAAGGGCATTTATTCGTGTGATGAGCATGGATATTTGTTCCTGAGTCATGGGTGTTTAAGTATTTATAAATATGTATATATCATATACATCGTTGTCTAAGTACCCTCAACACAAGCCTTATTGAGCTTACTGTGGGACTTGGTCGATTTGTGTAATAATGTCCTATAATATTTATTATTATTATTTATTAACTTTCGACCCGTTGCCCTATACAAAGTTGCCGCATTCCATCTCTGTCGAACAGAAAAATAATAGACACACCTCGGCCAGTAAATAACAAAGCCTCAGATCACATGTTTGTCGACCTCGAGACATTTTTTACTTAACTATATTATATGATATTTGAATTAAAGACAAAAAAATATGGGCCAATTCGCTGTCATCAGCAGGGTGCCCAGAAGGCTGGCCGTATTGCTATATTATTTCTTCGCTGAATGGTGATAGATACTAATTCACTCTGCGAAAAAGTGGCCAGCTCTTGGTCACCAGGTATATTAGGCATGCCGACTAGTCTTTAAGCTGTGGACAATATACGGCTCGACCCCTTTAATAAAGTATATTCAGTAAATGAAAGGAAAAAAATCGTACCTGTTAAAAAGTGTAATTTGTTTTAATGATTTTAAGACAAAGCCGCTGACGCGTCGCCGGCCGTACGGCGCGCGCCGCTGCCTCCAATTTGCAGGCTCCGGTAAAATGCCACGCGATCGACGTTTAATGCAGTTAACGCGTTAACGTTCACAAGTGTGAACTTTAGTACAATTTTATATTTGGCCGTTCTTTGTATATGGATTGTCGAGATAAACCTATACCTATGAATAACCGCTTATGTGTACAATTGAGGGCCTATCTTAGATTTAAGTTAGTTATAGTAATCCTCTGTATAAATCCATTGTTATTGTAAATAAAATCCTTGCCTCATTGAGAGAAACCTAACAAGACCCTACACATACAGCGTCATGTAGATAATCAAAACGTTTATAAGGACTTCAAGTTATACAATAATTCAGTCATATGCATTAAGGGAAATAACATCGCTGAAACAATTATGATTGAAACGTTTATCCTAGTCTAGAACCTTGTAAATTTCACATAACTATCTACTATTATAATACGCAATCACAAAAAAATATACAAAAAGTTTTTGAGCAGAATGATGCAAAAAGTAATTTACTTTAATGATTTTAAAAGAATGCCGCTGATGCGTCGCCGGCCGTTCGGCGCGCGCCGCTGCCTCCAATTTGCAAGCTCCGGTAAAATGCCACGCGATCGACGTTTAATGCAGTTAACGCGTTAACGTTCGCAAGTGTGAACTTTATTACAGTTTTATAATTGGACGTCGTATATAGATTGTCGAGAAAAAATAGTACCTAGTTATGAATTGAGCAGACTGATATTAAAATTTATAAAAATCCAACAAGACCCTAAACAAGAAAAAACGATGTTTCGTACTTGACTGTTTCATCCTCCAAAACTTAAGAGGCTGTCAACACCCAATGTCCTTGAAATTGATGTTTTTTTTTTGTCAAGTAAGAAAAACATATGTTCATATTAATTATATTTCAAAGACCGTGGTTGTACTCGATACACGATTGAACGAAATCGGCTCGATAGAAAATAATTGCAAAGATTGGTCTTAAAATCACAATTAAACGGTTTTATGTCTTTACTGTTTTGACTTATGGGTCTGCAATTAAAATCACAATTTCAAAACATTTATATCTAAACCGTGGTTGAGTAAAATATTACACTAATAATCCACTTTTTTTTTATTTAAATATTTTTCTTATTATTCCCTTGCCCAGGCCCAGTAACATGCAACAGTGCTATCTCATTTACTCCGATACAAATAGACAGTGTGCGCGCTTTAGGTATTGACAGCCTCTTAACCAAATGTAGTACTAAAAATTGAGGTCTAAATGGTAATAAAATTATCTGTGTCAGACGTTGCGTTTTAGGCTAATTGATGTCAGTTTTGACCATACCATGCTTCTCTTTGCGGCCTAGTAAATTAGGCCGTTTTTGCGAATATTGGAAGTGCTAGTGCCTTAAGAAATAAAAATATCCAAAAAAGCATGTTTTTCTTTTTTTGATATTTCATTAATTATTTATAATGATGAGATGACGGGTGACAGAAAGATATGGAAGAAAAAGACATGCTGCGCCGACCCCAAATGAATGGGATAAGGGCAAGCGAATGATGATTAATTATTTATAATAATCTGTGTTGCAAAAATCATTGGTCTAGCTTCAAAAACCACGGAGGAAACAGTCGAGTAATGGACGGTTACAGTTTATGGTTCAATTTCTAATGGTTAATGTTAATTTCATTAACGTTTCGGTCTATACTGGTTAAGAGCGATCGAACCGGTGTGGTGTTCTGGATGGTTACAAGTTCAAGTCTTGCCCAAAGCAGTTAATATTTCAATTTTTTCTTTAATATAAAAATACATATGTATATTACGTACGTTGTTTCATTTCTTTACAAATATATATTTTTAATTCATTTTCTTATTAGATTCATTTGTTTTGGAAACTTAACCAAGTTATTATAACTTTGTCTTCTTCTTTTCACGTACAATAAATATAATTGCAACTTTCTAAATATTATACCTTACTCAACTCAGCAACGCACTGATGGCGGAGGTTGCGGGTTAAAGTCCTGCCGAACGCATAACTTTTTTAAATTTTTTTTATTTTCTAAAATTTATATTACATTTTCCATTTTTTTTTTGCATCGAATTAAAATAAGTTGGAGAAGCATTCAAGCACCAATATATAAGTATTTGAAATAGAAATAGAAATAGAAATAGAAATTATTTATTGTCAGACCACAGGTAAAAATATAAAAGATGTTATTGGTAATATGTCCTTGTCCGTAGTCTACCACATTTATGGTGTACAATATTGAATGTCATGCACAACATGCAGTCAAGTTATTTACATTATTTACATACAACCTATAACGCAGTATTTTATACAATAAGGTCCCCAACTTTATGCCATTACGCTACATCTGTATATGTCAAGTTAATCATTATTATTATTACATTAATATTTTATAATTTGCCATTGTTATTTATAAAGTCAAGTGGAGAATAAAACATTTTGCTTAATAGCCATTCATTAAGTGCCTTTTTAAATCTAGTTCTGTCAAGGTTCTTAAATACATCCGGAATATTGTTATAAATCTTGATTGCCATGGAGAAAATGCTATTTTTGTAAAATGTCGATTTAGTTTGATGCGTATTTACGAGTCTGTACTCGTTTCTCAAGTTACGGTGGAATCTATCGTTCCTTTGATATAAATTAAGGTTATTTTTTACAAACATAGCAACTTCCTTGATATATAAACAAGGTAGTGGTAAAATCTTATATTTAAGAAAAAGAGGTTTACAGGAGTCTCTTTGAGATGCCCCACAGAGCGCTCTTACACATCGTTTCTGCATCTTAAAAACCTTTAGCCAGTCGGTCGAGTTTCCCCAAAAAATTATACCGTACGTGATGCTAGACTGAACGTAACCAAAATATGACATTAGTCCCGCTTTTTCCGATGCATTATGTATCAGCCTACGTATTGGAAAGACAAACTTTGAAAGTTTGGAGCATAGTTCGGTTATATGACATTGCCAATTACAATTACTGTCAAGTATGAGTCCAAGAAATTTAGTTGTCTCTGACTCTGTAATTGCGTCTGATTTATGCGATATGTTAATTGCCAAACCTGGCCTACGGCTTGTATGAAATTGAACAAAGTGAGTTTTAGACAAATTTATGCTTAATTCATTGTCAACCATCCAAGTAATGATATCATTTAGAGTCTTATTAATTTCAAGTTCATATTCCTTTGTTGTGCTTGAACATCTTATTAAAGCACTACTGTCATCTGCAAAGAGTACTACTTGATTGTTCGTGTGCTGTGGGAGATCATTTATATAAAATAGGAACAAGAGCGGGCCAAGAATATTGCCTTGAGGCACGCCTCTTGGATTAGGTCTGTATGCAGATCTTCTAGTTTCAATGGTATTGCTTTTGGAACAGTAGTAATTAATCTCAGTACATTGGAACCTATTTGAGAGATAACTTTTTATCCACTCGAGAGCCTGCCCTCGAATACCGTAATGGTCGAGTTTATCAAGCAATATGGAATGGTTAACGCAGTCGAAAGCTTTAGACATATCGGTGAAGATCGAGGATACATGTATTCGTTTGTCTATGCATTCATGAATAGTTTTCAGCAGTTGAAATACAGCAAGATTTGTAGACCTATTTCTTCGAAAACCACATTGTTCGTTTCTTAGTAGGTGGTATTTGTCAGAGTATTTGATTATTCTGTTATACATAAGTCGCTCAATCACTTTAGAGAATATTGGGATCAATGTTATCGGCCTATAATTGCCTAGCCTAGTTTTTTCCCCTTGTTTGAAAAGTGGTTTGATAATTGACTTTTTTAGTCTTTCCGGGAACATACCAGTTTGAAAGGACAGGTTTACTATATGCGCCAATGGGGTAGATATTAAAAATGCAGTATCTTTTATTGCTTCTGTACTTATATCGTCACAACCTACCGCTGTAGTATTGTTAAGTAATTTTATTGCTCTGAAAACTTCTTGAGGAGTAACAGGATAGAGATATATGCTAGTTACGTTATGATCTATGTTTTTACACCGGTTTTTGCCATCCATTATGGCATTAGGAAGTGAGTCAATGAAGAAGTTATTAAAGTGTGTAGCAATATGTTCTGGTTTATCTACTAATTCCCCATTGTGGTCTATCTGTTCTATCATACTTGGCATTTCATTGTGTCCCGTGTATTGTTTAATTATTTTCCAAGAAGCCTTACATTTATTCCTCGCACTTTCTATTAAATTATGATTAGCTTGCTTTAATGAAATTTTTACACATTTCTTTAACATGCAAGCATATTTTAAATATAATTCTTTTACACATTTTAAACCTTTATATTGATAATCCATGTATAAACATCTTTTGACTTTGCTTGATATCTTGATCCCTTTTGTTATAAACTTATTTTTATTCTTTGATTTAATTTTTATTTTTATTTTGGGAAAACATAAATCATAAAATAATTTAAATTCATTAATAAAATTATTATATGCGCTGTTTACATCCTCTGAACTGAGTACCTCTGAGAAGGATAAAGCTGTTAAACAATTTATGAATTTGGAAACATTTTCTACACTATGGTCTCTTTTATATACAAACCAGTATTTTGGCTGAAATTTTTGTCTTAATTTTAGTGTAATTGTTTGAGCAGTATGGTCTGAGAGGGCTAAATGATGAATTTTTGCCGTTCCATTTTTGAAATTACATAATATATTATCAATACTACTTTGTGTTCTATGTGTTATTCTAGTGGGTTCAAGTATCCGCGGGTATAAGTGAAACGTCCCTAACAGACTCTTAAACCAATTCTTTATGTTTGGATTTTTATTGTTTTTGTCCAGGATGTCTATATTAAAGTCACCACATATTATAATTTTATGCTTCTTGTAACATATTTTTATCAATAGTTTCTCTAGCTTTTCAAAAAATGAGTTTATATCACTATTGGGAGTGCGATATAGGCAGATCAGATACACTTTTTCGATTGGTAAAAATATACCGCAACATTCAAAGATCTTTTCTGTACCGAACGATTTAATGTCGTTGATAACTTGGAACTCTATGCCTCTCCTAACTAAAATACACGAGCCTCCCCTTTTTTCATTCTTTTTCCGTAACAAATCACTGTGCTTATCTTTCTTTCTGACAAAAATATCCGCCAATACATAGTCCTCCACTTGAATATTTTTTTCTAGGCCAAATGGCACAAAGTGTTCGGTAAGACATAGAACGTCAGGACATGCGGTCTGCTTCTCCAATTGACTCAGAGCAATGGTGAGTTGATCTAGCTTTCCCAAAACTCCCGCTATATTTTGATGGAAAACACAGAATTCCCTGTCTCTGAGTTGGATATTGTTTGAACATGGTGTTAGGCGGTTAGAATGGTTACTATGTTCATTCCTGCTCACGAAAAAACAAGTTTCTTTCCTC
Source organism: Cydia pomonella (assembly GCF_033807575.1). Lineage (NCBI taxonomy): Eukaryota > Metazoa > Arthropoda > Insecta > Lepidoptera > Tortricidae > Cydia > Cydia pomonella. The sequence goes on from NC_084719.1 coordinate 3,351,986, forward strand.
ATCACTTTGCGAATGCAAACTTATATTAATGGCTTGTTTGAGTCGAGGGAAGTAATCTGATATCTTTTTTTGTACTTTTTCATAGTTTCCCCTTAATATATTACGATTAGGATGTCGTGGAAAATAATCACATATTTTTTTTTGTACTTTTTTATAGTTTCCCCTTATTATATTCCGATCGCGATTGACATAATTGTTATAAGAAATAAACCTATTAATGTGACCTATAATATTTTTCATCCCCAAATTGTTAATACGTCCTGTCGTTTTCGAAAACATTTCAAAAGTGAGATCCAGGTTTGAATCGAATGAGAAGTGATTTTCATGAAATTTTATATTCTTATGTAATAAGTTGTTGAATAACTCAATCCTAAAATTATACAATGGTTTACCACAAATATAAGTAGGATATACAACAATTATATTTGTATTTTTGATCTGATATAGAGTATCAGCAATACATGTTACTAGGTCATCGTAATTTTCAGTTTCATAAAAGTTCTCTTCACCTACTATAAGGACATAATAATCTGACAAAGTTAAGTTCTTTACATGAAATTCAGTTTGCCGCAGTATTTGCCTGATTCCTGCACCAGGCGTTACAAAATGACAATAGCTGTAATTATCTAAGGTTGCATTCCTCCAAATGTTCGTTATGTAACTGTTTTTGATGTTGCTGGCTATAACTAATCTGTTTTTATTTGAGTTATTTTTGAATAATGAATTAAATTGATTACATTTTACAGGTGAGTTGGTTTTAGTACTACTAATAGGTGACGTTTTCTTTGGCGGATCCGGGTGTACATTTTCTTGTATGTTGTTCATATTGGTTTCGCCGGTGTTCTCATTGTTAGTTTGTGTACTGCTAGACGAACCAGGTGACGCGTTCTTCGGTGTGCCCGGCTGAGAAATTTTAGCGCCACCATAATTACAGTCCTGGCTTTTCTCAATGTTTTTCATAATTTCCTGGAGTTTGGCAAGTTCATGGTGTGCCTTAAGTAATTCAGTTTCCAAGTCTTTAATCTGACGTTCCATAGCGGTAACTTTGGCTGAGGTTTCTGGTTGTAGGTTAGAGTTTGTAATTGGGCTACATGACACACTTTTGCGAGATTTTCTTGACTGTTGTGGGGATTTACATATGTTTTTAAGAGTACAGATTTCCCGCATGAGTTTTTCATTTTGACGTATACATTCATTTTTTTCCAAGATAACGTTTTGAAGCTCATTGTCAGTGACAGACAGGTCCAATTTCAGCCTTTCGATTTCAATTTTTAATTCTGATACTATTCCAATATCATTACTTAAATCGAGACTTTTTGACATGGTGTCGTCCAAAATTTGAAGACAGTCACCACCTTGAGTTAGTGATTCGCTGGATCTCGATTTAATTACCGAGGCTACCTGTTGTGGACCGTTATGCAGGTCATTCCTTCCGTCTTCAGTTTCTGTATCAGAAGTGGAAGTTGGCGCTAGTGGCGTATTCATTGTGCTTTTTAGAGGCGATTCGCAATCTTGAATAAAAGATTTGCTACATCCTGACTCGATAGGAGATAATTCCTGTTGCGGGGAATTATTATAGTAATTATTTTTGTTTTCAGTTTTTGTATTGGCAGTGGATGTATTGGCAGCGGTAGTTGATGCTGGTGGTGTACTGGTTGCATTCTTTAAAAGTGTGTTTTTCTTCCTCAAAGTAATATTGTTGTCATCGAAGCTTTTAGTTGAGTTGACTATTTGCTTTTTGATATGAGCAGAGTTAGTATTTTTTGTTGTACGACATGATATACAAATCCAGGATTTTTTACTTTCGGTTGTCATGAGCTGGTAAAGTTTTAATGATTTTACAGCGCAATTTGAATGAAAATTCTTTTTACACTTTGAACATTGTAGCGCATCCTTGTCATTTATGCATTCCTTACATAAGGCACAATTTTGCGACATCCTTCCGTGCGTAGTAGTAATAGGGTAGCTAATCGTATGCTAGTGAGCGCTGTCGCACTTAATAAGTGTTGTTTGTTATTGTCGTAGTATTTCTATATATCAACAGATGGCGCTTGTTGCTGAAGGTTGTTTAAGATATCTATAAGTACGCTCGAATGTCTATGGCAGTGTAGCAACACTGAGTTGTTTGCTTCAGGTTGGTATTAGTGAACACATGTCACTGTCAATGCAACATCCAATAGTATTCAGTGAACAGCTGTTGTATCGTTGTCTTATTTGAAGAATAATCAGTTATTTTCCCGTTTTATATTCAAAATATGTGTTTACTCAAAGTTCAAGGACAAAATAACTTCTCACCTTATGTATATTGTTCAGTGCGTGCTTCAAAATCACTGTTGGAATGTTCTTACTGGTGGTATGTAGCTTGGTTATGTTTTTTGGTGCACTTTCACTGGTTTTAAACGTGTTTATTTAATATTCCGCTATTAAAATTATTCGACGATGTCTCCATACTTGTTTACTTGGCTAGGGTTGCCAGCGAAAGCCAAATTTGTCAATAACAAGTATTTTTACGCAATACTATTTAATTTTATTTCAGTATAAACACACACCTCGACACAATATACTCGTAATTGGAAGCGATGATCCATGCTGCGCTCGGCTCGGTTCGCCGTGACGGTTTTGTAGTCTTCGTCGATAATGTTATTTATTTTATCACTGTCTGAAAAGTACAAAATAAAAGGTAAAGGTAATAGTTATTTACGATACAAGTGCGAAAAATGGAAAATTCGTAACGAGCGGCGATAAATTAAAACACAACCGATGGGAGTATTTAAATCGAAGTTGCGAATTACCTAATCGCACATGTATCGTACAGTCAGCATCAAAAGTAGCGGATGAAACAACGCGCCAAAAGTATCTGATATTCTGGATAACTTCTCCAAATATAGATAAATTTCTAAAATTCGCGCTCAAAAGTACATCTTTTACAGTCTTAGTTGTTCTATATTATAGACATCATTTTTTGTTAAGCCGTTACAGAATGGTAGATACTTATGAAACGTTATTTGATCCGCTACTTTTGATGCTGACTGTACAACCACACAAGTGCGGAAAAGTAGCACCATATGTACTGTAAAATAGTTTTACTCCTTTTGGCGTGGAAACACTCGGCCCGTGGGGTCCCTGTGCCCTGTATTTTTTGGGGCTTTGTCAAAGAGGCTGGTGACGCGACTGCGGACTGTAGACTTGGCAGCTTCCTCGCAGAGCGCATTAGTATTGCAATTCAGCGGGGTAATGCTGCCAGCATCTACGGCACCTAACCGAGGGGTGAATTTTAATTTATGTTTAGGGTTTTTTCTAATTACTAATTAAAAAGAAGAGTTATTATGATTTAGTTTAGTTTATAAGTTTTGACACAATATGTATGTATCTTCTTCTTCCTGGCGTTGTCCCGGCATTTTGGCACGACTCATGGGAGCCTGGCGTCCGCTTGAAAACTAATCCCAAGATTTGTCGTAGGCACTAGTTTTTACGAAAGCGACTGGCATCTGACCTTCTAACCCAGAGGGTAAACTAGGCCTTATTGGGGTTAGTCCGGTTTCCTCACGATGTTGTCCTTCACCGAAAAGCGACTGGTAAATATCAAATGATATTTCGTACATAAGTTCCGAAAAACTCATTGGTACGAGCCGGGGTTTGAACCCGCGACCTCCGGATTGCAAGTCGCACGCTCTTACCGCTAGGCCACCAGCGCTTTTTAACAACAACAACAAATGAGATAAATAAATATTAAATAAATAAATATTATAGGACATTATTACTTACACAAATTGACTAAGTCCCACAGTAAGCTCAATAAGGCTTGTGTTGAGGGTACTTAGACAACGATATATATAATACCTATATAAATATTTATAAATACTTAAATACATAGAAAACACCCATGACTCCTGAGTGTTCCTGAACAAATATCCATGCTCATCACACGAATAAATGCCCTTACCAGGATTTGAACCCGGGACCATCGGCTTCGTAGGCAGGGTCACTACCCTCTAGGCTAAACTGGTCGTCGAATGGAATGAGATGATAATATATTAATTTCTCTATATGTAAAACAATTAGTCTGTTACATATACCGTTTATCGCGAACTGTTATATATAGATCTTTATTTGGAAAAGTATTCCACAGTGGCAGATACTTTTGTTTCATCCACTACCATTGATGGTTACTGTACACCTAAAAAATTCAAACGTATTTTTTCTGGCATTACCCGTTGCCGTTACGCAAAAAAACATCAGCGTCACAATACCCCCTCAAAGCCGCAAAGTTGTTTGCAACTACTTTATCCCACTTCATCCACAAACGCGGTTAAAAACAAGATGGCCAAAGGAAATGAAATCCCTTGCTACAATGGACTGAAAAAGGCTGGTCTAATGAGCTGGGTTGTGCTCTTATTTCGAAGTCGGTGAATTCACAGAGGATTATTATTTAACCAAACCGAGGCGAGTGCTCTCGCTGGGAAATGAGTAAAAGATATTTGAGTCGTAGATGAACGGATTTTTGTTTAAAAGAGCGAAAATTTTTAGTTTTTAGTATAGTGTAGAAATTAGACTTCATTTACAAGGGCAGACCTTAAACTAAATAAATAATATTAAATATTATGAGACATTATTACACAAATTGACTAAGTCCCACAGTAAGCTGAATAAGGCTTGTGTTGAGGGTACTTAGACAACGACATATGTAATATATAAATACTTAAATATATAGAAAACACCCATGACTCAGGAACAAATATCCATGCTCATCACACGAATAAATTCCCTTATCAGGATTTGAACATCGGCTTCATAGGCACTACCCACTAGGCCAGACGGGTCGTCAAAATAAGTATTATCAGAATTCCCTTTGAGTACAAACTTCAAGGTCAAGTAATCCCTTGGAATCCTTAACCATTTCTCCGAACTCATACGTAAAAGCATTTTCCCCAAGCCTAGCCATTATAACATAATGGTTACAAACCCGCAATCGTTCTACAACTCTCCGAAACTACGATATAACGACGACTTAAGCCCGTTTTTTGTTCCCATCCATCGTAGATTAAGAGCTGGCCCCGGAAAATGGTGCATGATTAGAAGTTAAATACCATTCAGTTGTCGGACGTTAAACCGTCAACATTTCCAGTATCTCCTGAGGATGCCTCGTAGAGACCCGGACCCGCGTACGTCCTTAAACTACGTCCAAAAGAGAGGTATGGGCATTGTGAATGTCATCTCCCTTTGTGTGGCAGGGCACAGCCAGTGGATGTCATTACAGATCTAGAGCAGAGCCCAACTGGGGAAGTATCTCCACCTTACAGAATACCGCAGCCAAATAACACTAGACCCTACTCATAGTGTTGTGTTCCTGCCGGTGAGTAAGGTTACCAGAGCTCAACTTTGGGTCGGCAACGCGCATGTAACTGGAGTTGCAGGCGTACATAGGCTACGCAGACTGCTTACCATCAGGCAGGCCGTATGATTGTTTGCCAACGACGTAGTTTAAAAAAAAAGAGGCGAAACACGTGTCCAGTTTTGTACTTTTGGTGGTGGGCTGTTATATTTATTTGCGTATTTATTTTTCTTTTTGCGGTGGGAGGGTGGGAACATTATTTGCATGTCAAGATACGCAAATAAGTATAACAGGTTAGCACCGATTGGCTAGCGCGTTATCTTTTCCCGGATTAGCAAAGTAATATTTTTTGTTTTAATTAGTATGGGTTTCCGCAAAGTAACGCCTGACCTGTACCCCTAGTGTAAATAATTTCGATTTCGAAACGTGACGTACGCGTTTGCGTTAAGTCTCATTTTGTATGGGTTTTTGAACAGCGCGCCAAGCGGGACGTTTTGGAAAGTCAAAAATCTCATACAAAATGACACTTAACGCAAACGCGTACGTCACGTTTCGCTGTCGAAAATATTTACACTAGGGGTACTGATTCTATTCATCATGATTAGAAAATCAACCTAACTAGTAATTCACTCTAGTTAATTCATTATATACTATCCTTTGTACTAGATCTAAGCAACTTGCAGCTGATAATATTCAACTTCAACATGTATTCAGCAAATAGGCCACAAGGGCACTTTTACACGTCAACAAGGAATTTACATTCAAGCAAAAACAAGCACAACAATTACAAAAAATAATTAAAATAATAAAAATAAAAAACTCAAACAGATACAAAAAAATAATCTAAAATCGGCGGAGGATAGAAAGTCAGACCGGTAAAACTTTAGTTTTGAGTCCTTTATGTAATTCGTCGCAATCCTAATATTATCTTATTGACCGAAGCGTTTACTCAAGCCTTTGATGAAGGTCTCCGTTTTAACTTGGGCATTTTGCTTTCGTATGTCCGGATGTTCTCTACAAGATGCAATTTTTAACCGATTCTCTTGAAATTGTGTGACCAGATTCTATGATGAAATAATTTTATTTTGTCGATCCAGTTTTTGTAAACTGGATGTGCGGAAATTGGCATAAACTCACTCAACGAACTAAGTATTTCTCACTTTTACATTTTCTAAGCGCAAGGTCTACAGCTCATAGAGCCACTAGTTTATAGACAGTGTCGGTTCTACATTTTATCATTAGAATGAATAATATAAGACATTGAAATGAAATGATAAATAAATAATTATTTTATAAATATTATGGGACTATCTTACCCTGCTCACACAAATAAACCTTAGTCCACAGTAAACTCAGTAAGTTTTTGTTGTGGGACCACGACACATATAACAGATAGATATATATTATATATAAATACCTAAATCCATAGACAAACATTCATAACTAATGAATAAATGTCTGTGATAAACGTAATAAATAAATAGCCCTTACCAGGTTTCGAACTTCGTAGGCGGAATCACTACCAAATATGCTATGAAGCCGTCTAACCTTACATCTTTCAACTGGTTTCATCGATGAATAGCTGCAAGATGCCTGGAACTGCAAAAAGAAAAGTCAAACTGTCTAGTTTCGTTGCTCTCGCAATAGTAAACTATTTTCCGGTGCTAACTCTCCGGCTATAGGGACCTCGGTTAGTGTGAACCAGTCCCCCCAGACCCGTTTACGAACCCTGTTGTTCGCGTAATGGCGGCTTCTTAAGCTTAGCTGTCTTCGTAAACGCACTCGTAACTGTACAACTTAAAATAAACCTTATTAGATACTGATAAGATTCGGTTTAGAGTGATAGTTGGGAAAAATTTATTAGTTTTCGCTGGAGATAAAGAATTTTAGAGCTGTGATAGTTTATTTTGAGTTTTGTTCAATTTATTTGATGGAATGATCGAGAGGCAATTTGCTGAAGCTTTTGAAATAGTTGTTAAGGAAAATTGGAGTTTATTGACGTGTCAAGTGTAAGTGAGAGACGAGAGTTTTTGTTCATGTCATTGTTCAGTTTGGTACCTATTAAACGTGCCAATCTTTGGGGTTTCTATCCATTTATTTTAATGTTAACGTCTTTAGAGTAGATATCACGTTTGACGATCTTCATAATGTGATTTATTTACATCGACAAAAAATAATTTTGGTAATTCTACATGTTTACTTATAGTCATTTTTTAAAAGTGTATCATCTAGTCATTCAGTACCCCTAGTGTAAATTTGATCGACATCATAACGTGACGAACGCGTTTGCGTTAAGTCTCATTTTGTATAGGATTTTGAGTTTCCAAAACGTCCCGCTTGGCGCGCTCTTTCTAAATCCAATACAAAATGAGACTAAACGCAAACGCGTACGTCACGTTTCAAAATTTTTACACTAGGGGTACTGTTGTTTGTTTATAAAGATTACTGATAACTTTAGTTACGAGTAATAAACATTTATAAGCATATTTTAAGAAAATATTCAGTATTCTTCTGGAACTCTAAACAAAAAAATGTTGAATACATGAAATGAAATGAAATGAAAAATAATATAAATGTAAATTATTACATTTTTACATGACTGCCCAAAAAAAGAATGTATTGTTCAAGATTTTACTTGGACATTGTGAAACAGGCCCTAAAAGTAGATCTCAAAAATGACTCCACGTGTATTGTGCCGCGTTCAGCGTTCATTTTTGTATGTATGTACGTGAGTTTCTTATTTGTATATTTATTTCTTATTTTCCGGTATTTGAGAATTCCTAAAATCTTGTACAACAAAACTTCAAATTTCTAAGCATGAGACGGTAGGTAATTTGGAATAATATTCTTGGCTCCTTATAACCGAAAAATAAGAACTGTGTTGAAATAATCTGGTCATATCTTTGCCTTATAGCCTAGTTGGTAGTGAGCCCAGAGTTGGTACCCAGCCAACGGAGTAGGAGATCTCGGGTTCGAATCCAGTAAGGGCAATTTCTTGTGTGTTTTTATCACAAATATTTATTCCTGAGTGTTATGAATGTTTTCGATGTATTATAAGTATTTTTATATACTTATTTACTCGTAATTAGTACTTTTACTGAGCTTACTATGGGAGTAGGTCGATAACGATATGTATAAAATCGTTATATTTAATTTATTTAATTAAGTTATTTATTTATTTTGAATGTGGGAGATCCATATAGTGTAAGTAGGGTACAACAAATCTTAAAATTAAATCTTAATATTAAATTAATTATCTATTTATACCGGCTTACATTTTTAGGGCATTCGATGTCATAATAAATAGGGTTCACTTTTAAAAGAATCATTCTGTATAACATCGAGGGTAACATTTTGAATAACATCTTTTAACGTTTCGCTGAATAAGGCTTTTCAAATTTATTCGCTGCGAATTCTGCAGTCGTCAGATCCGAAACCGTTAACTCGAAGAGTAAATTTGAACTAAGAACACTAATTTAAAAACCAAGCGATCCCTGTAAACAGCCAGCTACTGCATAACTTGGGAGTTTACAACAATGGCGCTGAAACCAACTTTAAAATACACTTCCCATGTCCTTATTAAGGTCGGATAAAGTCTATAATCCTGCAATTATCAGGTAAACGATTGCGAGTAGGATTTTCTTCCTATTTTGTTTAAGCATTCGATTTCGCTTTCTGCACTGGAGTTAGAGTCTAAAGTCGTGTGATTTGACTTTAAAGGAGAAAATTGGTGGAAAATACATGAGAACTCTCCGCGCCATCGCATAGCTTCTTATTAAAATGAATTAAGGTTGATAATGGCTTGGTCGGGCGGTAAATGGTTGGTAGCAATAGGTGCATTTACGGAGGTCGGTACAGTATTTGCATTGTTAATACCCTGATTCAATATTATCGACGTGCTGTCGTTAAGCCAGTCAAGTGTTGTTTTAAATATTAAATTTGCTCGTTTTAAACGAGTATTACGTTCCACAAATGGTGTTACTACTATATTTTAGACCTATTTACCCAGTGTGATTTTATTTGCTGTAAATCATGCACATACAAATACAAATACAAAATTCTTTATTTCCTTAAAATACACATGGCTATGATTTATTAGGGAATGGAGCCGCCCGGTAAGCAAAGAATTGCCTGTTTTGGGAGACACCGCTCTTCCCTACGTTAACAACAAAACAACAAGTAAACTATTTATACAACATATGAAAACCTAAAAATCTAAAAGTATAATTTCTAAATATAAAATAAAAACAATGAGCTTAAACGTTAGATACCTATGCTTATAAATTAAGTATTAATTTTTAAGACTTATTTTATTGTATTATAAATATAACTAACTTAAATATGATAGTAGCTGTGTGTGTGTGTGTGTGTGTGCTAGCTTTGCGTTTTAATGGAAGTCGGTAATATGTAGTTAAACATAGGCTAATACCATCTACATACCATATTGAAAGTATTGAAACTTCCTAATCTATTAGTAAGGAGTGGTCTGGAAAAAAGTAGCAGCGAAGCTTTTTCTATCAGGCCAGTATAATGTGGTACTGATCTAACATGGATCTGAGATCACTCCAATATGAGATGACAATCACCTTTAGAGGACCTGCTGAATTGCGCATTATGTCAACCTTCATCGAAAAACGTCACTTTTGTCACTGACAGTCTGACTGTATCATATTGGAATGAGATCTAATAACTAAAACTTGAATCCAAAAAGGCCATTTTTGACACTGACGGATGGGTATCATATAAATTTCATATTGGTTTGAAATTTAATAACTAAAACTCGAATTAGCCTGTCAGTGCGACTAATTTGAAATAAAAATCAATATCTACCTTTTCGATATAAATGACAGAACAGGGGCATGAGTAAAATCAAAACACCGAGTCTTGATCGCTTTCATATCATTTAAAAAATATATACCTGAGGAAGTTAACCCTTGTTTTTATACTACGTCGGTGGCAAACAAGCATACGGCCCGCCTGATGGTAAGCAGTCTCTGTAGCCTATGTACACCTGCAACTCCAGAGGAGTTACATGCGCGTTGCCGACCCTAACCCCACCCCCCTCGTTGAGCTCTGGCAACCTTACTCACCGGCAGGAACACAACACTATGAGTAGGGCCAAGGGTTATAATTAATTATGTAAAAAACATTGCAAAAACTCCAATAGGTAAGCTAAATACATATCTTACTACAGTAGATAAGCTTCTCCGAATGAACAGAAATGGTTTAACTTTTGAATGAAAGCATGTTTTAATTAAGGGTAACAAATGAGTAAAAAAAGGCACATTAAATCTGAAACTGCCCAATGGTGAATTGTATCAAGTCTTCTAGTGTAAATCTTCGATCTTTTAGTTAATCGGTGTAGATCGAAACAATTATTTTATTATCAAAGTGCGATGTGTAGTGAAGGGAGCTTTATAATTGTAACGTCTTTCATGTTTGCAATAAAGATTCATCAAACTGTTGTTTTAATAATTTTGTACAAATATTAATTTTAATTTAACTGTACTTTTATATAGATTGCAATTTAATTTCAATTTATTATATGGTCATTGAGATTTTATCTGTTTTCATTATCATTATAATTTTTTTTGAACATGTTCATTTTTATGGTTGTTTATTTGTATTTAAATTTTAAAATGTTGACATGTATGTTTAATTTAAATGTAGCAACCTTTTTTTGTATAATCTATGGGTATATTAGCCTGCCGTAAACATTTTTAATTGAATTGATTAGCTAATACAATTTTTTCGAACCACTCTTTTTTTTTTAAACCCAAAAACCCAAAGAATCTTTGAACTAACCCAAGTTGCAAAGGACTCTAAAAGCTAATAATTTACGTTTATATTGTAGTTTAATGGTTTGCAAGTGACAAGGAAGTGTTATGGTGTGGTGCCGTGACCAGGATACATTTTTCATGATGACAAATTGCATTTACCTTTAAATTTGTTTTTGGACAAACAAATCTAACGCGTGTCGCAACCAGTGTACCAAGCGTGCTATAACGTGGTATACAATTTCTTCTAATAATATACTACTGTTGGCCCCTGGCTGATAGAACAAAATAACAACATGAAATTAAGAAAACAGACAAAGTTTTGTCATACAAAAACAAGCGAGTTGCACCTGACGCAAATGAGCATCATACCTATTTACTACGCGAACGGAGTACCTAAACGTGTATGATACATCGATAAAAACTCATATATAACAAGTTTTAAGCGAGATTTGTGAAAATATATTTGCAATAAGTATTAAGTTTAAGCAAGTTCAAAACTTATTAATAATACGTTTAATCCTATTTGCTATACAACTTATTATTATTGAGTAAAGAAACTGATGTATGAAGCACTCTAAGCTTACTTATTTCTCTATGGTATGACAAAATAGTTATTACTATTTCGCAGCGATGGAATACATATACGAGTAGACGAAGCTCTCAGTACTTTAACTTCGAAAAACGTACTGGACTGACACTTATTTGACACATATCACTGATAGTTATTCCTTCTCCATAAATCTACCCTGCCCGCAGTTTTGAATACTATCCAATACACCATTTTCCTGTATTGAAAAAAAGAGTTGTGATTGGTCAGTGAAAGTTCTGGGTTGCTAAAATACTGGCAATGCAATACTTGACGTAGTCAACATGCACGCAGTTGAGACGCTCGCGGCACAATACACGTGGAGTCATTTTTGAGCTCTACTTTTGACTTCTATAATAGTATTAGAAATAAATCCGATTGGTCTAATTATAAAATGGAAGTGCCTCTTTAACTTTGCTCAACCCGTTACCATCAAGATGTCGTCTCTTTGACTTCCCCAATCCAAGTGAACGAGTCTGTACAACACTCTCCTTACCTTCCGCTTACCCCTACCACTTCCTAACTAACGTGTTGCCAGGTAAGTCATGAAACATTACCCATTACTCTCACATTAATTTAGGTATTTTCGGAATGTTGCCAACGTAATGGCTCCTCTACATGATGGCCCAGCGTAGGCCAGTCCTAGGGACGCATTTATGCGTTAGAGGGAGCAAGTGATATTGCTATCTCATTTCACCGCATAGCTGCGTCCCTTGGACTGGCTTACGCTGGGCCATCGTGTAGAGGAGCCCTTTAATTCATATTTGCTTACACTATTTAGTATTATTATTAAGAAATCATGACATTAGTCATTCTAGTTCGTCATCTTTGCACTAGACACTATTCTGTGGGAGCATCAGAAATCCTTTATCAGAATTTTCATTTAGATATTTTAAGGCATATGCCTACGAGGCAAAATCAGGATAATAATGCGCCTAGCATAACATGACAAACTATTATTTTGGATCCAAGGGACTAAAATAATGGATTATCGCAAATCCCGGTTCAAGGGTACTAATTATTATCAATTGGGGACTGAGCAAACCGATTCAAATGAATTTATTAGCCTTACCCATGGGACCTCTGATGATGTTACAATCGCTATGAAACTCAAGCGAGTTCATTGAGCATAGATCAGAAATCACCTCGTTTAAAAAGGATCTTATTAGAAATGATTTGCGGTCACCATAGATCTACAAAGTACAATATTGACGGTCAAATGTCAAAGTTACGACCAAAATCGGAATAAGACATGGGAAATAAAGAATTCAAAAATAAAATTAGATTGCTTAAATTATGTGCTTTACGGCCCGATTCGAACTTTAAGATACATCAAATATCGTATCTAGATACGATATGATTCGGGTATGGAATGTCAGTGTCAAAAGTGACGTTTTTGTTTGAAGAATAAAAACGGAACGGAATAATAGGGAAAAATATTTGACGTATTTAAAAATTCGAATCGGGCCGTTAGTACCCGCTGTTCTAAACAAAGTAAAGGCAAAAAAATAATATTCGTATCAACATGAAATTTAGGTTTATAGAACTTTATTTTCTCAAAGAAGTTATACATTTCAATTCAGAGAAATTTAGCTAATACAGAAATAAATTATAAGTAAGTATAGCGAGTGGGTACTCACTGACACAGCACTTAACTAAAACTTAAATCTAATTAAAAACTACAGCGTATGTTTGGTTGTTAAACAAAACAAAGTTTCTTACGCGCACAACGCGTCAGAAACCCCTTTAGTGTAATAAATTTGCTTTTCTAACCTAGAGATTTTACAGAAGGTGATCATCATCATCATCATCATCTCCTAGCCGTTTTCGACCACAGCGACTGCGTTCTACCGCAGAGAGCGTCGCTGGTGCGCTCTCAGGTGACTGATATAGCCAATTTTTGCAGCAAATGTACGACCACACTCGTTGCAAGTCAGCACCCCTCCGACATAATTGTAAACAGAATTGTTGACAGAAGATTGTTGACAGAAGGTGATAGAACCACACCCGACTGGAGGCGTATCGACATTAAAATGGAATTCTAAAGTGACGTAAGGCGAACAAAACGTGCTAAGCTGCGTAATCTAATGATTTAAATGTGGATTTCCAACACAGAAGGGTTATTATATATGCTTCAAGTGCAGTTAGGTCCATTTTCCAACAGAAATCCTGATAGAATAGTCCTTATTGCACATTAAACGTAAGGATCTTTCTGTGTTGGAAAGCCACATTTAAATCATTAGATTAAACAGCTTAGCGCTTTTAGTTCGCCAATATGAAAGCCACAAATATGAAATATATCTATCTGTGCATTAGATTTAATTTAGCATCTACTCTCGCACCGCGTTGGCTACTGAACTCCATTCGCCAGCGCTCGTCTATCAGTTTTAATGAACAACTAACAAATAATTAGCTTAAATAATTGATGGCTTGATGAAAATTACAATTTAGTGCTACAGACTATTAGATGTTGCGGTTATGCTAAAACTAATATTGGATATTTAATATATTAGTAATATAATATCCGATATTCAGTAATTAATTTGTTTTATGGTAAACACTTTTAATTCCAAATGTGTTTCTTATGTTTTGTGGGGATCATGGTTTATTATAGGAATTTAAAATATTTTATTAGATACGGGCACGTCTGAAAATATAGGTGCGGACGATAAAGTGCCAATAATCTGTATATACCTTATTATATGGGCAATAAGGTCGTGTATACATATTTTTAAGACTTTTTGTATCGATATTTTCAGACGTAACTGTACATTACACCTTAATATACCTAATAATGCAAGCTTTGTTTAGTACCTAAGTATTCATTGTGCATTCGGTCGATGTAAGGGAATAAAATTTTGCGATTCAAATTTTGAAATCCTATATAGGTACGTACCTATGTAGTTTGGTATCTATATTTTACGTTGCTTTGTATCTATTTACTAAGTTGGTTTTGACGAATAAGGATTTTTTAAATGTTTATGCTTTGGACCCGGGTATGTCCTTAAACTACGTCCAAAAGAGAGGTATGGGCAATGTGAATGTCATCTCGCCTTGTGTGGTAGGGCACAGCACAGCGGATGTCATTCCAGATCTAGAGCAGAGACCGACTGAGGAAGTACCGCAGCCAAATAACACTTGACCCTACTCACAGTGTTGTGTTCCTGTCGGTGAGTAAGGTTGCCAGAGCTCAACGAGGGGGGTGGGGTTAGGGTCAGCAACGCGCATGTAACTCCTCTGGAGTTGCAGGCGTACATAGGCTACGGAGACTGCTTACTGCCTAGGGTAAGTAGGGTTATGTGACTGCTACATAATGAAAGGCATATTAATACAAGAGTGCGTTTATGAAACGAATGAAATGAGTTTCATAAAAGGATCACACGAGTATTTTAATTATGTTTAGTTACATACACTGCTTTATTTACATTAATATCATAAACATCAACAAAACAAAGTAATTTTATACTATACCAATTAATCGACAAAATGGCGGCAATTTAAACTATTTCGCGCATGTCACGCATCCGTTGTTTTTTTTTACTCAGAGACAAACTAGAGTCGGGCCAACTGCCATATCGTTCGACATCAAGTAACGAGCGAATTTTTTAGCAACTAACACTTCATTTCGAGTAAAACGTCATCTCGCTCGACTGATATTAGAATAGAGTCCCAATCAAATTTCTTTGTTTCTCAGAGGTGTTCTAAATTTGAATGTAATTATCAGTTATTGATAAAGTAAAATATAAATTACGATGTAGGTACTTATAGATACAAGTTTGTTAATATAGACCGTTAGTTTATCGTTTCTGAATATAAGTATGGGTAGGTTATGATATATGTGGATGTTGATAAAATATATTACATATATACCTAGATTATTTTTATTGTCTAAGAGTCAACTGTTTAACGGATTTATATGCATGAGAGAATATTCTATTTGTCTAAGTATTGCTATCGTCATAAACCTTAATATGTATGTATGTATATACTTTATTGTACATAGAAATAAAAACACGAAAAACACAGTTACAGAGTAAATTAAATACAACAAAGGCGAACTTATCCCTGTATGGGATCTCTTCCAGTTAACCTTTGAGAAAATGTGTAAAACACTAGACCCAACTCATAGTGTTGTGTTCCTGTCGGTGACTAAGGTTACCAGAGCTCAACGAGGGGGGGCGGGGTTACGGTCGGCAACGCGCATGTAACTCCTCTGGAGTTGCAGGCGTACATAGGCTACGGAGACTGCTTACCATCAGGCGGGCCGTATGCTTGTTTGCCACCGCCGTAGTATAAAAAAAAAAAAACAGAAGTAACGGGAATGAATGACAAATACAAACAAATTGTACAATCACTGAAATTAATGAAATGCACGTTTTGAATACACATTGATACAAATATACATAGATAGAATAATAACCATAAAATAATGCATATATATATATATATATATATATATATTATTAATTTCAGTGATTGTACAATTTGTTTGTATTTGTCATTCATTCCCGTTACTTCTGTTTTTTTTTATATACTACGTCGGTGGCAAACAAGCATATATATATATATATATATGTATGCATTATGTATTCCATTATGTGAAATGTACCTTTCATTCGCTAATTTTACTCTTGTCTTTCAAAAGACGATACATCCCAAAAGCTTGTTTCAACCGTTAGCAATGTAAATAAACATTTTCATGCTAATGCAGACAAAACGTAGGACGGCGATGAATAATATATGTCCCGGAAACAAAGCGGCTCGTTCGAGAATTACCGCGCTTATTAACGGCAAGGGAAACTTGGTCACCGTTGGGACAAGGTCCCGTGGGACGTTTGAGAGTCCCTGGAAAACCCGGCCAAATTTCACCTTCTCATGCAAATGGAGTTTAATTCTCATTTTAAAACTACGGGTTGGATTGTAATGAAACTTTGCACATATAATGATATGAGGTATATCGAGTCCTGGAATTTTTATTTTATATAACTCCAGTTTATGAAACAAACGATTTAGAGCAAAAACAAGCTTTGTATGAAAAAAGTAAGTTCGCTGTATTTTTTTAACTATGACATCTGAAGCTACATAAACTAATTACAGGACTAGATATACCTTATCCTATTGTAAGTACAAAGTTTGTTGCTTAAAAATGAGAGCGTAACTATTTTGTACAGTGCTTGTTGGGGATCTGACTACAAAGAGAAGACAGAGAGAAAACACCCATGACTCAGGAATAAAATATCTATGCTCATCACACAAATAAATGCCCTTACCGGGATTTGAACCCAGGACCATCGGCTTCATAGGCAGGGCCAGACCGAGCATCAAGTCGCAACAGTTCGCTGCAGTTCTGAATGTCAACTTTATACTGCTACAGTTTTCTTCCGAATGTCACCTACAATCTACTCCTGCGCCTGTAGCACGATCGCATTTTCATCACTTGTCACTATGCCTGTCACTTTCTAACAAGTGTATAAGTGCGAAAGTGAAAGGTATACAAGTGATAAAAATGCTACCGTGCTGCAGCCGCTGGACGGATAAAAGTTTCTTCTTAATTTCATAAAATTTAATATCGTTTTAGCTCCAATATAGTCTTATATTGAGAATACTCTGGTGACGTGAACTCTTTTAGTTCGTCTGGTATTTCTCGAAAGATGGTGCAATAAAAATGGGGCTGCTTTTTATAAAGACGTTTTTATTGAACAGAATAATAACGACGAACCTGACACAGATAAAAATCTTAATTTACTTTAAAAGACCCAGCACCTACTTAATCTTTCTGGGTTAGCCCATTGCTTGACTAGAAAACAATGTCTAAATAAAGTCCGCCATTTGTAAATTCGCCTTTGTAAATATATCTTGTGTTATACTTATATCTCTCGCTGTGTTATTGTGTACAAAAAAGCGTTTTCTGCTACGACTACAAAATGATTCGAATTATTCGATATACAAATATCGTATTTAACTCTCATAATATGACGTCCGAAAAATCGCGGGAAACTTCAGGATGAAAATAACCCAGGACCGGGATAAGTGGCGTACAAAGAGAGGCCTATGGCCTATGCTCAGCAGTGGGCGTCTGGAGGCTAGAATTATGATGATTATATTTATTACGCTCTTTCTACGGTTTTTTTTTTTTTTTTTTTTTATTTAAGGTTTACCAACAGATACAACACTACAAAAAATACAGATAAAAACCCAAAAATACATAAAAATATATTTAAAACTAAAATAAAATAATAAAAAATATCATTTATTTTCAGGCATCTAAGCCCCATAGATACATACGTCACATACTAACATACATACAATAATAATAATAACCACAACTCACGGGTTGTTAGTCACTCGCGCGACATGTGTTGGAGACTTAAATCGACCGGGATGTGGATCGTGATTACCTTTTACGCCCACACAACACAACTTCTACAGAACTTAGACACCCATCCGCTATCTTCAGTTACTCGTGAATAAGATGCTACTGCGTTGAAATATCGGGAGTTCGAAAACAATACAAAAGGTAATCACGGTCCATATCCCGGTCGATTTAAGTGTAGTAAAACTAACCGTGAATAATGAAAAACGATTATGTTTTGGAGAGCCTAGGTCTTCATTATCAATCACTGCATGTAAGTAGCAGCGGTGACGTTAGCCGCGTGTCACGTACACCGAGTGCTTGAAAGTGGATACTTAGGCTCTCCAGAAATAGGTGGACAAACATAGGTACCTACATAAAATCTTGCAAAATTATTGTTTTTACAAATAATTTCAAACAGGATGTGTATTATATGCGAATATTGCGATGCTACTATTCTATCTTTAAGTCTGTTTGAAACGTTTTAAAGATGGTAACTAGCATAGTTACCATTTTCAGTGCTCGATGTCGAGAGAGGTATCCTGGCATGTAAAGGTGCATGGCTCTGGTGTGCACCTGAAATTTAAAATTGTTATGTAAAATGTTAATATTACCATTAAGTAACTGTATATTTTGTTGTATACAATATAATGAAGCGCTGGTGGCCTAGCGGTAAGAGCGTGCGACTTGCAATCCGGAAGTCGCGGGTACAAACCCCGGCTCGTACCAATGAGTTTTTCGGAACTTATGTATGAAATATCATTTGATATTTACCAGTCGCTTTTGGAACCGATGGGAGTCGCTTTCGTAAAAACTAGTGCCTACGCCAAATCTAGGGATTAGTTGTCAAGCGGACCCCAGGTTCTCATGAGCCGTGGGAATATGCCGGAAACGCGAGGAAGAAGAGATTTAATATAATTAACCTTCAATCAATGTTTCTATACGAAATTTCAATATCTCATATAGCATAGTATTGATAGAGTTTCTTGTTAGATATTTATACTAACCATAAACTACCAAACAAACAATTAACAAACTAAGGAGAACAAATCCAATATTTTTGTACTATTATTATATAGAAATTACTAATCTACCACATCATAATTTATCAGTAATAATATCATTGTAATATGATAACAAACGAAAGCCTCAATAACGTTCGCGCGGTAATGCCACCGGCGTGTAATATACACTTGATTTTTGTATGCAAAAGACACAGAAAGACCCACAGGTATATTTTATCGCGAAAACAATGTAAATATATTGTTATTTTGGCATATTTATAAGAATGGTCACTTATCACGAATGGTCTCTCCAGTGACCAAAAATACATGAGTTAATCCGTAAAATTAGATTAAGATTAACGATATATGAAGTCAAGTTTTTCTCCAGGCGATAGGTAGTATAGCAGTTAGCAAAGCTCTAGACTTGGCTCTCATACAGAATAGTTTCCGTCCATGGCATAGTTGAGAGCAGTTAAAACAGCACGCCGCAATAGCAGAAGTTTGGGGATCGTCGGGCGCCTGTTATTGCAAGTGCGAACAGATACCCGCTCCTGGCCCACGGCAGTTGGACAGTTAAAAGTGGGGTATAACTAACAGTAAGAAAATAAAGTACAATATAAGATTACAGTTAACTAGCGACGTTTATTACCATACGTATGTGAAATTTAAAAGGTATCATATCGTCCAAGCTGACTCTGTGTGGCATTTGCAATGTGAAAAAGGGGAAATGTTGTTTTATCAATATTTAGAACAACGACATTTGGAACGAGATCTAACTACAACATTTGGAACAAGAATTGCACTTTTGTCTCAGGCGATGCCTCTTGGAACAATTGTTCTTTGGCTTATAGTAAACTGATCGGTCTCATTGTTAACAGACAATACCTTCAGGCCTTCAAATATCTACTACCTCCATCCTCTACAAAATTTTATAATGACTCTTTCACTTTTCGAGCTGTCGTGGCTGCTGGAACAGAACTATAAAACCCTACTGAAAAATCATTACTTGTCTCTTTCTTAATGTGCCGCTGTGTTAGATTGTGTATGTATATTTAGATATGAATCTAATATTTATTTATTTTAATATTGGTATGTATTGATATATGTATATGTTTATTTAAATTGTAAATGTACTGTCTGCTTAATGTTTGTGTAATTTTCCTATTCCTCAAATTAATTCGTGCACTACCTGTTATAAAAACATAGTTCTTTATATCCTGCTATCCTAAGGTTGTCTGGAAGAGATCGCTTACAGCTATAATACCGCCTGTTGCTCCTTCTTCTCTCTGCTCTCTTCTTTACATTGTAAATCTGTTTTTGAATTTGTTTTCTTTGTGGTGCAATAAAGAATATTTACTCACAATTTATAAATCTAAAGTTAGAGATTTGAGAACTAAAAACAATTGCTTTTCGAATTAGATATTAACAAACTTGTTTGTTGAAAAGGTACCTACTGTATTTATACTAACGAATATACCTTAACATGCCTCAAAAAATAAATTCTATGTTCACTGCTGACGTCTCTACAAGTAGTTAGCTTTGGCCGTACTGTTCCCAACGCCGCCACTGCGCCCACCATCTGTCGGTCGTTTAATTAAACTCAACCAGTCGCAATTAAATGCTTATATTTTGCAGATGATCGCAGTTCCAAGTTCCAGTCCGGTTGTTCCGGCTTTAGTTTAAATTACACTACTTTCGAAGACATACAATGGCTGAAATCTTGGTTACCACCGAACACTGAAGTTCAACGAAGCGATGTTGGTGTTAATTTGAGAATAACATCCTATCCCTGTTAATATTACTATTTTAAATAAGTAATATTGTCTGTCTATCTTGCGCTTAAACCACTTATCCAACTTAGACAAAATTTGATATGGAGATATTTAGTATGAGCCTCGGGGATTTTTCATCACAAAAAAAAAATTAACGGTGTGTGTGAAGACGCCAATGCATATTGGACTAATAATGTAGAAATTATAGCACATAATATAATAAATATATTTTAAAATTCAAAAATCTAAAATTTATGCTGCAAGTTGCCCTCAAGGGCTCTTTTATAAGTTAATACATTTACAGTAATATAGTGATATAGTGATATGAAAAATACATAATAAATGCAACAGCCAATACCTGGGTAAACATTTCATTGTAATAATCTTAAAAATAAATAATTACTACAATATGACAGAGATATAGTGTGTATTTAATAATACATCAAAATTGGAGATATAAAAGGTCCCCGATGTCAGAGTACTAATACTTATTAAAGGTGTAAATTCTGTCCAAGTTGTTAAATGAAATTTATTTGAAATAAATCGCTTCAAGACTATTAAGCTAACAGTTTTATAGACTAACCCCCTTATTCATAAACGTCTACTAAAGTTGACAAGCCGCCAATAATCGTTGGTCCCTTTCCGACGTATTGGTATGATGGAAAGGGACAAACGATTATTAGCGGCTTGTCAACTGTAGTAGACGTTTATGAATAAGAGGGTAATGCTACAACATACACAACTATATATCCAATAAGTCAAGTATATAATATTCTTGTAGGTAGAAGTAGAGATCTCCTTTGCCTACATGTGAGACGTAATTTTTTTTTATTATTATTATACTACGTCGGTGGCAAACAAGCATACGGCCCGCCTGATGGTAAGCAGCCTCCGTAGCCTATGTACGCCTGCAACTCCAGAGGAGTTACATGCGCGTTGCCGACCCTAAACCCGCCCCCCCCTCATTGAGCTCTGGCAACCTTACTCACCGGCAGGAACACAACACTATGAGTAGGGTCTAGTGTTATTTGGCTGCTGTTTTCTGTAAGGTGGAGGTACTTCTCCAGTTGGGCTCTGCTCTAGATCTGGAATGACATCCTCTGGCTATGCCCTACCACACAAAGCGAGATGACATTCACAATGCCCATACCTCTCTTTTGGACGTAGTTTAAGGACGTACCCGGGTCCAGGGGTCAATATGACTTAGTATAAAAATAAGAACATTAAATAGATTCTTATTTAAAAGCCGTTATTTTGACAAAGTGGTTCAAATAGCCCGGTCTTCCCTAATTAAACATTAAACTCCCGTTCCATTTTAGAAAACCGTTTCGAAAAAAGGCAATTTATCTCTGATTACCTTCTTATAATACCGCCTAAACAAAAGCTAAACGAAATCTTAAAGAGGCCAATTTTAACCAACAATACGTTTAACCCTTTAGGGCGGAAAAAGCGTAATTCAATTATGAATATAAAGCTCAGCTTTCCCGTAACGTTCAAGGGGCTTTGGGAGCTTCTAGTGAGGAATGCACTTAAGCTTTTAACGGCGGACTTACTCCTTAACCTTTTTGATATCGAGCTTTTGGGTTCCGTCGAATGGCAAAGAAGTTTTCTAGATTAATCATGTCTGTCCTTGAATTTGTTAAGCGTTACGGGCAATTTGCTTAGAAACTATAATATCTACATGTGCTATTTTATCTAACCTAAATTCAATGAAGACTATTTAAAGATTGTTATGTTTATATTTTTAAGTTGACTTGTGAACTCGTGTTGTGTTCTAAAAAAGAAAAAGGCCTAGAATTGAAATGGCGCCCGCGAAATAAAAATGTTGAATTAAATCTATTGTAAGGACCGTTTTTTTTTTTCATTAAAAAACTCCTCATTCTGGGCGAAATGAATACGAACATAAATAAATATTAAAAAATATAAAATAAAATAAATAAATATTATAGGGACATTCTTAAATAAATTGACTAAGTCCCACGTTAAGCCAAGAAGGCTTGTGTTGTGAGTACACAGACAACAATATATATAATATAGAAATACTTTAATATGTAGAAGACTCAAGCACAAATATCTGTGCTCATCACAAAATAAATGACATTACCGGGATTCGAACCCAGGACCATCAGCTTCATAGGCAGGGTCACTACCCACTAACCCAGACCGGTCGTCAAAAGAAAACTAGTTACTAAAAATGTTACGAAAGTATGGTAACTATTTCCGTGTAATTTTGGTAACTCAGATTTTTAGGGCATACGGTGAAATTGCGAATATATTGCATGGAATAGGGAACTCTGTCTATCCATCAAATTTTGTAGAGATCTAAGAAAAAAAATGACAGACAGAAGATGAGAAATCATGTATGTATGTATGTATATACTTTATTGTACATAGAAATAAAAACACAAACAACACAGTTACAGAGTAAATTAAATACAACAAAGGCGAACTTATCCCTGTATGGGATCTCTTCCAGTTAACCTTTGAGGAAATCAGTAAAACAGAAGTAACGGTGAATGAATGACAAACACAAATAAAAGTGTACAATCACTGAAATTAATGAAATGCACGTTTTGAATACACATTGATACAAATATACGTAGATAGAAAAATAACCATAAAATAATGCTTACATTTATATATAAATAAAAATAAATAAATATAAATAGATATGAATTCGAACCAGAAAAGTAAAGGAAATTAAAAAAGTAGAAGTACTCAATGGAACTAGGAAATCAATAGGGAGAATTACTGCAAAGATCTGCTACCAGAGAACAGCACTATCACATCACATCAACCATAGAGTAACATATCCATACTAAGCGTTGAACAGTTTTTAAGAAGTTTTGACTATGACATTGATGCATCAAGGCGGTTCGGAATGAGCTCCCTGCCGAGGTTTTCCCGAGGCAGAGTTGGGCGTAATCAATTACTTTTGGAATTAAATTACACATTACATTACAGTAATCATGATTCCTTAGTGATCGATTCCTTTGGTAATCTAAATTACTGTATTCAATCCCGCCGATTACTTGCGTAATTGATTCCTTCGGAATTGAATATATCTAACTACAAGTGTAATCGTGATTCCTCGGTAATCAATTACTCGAGTAATCTGATTACGTAATATTATCCAGACTAAATTACAATTACTTAATGTCAAAATAATTTCCTTCGTTTTTATCCCAGAAGACAAATACATTTTATGTGTGAAACTCTATAATTACTGTAAAATAATGATTATTTTGAAATCCAAGATGGCGGCCGTGCACTACGTGATAAAAATCGTCATGGATATCGTTTTATAGGTTTTCAGGAGTGCACATTTCGAAAATGATGACCATTTTGTAATCCAAGATGGCGCCCATGCAGTATCTCATAAAAGTCGACATGGAAGTCGTTTTGTAGGTTTTAGGGAGTGGAGATTTCGAAAAATTATGCCCATTTTGGAATCCAAGATGGCGGCCATGCAGTATGCCATAAAAATCGTCATGGATGTCGTTTTATAGGTTTTAGGGAATACAGATTTCGAAAATGATGGCCATTTTGGATTTCAAATGGGCATAATTTTTGAAATCTGCACACCGGATACAAATAAGATGCATCTATATAGTAAATCGAAATATACTTTACGTCTGTAGTCAGAAATATAGCTTTATGTATAACAAAATATATTTTGAACTAATCTGAAAGGAATCAAGTAATCCATTCCTGTAATAACGAATCTACACTGGTTCCCAATTACTAGTAATTTTAATATTCCAACAGATGATTCCTGATTCCTCAAATGTAATTGTACTTAGTAATCAGCTAGTCAGATTACAAAGTAATCTGGGAACCGGTAATCAGATTCCAAAAGTAATTTCGAGTAATCATGAAATCAGGAATCAATTACGAAATGCCCATCTCTGTCCCGAGGGTATACAGTATGGGGTTCTTCAAAAAAGGTGTACAGGTTTTTAAAGGGTCGGCAGGGAGTTGCATGCCTCCATAGGCTACGGTGACTGCTTACCATCAGGCGGGCCGTATACTTGTTTGCCACCGACGTGGTATTAAAAAAAAAATGTTTTCAAGATAAATGTCTTTTCTCTGAGCAAAACCATTAGTTTAGCACTCCAGCATACATTTTCATATAGTGTTAAGTCAATAGTTTTGCTCACTGTACATATTTTATATAAGACGCATTTCTTAAAAATGTATAGGTACAAAACCCTTTATTTCGCTAGATCTGAAACGTACTTGGACAGATATTAATGCGCTCAGAGATCGTTTATCCCTGTTACGAAGGATCCGTTTATTAGGAATTACTTTAACGGATGGGTCGTGTATTATATGGTTTATTATCTACTTCTACATATAATTTTTTTGCTGCCGACGTTCGCTCGTTAAGTGAAATTTTATTCTTAGCGTAGTATTGAACAAAAAAAGGCACGTTGAAGTGCATAGTATGAATTTTTTACCTACCGCGGTATTCGAATTGAATTTTTTTTAAGGTTTTGATGATAGGAGACATTGCTTGTACTAGTTGGTGTGCCCGAGACACATTTGCGAGTCGTGTCAAGACACAGATTATCATCTTCCTCGCGTTTTCCAGGCATTTTTGCCATGAGTCATAGGAGACAGGGGTAGGTGATTGGCGGAATTTCACTTCATTTTGCAATGCACCAATGGTAAGAGATCTTCATGATTCAAAATAAGATCGAAACCATAACGAGTTATTACCTCAGAATCGGGAGGGAACACAAATAGTAAAATCTAAATGGGTGAATATCCCAAGCAATAAAATTTGATGGCAAGGCTGAAAACGCTGGTGCAGAAAGTCAAAATAGTCATATACTATTTTTTTTTTTGGAAACATCTCTTAGCTATCGACCTCGGGCAATAACTAATATTAAAATATTAAATAGTTAAATCATTGAAAAAAAATAAAGGCCCAATTTTTCATTCAGGTGGGTTGTCCGGAACCCAGTTATTCTTGTTTAATGCCGCATAACTCTAAAACTATACAAGATATCAAATTAGTTTTTAGTTCACTATAATACCATATCAATAAAGAACCCTTTAAAATATTACTTGCTTACTAACTCTTTAATAAACCCCCTTATTATGCGTAAAGAAATTTGTCCGGCAAAATAATCCTTATTACCGCGGACAAATTTCATCGACGTTTATTGGCTAAGTTTGACTTTTTTGTTTCATATTTGTTATTTTTCAAATATTTACAGATCGTGTATTTTGTACTTGTGAGTTTAAATGTCGCGATAGTTAATGAATGTGGGATTTAGTTATTTTTTTATAATTTTATTTCACCTCGGTTTATCATTCCACCAATTTCATTCCGGTGATTTCGGTGCAGTAAAATGGCTTTAATACCCACCAGAATGAAAATAACACCGGAATGATATCAAAAGTAGGTGGAGTTTTATATTATTCCCTTGCATACTTATCATTCACGTGCGAGTATTTTTTTTCATTCCGGTGGAAAAATGTCATTTAGGTGGAGTGTTATATCATTCCTGTGTATACTTATCATTCACGTGCGAGTCATTTTTTTTAATCTCCGATAATTCTCAAAAGGCTTAAGATATCAAGTGCTCTGTAAGAGGCTTATCAAAAAACAGTCTAAGGTGTCGATTGACATTAAAAGAACATCGAAGAAACGTAAATAAAGAATTACACCGGAATGACACAAAAAACTAGTACTGTTGAAATTGACCCAAATACCGCTGCTGAGGGCCTACCGCGAACCACGTTCGACGTGTTGCCTCCCTGTCACACTTATATACGAATTTCCAAGAATGACAGAAAGGCAACACATCGAACGTGGTTCGCGCTAGGCCTTCGGGTCCCGAGAGTTCTATTCTAAATTTAAAATTATGAACAAAACAAAAACGTTCATTTGTTCACTTCCGGTCAGTGGACAAAGGTAATTCTATACGCGTGTATTATAAATTACTACGCTTTTTGTACTTAAACAATAAAAAGTCTTCTAAAATTGGGACAGAAACAATCTGCGTATAAAAACGAGTGAAAAACGTAACGAACAAATTAGAAATGTTAAAACAGTCTGACATGACAGGGAAACTGATAACAAGTACGAATACTAGGTCAAAATACTTTGTGATAATACCAAGTATTCAAAACTGTCAATTTTTAATTTCAT
Source organism: Cydia pomonella (assembly GCF_033807575.1). Taxonomy (NCBI): domain Eukaryota; kingdom Metazoa; phylum Arthropoda; class Insecta; order Lepidoptera; family Tortricidae; genus Cydia; species Cydia pomonella. Next base: position 3,378,975 of record NC_084719.1, read on the forward strand.
AAGATTTTGTACAATTCATTTAAAATACTCGGCGCTGAGCGGTTATTTATTCGTTCCTCTCGCTGTGGAGACTTCGGGGTGCTGGTGCGCTGAGGGTAAGGCCTTCCTCCGGGATCTGGGTCGTCGCCTGCTAGATAGGGGCCTTGACCCCCGCTCTGGGTTTTTCCTGATGCAAAGGCTATTCATCGCAATCCAACGCGGCAATGCAGCGAGCGTGATGGGCACCTTTGCATCGGCGACGGCCCGGTAGCCAATAGGTAGGTAGTTTTTTTATACATATTTAGTATATATTTATATTTAAGTTCTTATATTTTTAGGTTTAGTTTTTAATTAATTTTATGTTTAGATATATTTTAGGATGTATCTTCTTTGTTTTTGTTATATTATGTAATTTGTCTTGTTTTTGTTTACGAATAGTTGGATAAACAATATATCTATTTTAAAATGAGATCTTAAATATATATATTTTATTTATAGATACAATGTCACAAAAGGAGGGACAGACTCTAATTAAAATTACATTAAGTACCTAATTGTTAATATTTTGCTATGTGTGCAGCGATAAATACACGGTGAAATATTAACCACCAGCCATACTCTGCATAGTGACTTTATAGGCCATACTGAACAACTTTTATCAACTTTTATTATTGGAACAAAACAGTCGCGAAAAAAAATTGGCTATTGCATACATTCCGGTGATGCCGCTGATTTCTATGGGACAGGCATTTTTTTTTGCGATTTCGGTATTGGTCCTTTAATAAAAGTTGTTCAATATGACCTACAAAGTCACTACGCAGAGTATGGTTGGTGGTTAAAATTTCACTCTGTATACATCAAAAACAAACTCCTTTAAAAATTGATTTGTAAACTTAATACATTTCTAGTTAAATGTTTATCACATATGGTTAAATTATTCTCTCAGGCTTTGGTCTCGGATTTCAAGGGGTTACCTACATCAATAAAACATTTTCTTCGATAAAATGATAATATCAATCGAGCGACAAATATTGTCAACATCACATTTGAGGTTTACCTGATACCTTTATATGCACGTCAGAGTCTGACCAAGCCAAGTTTTGCATTTGCAATTATAACGTGTGGTAATATCATGATTTGCAATAATAATGTGTCGCAATATCATCATTTGCAACAATAACGTGTGGCAATATCATCATTTACAATAATAACGTGTGGCAATATCGTCATTTGCAATAATAACGTGTGGAAATATCATCATTTACAATAATAACGTGTGGAATTATTATCATTTGCAATAATAACGCGTGGAAATATCCTCATTTACAATAATAACGTGTGGCAATATCGTCATTTGCAATAATGACGTGTGGCAATATTATCATTAACAATGATAACGTGTAGCAATATCGTCATTTGCAATAACAACGTGTGGCAATATCGTCATTTGCAATAATAACGTGTGAAAATATCATCATTTGCAATAATAACGTGTGGAAATATCATCAGTAATTTCAAATTGACGTTTATATTGATATTCCCTCACTTTGTTCTGTTCAGGTTAGTGCAAAGTCAGTTAAGACTACACCAATTAAAATAATGTTACCGATCCCAAATAATACCAAGTAACTGTTCCGAGGAAAAATACTAGCAACACCCTCGAAACAATTAATATGCCAGTGCCGTAAGCAGAGGATGGCATTACTCAAATACTTGGAGTGACGCGCAGTTAATCCTGGACACTTTTACGGAATTATTTTTGAAATTGTTCGAAAAATTAGGCGACCATTTTTAACTTGGAGTTGTAACTGTTTTAGTTTTAGTTTATTTATCTCTCATTACAATGTTCTTAATTAATGTAAAAGAATACATAAGCAATTACTTATCGTCACGTCACGTGATCGTTGGATAAAAAAAAATTAATAATTTAATTAAAATATCTCAGTTAAGGGGGTAGTTATATGCAATGGTATATAAATCTATCACAATACCTATATTCGCTATTTCCAAAATAATTAAATAATAAATCATACAATGTCAAATGAAAAATAAAAATTGAAATAAACAACTTAAAAATATAAAATATTAACAATTTACATTGTATACATGTAATAGGTGAGATATTCTTTTACTGAGTAGAGTGATTCCTTTACTAAAAAGATTCTTAGTTTGCGTCTGAATGGTATATCATATGTCTCATGTTCTATGTCGTTGAGTAGGTGTTCGTAGAAAGTCAGACCTATTATACATGGCAGTGTTGGCTGAACGTTAATTATAATTGAAAATATTGAACGTAACGGACGGTTACAGTTTACGGTTCAATTTGTAATGGTTAGTTTTCAATATTTTCAATTCTAATTAACGATCGGCCAACACTGATACGTGGGTTTCTTGCATGCAATGCTGTGCGACGTGAAACAGTCCGAAGTTTTCCCGTGCTCCAGAGAGAGTCTGTGGTGAGAGGAGGAGGAGGAGAGTCTGTGTTTCCGCATGAGTACAATCTGGGTCTCTCTTCAAGGCTACGGTAAATAGGTATCTCATAGGTAAGCGTGCTCCACCGTGGACCGCATCAGCACTCACCATCAGGTGAGATCGTGGTCAAACGCTTGCCTATAGTTATAAAAAAAAAAAAAAAAAACAAATTATATACAGTCTTCTTATCGTCTAGGAGTAGGGTTATCTTAAAAGTGAAATCATGTGTGACAAAACTGGATTAGGGCCGATCGTAAAATTAGACCTTGCAACATTGTGGGAATCACGTACAGGGCTTCTCGCCTAATTAGTTATGATAAAAAGCGAAAGTTGCTCAATCTGTCTTGACAATGTAATAAAATATATGAAATATTATACACCGTGGGCTGATAGAACCCGACAGATTTTAAAGGTATATTCTTGACCGCATTTAGAGACTAAAATGTCATACAAAGTTTCCTGAAATCGGTCTTGTTTTAGAGATAATGTCAATTTTTGTAAAAAATTGTTTCTGTAATAACTTAGTGAAAAGCGCATTTTTGGCTGCAACGCTGCCACTATGTGACCTGGTTTAGATATACTTGTTGGCAGACATAAAAGTTTTATAAGAAACTCGCAATTTTTAGTGTAAATAAAAAAAAACTTAAGTTATTCGTTGCAACTAATTAGTTTTTTTTTCGCCAAGATGTAAGAAGAAATAAAGTGTCGTATGAAGAATAAGCAAAAAAAAACAAATTATTTGTCTGATAAATTTTTTATTGCCGAATTTTCCTAAAACTTATATAAAATTTTTTGCTTCTCATGACCTCAGGAATGCGTGGTTAAAATCTGTCGGGTTTTACCAGCCCACGGTGTATAGTATGCAATACGCATACTTAACTAGGTACATTTCACGTCATGATTTTATTCAGAAGCTAATATCACGTGGCATATTAATGAAAATAAACAACTATAGAGACGAGCAGTCTATGCTAATAGCCGTCTCTGGCATTACTTACTCCACTGAAGTAAGAATTAGCCCAATGCATCAGCTGCAGACTAAACTGAGTTAGGAATTAGTTACTCGCGTGCTAGATCCCGACTTGCAAGTTAGCGACTTAGTTACTTGACTAATACTGATTTACTAACTGTTGTAAATGCACTAAACTTGTAAATAATGAAATATATGTAAAGGTATTTTAAAGTTTCTCTGCGAAGCAAGCGAGTTAACGAATTCACATTTCGTTGAAATAAAGGAAAAACCGGACAAGTGCGAGTCGGACTCGCCCACCGAGGTTTCCGTACTTTTTAGTATTTGTTGTTATAGTGACCCTGCCTACGAAGCTGATGGTCCCGGGTTCAAATCCTGGTAAGGGCATTTATTCGTGTGATGAGCATGGATATTTGTTCCTGAGTCATGGGTGTCTTCTATGTATTTAAGTATTTATAAATATTTATATATTATATATATATCGTTGTCTAAGTACCCTCAACACAAGCCTTATTGAGCTTACTGCGGGACTTAGTCAATTTGTGTAATAATGTCCTATAATAAAAATGAAAAAAAATACATCATCTGTGAAAATTTCAACTGTGATAGCTAGTACGGTTTATGAGATATAGCCTGGTGACAGACGGACGGACGGACAGCGGAGTCTTAGTAATACGGAACGGAACCCTAAAAACTAATGAATTCACCGCTTCAGGCCGCTGATTCCGGAGAATATATTCATCATATTCTTCATTGTTTTACAATTTTTTCGTAGAAAAAAAAATTGACAGTAATGAATAGAATTGATTGATAACCTACCTACGACCTTAAAACCTTCAGGAAAAGAGCGTATTCCCACTTTAAAAACTGTAAAACATTTGAATGTTACTCTAACTATAAAAGTGCGCTTAACAACATCAGAGGTAACAAAATTAGTAAAATTACACTTTCTTTGGGTGTCGTCCTTACACAACGCAACTTCGCCATTATCGTGCGGGTAAGAAGTCGTCCTAATACAACGCGACTACGCACGATTGTCAGTTAGGACACCCTATTCGAGTTCAATATGTTTGATCGCGCATTCGCACGAACTTGCGATAATCGCGTAGTCGCGTTGTATTAGGAGTATTAGGACGACCCCTATGCGATGCGTCCATCACGTATTCGCGCGATATGTTTGATCGCGAATTCATACAAACTAAGGTTTTACGTCCATATTTTTAAACGTTTGAGTCGTGCGACCGCGACGCGCAGCTCTAAATTAGGACATTCTCATTAGGTTATTCAAATTTAATATGTTTCATCGCATGTTCGTAGTTATGAGTAAAATTCAGGCGATCTTGCGATAATCGCATAATCGCGTTGTATTAGGACGACTCCTAACCTTCAGTACAGACGAAATAGCAATTGCAACCATTTTTTATGAGCACTGTGGATTAAAATTTAAACGTCAATCCAAATTGAAATTTTGCGTTTTTATTTGTACATCGTAAAAGTAATATCTGTTGGCGGTACACATAACATGCTATTAGGAGCGCCAGTTACGTACCATAGTTGCAAAGTTAGTTTCGTATTAAAGTTAGCTATGTCACAGTTGTGACAAATAGGTAGGCTACTCTGTGACTTACAGTCAAATTCAAATAGTAGCGAATAGAAAAGAAACCAAAAGCCATAATAGCCAAAAGTTTCTGTCACCGTTCAATATCCCACTATAACTAATCATAACTGATTTAGGCAGATATATTTATTTCAGTGCGTAGAAATGTAAACACAAGGAATGAGAGACGCAAGATGTTAGGAAATCTGATACGGAATTAATAAAGTCAGGCAGTACTTTGCGGAAATTCATATTTATAAAAATAAATACTGTATATCTGCGAAATAAGAACGTGCTAATCAAGTAGCATATTTGCACGCATTTAATGTCTCTACCCTCCAACCACGAAAAATATTCCATGCCTCACCAAATTACAAGTAGGTACAAAACTCGATACGTGTTTTGCCTTTCTACGAGGCATCATCAGATGTTGGCGGTCCTGTGTCCGGCACAGTCATATTTTTGTTTTAATTAATCTGATGCAGCTTTTTCTTAGTAGTTTTTTTTTCATCAAGTGTTCCGTCTGTTCGTTTGTCTCCTGTAGCATAAAAAATCATTCTCGAAGGCAAGATTGAAGAACCAAGAAGCAGAGGAAGGCCTTTAATCTCGCAGCCAAGTGAAAAAGAATGCGTCGTATGAGAAAATCTTCAGACTAGCCCATGAAAGAAAAATTGGAAATTTTACTCCATCGATAAGAGCAGAGCTGATGATGATGAAATATTGCATCCTACATCGTCTGTGTCTAGTGTTTCAAGCGTAAGACTGAAGGCTTTTCTATGGATTTAATACAATTTACTTTGATTGTACTCAATTTGAACATATATATTGATCCTGATAAAATAGTAAAGCAGAGACGCTTTCCATATAGATTTTCGTACATTGATCCGCCTGTTGCTATCTCTATTGCACGCGCATAATTATATTACTGTCAAGCTCACACTCTGACTTGGACAACCGGCATCATACTAGGAAAGCGTATCTGCTTTAGGATAAACTGACACCATACAAAATTTGAACTTTGGGCAACTGAATCGAAGTGATGTATCGGTTTGTGTATGTTACAGAGCCAATACGTGTTTATACGGGCTTTAGTTATGACGATGGCGTAGAAACGTACGTATAATATAATATCATAATAACCCTGAAATTTATAAAAATATCCTCTTACTCATGGACTTCATGGTTACACTGTAGACACTATAAATAAATAAATATTATAAGACACAAATTGACTAAGCCCCACAGTAAGCTCAAGAAGGCTTGTGTTGTGGGTACTCAGACAACGATATATATAATATATAAATATGTATAAATACTTAAATACATAGAAAACACCCAAGACTCAGGAACAAATATCCGTGCTCATCATACAAATAAATGCCCTTACCAGGATTTGAACCCGGGACCATCCGCTTCATAGGCAGGGTCACTACCCACTAGGCCAGACTGGTCGTCAACCACACTACAACACTATATAAGTGAACTATGACACACAAGCAGAACTACAGCAAATTTGATTTGCTGATTTTTTGACTTACTTTCTCAAATACACTATGATTTATGTTCATGATAGTTAATCACAAATTTGAGGTAACTAGAACAATGAAATGTTTCAAAAGTTTGGCTGGAAGGGTTGAGTTACTATGGATTAGTTAGACATGGCCAATAGCACTTACTGGAACCCTCTACTTGTATCTTAAAGGGTAAAGAGGCACCCCCTCTTGCCAGCCAGGAAATTGGAAGGGGGCAAAAATATGGCGCGCCGCGCGAAACTTGCGCTATTGAGAGGAATAAATGGCTATCGAGCGGGTTTAACTTTTATCCAATTATTTTTGAAAATAGAACAAATGTATACATATACAAAAACAAATGTACAAATATATAAACAGAAGTATATTAATATTACTAAAATGATAGTATCAAATGTTAAAATGTTATGGTATGCAGGGTAACGCTAGAGAGGTAAGACGATGACGTGATGGATATGAATCCATAGCTAGAAATACGAGTACCACTGATTTTTCATTGAATCACTAAATAATAATAATACATTATAATACACATTATAATAATAATACATTTTAATTAAAGTAATCAACTAATAACAAATACATAGCAGTTTTTACATACTACTGATCGTTTAAATAGTTAACTAAACTCTAAGAGTCTTAAAAGTTCACTCGTGCACTGTTAACCAGACGCCATGTAATTGTAAATCTATAGAAAGAGCTTCGTCTATAAAATATTTAGGTATTATCCTAGACGAGAAACTCAACTTTACAGAGCACATACAAACCACAGCGAATCGTGTCAGGAAATTGATATATACCTTTAAAAATCTTCGAGATGTCATGGATAAGCCACTGCTTAAATCGACTTATATTGTTCTAGCTCAGTCCGTAATTACGTATTGCATCTCAGTGTGGGGTAGTGCAGCAAGCACTTATCTAATTCTTCTAGAGAGAGCCCAACGATCGTTACTAAAGGTTATTTTTTCAAAACCGAGAAGATTCTCAACTCAATGCTTGTATACAGAAAGTGAGGTCCTCACTGTACGCCAACTTTTCATATTACGTAGTTCTATCATAGCACACAAACATATACTTAATATGCCTAATTATGAACAATTACTGAAAAAAACGCAACTTTGTCTTTCCCTTACCTGCACTTAAGTCACACTTTGCTAAAAGATTTGGTATACACAATCATTTAGCAGTATACAAGATAGTCAACAAAAATTGCGACATTAAAACCTGCTCGGTAAGAGAGGCTCAATATAAAGTCAAAATATGGTTAAGCACTCTAAATTATGTTGAAACAGAAAAAATATTACCATACTAATAGACACACACACACTCACACACACACACACACACACATAACATATTACACGTACTCTTCCTCAAATACGTACTCATAATTCCTCCAAATTCCTTGCCTTGGTTCTTTGTAATTGATTAGCACAATTTTTTTATTTTATTTTTTATTGTTAAAAATACAAGACAAAAATTGTCGTATAATTTTGTAGTTAACTGTAATGTAGCATGCAATTTGTTATTTTTAGCTGATAGTGAATTCTTTAGCGCCTATAATCAATAAAAACTGGCAAACTAGGAAAAGTGCCATCCTGCGAGACAGGCCTAGCCTAGTGCAGGTGTCACGGGCAATTTCTATAACCTGAAACAACATTTAGCAGTGTTTAACTGGAATAAGTTTACTTAACCTTGTTTTAATTATAAGTTTCACTGTATTAATAAACTATTTTGATTTTGATTTTTTGATTTTTGAAACTGTGTAAAGCTGACTCTGTTTCTTCTTGTCTATCGGCTTCTTGTCCATTAATTTCCTGTCTAGAAGTAGTCTGATCATCACTTGGTGTCGGAGGTTGATATTGTTTATTGGAAAAGTTGCAAGAACTGTATGCACACGTCAACATGAGTTGATCAACTGATGTTTTTGATCGACAAGCGAAAACACTGCAACACGCAGTCAGCAACTCTGTTGATTAAACAAGGTTGCTCAACAAATGTTTACAATGAATACGGGGCTTAACACAGCTAGTGCTACTTCGTAGGCATGGTTACTACCGACCAGACTAGCAGGCCGATCTCGCCTATGATGATGTCAAAATGTCAGCCCATTTATATCTTTAATGCGGTCGTTCTACAAACATGCATCCCTCGTTACCGAAAGCCACGCATGAATTTTGAATAGTTCCTGTCGACATTATTATCGTGTCAATTAATCTGCCAATTAGCCGCTAATGAGAAACGATTAATGTCAAAACTGCTAATTAAATTAAATTATCATTTATTTCGACCATCTGGGATCATACAAACAAACATAATACATTACAATAAATTAAATAAATAAATAAGTTAATTAATAAAATTTAACAATATTCCGATTACATTAAAATTAAATAACCATGTTAGTACCTACTTATCTTACGTCTAGTGTTAGTATACAATATTATTATTACATATTGTCGAATACATGGAGCGCACTGCAGTGGTATGAGTTAACTATTGTGTTTGATATTCGTGATATTTAGCGAGGATCGTAATGAAGGTAACATGGTAAGGTAAGGATGACATGAACTATAAGAACGCAGACGCTAATAACGAATATGTCCCCTGTTGACTTGTTAAAAAATCGCTCAGCGTCTTGTCCATCTGGCGTAATAGTTTAATTTTTTTTATGGTAGAGGAGGCAAATGAGCAGACGGATCACCTGATGGTAAGCGATTACCGCCGCCCATGAACAACTGCAATACCAGAGGGGTTGTAAGTGCGTTGCCGGCCTTTAAGATGGGAGTACGCTCTTTTCTTGAAGGTTTGAAGATCGTATCGGTCCGAAAATACCGCAGGCGACAGTTCATTCCACAGTTTAGCTGTGCGAGGCAGAAAGTTCCTGGAGAAACGCACAGTTGAGGACTGCCAACCATCTAAGTGGTGAGAATGGAAATGATGTCGCGTAGGGCGATGGCGAAAAAAAGCGGCAGGGATTAATCCGAACAATTCCTTAGATTGGATATTAAAAGTATAGACGATATTGTAACATTTTACACTCTCACGTTTTGTAGACATATTAATAAAGACAGTTACGGGTCTAAGCGCCACTTGCACCATCCAACTCACTAACCCCGGTTAACCGGTTAAACCTGAAGTTACCATAGTAGTACAATTGGACACTGAGTTAACAGTTTAACCGGTTAACCTCGGGTTAGGGGTTTTTTTTTTATACTACGTCGGTGGCAAACAAACGTACGGCCTGATGGTAAGCAGGCTCCGTAGCCTATGTACGCCTGCAACTCCAGAGGAGTTACATGCGCGTTGCCGACCCTAAACCCGCCCTCCTCGTTGAGCTCTGGCAACCTTACTCACCGGCAGGAAAACAACACTATGAGGGTCTAGTGTTATTTGGCTGCGGTTTTCTGTAAGGTGGAGGTACTTCCCCTCCTCTCTCTTGGGCTCTGCTCTAGATCTGGAATGACATCCGCTGTGCTGTGCCCTACCACACAAAGCAAGATGACATTCACAATGCCCATACCTCTCTTGTGGACGTAGTTTAAAGACGTACCCGGGTCCGAAAGTGGCAAGTGCTGTTTACGCGATAAAATTTCATTATTTTACCTTTTTGCCGACGTTTCTGCTAGGTTGCACTAACATGAAACAAAAACGTGTAGTTTCAATTAATTTGTCTGCCCCTAACATTTAAACTAATAGCAGGTGGTTTAGTGTTGTTTACGAATATATCCGACTACATCTAGTGCAACCTGGCTGAAACGTCGGAAAAAAAAAATAGTGAAATTGAATCGCTTTAGAACCGTAAATGTCAATACTTATATAGAAAATATTATCACAAAATAAAACACGATTACGTTAAAACTATGTAGCCACAAAATATTGGAAAAAGAATTGTGAGTAAAAATATTAATACTCTTCGTATTTCTTCGTGATAGAAATATTTTATATTCCATTAGCACTGGCGATTTATCAAATTATATTGCGCCTAACTGTCATTTATTTACAGCTAGACTGAAATATAGCCCATGAATATTGTATGTCTGACCTTTGCACTAATTATTTTGATCTTACTGATGTTTTATTTCGAATTAGGTATATTAACGGCCCGATTCGAAGAATGATTAAGACACGTTTAAGATCTTGGAAAGATATTTAAAAGATCGATAACTAAACGGCATGTCAAAATTGACGTTTATTTCGATTCCTCTGTGATCCGAATAAGATCTATCTACGATATTTCTAACGTCTATACGACATAAAAACGATATCTAAGTGAGAACTTATCTAAACCAGAACTTATCGTTATCGTATTTCATTCTTCGAATCGGGCCGTTACGACCTGTCTGGCCTAGTGGGTATAGTAACCTTGCCTATGGATCCGATGAATCCGTTGATACAAAGTCCCATTTTAGATTTTGATAGGTATTTTATAGCCGGTATCATTTCTCCGGTAAAATTGGACGGTTTCACGGTGCTCACATCATCCTCCATTAATTTTTGCTCGATCATCCGAAACTCGAAATGTCTTTATCTGCTTCTCTATCGCTCGAATACGCAAGAGCGATAGAGAGGCAGTTAACGAAATAACGACTTTTGTTTTCTGCGGTACGTCGTGGTCCGTATGCAAGTAACGCTCGACAAATGATGATTTTAATTTAAATTTGGAATTAATTAACGACCCTGATAGGCAATTAAATTGACAATTAAATCGAATTTAATGGGATTTCGCGGTCGGTCGCTAGTTGCTACACAGTTTATGTACGTGTAAGTATTATTTATTTTCAGCAGCGAATTTAAAATTGGGACGTTGTTGCGTTTTAAAAGCAGTGGCCCGTTGTTTTCAGTTTATACAAACATCGACCACATGAAACATGAAATTAGATACTTGACATATGTAATACACGAAGCGGATTGACGGCGCCCTACGTGTCCAATTCAATAATGGGTACAGAATGCTGTTGGGGCTGCCTCGGTTTTGCAGTGCTTCTGGGATGTTTGCGGAGGCACGAATGGATGATTTCTACGCTATTATGAGAAAACGCACAGCATCTCAGATGCACCGATTGAGGAACAGCTCCAACAGTTTTCTAACCGAAATTGGCGAGAGGCTTGATAATCCCTTTTGTAAGTGTTGGGCCTCAATGCATGTCCCAATCTACCGGATGGATAAATGAGGTATAATATTTTTTATGAATTAATTTAATCTAATTGTAAATAATGTATGTACTTAAATATAAATTGTTTTGTCAATACTAACATAGTGATAAGTAATAGTGTACCTAACATATGGATCTTTGATGTCCGAAATAAAGTCTTAATAATAATATGTTGAATATTATAACTAAATTTAGCTAAATGTATAGAAAATGAGCCAACCATTATAAAAAAGTGAAATTTAAAGAGACATTCGTCTCTTCTTCTTCCTCGCGTTGTCCCGGCTTTTTGCCACGGCTCATGGGAGCCTGGGGTCCGCTTGACAACTAATCCTAAGATTTGGCGTAGGCACTAGGTTTTACGAAAGCGACTGCCATCTGACCTTCCAACCCAAAGGGTAAACTAGTCCTTGTTGGGATTAGTCCGGTTTCCTCACGATGTTTTTCTTCACCGAAAAGCGACTGGTAAATATTAAATGCTATTTCGTACATAAGTTCCGAAAAACTCATTGGTACGAGCCGAGGTTTGAACCTGCGACCTCTGGATCGCAAGTCGCACGCTCTTACCGCTAGGCCACGAGCGTTTAAAAAGACATCTTGAGATTATTAAAAATACAAGGCTCCAAATACTCAAGAAAAAAAAAATTGTTTTACATTCAAAAAGACATGGTATCATTCGAGTCCTTGCATTTTATTGAAAAAAAATACATAAACGCAGTATTTCAGGGTCAAAATAGCATTTTTTTGATTTTCCATATATTTGGGCAGACTAATGTAATGTGACGTCACATTACAATATCAATTTGTCAGAGGCGTTTTAATCGTCGAGTGTGAGCATCAGACTTTAACTCTCATTTCTGATCTTTGTGTTGCTTATGAATCCTATTTTGTCTGAAACTCGATTTTCCTTGTTATATTTTGTCTTCTATATAATTCGCTGAAACACAAAACTTAATTCTATTCCCCGGAATGAAAAGCCGTAACACTTAAACAAGCGCAACTAATTATTAAACAGCGCTTCTTTCATTCGTAATGCAGTGAAAAGGCTTGAGTGTGCTCAGCGAGAATTATAACGGGATTTTCTAAATGTATGCATTCTTGTACATTTAGATGTAAAATAATTATAAAGCCTTTGTAAAATATACAGTATCTGACCGTGAAGCAAAGCTTTTAACTTACTAACATCATAGTGTAATGGTAGGTATAGTGTGTATTGCCTTTGCAGCAGTTTTTAAAATTGAATAAAATTAAATTTTAGTTTAGTACTTGCTATTTGCAGTCGTTTTATAGTACATTGTATATTAAGCCCGAAGCCGAAGGCTAGGTCTTCATTAACACGAGTTCGTAATTCTTGTGCCGCCCGTGGCACACACAATGTTTTTCATCACACTTGTGAGTAAAAATAATTCCTAAATATGGTGTCATTTGAAACATTCGTCCGCCATATTGTCATTTTTGACAGGTTAGGCATCGAAGGCACAGATCTAACCGGCATTCAGCCACGATTGAAAATTGTGTAAAAAATCGGCTATTCAATTAATAAAATTAAATATTTTTAAACATAAACATAAATATTGAATTATGAAAGTCAATATTTTATAAGTAAAACCTTTTTTTATCTACTTGGTTCGTATGAATTAGTGACATACAATACAATAACACCAAATGCGATCATGTGTGATAAAAAAACATTTTGTAACATCCTGTGAAGGTGAATATTTTGTTCAAACGTCATTTTCTTATCGGAACAAATCACACATTTATTCAGGGCCCGTATATGTCATGCCGTTGATGGAAAAATGACGTCACGCTACATAGAGTATGTTCCCAATTAGTTATTAAATAACTAATTGGGAATTTACAAATAAATCTATTATTACAAATTTTGTAATAATTAATCATTTTTCAACCTCTTCAGTTAACTGATATAGATACTTGACAATCAGTACAGATACATCTAACTGACTTTCATATTATTGTCACTCGACTGTATAATAGATTGTTAGTTCATTAAATAATACATATTTTTGATTTTTAACAGTGTATTTTAGGTAACAAGTATATATTTTTCTACGCGTCAACAGGTAAGTTATCTAAATTTGTAGTGTTGTAAGAAAACTCCCTGTATGTTAAATTTATGCGTCAACGGCATGAAATGTACGGGCCTTGTTTATGCGTTTATTTTTGCGTCAACGGCATGAAATGTACGGGCCTTGTTTATGATTATCGCATGATGGCGTTAATGTTGTATTCGTTTCTATTTTAAAGCATAGCCGCGTGTAGTTCTACGCGCCTACTTAGTTGTAAATAATACATTAACTTGTATATCTCGGTATATATAACAGTTTACTGAAATATCACCACAACCGTTTACCAATATTTGCAGGCTAAATATCAACGTCAAAATCCGATACCATTCAACATTTAAATCCGCGTGGATTTTTTTACATTTCGTTCTAAATCTGATCTATTTGCCGTGCAGCGGGTAAATACCCCTGGGATCACGCGTGCACGCCGGCTGCGTTTGACCCCGTTGCGATCGTTCAATATAAATATTGCAGCTATGACAAACATGAAACAAGAGAAAAATCTACTTTTTCCTTCATTATTTTTTTTCGGTCAGATTTGAACTTGCGACCTTTAGGATTAGTGGTCCCATTAGGTACTTATAGAAATATAAAACTTTATTTCAGACACAATATCCATATCATTGGTTTTTTTTATACCACGACGGTGGCAAACAAGCATACGGCCCGCCTGATGGTAAGCAGTCACCGCAGGCTATGGACGCCTGCAACTCCAGAGGTGTTACATGCGCGTTGCCGACCCTTTAAAAACCTGTACACTCCTTTTTTGAAGAACCCCATACTGTAACAATGTAAAAAGAAACAATAAAATTAATGTTAGTATTAGTAAAAGCAAAAACTAAACATAATTCCCTATCCTAACTGCGCAGTCAAGATTGCCCGCTGTCACCGGACATGTTCATCCAGTGCTGCTGCTGTGCTGGAACGCGCAATCCAGTCTGCTGGTCATCACGCGTAGTAGGCCGTTGGAGCTGGCGTACACGCGTTGCATCAGGAATGCCGCATGTTTACGCATAATGGCGTGAAAGCCATCTGTCCTGGACTCCGTGAAGATACCTGAAGCACTGCATTAGCGCGGCAGACCCATCAGCATCCTTAATAAATAAATATTATAAGACATTATTAAGCTCAATAAGGCTTGTGTTGAGGGTACTTAGACAACGATATATATAATATATAAATATTTATAAATACTTAAATACATAGAAATCACCCATAACTCAGGAACAAATATCCATGCTTATCACACGAATAAATGCCCTTACCAGGATTTGAACCCGGGACCATCGGCTTCGTAGGTAGGGTCACTAACCACTAGGCCAGACCGGTCGTCAATGCTTTGTTGTATTACCAATACTAATACCAATTTAGCTACGCTTACCAGAAGCGTCCGAATCTTTTTCATTCCTTCCTTTATGCTTACATGCCTTAGGCAGAGGGATGGAATTAGTCGCTCGCTTCTGGGGACCTAGCCAACATGAAAATCGTTTGCGCTACGAGAATGAAACGCTATCTGTCTCTCTATCACTATTTTATATTACGGCCCTTCATTTTGCCGTCAAAGTGCAAACCATTGACCACTAATATCTGGCCGTAACATTTTTTGCTGCCGAAACCGTAACCGAAACCGAAGGTTTGGCTTTGGTTGACCGAAATATTAGTTGACATGTTAAAATTGTTGATAAAATGTTATAAAGCCGCTTTTATACACATATTAAGAGTAAACGAGCGTGTATGAGGAATGTTATGGTAGGTACTTATAGCACAGGTTTATACCTATTTTAAGTACCAGCGAAAAACTCTTGGACAATGAATCCTATGTAATATATTATAAGAAATTATGTATTAGGTGTAAACTTTTGAGCTTAATAAACTTATCTTATCTTATCTTATCTTATCTTATCTGTTATGAAAGTGAAGGAAGCGAAAGAGGTATGTCAAGATCGTAGCAAGTGGAAATCCTTGGTCTCTGCTCACCCCTCCGGGAAACAGGCGTGATTATATGTATGTATGTATTTATTATGCGTCGACCGTCCAGTGGCACCCTCCCTGGCAACCAATTAATTTCAGTATACATAAATCTGTATATTAATATTATTTTCCTACTTATTCCCAAAATTTTGGTCACATAGTTTAGTTTCGTAGTAAGAAGTACCATTTCGTAAGTTTCGGCTCGGCCGAAACGTTCGGCTGTTTTTTGACCGAAACCGAAACTACGGCTGAAACATAATTTTTGGCCGAAACCGAAACTGAATCTTCGGTCGAACACAATTGTCAACTTAGAGCTCTGAGGGCCTACCGCGAACCACGTTCGACGTGTTGCCTCTCTGTCGCACTTGTAAATTCGTACGTAAGTGTGACAGGGAGGGAACACGTCGAACGTGGTTCGCGGTAGGCCTCTGGTTAGCTTCCGTAGCTCACTTGTTATAAGCAGTTGGACGAGCTGCAGCTGGTGTACCGACAGGTCGCAAGCTTGAGTTTGCCGGAAGCGGTGAATTTTTCCCTTAAATGCAAAACAAAATATATATAAATCATAGATCGTTTCTGTTTGATAAAAAATAGTTTACCAACTACCTCTCGATAACAGTTTGTAGTTAAGAAATTATACTTAATTCTATAAAGTCAAAACATATTTAAAACAAAGAAAACTTGCTTATTCGTTTCACCAGATGGTCTTAGCGGAAAAGCAGCGCAGTCGCCAACACCATACTGGAGGCGAGACTATTTTCTACATTTTACTACACAGTGAATTTATACCCATAAATATTATGTAATACTAAATATACATAAATACTTACGAGTATACATAGATACATTCCTAACTTAGGAAAGTCAAGAACATATTTTGCATAATTTATGATAAATAAACATACAAATAAATGTCCTCACCAGGATGCGAACCCAGGACCTCCTCAGGCAGGGTCACAATCGACTAGACTAGCAGGCCGTTAAATATACCCACATTACTCGTAATTAAGATTACCATCCAACGCCCAGATCCTTGACAGTTCTGGAACAGATCGTGAAAAAGCTTTCTTAAAAGAAGTTTTCCGTGAAAACGGATATTAGGTTCAATAATTCAAAAAGTTCCAGCCACAGCAATAATTCATACCTCTGACTCCTCCGAAGTCTTCTGCTGACTTCCAGTCGAGTCATAAATTTAATATTGCTAAACATTTAGGCAATAATAGTATAATAAGATTGCAAAGTATGCCGAGAGAAGAAAATTTATGACGTCTAATCTATAAGAGGTTTGGACTGTCAGAAAACAAATTGAAATATTTGCCGAGTATTGTAGTATTTTGTAGTAATTATCATATTAGGTATAAGCAATACAAATGTCTTAAGATGACATTCTTATGTCAACTGCAGCTGCAATTCTGTTGCGTCATTAATGCAATGTCATATTTTCATGGCAGTTGGCGTTTACAATAACACTTGCACACACACACACACACACACACACACACGTACACACACACACGCACACACGCACACACGCACACACGCGCACCCGCGCACACACGCACACGCGCACGCGCACGCGCACACGCACACGCACACGCACGCGCACGCGCACGCACACACACACACACACACACACACACACACACACACACACACACACACACACACACACACACACACACACACACACACACACACATACACACTCAACTTAGCTTGGTCTGCCTCTATATCTGTCAATTTCCTTGATAAAATTAGTGACATTCGCCACGGGATTAGTTTTATACTTAATTCTTATGTTTATATCCATACTTATTAAATGCACACATATTAAGAGGTAGTCCAGATATGAACTTGCTAATTAATATCATAATTTCGCACAACGTATCAGTATTGCGATACAACGAGGAAATGTCGCAAGCATCCTTGGTACAATGCCTCAAGGGCCTATTTTATAAGCTAGTTGTAGTAATCATCTGTATATATCCGTATATATATTGTTATTGTAAATAAAAAATGACAAATATTATAATTTGTTTTGTGAGCCAAATTAAGAAAATAGTTATTTATTTTAAAAGGGGGCAAAGTTGCTGTTTTTCCAACACGCTCTTCGTCTAGCACACTTTTCGTCTAGCACGCTTCGTCAAACATTAATTTTCCTGCCTTAGTTCAAAATTATTTCCCAGTAACTCGCTAGTAACGCCACTACAGAAGCCTCGCAGTATTTGCATACACGTCTGTCCTCAAAGGGGTATTTGCGATTCTAATTTGTCGATGCAAAACTGCCAAAAAACGGAACTGGTGAAGTAACGAATGTGAGCAATTGGGAAGGCACAGGTAACTAAGGGACAGTAGAGAATTGATGGAGGAATTAAAAAGCATGGAGCTTGAGTAAGGTTGTGTTCTTCTCTCACTCTCACTGAGCGTATGCGAGAGAAAGATGGATGTGCGAGCGCGCGGCGGATTTCATGTTTTCTTTTTTGTACGATGAAATAAATAAAAAAGTAATCAATACCTTCCCTCAAACATGATATTATTGCCATTTTTTAGAAGCAATTTACATATTTGTAACTTTTATGCATAATTTGTTACAAAGCTTTTAAGTGCGTTTTAGACAGTGCAGTTAGTGATTTTTTTCTATGTAGCCAAAGTCAAAAACTCAGGATTCGAATCAATACAAGCCCTCGAGAAAGGCCTTAAAATTGCTAAAATAGGACGTTTTTGAATCATTTATGTGAAACTAGTACACCTTAATGAAATCACTTGGATACGGTTTCACTGAGTGAAAAAATAGTAGTCCTTTTTTAATATTTTTGAGCGTGAATAAGTTTTTGAGTCCTGAGAAGGACGCTAATTGAATTGAAATTAGGTCCGTCTTGAAGCTCACTCTAAAAACTTTAATTCTTTCTAGAAAGTACTAGAACTAAGAGTTTAGAAGTTTCGACGTGTTTGTAATACCTAACTTGGTTCACGGAAGTGAAGATGGATAGGACATATTATTTGAAGAGGGGAAACGAATAACGCTACCATCGCTTTCGGTTTAGAAACCGCCGGAACGTCTGTCGAGAGTGAGCTACGAGCGGTCGGACTGAACTGGAGCAAAGCCAGAAGAGTCGCTGAGGACAGAAAGGAGTGGCCTTTACTTGTGAGGGCTCTCTACACCTCAGGGTTGCCTTAAGACAACAACAACTGGAACCTATACTGCCAAATTTCATTTCAAATCATCATTTATTTATTCTGTGTCAACAGTTATACTGTGCCAGCCACAAAAATTTACGTAAGTTTGACCGGCGAGCAACTTCCTATCGTATCGTCGTAACTGTAGGTAAAGTGGTGTAGCTACAACGTATGAAAATCGTTTTGTGACCTTAAGCGGCTTCTTTGTAAAATGAGCTTTCAAGCAAAGCCTTCCTGTGAAACTACGGTATTTCTTCGAGAGAGTGTCTAGAAACTGCTTGTGGATTTTTAACTTGATCTTATTTCTTGGCAATTTTTTTTTATAATATAGTAGGCAATTAAGCGAAAAAATCGTCTGATGGTAAGCCATTTTCGTCGCCCATAGACACCAGTAACACCGCAACACCGTTGGGAGTACGCTTTTTTCTTGAAGGTCCTATCGATCCGAAAATACCGCAAGCGAGTTCATTCCACAGTTTAATTGTGCCAGGCAGGAATTTTCCGTAGAAACGCACCGTAGGTGATTCTAAGTGGTGAAGATGGAAAATGTTATCGCGTAGGGTGATGGAAGAAAGAAGCTGCAGGGATTAATCCGAAATAATCCTCGGAGCAATCCCCGATATACATGCGATAGAAAATGCAGAGCGAGGCTACATCTCTACGCAACGCTAAGGAGTCAAGTGGATCTGGAATACGCAGACAGCCGACAATTCGAATCGCTCTTCGATTTGGATGCAGTCCAAGGGGACAAGCTGGTACTGGCTTGCCCCTACCCATATACGAGAACAGTATTCCAGATTATGAGAGCGAATCTAGTACGCCTTATAAAGCTGTAGGCGGTATTTTCTGGAACTTATTTTCATTACATACAAATTAGACTAGAATCGGGACACGGTTTAATTTAGTTTTAATCAGAGCACCGAGTGTGGTCGGCGCTACAACGGGCAGATTCGGCTTACAGTCTGTTTAATTAAAGCCAAATTGGATTGAATGCCTACGATTATTTGTGGCTGGATTTCAGTTACCAGCTAGCGGAGTTTTGTTAAAAATGAACATGTCGTTTGCCATGTTTCTGATAATTAACGAAGCCTGCATAATTATCGAGTACAATTTATGTAGAAATTTTAATTATCCCTTTGCAACGCCCTACGGTTAGGTACTTAAATGTGTACATTTACTAATTTCCGCTACCTAGAGGCAACGCGTTAAATGAAGCGTGTTAAAAAACATATAGGTATGTAAACCGATATGTCCTTTTGTTGGTGATGGAAAGATGCAGATTCTTGATATAAACATTTAATTTCGGAAAGTTACATGCTAACGTTATTATTTCGGATTATTCTTGAGGGATGCGCGCGCGCGATCGCGATGTTGGTTGTATAGGCTCTGGCGCGGAGTCGTTCCCCGCGCCCTGCATTCCCCTCTGTCGCCTCATGCGGTAGGACCGGTCCTTGACATCCTCCCGGCCCTTGGAAGGACTTGCAGCTTCTTCCAAGACATCAGACTCCTCCGTCGTGGCTGGTAGAGGGCAGACCTTGTTGACGCCTCGTCGTTCAACGCCTCGGTATGTCAGAAAGTCGGCGACTCTGGCCACTCCGTCATCGCCGGGGTAAAGTCGCTGAACTCGGCCGAGTCTCCATTTGAGTGGTGGCAGATTAGGTTCTTTGAAGACCACCAAATCCCCTTTCTTTAGGTTTATCTGCCGGGAACGCCATTTTGTTCTTTGTTGCAGTTCGGCCAGATATTCTTTTCTCCATCTTTCCCAGAAGCGGCACCGGAGCTGTTCGACCAACTGGTACCTTGTGCGAATTTTCATGTTTTCAGGCTTCTGCGGGCTTGGTAATGATGTCAGCAGCGACAACGCAAAGCAACACACCATGCGGCTTTAAGGGTTGTCTAAGAGCGTGAAGTTTTAGCGTGAAGACCGTCTGTTTTCTTTCTGTATAATTTTCTTCAAAAAAGAGTATCATTTGTGTTGTAATATCTTTAAATTAAAATGGAACAAGCCAGTTTTGGCCACGTGTCACTAAAAAACAAACGTAACATCGTCAATATACAACATAAAAGTGACATAATACTTAAGTAACTTAACGTAACTGCGTAAAATGTAAGAACGTAATATCATGTGCAAAACAAGTTTTTCTATAAGTAAAGATTGGGTTCGATGATCTAAAAGTGACATCCTGGTGGCAACGGCAATACTGTTGCGACATTATTGCAGCGGCCTTGACGCGGTTTCTGTATCTATCTGTCAATTTTCTTGATAAAATGAGTGATTGATGGAATGTCATCATCGTGGAAGCGTTATGGAGGCGAACGCTAAGGAATTTAACAGATCGGCGGCTTCAACGCCGCAGCAGTAATGTCGCAACCGTAGTGCAGTGGCAGTTGCTATCATAATGTTACCTACCTTAAGAATTCGGACTGAGAAATGGTTTCGACGAGTACGTCAGGAGCATGAGGAGTAGGTACATGAAGATAATGACAATTTAAATTGGATTTATTAATCTATATTGGCATTTTGTAACTTTTAGGCCGTTCTAGGTATAAAACAAAGAGTTTTGACTTCGTGGAAATATAGCGCGGTTCTGTACAGCCTTGTTTATGTGCCGTGAAATACGCCCGAGGACCCCTATAAACACGGAATGGCTCAGACACGTACAGTAACAGATACATCACTTTGATAGAAAAACATGAATACTTTAGTACATAATAATATATTGAGTCGCAAAATCAACCATTAAGTAAACGCATATGATCAAACGTCCACTATTGTATTACTGGCGCCACTGGGCCATAATTAGAACTAAACATAGAAAACGCTGTCTCGCTGTCTATTACAGCTATTACATTCATTCAATGTCAAATTTCTATCAGGCCAATTCTATTTTTAGTTACTAAATTTCATTCCAATCATTATGATACTGGTATGATACTGATTTGTCAATCAAATGTGACGTATTTGGTTGAAGGTTGACATAACCGGAAATTTAGCAAGTCTGCTAAAGGAGATTTTAACCATCTCATATTGGAATAATGTCAGATTCATGTTAGGTCGGTATCACATTATATTGTTGGAATTGACCTGTATATTCAATATATTTGACTCGCTTGCATAAACGGTGAATGTCGTGAAAGTGAAGGAAGCGAAAGAGGTATGTCAGGATCGTAGCAAGTGGAAATCCGTGGTATCTGCCTACCCCTCCGGGAAATAGGCGTCATTATATGTATGTATGTATGTATGAGTGCATAAACGGTCACGGACCTAAATTGCTAAGCCATTTATGGTTCAGCTGTCATACTTCTGAAAAAAATATTTGAACGATTTTGTCAAATTAATAACCGTCCAGGAAACGTCAGGATTTTTAGGGTCCAAATTTTTGGCAGGATATTAAGTAAATCCTAGTCCCAACGGTTTAATTGGCGTATGTCAATGCCACTGTCATTTTTAATAGCTACGGCCCGCGGCCCATGATATATATTTTGAAGCAGCTGTTTTGACATACCCTGTGAACCGTTCGTTACGCTCGTATTTTATTTGCGAATAGGAAAGGACTTACATTAGAATGTGATTAATACTTTTTATTTCTTTTTTATTGGTCTCTTATTTGACAATGCCAATTTCGCTACAAAAGTCTATTTGGCAACATATTATTGCGCATTAACTTTGTACATGGATTGGAAAAGATGTGATAATATTATTACTGTGGAGGAAAAGTAAATAAGTTTGGTATTTTTTGTGGAGAAAAATATATTTTGTTCTTTTGTGCGAGTTTAATTGAATCGTGACAAAATAACTAAGTCACATTGGAGGGTAAAGTATTTATTTGTTTTAAGACTTGCTTTTTGACGACCGATCTGGCCTGGTAGGTAGTGACCCTGCCTATGAAGCTGATGGTCCTGGGTTCGAATCCCGGTAAGGGCATTTATTCCTGTGACGAGCATGGATATTTGTTCCTGAGTCATGGGTGTTTTCTATGTATTTAAGTATTTATAAATATATATATTATATATATCGTTGTCTAAGTACCCTCAACACAAGTCTTATTGAGCTTACTGTGGGACTTAGTCAGTTTGTGTAATAATATCCTATAATTATTTATTTATTATAGCTGTATTGCTTTAAGACTAAAGTGGTGGACCCGCGCGAAATCACCTTTCATGCAAACGTAATTATTTATTTATTTATTTAAACTTTATTGCACACATAAAGAAAAATGTACAAATGGCGAACTTAATGCCAAAAGGCATTCTCTACCAGTCAAACAGAGACATTTGTGTATGTTGGTGCACGAAAAAATAATAACAAATAATAAGAAAAAAAAATTAAACGTAATTCTCATTTTTGTCTTTGGATGTTAACATTATTGAAAATATTTTGACACAATTTGTTGCAAATGAACTACAGCTATGATTTTAATTTCCCTACTTTTGATTTTGTTTCGAATTTTTAATTATAAAAATTAGGAGCTTTTAAAAATTTATATGAAATCTATTTATCCCTCCAAATTTTTACAACGATCATAATATCTAAAAAAGTCAAAAATAGGGGACTGTAGCTATGGTTAATATACATTAAATCATGTAAGAAATATTTTCCATAATATTTTTTTATTCTAAAATATTTTCCAGAAAGGAAAATAGGGACTACGTAGCGGCCGTCCCCTTTCCTCTTAAAGATAGTATATGTCAAGTAGGCATATAACATGCGCTTATGAACGTCAAATAAAGCTACGCCGGTTCTAACACTACACCTCTGACCCGAGAAGACTTAAATCCCTTGTAAATTATAGGAAGCTATCCCAATATGGGATACTTGACTTACCAATTGGGATACTTTACCACGTATAACATCTCTACTCTATGTGACATTCTCAAAGTTACTGATTTTTTTTTATTATAATAATAAGATTAAAGTCATTTGACAATACATGACCGATAAAGACCGCACCGGATTGGATGGTCTCATTCTCATCAGATCAGCGCTGGAGGTTACCAACATCGTGCTGAGATGGGACCATTTCTTGTCAAGAATTGTCTTTCACCATCCTTTGTTCTTTTTTTTTTGTTTTGTATGGTTTTCTTTTCTGTGTTTGTGTTTATGAATAAAATATTTATCTTTTTTTTTTTCAATTGAAACATGACAATACGGTTCATGTTATTTATAAGAATCATCAATGAATCATTTTTATTCGTGATGTGAATTCCTATAATTTTGGATTAGGTAAATTTTGTATTATGATTTGTCATGAAATAAAATAATCTAATCGAATCTAATCTATGAATCGGGAAAATCAAATTACCTCAATCTGATTCACATTTTATTTAGAATTAAAAAAAATCATGGTTATTTTTTCTAATATTGGCTACGGCGAGACTAAATATTTGCCTTACTACATTATACACTGCATTAGTTACAATTACACAATTTATTTTATTTGTAATATTTTGGTCATATTAACACCAATATATTGTGTAAAAGCTCAACGCATACAAAAGCGTCGAAAAACGTAGAACACGCGCTACGTCGGTACATCACTCAACTCTTTGACTTTTTTGCAGCCGCGTCCCATGTTAGGGATCCCTGCTGAATCGAAACTATTGCAAAACGACCATTTTACTAGAGCAGTAGGTACTTATCTCTTCCCAGAACCTTTCCATGATAGTTTTCCATACATAATGGCAACAAAAGCTGCGCTCGACTCAGACGACAGTACCAGACTGTTCGTATTCACTTCACTTCTTTTAAAAAATATGGCTTCAGTCCGGTGGGACCATTTCGCCAGTATCAAGGTATTAGTAGTGTTGCAAACTCTTTTGAGATCAGCAATGTCAAATATTTTAAATTATATTTTTTCATGATTTTGTCATGTCTTTCTAAAATAAATGGCTAAACGTTTCGTGCGTGTTTTCATTCGGGCTATATTTCATGTAATTTTCTACATCTGGCGACCGTGACAGGACATACAGTTGCTTATCCAAAAGGGCAAGGAGAGGGACTCTAATTTAAGTGTAGGTGACGTAGTTTTAATAAAGATGGACACAAAGCGTACTATGTGGCTTTTAGGGAGGATTGTAGAAACTTTCCCCGGTACAGACGGTTGCGTAAGAGTGGCTAAGATGCGCACAACAGATGGAGAGTTCACACGAGCAGTGCAACGCCTGTACCCACGCGAAGCACAGGCTGGCGACATATAGAGAAGAGTTTTGGGCCTCTTGCCCAAGGTGGGAGGATGTTGCAAACTCTTTTGAGATCAGCAATGTCAAATATTTTAAATTATATTTTTTCATGATTTTGTCATGTCTCTCTAAAATAAATGGCTAAACGTTTCGTGCGTGTTTTAATTCGGGCTATATTTCATGTAATTTTCTACAAGTAGCTTTATTCGGTTAATACAAGACAGTGTACGACTTTATAAGTAGCACGTGACTCCAAAATTGTGTTTGAACGCGTTTTAGGATTAATTATTCATTCACTGCACATTACCACATTAGTTTACTGTATTGACGACCGGTTTGGCCTAGTGGGTAGTGACCCTGCCTACGAAGCTGATGATCCCGGGTTCAAATCCTGGTAAGGGCATTTATTCGTGTGATGAGCATGGATATTTGTTCCTGAGTCATGGGTGTTTTCTATGTATTTAAGTATTTATAAATATTTATATATTATATATCGATATATAACATATCGATATATATAGACAACGATTTGTCTAAGTACCCTCAACACAAGCCTTATTGAGCTTACTGTGGGACTTAGTCAATTTGTGTAATAATGTCCTATAATATTTATTTATTTATAATAAGCTATCGGTATTACACGTTGTATTGTATTGTAGTACGGGCGATTTTCCGCAACTCGACGACTGGCGCCTATTTTGCGTGACAGGGAGGGGGGGGGGGGGGGGGTTTGGCTACTCTTGCCAGCCCAACGCCTTGAGGAATCCTATCAAATCTTTGATGTTGAGTAGGACCTCAGGGAGGTCTCTCGGGGATCCGAGATGTTTTGCCCTGTATGGGGCCACTCCGCTGCATTCCAGCACCACGTGAGAGTCTGTTTCTTCTGTCTCCATGCATCCTCGGCATAGGGGACTGTCTGTGACACCTGTTATAAAAATATGTTTGTTAAATAGTCCATGACCTGTTAACCTCGTAAGGCCCAAGGTCCTATATATATATATATATATATATATATATATATATATATATATATATTACACGTTAAACAATATTAATGAGTAACAAAAAACAAAGTAATTAATCACGAGACTCGACCATCAAAATGGTGATCGAACTGTTCGTATTCAAACTAAAGTATTTTTAAAACCCGATGACAGGTGTCATCTCCATATAGGTAATTTATAAAAAGGCCAAATGTCACAAAATCGTACTGAGATGACATTTATCCCCATTGTATCCATCGAGTTTGAAAAATACTATTCACCAGCATTACTGGTGCAGTAATGTGGCGCGCCATTGCTGTCCACTGCATTGCTGCCGCACATATTATGTTGTTCTTAGTTAACAACAACATAAAATAAATGATGACGATACGTGAGTGTACGTTTACACTGACATTGGGATGATATTTGAATCATATTAATATTTAGTTATCGTACGTCTCGAATGCGCAAATACACGTAAGAACGAGTTCAAGCAAAATGCACAACATTTGAATGACATCAGTTAGACGTCAGTCTGAAATCAGTGTACTTTTAAATTGACCTGTTTATTAAGTTTAAATAACCTATGTAAAAATAAATATTATACGCATAATCTTACACAAAATATAGACGTTGTCCCACAGTAAGCTCAATAATAAGGCTCGTGTTGCGGGTACTACATAACGACATATATATTATATGGTTATATACATATAAATACTTATAACCACCCAACATTCGTGATAAACACACAAATAAATGCCCTTACCAGGATTCAAACCAGAAACCTACTAGGCTAGGAGGCCGTTAATCCAGCATTTCTATTAACAAATGTTAAGTTAATAAAAAAATCACGGAACCCTTATAAATAACCAATTGCACGCCTGCCCCGGGCAGCGCGTTGACATCGCCAATTTGCAGGCGCGTTTGCACTCCTCTTTTTGAGCCGACTGTACGTTCGCCAACGAATTTTATTGATAGCTGCAACTCCGGCTAGGATTCGAATGTGTGTCATGTGTCACCAAAAAGGTGTTAATGGGCTAGGCCCTATTAAATATAACTGATAAAATAACATTAATTGGGTCAAAATTCTTTTCTTTATCTTGTTTCTGACCACGGGACCACATTGGATCCGGGTACGTCCTTAAACTACGTCCAAAAGAGAGGTATGGGCACTGTGAATATCATCTCGGTTTGTGTGTAGGGCACAGCGCAGTGGATGTCATTCCATATCTAGAGCAGAGCCCAACTAGGGAAGTACCTTACAGAACACCGCAGCCAAATATCACTAGACCCTACCATAGGTATGAGTAGGGTCCCTACTCATAGTAGGGTCTAGTGTTATATAGTACCTTACTCATTGTGTTCTTGCCGGTGAGTAAGGTTGCCAGAGCTTAATGAGGATGCGGAGTGTTAGAGTCAGCAACGCGCATGTTACTTCTCTGGAGTTGCAGGCGTACATAGGCTACGGAGACTGTTTACCATCAGGCGGGCCGTATGATTACTTGCCACCGATGTAGTATTAAAAAAAACTCTGTCACGCTTGTATCTATGTCTTAACTATATTAATAATCGTCGAGTGCTAATCTGTCTTTCTAGCTGTAGATTATATTTTACATGAGAAATATTATCGGCAAAATTTCTTATCATACAAAAAGCTCTACTCCATTACATTCTTCGGGACAAAAAAGACAACGAAAGAATTTTGACCTAATTATTAGCGAATAGAATCAGGCGTTACTTTGCGGAAATCCATATTAATCAGATATTAATTAAAACAAATAATATTACTTTACTAATCCGCGAAAAGATAATATGCTAGTCAATCAGTGCTAATCCGTTGTACTTAGTTACTTGCGTATTTTTACATGTAATTTATATATACCCATGGCTCATATACACTTATACACCGTGGGCTGATAAATACAGACATTAAAGTTTTAAAGGAAACTCACAATATTTTATTTGTGAATAAAAAATCTTTACTTATTTGTAGTAATGTTTTTTTTTTACCAAGATGTAATAAAGTAAAGTGTCGTGTGCAGAAAATGCAAAACAAAATAATAAAAACATTCGGCATAATTTTTTTTTTTGCTAATTTAACCATAACTTATATACAATTTTTGTTCCTTACGACCTCAGGAATGTGTGGTTAAAATCTGGCAGGTCTTTCCAGCCCACCGTGTATATATGTGGGTTATACACGCGGGTTTCATAAAATAAAACAATTCCCTTTTACGGCACCGCATAAACTCGCGCGAATAATTGGACGAGAAACCTTTTTTATTTAAATGCGATATGTTTTGTTTTATTTTACAACATTTTCACCCTGTTTTAGGGGACAAATTTTGTTTGTTTTTCCCTTTTAACGATTTCGGATTGGATTGGATTAGAATTATGAACGGGAATATTACCGATGACCGTTCATTGTCATTTTTAGGGTTCTGTATCAAAAACGTATAAAGAAACCTATTGGTGCGACTGTATCTTTCATCTGTCTGTGCAACTCAAACTTATAACAAGGGCACTTGTACACGTCATGATGAAATTTACATACAGGCAATAAAAAATAAATCATCAACAATTACAAAATACAATTGCAAATATTGGTTCAGCAAAATATTATAATTACTTAGAGATGTATCAAGTCTGTACAAAATCGATAAATCTTTAGAGGTGTAAAATGTCTCTAAGTGTTACAAGTATATTATAAAAAAGGGATGTATATAGTTTCCAAGGGTTGAAACCACAGTTTCATATAATATGATATAAATATAATACGACTTGTCCTATAGTATGTATATAATTGAATAAGAATAGAAACGAAGAAAGGATCTCACGTCAATTCCATTCAACAATTAAGTTACAAAATATATGTTACATCGCTAAATACTTATCTTGGGAATTACTTACGCTATTGAATTGAGATTTCGAATAGTAGAACTAGTATAATAGCAAAACCTGAAGGATGAATGAGAACAGAAAACTGGACTGTCGGACGTTTCTTTGCTTACGGTGGCGTCGTTGATCGGTTCGCCTCTTTCCCGAGTAAAGGTTGAGGGAAGCGATGGCTGAGATACGCGTCATACTCGTGAATGTTATGTTATAAGTATGAAACTTTACTTTGGAGCAGCATTAACGTGAGACACTTCATTCGGCTCTTGTCTGTCTGATTTAATTTCTTGTCTTTTAATTATTTATTCCTTAGGTTAATTATTGATTATTTTATATTAATTCAAGTCTTGGAGACCTTTTACATCTCTAAGAATAACTTAGCGATCGTTTTTTATTTTATCTCTGACACTTAGAGACTTTTACATCTCTAAAGAATTTTAGTATTTGTTGGTTGTATTTTTTTTTCGTCATAGTTTTTTGGTGTAATTCAACATTTAGAGACTGTATACCTACATCTCTAATAAAATATCTAATATTTCATTGATTCCATATTTGTAATTGTATTTAGGTATTTTTATTGTTTGTAAAAAAATTACATGTAAAATAGGCCACAGTATTTGCTGTTTGAAGCCCGTATTCGTTTTATAAAACCCATCCAAGGATACTTCAATTCAATTCAATTCAAATATACTTTATTCATGTAGGCCTAGCAACAAGCACTTATGAATAGTAAGACAGTATTACATATAATTATCTTAATCTAATTATCAGAGCAATTTATTGATGTTGTAAATATTATTCCATATATAATACTAATGAATATAATTCATAGATCAAATTTAATACTAAAACTTTCACAAAATACAGTCATACAAAAAAAATGTATAAAAAATACTTGTCTAGATTGTTTCTAGAATAAATTCTAAATGTCAAACAAATATAATAAAAACAACAAAGGAAATACATGCATTGGAATATCCATTTCATCATCATTATTCAAATATAATAAATAATTAATCATTTCGAATCACAATTAATCCCACGTTGTTTTATCATTCATGTAGTCTTGTGTGGTATAATAAGCTTTAGAAATAAGTTTACGCTTTACATGATTCTTAAATTTATTAATTGGTAACTCAGTAATATGGTTTGGAAGTTTATTATAAAATCTCACACAATTACCCATGAATGATTTTTTAATTTTATGGAGCCGAGTGAAGGGCACGGCGAGCTTATGTTTATTTCTAGTATTAATATTATGAATGTCACAATTTTTCTTAAAATCGGCAATATTTTTATGCACATACAGAATATTCTCATAAATGTATTGACAGTGCACTGTCATGATGTCAATTTCCTTAAATTTATATCTCAGTGAGTCTCTATGGTTCATTTTATATATTGCTCGAATAGCCCTCTTCTGCAGAACAAAAATGGTATTTATCTCTGAAGCACCACCCCACAGTAAAATACCATATGACATAATGCTATGGAAGTAACTAAAATATACTAATCGAGCTGTTTTGACATCAGTTAACTGACGGATTTTGCTTACTGCAAAAGCTGCAGAACTCAGCACTTCGCACCATTAAGTTAACACGTAAAAAAAATATTTTGTATAGGCCTACCTTAAAAAAAAAGTTTGTATTTCACCGTTCTCTCGCCATGGATGACTTATGTATCCATGCCAAATTGCAGCTTTCTATCACTAACCACCGCGAAGCAAAGCCGCGGATCAACAGACAGACGGACATGGCGAAATTATTTATTTATTTCTTTAATCTTTACATACATACAAGGTACATGAAGGTAGGAATTTTCTTCTTGAAAATCAACCAAGACTGCTAAAAAAGTAATATTGTTTAATATAAATTGCTCTGAGCGGTTCAGAATGTCATTAGAAATACAATCTGCAAGTTTATTCTGCGCAATAAAATTTGAATTGACATTACAAAATAATTTCAAACCTTTTTCAAAATAAAAATCTCTTATTTGCTCGGCATTCGTATATTTTTAAATCAGCATAAGGGTTTTTGTAAACAGGGATAATCCCGGGAGGCTGACTATTAATTTAATTTAAGGGCATTTTGTCATCCCTGACGTAGGAAGGTCCATTCTTCATAAAATGAGTTTGTATTGGTTTCGAGAATGTCCAGAATAACTTGAACCCGACGAACTTAAGGTGATTTTTAGATTCCGACCGCATCTGCAAAACTGCTGCAGTGCGACAAACTTTTTTTTATACTACCGTAAAACCATCCAACTGTTCGGGTCAAAATCAGATCCATGAAGCGCCTGCGCAAATACTATAGCAAAGCGCCACAGAGGTCAATCTCCTCTCGTATTTATTTAAGATATTGTCAAAATTTGCATGTCACTTTACTTATTCCTGTACCACAAGACAGATTACACGTCTCATATATTTTATTTTGAGTTTTTCTGCTATAAGCCCGTCAGACCCTTGAACATAGTCCACACGAACCGGGTATAATTGAAGGAACCAGCATTTATAGGAGGACCGAAGGGAAATACCTATAAATTACCAATTTATCACTGAGGATATTACGACTGCCGAGGCTGTGATGAAGAAATTCACCAGGACATCGGAATCCAGCAGTGTTGAGTGTGTTAGGAGTTGTTAGGGTCCAGCACTCGTTATTAAGGTATAATTAGGTAGGATTTATGGTGGAAATACCAGGTTAGTGAATATTTTATTGTTTAAAGTGTATTGGTATTTATTAAGGTCAGATCAATTTGTAAGTTAGTTCGTTGTATTTATTTAAATGTGATATTCATCTAGTCAATTCTTAATTATTTTATTTATTTGAAACTCACAATAAATTGAATTGATTTTCGTTTAAATAACTTAGGTACTTTTGTCAATGCAACTTCTGACCGTTAATTTACCGCTATTCGTGTAGGTACGCTTATTCTATTCACTCGAGACTAGTCATTATCTTTAATTTATTTGTATTGTGGATTATTTTAATCAGGAATTATTACTAGGGATTTTAAATAAAAATTGTATTTTAAATTGAATAATTTTATATGAATGATAATCTGCGAATGTATGGTCTTTGTTAATAGGTACAATAAGATAATAGTTTAGTATATTTTACATTATTTTACACGAATCAATCAATTATTTACATTTTATTCGTGATTTCGAATTATTTATTATAATTTCATTGTAAAATCTTACGAACTAGACTATTTTAGCTTATTGACTAAACTGAACACAAAGTGTAATTTTAATTATTAAATTGTTTCAATAATCGTGTTTACATCTATTAATTGTTTACATTCAAGGTCTACGTACACCAGCTTCCCAAAAATGGTTGATGAAAAGGATTTAATTCGCAAAAGAGGCAGTTACAAAGGTCAACTAACCCTATTTACTACATACCTAGGCACAGTGAAGGAATCGACATTAAGTCAAGCTGAGGCTTGTCAGTTGCAGATGCGCATAGGTAAGATTGAGGCATTGTATGAGCTTTACGATGATGTACAGACACAGTTAGAGTGCAGCAGTGACAATTTGGACGCACATATCGCAGAGCGAGACGAGTTTCAAAATAACTACTTCTCTGTGCTCTCGCGGGCCCAGGATATGCTCAATAATTTTAATAAAAAACGCGATGAATTCGAGTCATGCAGCAATCGTGGGTCGCGTAGTGGTTCAAATAATCATAAACTGGTTAAGCTGCCAACTATTCAGTTACCAAAATTTCAGGGTTCATACGAGAATTGGCTAGGTTTCCGAGATACTTTCACAAGTCTAATCCATTCTAACGATGACATTGACAACATTAATAAATTTCACTATTTAAGAGCATCGTTAGAAGGATCAGCAGCCTTAGTTATTCATTCCATAGAGTTTTCTGGGAGCAATTATGAGGTAGCATGGAAACTTTTATGCGAACGGTACGATAACAAAAGGTTATTATTACAAAACCATGTATCTGCATTATTTAATGTGGAGCCGATCACAGAAGAGTCGTCCGTGCATTTAAAACGTATTATTGACCACGTAAACAAAAACTTGAGATGTTTAGAATCCCTAGGTGAGCCTGTCAATCATTGGGACACGCTCCTTATTCACATAATTAGCAGCAAAGTAGACACAAAGACATTCCGCGAGTGGGAGGAGCACAAAGGAAGCTTTGATAAGAATATTCCTGTTTCATTTGATAATTTTATCACTTTTATGCGTAATCGTGCAGATTTGATTGAAACTTTAGAGTTATCGAGCGCCTCAGGCGCCGGTCAATCTAGTCAGCCGGCTAAAATTGCGTCTAAACATAGGGTATTGCTTTCGACTCAAACCACTGAACACTGTGTCACTTCCCCGTCTCAATTATGTCCGAAATGCAATGGTGAGCATAGCTTAAATAACTGTTCCCAGTTTCTCGCGTTAAGCACTATCGAGCGGCTTAATTTGCTGCCGAATTATAAAGTATGTTTTAATTGCTTCCGACGAGATCACTACGCAAACCATTGCAAGAAGGCAGGTTGTAGGATATGCAAGCGCAAGCATAATTCACTCATTCATATCACAGAGCACATGCAAAAAACAGGATCAAATTCGTGTGAGCGTTCCGCGTCACGGGCAGCTACTGAGCCGAGTGATGCGCCGGCGCCGGCCACCGCCTCCGTTCCTGCATTAACGTCATATTCGCATGCATCTGAACCGAACGTCGGACTGTTAACCACTGCATTAATAAAAGTATACGGGCATGACAATCGCGAGAGATTAGCCAGGGCAGTTTTGGATAATGGCAGTGCGACTTGTTTTATGACTGAGAAGATATGTCGGCAGTTAAATTTACATACTAATCGAGTAAATAAATCGATTACAGGCATAAACAAATTAAAGTCTCACGTAGGTAAAATGTGCCAGGTGCCAATTAAATCGTTAGATAACACCTACTCGACTTATTTAAATTGCTCTGTTTTGCCATCTATAACTGACGAGATGCCATATCAACAGATGGATATATCGCGAATGAATATTCCTTCTAACATCTGTTTAGCTGACCCTAACTTTGATAAGCCATCCGAGGTTGATTTTTTAATTGGGGCTGATCTCTTTTGGAACTTGTTAGGGTCACATAAAATTGAATTAAGTGATAGGCAGACGATACTATTTGAGACTAAATTAGGGTATATAGTCGCAGGCCCAACAAACAGCGGTCAGGTATCGGCTCCTTCGCGTATTAATTGTTATTTTACAAATGTCACCTCTTGCGCTAGTAATGAATTGCTTGACGATGAGACTCGAACCCAACTCACGCGGTTCCAGCAGCCTGCGAAGGTTTGCACTAAGCAATCTCATCATTCCTCGAACAGGAAATCAAATAGAAAGCATTTCACTAAGTTTTTCACTAGACAAGAAGGTACATATTCTCATACTTAGGTATATGTCAACTTAACGTTAAAGGGAAATCTTAGTGTTTCGGTATTTATATTTATCAGTATAAGCTTGCTTAGCTACTATTTGTTACGTTCCTAAATATGTGAAAATATGTGAACTAAATTAGTGTACATCGGCTGATAGATTGAGACTTGTGAAGGTGTCAGATAGCCATGTTTCGTATGTTTAAATACTAAGTACACATAGTACCAGTGATACCTATTTGTTAGGGTTACTCATTACTTCATTTGTTCTGTGCATCATTTATGAGTGCATACAATGAGTTTTGGCTACCTAAGCTGTAATTTGCAAGCTAACGCTGCAGCTAATGATTACATTACTTTTCATGTCAGCTCCGCGTGTCTGACATTAAGGAGGTTTTGGGAAGCTGAGGTAAAGTCGACCACATTTTGTTTAAATGAGTGCTGGGTATTGTAAAAGTATGTTTCTCGTCAATGAACTCAACACTGTTTTGGTTGCCACTTCCCACCGTTTCGTCGCGCCCTGAAAATGCTGCTGTCACTCCCTCGGTGTCCGTCCTCGAACGTCAGTACCTACTCATGTCCTCAAGGAACGCAGATGTCTTCGGCCACTCACACCCCGTCAGGGTCGAGCAGATGCGACATCAAGCCAGTTAAACAAGAAGTTCTGGAATCTTCTACTAGAGGCTGGATGACCCACACTCAACCGTTGCAAACGCCGTGGTGCTCGTTGAGAAAAATATGAAATTATTTTGGACCTTCATCATGACATTCAAGTACACCACCGTAATTCATAAAATTAACCCACAATTGGAGTAGGGGTTCTTCGTTGCATCCTATTTGCTTCCTGGATCAAGCAGTTTGGGTTGAAAGACAAGCTTTCAACGCCCGGGGGCATGTTCGGGTCAAAATCAGATCCATGAAGCGCCTGCGCAAATACTATAGCAAAGCGCCACAGAGGTCAATCTCCTCTCGTATTTATTTAAGATATTGTCAAAATTTGCATGTCACTTTACTTATTCCTGTACCACAAGACAGATTACACGTCTCATATATTTTATTTGGAGTTTTTCTGCTATAAGCCCGTCAGACCCTTGAACACCAACTATAGTCCAATACTGCAACTATGGTCCACAAGTTCAAAAGGAAATTAAGTATCTATACCAATGTTCCTTGTAGTTTACTCCTAGTTTTACCTTCCATTTATAAACCTACTTTGCCTTAGAACTACAAAAATATAGTAAAATACACACCTGAACGAGAAAAATTGAGTTTATTTGTGGACCATAGTTGGGAGGTTTGGACTATAGTTGGGTGGTTTTACGGTACGTCGGTGGCAAACAAGCATACGGCCCGCCTGATGGTAAGCAGTGTCCGTAGCCTATGTACGCCTGCAACTCCAGAGGAGTTACATGCGCGTTGCCAACCCTAACACCCCTCCCTCACCTCGTTCAGCTCTGGCAACCTTACTCACTGGCAGGAACACAACACTATGAGTAAGGTCTAGTGTTATTTGGCTGCGGTTTTCTGTAAGGTGGAGGTACTTCCCCAGTTGGGCTCTGCTCTAGATCTGGAATGACATCCGCTGTGCTGTGCCCTACGACACAAAGCGAGATGACATTCACAATGCTCATACCTCTCTTGTGGACGTAGTTTAAGGACGACGGTTGCTGCTTCTGCGTGCATCCCATGACCCATGCAAGGGCAGTATCCGCTCGGTGTACCCATCAGATGGGTAAAGACGTATCTAGTAACGTGTGCGCTAAATTGGAGGCTAAAGTTATACTCATTATTTTAGCATTGGAAAGAACTTCGCAGAAGTAAGCTTGTGGTTCCAAATCGTGCACTATTTTCGATACAATTTAGAAATAAATTATAAGTAGCTACCATACTACATTGGGTAGTTCATTATTGTTAACAATTTTAAAGAGCCTGATTAAAACTGCACGCTTACTGCTGTGGAGTTTTTTCTAATGCTAAAAAAACAAGTACAACACGGCTTTATGAATAGCAACAGCGTGACATTCATTATAATGTACGACGCGGTTTGTCCTTTTTTCAGACGTCTGCAGACTTGATGCATTTGGGATTTAAAAGTTTCAGAGGAGTTGAAAAAAGTTTTGACTTACTTGTCAAACTCAAAACTGTTTAAGTGTCGCCTGACGAACTGGATTCTAGATAGCGTAAAGGCGTACCTCGGCCGCAGTTAGTTCATTTTTAGGTTAATAATGCTATCTGATTTTTGTACCTCTAGTATAATGTTAGAACTGAGTGTATCGCTATTTATTACAAATACAAATGTTTCTTGATATATCTTGAGCTAAAAAATAAAGTTTGTAAAGTTTTGGGTGGAGGTGGCAATTTGGAGAGCGAAATAGAGTATGGTAACCTGCGCCCCTCCTCTCCACACATCTTAGTTTTAAATTATATTTTCTTTTTTTTCTTTTTCTCTTAGTACCTAATTAACATAGTTTTATGTTTATACTAATAGTCGGTATGGATCAGTGATCTGAAATAAACGGTTTTTATATTATTTATTCATTTTATACAAAATAAACATTTTAGAATTTCTATTTATATTAAGCTTCATTGTTATGCAATTTATTTTTATTATTAAATTTAAGACTGATTTGATTTGCACGCTTGTATGCAGGCAAGGTACATCTATAAATAATATTATGTAACATTTCATTACTGTATCTAAACAAATAAACATTTCTCATTTTTGAAAAAAAAAAACTTCTGTCTCTGTGTTTTGTGTGTGTGATCTGAATCTTGTGTCTCTTCGTGAGATCTGGCCAAGTGAATCAAGCGAGTGACTTTTAATCCATAGGTTGTGGCTTCGAATCCCAGGCGAAACCTATGAGTACTCCGTATTTTCTATAGTTTGTCACGTACTCGTTGATTTCATTTCAGCTTATTAATCACAAAAATACCCTCTTCAGTTCCAGTCACGTTAACGAGGCTTTTCGAAACGATAAAAATCAAAGTTATTGTAGGTGGCTGAAATTATTTATTTTGAAGAGTTACCTCGATTTCTACGAGATTAGACCGCTTCTGGCGTGATGATGCTGGGATCGACTGTGAAGTACTGTACTCTTTAAAAAAAACGTATATAACCAATTTGCAAAACCGAAATTTCAAAAGTGAACAATGTTTTGTACGAAACACTAACGGCCCAATTCGAAGAATGAGATACGATAACGATATTCATATATATATTCATATTCCTTTATTGATAACATTACAAATTTTACAAGTCAAAAGGTAATACAATATATAATTAGGTCTATGTCAATTTCAGTACAATTAAGATAATAAATAATAATAATCAAATTCAATACAGTAAAATAAAACAGTATAAAAATAATC
Organism: Cydia pomonella; assembly: GCF_033807575.1. Taxonomy (NCBI): domain Eukaryota; kingdom Metazoa; phylum Arthropoda; class Insecta; order Lepidoptera; family Tortricidae; genus Cydia; species Cydia pomonella. Next base: position 3,416,731 of record NC_084719.1, read on the forward strand.
AAAACAATTCAAATATCCAATAAATTAAATTAAATTATTATTATAATATTCTGATATGTCAAAATTATCAAATTAAATTATATAAAATATAACAATATAAAATATTAATAATCAACACAATATCGTTCTGGTTTAGGTAGATAAGTTCTCATTTAGATATCATTTGCATGTCGTATTGACAAAAGCAGCTCGATTCGGGCAACCAATGTCACTTTGACGTAGAAATATCGTAGATAGATCTTACTGGTATCACAGCGGAATCGAAATAAACGTCAATTTTGAGATGTCGTTTAGTTATCGATCTTTTAAAGATCTTTCCAAGATCTTAAACTTGTCTTAATCATTCTTCGAATTGGGCCGTAAGAATGAATATCGTGAATTGGTTTAGCCGTCTTTGACGAAACAAAATAACAAATATTTAAACGAATTGAAAAAATTCTTCTTTAAAGTTGGTTAAAAATATCAATACTTAAGAAGTATCTAAATAATTTGTTTGTTTGAAGTCAAATTAACGAAACAAAAATACCGGCCTTTCATTTTATTTAATTGTAATTCAGTGCTCATGACAGCTGTCATCTCAGTACATCTTATTACTTTAAAACAACCTTGTGTCTGTCTGAGACAGTTGTCAAAGTCAAAGTGTTGTATAATTTTACATTTTAATATTACACTAAATATGCCTAATAGTTACGCAATATTCTCTTGGATTTTTTTATTTTTCTACTTGAGTTTTCAGGTGATATGAAACATAGGTAACGAGCGAAATGAAAACAACGTCGAAACATCCAATGAATCAAAAGTTGCGCTGCGGGTTGGAGAGTCAAAGCGTGAACTGTTTTCTCAGGATGGTTCCAAATTCTAAAATAATAATATCACGGAAATACTTACTTACTGTTATGTAGTTGTAGTAGAAAGCACTTTATTGTACATAACACATGTTCTCCTAAAATTAACAGATTTTTTTTGATTTATTTATTTAGGGACTTTTCATCTAAAGATTACGCCAGTCCCATCGTACCTTAAACTAAATTACAATCAATCATCAATCACGGCCTGACAGTATACTACTAATAGAATTATAGACAACTAAATATACCTCCTTTGCTTCTTCTGAATTTGGTGTCGCCAGGATGATTTGGAATACGCCTATATCTAACCTATTAAAATTTATTGACTACAACAATATTTGTCTTTTACCTTCGTTCCGCACACATTCCACCAATACATGTTGAACATCCTCTACAACATTAAAATACAAATAAATCTAAGAAATTAAGATACAAAGGTGAAATTATCCTTATAACGGATCTCTTCCACATAACCTTCTAGTAGATGAGAGGAATTCAAATTAGATATACAAACTTACGGAATTATAGTACAAAAATAAATAAAATACATAAATAATACTATAAAATTGAACAAATACTAGCGTAGCGTACATAAATAAAATTCAAACATATGTTAAATTTATAAATAAATTAATAGTTTAAAAAATACTAGAAAAACACGCTTTTATACATGTTAAGGCCCTGCATCGAAAAATAACGGGATCTTTGAAGCGTGGCAGGGGCTAGCCCCGGAAACAAACTGGCGTGATTTTCGGATATATGTATCTTGACTATATGATAAGAGGTATGATACTAGTCGAAACAAAAAGGCTTAAAATTTTCTCGATAGAATATAAATCCAAAGTTACATCTACATGTTTAGTGTTTACCTCAGTGCAACTAGAAAACACATCTTCATCCAGCATAATCCACTTTAAAGTAAAGGTTTTCATCTCGTCTTAAACATCATTCAACTAAATATTAACTTATTATCTTATACAAACGGATTTATTCTCGTTTTTGATTTTATGAATTCAACAGAAAACGCCCATTTTACGCAGTTCGGTTTCTCTTTCTGTCATGCGTCAAAGTCATAAATGCGTCCTTTATGCCAGTAATGTTAGATGGCCGTGGTGCCTCAAAGAGGTAAGACCTATGTCAAATCGCGCAGCGCTCCAAATTACGTAAAATCGATATATCCAATAAACGTTGAGTCGTAGCTCTATTGACTAGTAACGGAATCGGAGGTCTACTACGAATGGAGCTATCTTTACAGGCCTATACGTTACGCATGTGTGCGTGTTTGCTTAGCTACGTCAAAGTCTAATACTCTTTGAACAATTACAACGGGTAAGGAAATTTCGACAGCTTCTGTAATGTATCGGTAGCTGTGTGGTCGTGTAGACACCAAAGAAAAAATGCGAGACATCTATAGACCAATCTAATCGCGACTTTTTGTTTTCTTTTTTTGTTCCTATATAATATCTTTATTCCTTATTTTCTATTTTATTGTAAAAGTAAATCTTGTCTGTCTTATACAGAAATAAAGTTATTCTTTTAAATATGTGTATAAAAAACATATTTTAATGACACGAATAATTTTATTTTATTCATACCAATTTTTGTATAGCCTAGGTAATCTTTATGTAAAACAAATATACCTACTTATTATATAAAAAAACGAAAAAATCAACACATTTATTAGAAAAAAAAACTCGTTTGCACGGGCCGGGGTTTGAACCAGCGACCTCTGATTTGTAATCCGCATGCCTTAAGAACATAATTCACATAATTTATTTAACAGGATACTGTCAAAACGTCAATGACTAATATGACTTTTCAGCAAAGAGTAAAGTAAGTATGCTTTTCAGTTTGATTTTACTTGACAAGGAGCAATAAGAAAAACGTACCGAATCGTCCTTTTCTTAAAATTGCCATTCAAAGAAAATTCAGCTCGTGTGTGGTGCTATCTATAGTTTTTTTTTATATGGGTATGCTGACAGCTGTTGTTTCAATACGATTTTGCGAGATTTGGCGTTTTTAGGTTAAAATTATATAGAGATAACACCTGTCACCCTATCCATCAAGTTTGAAAAATACTATAAATGTTAACATATACAGGTGGTTTTTGATAATGTACATCTTAGAACTTAAACTGTTTTTAATTTCTTTTTTTTTCAGATTTTAAAATTATACCGCTCTACTTTTATACCTTATTAATATATCTTAGTCTTGACAAAGACGATTAAAGTTTTATACTTAGCAAAATCGCTTACTAACATGTCTTTACAAAATCGCTCTCCTGTAAGTTTAGGCAACTGCTATAGTAGATACCACCATTTAACAGTTGCTTCAACCTCTTGTCTAACTGTCTGATAATTAAAGTAGTTCCTTATGGATATCCCGATCAAACTTTTCATTTCAGAGGAACGCGATTCTGTGTTGATAATGTTAGTCTATACTTTATTTGTCCATGCTCTTGAAACCATTAGCCAACCAATTAGCTTATGGCGGGCATTGAAGGGTCGTTCTTTGAAATCAGATTATTAAATATAATTTCAATATAAGCCCATCAATCTAAAAGCGACGAGGGAATGAAAAAAACCGATAAGGGAATGACAAGGAATGACATAATGACAATGAATTTCGGAACAATTAGTTCCAAAATAATACACTGAATCATAGAACGCTCTTAGCAACTTAATGTTATTTTTAAGATCTATAGAACGAAGTGCCAAGCGTTGATTTTAGTTGAAACCCCAGTCCAAAGGGATGGAATGAGAACCAGGGGAAAAGAAATAAGTATATCTTTGATCAACTGTTATGATTACGATAATTTTACTTAATCCATGAAAGTAAATAATCATTTACTTGACATATGATTTAACATTGTACATGCCCATGAAGAATACATTTTATATCAAAACACACGGGAATGAAAATCACAGTGAACCAAAGCCAGGGGAACGATATTATGAAATCGTTTATTTCAGGTGAAAGACCCATAATTACATCACAAACAAACGAAAATACAATACAAATTAACTTAAATTAAAAACAGTCAAAATAACAAACAAAATAAAAAAAAACAGTAAGAATAGCATATATTTTTAAGAAAATAAGTTAACTGAATATCAATATACTTAGTAATATACCTCTAGTTTTATGTCAACCTAATATCCTAAGAGCATTTATTAGAAACATATTAAGAAGTTCGAAATGTCACGAAACGTGTAGTGTGACTTCCTCGGATTTTATGATATCTTATTTTTCTTTGAAAGTGATTTTGGAAGAATTTTATATCAAATGTTAACACTTACACCTATTCCACAATACGGTTTAAAAATTGTATGGATATATAACGACTTTATAAAAATTTTAATAACATACGAGATCAGTTTTCGTGTCACCGCCGCGCGTGGTAACATAAACATGCAGTACTCGGTAGAAAGTTACCTTTACGTCTGGCAGCCTTTTTAACGCTATTTTTTAGAACAGCAATACTGTGTTGGTGTCATATTTGCAAATGGCTGAAGGGAGAAGTGTTGTCGAAAATTATTTATTTGTGTTAATTAAAGAAAAAACAAAGGTCAACCTTAACGCGTCACCGCCGTGTTTGAGTTTTAAAAGTCAGTATTCATTTCACGTTATTGTTTGTAACATAAGATATACCTACTACATTCGAGATTGAGCTAATTATTTAATATTTGCAAAGTCAAAGGTAATTTTTAGGTAATACCGAACATGTTTCAAATTGTCACGACAGTGGCCTCAAAATTCTGTCCCCGCCAAGGACTTTTGAATCCATGTTCGTGACATATAGACACGTGGTCGTGACATTCTCAATTCGTTTGATTAATTTAGAGGCATAGTCACTCTTTAGAAATGGATTTTATTAGATACGTTCATTTGTTATTATTGCCCAACTGCCAAAGCAGAAAAATGGTTTCCGCGTGTATGTGGATGTATGATGTGTATCCGGTTCTTTGTCACGCTCTACAGCGCTAGTTTGACGAATTTCAACGTATGAGCTGTCATTCGATGTGTCGTAGTTATACTTAGGCTATATTAAAAATATTGTATAATTCAAAATAGTGGAGTTGGCCGCCAAAATGCTGAAACGTCACGACTGAGGGACACTTTGTGACAACCGTGATTATGTACTCATTTTATTTACCTTTCCTGAGGGTATTAAGCTTGACCATATGCATCAAAAAATGCTTTTTATACGTAACAATATGTGAAAAATAAAAAGCTTTTATGAAAAAATATTTTTCTGGACACAATTTAAGAATGGAGCTTTCACCTACACGTGCGCCGCGGACTCCGCGAAGCGCTTCCATGTGTGCGTGCTAGCGGGGAGTCAGGAAGCTAGCGGGCGTGGCTTACGAACCGGTATTCGCGGCTTTAGTAGGCCCTTAATTTGATCGTGTTGAAAGTCCATTACGTGAATTTTCTCACAAGTGCAAACACGGCTATGATACGATATTCCATCATGGAATGCCAGTCCTACCTTCCGGCTACATCATCAGACCTTGAAACCTAATCGTGGTCGAAGTGTTCCATAATAATAGCGTTTTAATTTCAATATGCGAGTCTCACGAAAGTTTTGTTGTTAAACTAAGCCATTTCTTAGCGATTCCTGCATACCCCTAAAATCCTCAGTCAACGGATATGAACTCATAAAGAACATTGAATAGGACAGCATAAGCTTGTACTCACCGTGCTAGCCCAAAATATTGTGCTGCATCGTCAAGTTTATTCTAGCACGGTGGCCTAGTTCCTAACTTTAAACTTTTACTGTGAAATTACCATAGTTTATTTGTCCTGTCCATGCCAGCTTTTAGGTTTCCGCTTTTGGTTAGGTTTCCCCTCGGCGAAATGCAACTGGTAACATATTCTGTTTTTTTTTAATACAGGATGTAGCAAAAGTATCGTGTTCTGATTGGGAAAAATAGAACAAAAAAATTTTGGACACGAAACATTTTTTTTTCTATGGGGTAGGTCGTCCAAGTTGGCCAACTCCATACAAAGGCCAAAAAATTTAGTCGTCTTTAATGTCGTACATGACATTAAAGTTCTCCAAGGGGCCTCTACGTGTTGGATCTATATCCCCACACAAGCCTATCAAAAGACCGGGACCTATAGGCCGGTGAAAAGTAAGGAGATAACAAATAAATATATTTGATATAATTCATCAATGCCCAATTTAATTAAATAACTACACGACGTTCAGCCATCTTGTTAAACGTTGCGCTCAATGTTGGTTATTCTTCAGCGATTTCATTATATTCTGGAGTTTAATGAACGGCGTCTAATTAGCTAGCTAATTTAACCAAATGGCTGCGATATATCTACATTCGTTGTTACCAGAATTATTTTTCTATTCAGCTTTAAACACGTTCAGAAACATAAAAATCGACAAAATATAAATATCGGATACATTTACAATTCTTCGACGAAGCTTCTTGCGATCCCTCGAGAATCGAGATGCCTGCGTATAATCTAATCGATCTGTTTTACTATAAGTACATAAATAATACAATCGGAGGCCGTGGGGAGTTCCATTTCTGCGGAAATCATTTTTCCAATGAAAACTGCTTTTATTCAATTCTAAAAATATGTTTTACATTCTGTTGTGCAGTTAAATTGTTTTTAATACTACGTCTGTGGCAAACAATCATACGGCCCGCCTGATGGTTAGCAGTCGCCGTAGCCTATGGACGCCTGCAACTTCAGAGGAATTACATGCGCATTGCCGACCCTAACACTCCGCACACTCGTTGAGCTGCGGTGTTCTGTAAGGTGGAGGTACTTCCCCAGTTGGGGTCTGCTCTAGATCTGGAATGACATCCGCTGTGCTGTGCCCTACCACACAAAGCGAGATGACATTCACAATGCCCATACCTTTCTTAAATATTATATTAATAGTAGCGAATAAGACAACACGAAAAGTAACTGCCATTTACAAGCTTTTATTTAACTTGCCATGTCAGTAAGTATGTATGTATGTTAGTTTGCTAGTCAAATCTTGGGAGCTCAATTGGACCCACTTCCCGATTTTGCGTACATGTGTAAATCGATTGACAATGAAATATTATGATGACACGGAGCTGATCTGATGATGAAGACAGGGGGTGGCCATGGGAACTCTGCGATAAAACAACGCAAACTAATTGTGTTTGGGGTTGTTATAATTGTCTCGATAAGTATTAGTTGCCTGTGGAAAGAAAAGTATAGTTAGTGATAAAAGCTTGTACAGTCACGTCTGAAAATATCGGTGCACAAAATATGTAAACACTACCTTAATATATGGGCAATAAAGTCGTGTAGGTATACATATTTTTGACACTTTTTTCTCACCGATATTTTCAGACGTGACAGTACCAAAAGTGAAATTTCTGCCAAAAACTTATTATAAACTAAAATAGAGTCCCACCAAGCTAATTTGGATAAACGTCATAATTTCATAGATGTTTGACGTCTAAAATAACACTTGCCCTATCTGGGCTGTCAAAATTGCTGCCAACTTATCTTGGTCTGACTCATATTCAATAGCGTTCTCAAACACAAATTTCTAATTACCCAGGCTCGGTTTACCACAAACATTCCCAAACGTTCCTAATTAACCACCTTTGCATTTAAAGCGGTGTCGTCAGACGTATGCATACGTTAAGCTCCCGAACTTCGTCTAATGGAATAATCCTTCGAACTTGCGTAAAGTCTGCAATTACATGCGCATGAATATGCATGCGCCGTCATAATCGGCCGTAGACTACCTGATGTAGATTCCGCATTCTTAAGAATAAATTATGTACTAGCAATAGCGGCTCTGTGAGATGTAGGCTTCGCGATAAGCTTACAAAATTTTGGAAAATTCCTACTTTGATAAACCATTATCACAGCGAACTCACATTAGTCTAAGTGCTCTAGACCCTACTCCTCCTTTAGGCCAATTCCCGTCATTTTATAAAGAAAAAAACGACAAAAAAAAATATAAGTACCGTACCTGCCCATAAAATTTCACGAAAATCGGTTAAGAAATCCGACCTGCAGAGGAGAACATATACAACACTGAAGCATTTTTGTCCAAGCTGGAACGGAGACTTTCGCTAACGCTCGGTCAATAAAAACATGATTTCCATAAAATCTATAGGTATTGTAAAGCTAATTCGGTTATATTTATTTTCTAACAGATCACATGTGTAGACTGATGACATCGCATACCTATTGGGTAAGTTCAGTTCAGTAGTAATCTGGTTACTTAAGGGATGACTTGCGTTAGAACGATCCGGACTGACATTTCAGTTTTTTATATATAGATGACGTAGAAAGCATGACGTGATCACCAATGGCTCGTCATAAAAATGAATGAACGAAGTGTTTGGCATCAGCCTGGACCAGAGCCGTTATAGGCACATTTAAATCAGAAGTCCAGTGGTGGCGCGTCGCTTCTGCCTGCACCATGGGACTGTATTTTTGCTTACTTTTGGTTTAAATAACTTAACGTTAACGTTAGTACCTTAATCTACATTATATGATTATCTTATAATAGTAAGGTTAATACATAATTATATCATATTAACACAGTACAAGTTGTTGTAGTATTATTTACCTATCCTATTTATTTAAGTGTGTGTGTGTGTGCGCTACAATATAGAAGTGTTGTGCAGAGTTCTTGGCAATTTTTATTGGATATCCCTTTAAAATGGCCAAAACCGACTTCAAGAGTATACTTGACGAAGCAAAGAAAACGCTAGATTCGTTGACTGAGAAAATTGGAGTGCAAACAGTGCTTATTTTTGAACAAAATGACAAAATTATAGCTCAACAAAAGCTCATAGAAAATCAGAAGGAGGTACTCGAAAAAATTTTGTCGTGTGTCGATACAGCCAGCATATCAATGTGTGCATCGGTTAAACCGGTAGCCGACAAGAGCAGCGAGGGCCTATCGGCAGCTCCAACGGGAAGGAAGAGCACAACACCAACCGCTACCACAGTGACCGATTGCGCTCGAAGAGCAGCCGATCGTGCAAGTAAGACGACAACTACCAATAAGGGTCAGCCACGACAAAAACCGTCGCCGCTTTCAACGGTGAGTGCAAAGAAGACAACAATACCGCTTAACGCACGCGCGCCAAAGCAGGCTGCAACAACTGCACCTCCGGTGACGTCAGATATAGATGTTGGGCCACTAAACGAACCTGAGTTGGAAACGCACAATCACAAAGATAGCGCACCTACGACATTACGACCTACCGAAATGAATACGGCTGAGGTAACCCTCGGTGAAGAAGACGACAAAGCTGGTACATGGCAACAACCCCGGCGCAAAAAGCGAAAATCTAAATCAGCAGTGATTACTGGAGTTGGCATAAAAAACAATACTCTGCAATCTGCAGAGCGATTTAAATACATACAAGCCTGGAATTTCCAGCCGGACACTTCACCAGAACAAATTGTCACGTTTTTAAATAAGATACACGAATCGAAGGAATATATCGTCGAAAAAAGGGACATAAAAACGAAACGGCACGCGTCTTTCATAATTGGCTTCCCCGAAAGCGTATACGACCAGTTGAAATCGCCGACTTCGTGGCCACACGGCATACGTTTTACCGACTGGTTTCGCGTCCGTCCCCGCGCCGAGCGGGGCCCCACCACCGAGCAGCCCGACATCGCCACAGTGCCTCAGTGACTGCGCGCCTGCGCGCGCGTCGATCTCACACACACAAGATAAGGATGCATCGAATGCGCCGATTATCGTATGCCACCAAAACATACAATCACTTAATAACAAATCGGATAAGTTGGAAGTGTTGCTTAGTGCCGACCTTAAATGCGACGTATTAGCCATTACCGAACATTGGCTCTCTGACGTGAATTTAAAGTGCATTAGCATAGACAAATACATTCTGGTATCGTCATTTTGTCGTAAACAATCACTTCATGGTGGGTCATGCATATATGTCAAAAATAGTATCAAAGCAGTAAACATACCCGAAATTGTTGACTTGTCAAAAGAACTAGTATGTGAACTATCAGCTGTTTATTTGTTAGATTCTAATCTCATTGTGATTTGCCTATATCGGACTAATTTAATTCCTACGAAAGATTTTCTGACCCACCTTGAATGTGTGCTCGAGAAAGTCACTGAATTTAATAAAAATTTCATAATTATAGGTGATATGAATATAAATTGTATCGGAGAAAAAACTGTAGACTGTAGAAATCTAGAGGACGTGTTAGTAACTCATGACTGTAGGAACGAAGTTACGTTTCCCACGCGAGTTAGTTCGCACTCGTCCACGGCACTTGACCACGCATACACTAATGTGGAGGCAGGCCTGATAACAGCATCTCCTGTAGTGACTAATATCAGTGATCACTACGCAGTGCGTTTAGATGTGACTAATCAGCTTAGGAAACCTATTGTACTATCTCGGTTATTCAGAAACTACTCTCAAATGAATCGCGTCAATTTTATCTCCGCGTTGGAAAGTATAAACTGGGCGAATTTTGTGTCAAATAATGGCCATACAGCTGAAGTCTTATCAGCTCAGTTGAATAATACTTTATCTAATAGAATAAATACTTGTTTTCCATTAAAAAGAAATTTCCGTTCGAAAAATACCGAATCATGGATCACACAAGATATATTAAACATTAAATCTTTATTATTTGATTGCCTTAACTTGGAACGTAAGTTTCCATCAAATAATGCGCTAATAAATTACATACAAAAATTGAATATCGAATATAGACATGCGATACTGCAACGTAAAACGCATTTTTACTCATCTCAGATGGCCGTGACACAAAACTCGTGCAGAACGATGTGGCATATAGTAAATAAAGAAAGAGGGAAAAATGTACGGCTTCCTGTAGACTTCACAGAAGTCGTGGTGGATGCAAATGGCAAAAAATATAGCACAAAGAAGGAAGCGGTAGATGCTATGAATACTAGGTTCGTGGGTGCCGCGACGGCGTGCGGAGCCCCCCGCGCTGACCTTGACCGAGTGCTCGATCAGCTGGGCACGGCGGGTGCCCCTGCCGACCGGTCCATAAGACTTATTCCTTTCACCTGTGATGAAGTCTACACCATAATAACGTCACGAATACCTCATAAAACAAGTAAAGATATTTATGGTGTATCCATGGATTTGCTAAATGCTGCCGCCTATACTTTATCTCCGGTACTCACTCACCTGTATAATTTATGCCTTAGAGAAGGATCATACCCAAAATCCTTAAAAATAAGTAAGGTCTCTCCCCTTTTCAAAGGTAAAGGAAAAAGAGAATGTGAAGATGGGTACCGACCAGTGTCTATCATTCCGTGCGTTGCTAAGGTGCTGGAAAATGGGTTGTGTCAGCGACTGACAGCATTCTTAAATGAGACAAATACATTGTCCGACCGCCAATATGCTTACAGGTCCGGCCGCTGCACTACCGACCTAGCGCGTGAAGCCATACGTAAGATTATGGATGCCCTGGAGAGGAAGCAGCAAGTTGCGATGCTATGCTGCGACCTCTCCAAGGCATTCGATGTGGCCGACCACAGCATCATCGCTGCCAAGTTGCTACATTACGGAATAGGTGGTAAAGCTCATAGCCTCCTCACTGACGCTTTGCGTAGCCGATCCCAAGTTGTGGTTGGGGATGGGGGATTAGCTAAGTCCGATCCGCTAGCTACATACATGGGAGTAGCCCAAGGATCGTCGGTTTCTAATATTCTGTTTTCCCTGTTACTGAATGATCTGCCTCAAGCAATGACAACAGCCGACATTTTAATGTATGCAGACGATGTTGCAGGTGTTATAACGGCGCAAAATGTGGATGACTTGGAGACCTGTCTCAACGAAGCCGCAAACCAGTTATCTCGGTGGTTTAGTCTAAACGGCCTAGCGCTCAATTTAACCAAGACTCATTTTATCCATTTTCAAGTCGGTGGCCGCACACCGAGATCACTAAAGGTTCAAGTTGGCGGCGTATTTTTGGAGCAGGTAGAATCCATTACATTCTTGGGTTTTGAGGTCGACCGAAAGCTGTCCTGGGCTCCCCATATAGATAAGCTATGTGGGAAGCTAGGCGGTGCATGCTTCGCACTGCGGCGCCTCGCTCGAGTCGTGCCAAGGCATGTAGTGCGGACGTGCTATTTTGCGACTATCCACTCGCTTTTGCAGTACGGCACAGAGCTGTGGGGGCGAGCCGCGGACTGGCAACGTGCGTTCCGACTCCAAAAAAGAGCCGTGCGCGCGGTGATGCAGTTGTCCCAAGATACCTCCGCAAGGCCCTACTTCAAGGACCTTGGTATACTAACCTTGCCGTCGGTAATAATATTACAGATCGCCACATATGCCTATAAAAATATATGCCATTTTAAAAAACGCTCTGATTCAGACCGCGTGCTTCGACACCCGAACAGGTTGTTGCCAGTAAAACGACGCCTCGCAAGATCTGAGAAGATAACTCACGTGATGTGCCCGACCGTATATAATAAGTTGCCAGTGTCAATCACCTCGGCTCCTTCTCTAGATTGTTTTAGAAGAAAATTAAAAACTTGGCTTCTCGAGCACACATTTTACAGCATCGACGAATTTTTAAAGCTTAAATTATAAGTTATACCCAGAGTATATAATTATATTAATGATTGTTATATTATTAATTTTTAATTCATATATTTTTGCGTAAATAATTGACATGTAATTTATAAAATTATACAATAAATGATTATGATTATGATTATGATTTATTCAGTCATACGTTGTACCTATTAGCAACTTCTTAATTTTTGATTTAAAGATGTTTTTATTAGCACATTCGTCTTCTACTGATAACTTATTAAATATTCGCGGTATGATAGAGCTACGCGTACTTTTACCATAGTAGTTGCTAGCGGTTGGTTCCACGTATTTACGACTTGGCGCTCGGGTATATACTCGCGGAGTTTTAAATTTGGGAATATTAAATTACTCAGTTGCTATTAAGTACTTAACTTTATCATGCACTGATACTGCTGCTTATTTGGTGTATATATTTAAATTTAGGATCGCAATAGTCGTAAACGAAACCGCAACAAAAATGAGCAGGCGTCATCGTCTGATGGATCGTCTAGTGGATAAGTGATCTATGTAATCGACGAATAAGTTGGGCAATTCGGGTGGGTCCTGAACTCGGCCTGAAAAACTACTGGTTAATATTCATCTGGGCTTGTTAGTATTCACGGGTACCCACTTAATTATGATCGAACTTGGCGTGACACTGTTGCGTGTTTAGAAAGAATAGTTAGTAGGTAAAATCACTACTAATCATAAGGCCCGCCTGATGGTAAGCAGTATCTGTGCCGTGCAACTCCCGAGGAGTTACATGCGCGTTGCCGACCCTAACAGTCCGCACCCTCGTTGAGCTCTGGCAACCTTAGTAACCGGCAAGAACACAACACTATGAGTAGGGTCTAGTGTGATTTGGCTGCGGTTTTCTGTAAGGTGGAGGTGGAAGTGATATTACGGAGACCTCAACACTGGCGCCTCTTGTGACGAATTCCTACGCGGTAGCTCTTATTCCCATTACTCATATAGCAAGAAAAATAATTATATCCACGTATACACAAAAAATGGACTTAATTTATCACGTTCTTTCATGAAAAATTAATACTGTGTTACTACTTACTAATAAAACTGATCACATTTCATTAAAGCATGAAAAGGGACTCTCCGTGTTGGCTTCAGCTCCGCGCGCGCCTCCCAAAGGTCCGGAACATTATTTGTTCCGTGATGAGAAAAATATACAGACTGAATTGAATATATACTTTATTTTTTGAATCCGTCTCCAGGAAGCTTTTATCTGAAAGCATAAAAACAGTTTGTATCAATTCCCTAGATGTTACGTCGGATCACGAGCCAAATGCTTGAAGATTATTTAATAAAACGATTTTTTTAGATTTACTTATTCATCGTTTTAATAGAAACTGCATTTATTTTAATTAGGTAAATACATGATGTTTTTTTTACATTATTAATTAATATAAACGGGACTTAATCGCGTATTAAGTTTTAAATTTACCTTCGAGGACGGCGTTGTCCCCGTGGTCTCGGAGAAGACTGGCTAAAGTTGACATCAACATCTTCTAGCCGCGCGAGTTTTTCGAACTACCCGCACTTGGTCTTGTTTATTTAAAATCGAATATCTTTAGTGTTGTGTGTCGACAGAGTAACATCCCTAGTGTGCAAAATGTTCAAGTCTTCTCCAAGACCACGGGGATAACGCCGTGCTCGAAACGTCGGAGTAAATTTAAAACTTGATAAGCGATTAAGTCCCGTTTATATTAGTTAATAATGTGTAAAAATCGTGAAAGTTTAAATCAGTGTGGTAGGATGTTTTTTTTTAATAGACTGCAATATTTTACGATGTACGAGCAACTTTTATTATAGAGCCAACAGAAATCGCAAAATTGACTCCCATAGAAAATATCAATATAATTGTCGCGAACGTATTGCGAACCAGCTAATATTTGCCAACGTCATGGAGTAGATGGCGCTAGTAGTCACGTTTAAGTTAAGTAACCGCTTCTAGGTTATTGGGATTTTTTGAGGGAAGTTGAGAGGGTAGATGAGAACGACAGTAGGAAAAAGGAGGTTGTGTGCGAACAGATCGACGCGGCAGTGATATTTGCTTTTAGATCAAGTCAAGAACGTTCTTATGGTGTTATTAGAATAATGATGTGTCTCTGATATATTGTGACCAACGTTATCAGTACTCAGAGTGAACAGTGATCCAGTGAGGCTAATATGAACTTAAGGTAAACTTTGTGTGAGGAATGGGGTCGCTATAAGGGGAGGTTTGGAGGCGACAATTAAGCTCAAGAAACCAGGTGGATAATCATGTGATACTCATGTTATATGTAGGTAATGAAGTCGGACACCAGCACAACTCATATTGTCATCTCACTAACATCCAGGCCTCGTATTATAGGTATGTAGTACATTTACATATCGCTTTCCAGTATCCGTAAAAGCATTAGCTCATTCGATAGGTTAATAAGTATGGTGAGCTTGACGACAATAATACCAGTCAAAATTTATGGAAAAGCCAACTTTTTTGCGATTTCGGGGTTGGTCCCATAATAAAAGTGGCTCAGTATGACTTATATAATAATACTTGCGATCCGTGTCAGCTTCGCATCGGTAAACTTTAACAATTTATACAACTAAACCTTCCTCAACAATCACTCTATTGATAGGTGAAAACTGCATGAAAATGCGTTCAATAGTTTCTAATTTTGAAATACAGACAGACAGATGCATCGGATAGACTTTATAAGGTTATATATTGCAATTATTATTATTATTACTACAACTGCTCTGTAGTCGTAATGAGTAATGAGTACTTCTAGTTTTTAAGTTATAGATTATTAATCAGATAGTTACAATTGTTACAAACAACCATTGTTTATTATGGAGGAGCGGGACTTCCTGACACAGGTATTTCTTACCTACTAGGAAGACCCAACCTTGTTTGTCATATGTGTACCCAACAGTTATGAAATAAAATCATTTTCATTTTCATTTTCAATTATAGACGAAAAAGATTTTTTTACAATAGCAATCTCATACCAAAACAGTGAGGTAAAGTACAATAAAAGTTTTAATTTAATAAAACAATATTCGCCTCCACACCTAGCATAAATTAGTGGTTATAATCCCTGGATAATTTTATATGTATTAATATAGGCGATAACGAACCGAAAAGTTTTATAAATAATTTGTGTTGTTTGCGTTTAAGTATTAAAAGTTGGAGCGCTGGTTTCGAGGTTTAAGATGGTTTTATGAACGATTATAAAGGGGAGAGAGGCGATTCAATTTAATCTTTAATAAATTTTATTTATTTACTGCAGATGACTAGGATCCATCGACATTTAAAAAAAAAAAATTTTTTTCAAGAATTAGTTTCATATTAAAATATTTTTATTATATTTACCTACCGTAAGGTGGGGTTACATGAACACAATATAGGGTAACTTGGCTCACATGAATAGCACGTATAGTAAAACATATAAAAACGTCAATAATTGAATTTGCCGCGCATGCCTATTTTTTTTTAAGTTAAACATTGTATTTTGTGTGGCAATAAATGGTTTCTTATTATTCATAATAAACAGCTAAAACCAACCATATGACCTGTTGTTTACCTTTGCTCGTGTTTCTGTTTTCTTTTGTATGGTGTGCAATAAAGAGTATTTGTATTGTGTTGTATTGTAATTGTAATTTATTTTATGTTTCTTTCCTTTTGTCTGGTACCTTCCGTGATTATTTCGCACTCGATGGTCTCATCGGAAGATGAGCGCTGGAAGTCGCATGTTTGTATTGTAATTTATTTCGGTTTATTTTATGTTTCTTTCCTTTTGTCTGTTGCCTTCCGTGATTATTTCGCACTCGATGGTCTCATCAGAAGATCAGCGCTGGAAGTCGCCAGCAACATGCTGAGATGAGGCCATTTCGTGACACTTTACTCTCACTATGTTCTCTTTTATGTATGTCTATTACTGTTTGTGTGTTTATGAATAAAACAAATTCTATTCTATTCTATTCTATTGTGTTGTGTTGTGTTTTCAATATCCGAGAAAAAAACGTGTTATAATGATGAAGAGGTAATTAATAAAATATGAATAATATACTTGGAGCTCGTGGGGAGTTTCGGCTACGAAGGCTGCGTCGTCGGCAAAGAGCATGCTGTCATGAAATAAATCCTCGCGGTTGCGTCGAGATTTCAGAAGCTTAACAATATTTTGATTTGAGAAGTTGCTTTTGGAAACAGTAAGGCTACTACCAGTTTCGGAATTAAGATTCTCGCTCACGTCTACGTAACTTACTTTCTATATATCTCGCTTGCACTAATATGCCAGTACGAGCGAGATGCGTAGACAATAAGTTACGTAGACGCGAGAGAATATGTCAACGTCAAAACTGGTAGTAGGCGTAAAGTTTACACAAACGTGAAACTTGTTAATGAAAGAATGAACAATCTTTATTTCTGGCAACAAGTGGCCCATATATAAATACCTTAAAACTAACATACATGTTATAACAATATATTTTAAAACTTAACACAATCAAATTATGGTTGCGATGCATTTACGCAACACCGCAGTGTCAGTCGGCCGCGGAACCACCGAAACTTGACACCTCCTTGTTCGCTAGACGTTCAGTCAGAACGCTCATCAATGTTAGCCAAACGTTAATTAGAATTAAAATTTATCCATTATAAATTGAACCGTAAACCATAACGGACGGTTACACTTTAACACATTCACTGCCGGGAACCCACCTGGTGGGCGCTCGTGAACTTGGTTCAGATGCCGGACAACCCGCTGGGCGGGTTGTTTTGTACGCAGCTATAGACCACCGGTTTCTGGGGTAGTGCGCCGTTTTTTGTCTGGCAGTGAATGTGTTAAGGTTCAATTTGTAATGGTAAATTTTCAATATTCTCAATTTTAATTAACGATCGGCCTACATTGACGTTCACCCCAAACGAATTTAAATTCGCATATCTCGTGGGAATAAACCGGTTTTTCCCACCGTACCAACTGGCTTAAATGTGCTATAGCAATAATTTCCACATAGCGAGAGTGGCGACATCTACCGTAAGAATACTACGGCTTAGGCAGCGCATTTTTCATTTTTCCTTTGATACCGTTCTGTTAGGGCCACCAATTAATATGAGAAGTCCTACACATACAATCGGTCTGTAGTATGGTCAAATTAACTCAAATTTCACTAAAGTCAGGAACTAATTCTAAGGACTAATAAAATCACTACGGATTGTTTTGTATGGGCTAAAAATCGAACTTTATGCAATCGTTACTAAATTCACCCCCCCGGAAAGGGGTGAAATCGGCTGAAAATAATGTAATGGTTATAACTAAGAAGAGAAAAAAGGTGTACTCGGTGTAATTTGGCGTACGTTTTACAACACTTATATCTAAATTCGCACGTGTTATTTATGTTAATTTAAGCTACGGAACAGGTAAAAAAAAAACAACATTAAAAAAAATCTATTTTGGCCATTGCGGGTCTGGGGAAAGTAATGTACTCGGTGCAAATTGAGTAAATAATTAGAAAAAATATCTAAATCCAATGTCAAATTCGCACCATGGTGCGACACCCGGAAAGTAGTTTTTCATGTTTTACTGTCGTTGTACTTCGGGGGAAATTTTAATACTATTGGAAATTGATGCAATCATATTCATTTGATTTTGTTTACATTCGCACCCCATAAAAAATTTGCATTTTTATACGGAACATGCAGTTTTGTAATCAATTACCAAAAACGTAGAGCAATAAATACACAGAAGCGACAAGCGCGTGATTAGTGGCAAGAGAAGGAACGCGCGTAGATGCACCGACGAAGCACGGCTCTTGAGGCACGAGTAGTGGCATGTACTGCAAAAATAGTAGGGTTTCTGAGTATGCAGACAGACAGTCAACTAATTAAATACAGGTACGCTCAATGTTTGTTAAATTCGAAAAATCGCGTTTTTCCATATACTTACGAAAACGTTAGACTACTTAGTTCACTCAATGATTGTTTAAAACAATAGTTCCGTTTTAATGCCAGAAGAAAGATTTGTGCTCGTTGCCCGTCAAAAGTGTCAAACAAATTGTCTCGGAACAATCGCTGCGCGTAGGGTTTGAGATCCGGATATCCGAAATATACGGATATCGGGTCATAAGATCCGGATATTACGGATCCGTTAAATATGGTTATTGACCTATAACCGGAACAATTTTCTAATGAAATTTATGAATAATTTCATACCATTTTGTCATTTAAATATAGTATTTTCATATATTTAATCAATTCAAATACTAACAGCACATCAATTTTGATAGGTACATCATGTCACGCAGTAACTTTATACAATGAATGCGAATGTTGCTTAATGCAAACATTAGATCATTGGATATCCTGATGACTTGGGGCTATAGGCTCAAAACAAAAGCAACCTGAAGGCCAAGGCTAGGATAGTAGAGTAGGAAGGAGAGAAAATTGGCTGATAATCAACCACTAGAATATCTCCAAATGAATAGGGCTAAGATGGTCGGCTCTTTATCATTTGTCATGAAGGGCATAGTGACAAGTGATAAAAATAGAACCATGCTGCCACCGCAGATCGAAAAGAAAAGACCTACCTAAAGTAATCGGGAAGAGGAGATAGATGTTCGAATCCAAAATGCCCTAAGATGCTCAGCAGCGCTTCGCCGAGTTCTAGTGTCCAAGCTGATCAGTAGACTGTCCATGATTCAAGTCTATAAGACAATAATTAGATTTTGATGAATGACGATTGTTCTTGTGTCAAAGGCCAAGATTCTTTTTGGGTCACTTCATAGTTAGTATTTCATGACGAATGAACACGAGGTGAGGCATTGGATGTATTTCCAACTATGCACCAGCTAATCCAGATATAAACCCTCCTTATTAAGTACGGTTTTAGAGATAACATTATGTTAGCTATTATAGTAATCAAGTAATCATTTAAAATTAGTTGGGGTGATATCATTGTATTAAAACATAGTTAAAAACGTTATTTCTGTGTTATCTAAATCAGTTTATTCGGATATTTATTTTGGTGGATATTCGAATAATTAGAATATCACAATATTCTAATTGCAAACCCTACATATAACTTCGCAGTAGGGACACAAATAGGTAATGTAAATACTGCGAGGAGGATCTTGTTTAGGAAAAACCAGAGCGATCGAGTATATTCCTTCAACAGGATGCTCTCCTACAGCATATAAAAAGGGCTTAACAGACCCACATTGGGACCAATTTACCTGAATAGCGACCCACAAATGCTAGATTCTTGCAACTAGGCTTGGCGAAAGAAAAATGATGGACCAGCGTACACCTCTTTGTAGAAAACCCTTCCTGATGCTAGTCTCAGCTGCAAGGAGCTATTGTCTTGCAAGTGCAAAGAACGCTGTACAGGGTGTGGGTGAGTAAAACACGGATTTAAATACACTATGCTTTGCGCATGCGAAGGTGCATGCTCTGGGACAAAATAATACGTAAAAAAATAAATATTTTTGTTTAATTAGTGTGTAACTTTAATTAGCTAGATTCGGAGTAAATTACAATAAAACGATCTCAGTATTCTTAATTTTGATACTAATACTTTTATCGAAAATATTACTTTACTATAAATATCGTTCAGCAAGTTACCTTTACTTAAACATCATTTGCCTGGCAAATTGTATTGAAACAGCCATCCGACTCTTGGTGGTGTCATCCGGTATGGAACAAAAATAGTGTAATTTGCTTGGTTATAAACCGATTTTCAAAATTTTAATGGAATTTTATAGCTTATTAATGTAGCATTCATATCTTGATACAATGTCTTCCTGTAAAGTTACTAGTAAAGTTGATGAAAACAAAAAACGGTTTTTTTTTTCGGGAAAATTTAAATAAACCTTAAAATTTCTCGCAAACTATGGTATTTACAAGGTCAAATGTATAAACGATATTGTAGCGCATTTCATTTTGCTTTTTATGACACCCCACACAAGCTTACATGTGATGTACTTGCTGTGGTATACGCAATATTCTGAACACGGCACCGGCCATTTTGATGACGTCATAACTGGTGACTTAACCACGTTAGAAACTGTCTACCGATGGTTTTTTAGTCAGAATAACATGCTTAACAACATACTAAAATATGATGCTGGTTTCATCAAAGGCACCTTTTGGGCCCTATATGACCATAAGGGAAGCGACTTCATACCTACTCGTATAATATTTTTTTATACAATCAAACACATTTGAATAAGTAGTCGATAAAGCAGTCAAACACCGATAGATTATTAATATGTTGTAACATGACATCACTATTTTTGATCTCACATAGACAATTTACGCACAAACTTGCATTTCATTTTTGGTCGCACTTTTGAAGTTTGACAGTCGTTCTTGATATCCTATTTCTATGTATCCGGATCCGAAAAATTGTCGGATATTGCAAACCCTAGCTGCGCGCTGCGCTATCTCCCCGCCCCGCGCGCCCCGCGCCGCGTGCTGCCAACCACCTTCGCTTGCAGTTCGTTGCGATTAATTCTATTTACTTTTTGACAAACTTCCGGTAAAAAAAATCTATTTTTTATTTAGTGCAAATGTAGTGTCTTTAGATAAGTACCGTTTTTAAAATTTTCATGTCTCTCTTAATTTCCCCCGAAGCACAATGAACAAAATAATTAAAAATACTTGTTCCATAATTTGCCCAGGCGTGCAAAGTTAACTGAATGTTTATAATGCTTTAAAAAGCTTAACTTGAGATTGCACCAACCGACTGACTTATCCTCGAGCCGCAATCGAAAAAAAAATTTTTTTTAGGGTATCATACATTGCACATCTATTTAATTAAGATATACTATGCACCAAGGTGTTCTCTATACACTACTTAGCTTGAACCTAATAGCTTTTAATTTACTCCAAAATTACGGCACTTTATAGTTTATACCTAAAATTTAACGGTCTTCCGTACATAATAGAAACGGTGCAACTCGGGGGAAACAATCTAGTTGCGCCATCTACCAAATCCAAAAAAAGCACGACTACACGACTTACTTCCATCCTTTTTCTTAACTTGACTATACTACTGGTCCAGTGAATAGTGATGCCTGCCTATGAAGCCGATGGTCCCGGGCTCGAATCCCGGTAAAGGCATTTATAATATTTGTGTGATGAACTGCTATTTGTTCCTGAGTCATGGGTGTTTTTTATATATAAAAGTATGTATTTATATATCTATATAAGTATGTATAACTTTACCTAGTACCTACAATCAGGGATCGGAAACCGGTATTTTTTGTATGGGAACGAAAACGGTATTTTTTCGTTCTTTGTTAATTATTTCCTTTCTAATTGGGCAAACTAATAATACGAAGTCATTATCTAAAAACACAACCGAGTCCTATATTTAGAGTATAAAATAAACCGAAATATATGTTTATTTCAAAGTTTTTCCAAAAAACCGGTTTCGATCCCTGCCTACAATACAAGCTTTACTTACTTTATGGCTAGATCGATCTACGTAAGATTGTCAATATTATTATTATATTGTTATAGGTAAGCGCTGGTGGCCTAGCGGTAAGAGTCTGCGACTTTCAATCCGGAGGTCGCGGGTTCAAACCCCGGCTCGTACCAATGAGTTTTTCGGAACCTATCTACGAAATATCATTTGATATTTACCAGTCGCTTTTCGGTGAAGAAAAACATCGTGAGGAAACTAGACTAATCTCAAAAAGGCCTAGTTTTACCCTCAGGGTTAGAAGGTCAGATGGCAGTCGCTTTTTGTAAAAACTAGTGCCTCAAAAATAAAACAAAATTTGCCTTGGCAATATGCCGGGACAAAGCTAGGAAGAAGAGAGGTGCACAAGTTACACAATAAGCATAAAAAAATTGGATATGTACATGTAATACAGAGTTTATTTACCGCAAACCAACATAAATTAAGTGCATCATCTCAAACTGACGCACAACACTAATGCATTTGAACTATTATTTATATTTCTGTACGTACTACATAATTTATCAATCTACATTAACCTTCAGACTCCAGACTTAATACTAATGTGAACCTGTATGGTAAGACAGAATTCAATAGGATTAGGATAGCTTACTGGCTAACAAATGAACTGGGGTAGAAAATATATATTTTCTAAATTAAATGTAAATCTAGGTAACGATACCTACATGACTTTATATTTACAAATACAAATACAAATAATTTTATTGAAAACAGTATAAGTACAGTGTTAGCACTTAAAGACTAAGGATTAAGGATAAGGAAAAGTTTACAAATGCCTGAACTAGGAGTTCCTGTGTTTCAGGCAGAATAGGACCATATTAATTAATTTGTAATTATTCACTTAATTATAATTATAAATAGTACACAATAAAAATTAAGTTTGACAAGAACTTAATAATGTATGTGTAAAAAATACCTCCGACGTTTCGAGGACGGCATTGTCATAAACGCTGAAGTTGTTATGTAGAATATGTCTGTCAATCTGCTTAAAAGTTAACTGGAAGAAATTGCTTAGTCATTTGCACATTTCATTGTTTTTTTAATTAAAATTAAGGTCGAAATGAGCTGTAGTAACAAAACAAGACTAATATTGATGGCCTTATTTTAAAAATGCTTTTTCCGCAATTAGTGAACTTTGACGGTTTAAGAGGATAGGGGTTGGCTACTTCTCCATACGAACGTAATCTCCATTTTCCTCTCTGGATATTTTCCATAATAGTTGATTGTAATCAACCATAGCTATACCCTTTTGTACGACTTTTTCGATTTTTTGATTATTATAAGAATTATTAAGAGATTACTATATGTATAAATTGTGAAAATGAGGACTACGTTTATATGAAAATATTCCTGTCTGTTAGTAATGGTCACAACAATAATGATTTCGGGCACAAATCAAATGGGCTATCCTCATCGCATCTATCTCATAAACCAATCCATATGCATCGAATGTCCCAAATTGGATATGTCTCATAACCAATAGTCAATTTATTTGGAAATGCGTCCCAATGTTGACCAATATATACCTACGTCAAACGTTATCCTCAATTGTGTCACTAAAGGTGTCGTTCGGATTTAAACTGCAGAGTTATTCCAGCTGCGCAACATTACTGTCGACTGTATTGCTGCCGTAAAACTCATAATTCTGGGCGGCAACACAATTACAGTTGTCAATATTGTGTCGCTGCAATAAAATTATGTATTGCAAATTATTGCAAGTTACGTCGCTCCTAAAAATGCGCGATTTTTGACATTTGTAGCAGAAATGCATTCGGCATTTTGGCAGTAATGTTACGCTCCATTACTGGTGCAGTAGTGCTGGTTTAGTCTGAATCCAAACGGTTCCTGCCAATGCGGCATTACTGTCGCCATCCGAATATGACCTTAACATTTAAGATCTCGATGAGGTAAATAATAACAATTACATTAAATATCAAAGGAATCACTCAAAAGCTTAACAGTCCCTTTGAAAATCTCAAAGCAAAATACCGAAACATTAACAGTTAAAGCATTCCGGCTTAAAATATATTTATTTATACAAAGACTAAATTAAGGGCTATTTTCACCAATGGATTTATCTTATTTCGGCTTCATCTTTAAGCTGTATTCTTTCCCTTTACTTCAATTCCCAAATTCAAACTTAAACAGCGCTCCTGCAACATACACTGCTGTGTATGTTTCTGATAAAATTAACCACGCTTCAACCCAAGCATCAATGAAAACTTTTTCATTATAAAATCTCGTGCCAAATGGTTACATAAGGTGCGCCTGAATCCAGGATTCCTTATAGTCGAGCAAGATAAACATCCAAAGAAGAAAAGGTCTCTAGCGAGTTTCCCCGCCCATTTCGACCTTTTTTTCCGCGCCGACCAGATTCTTTCATTTTGACGACATTCCTCGGAAGATGATATTGATAAAATGCCCGGGTCACTGGAGTACCAATTTAGGCCTGATGGCCCGAGTTCAGATTTGAAATGAATGATGATTTATTTGGAAGTCATTTGATAGTCGCGTTAACCGGGTCAGGTGAGACAAACAGAAGATTAAGCGTAAGTAAAACTCACATAATTTTAAAACTAAAACGGGACTTAATCGCGTAAATATAGTTACGTTATTATGAATGACAATGTGTTTGGTTTAAATCAATATAAAACTCACATATTTAAAATATCCGTCTATAGTATTCTTCAATATGATTTTGTGTTTTAAGGTTATAAATTATCACCGTACCCAAGCTATTTGAAAAATACTACAGGATAGAGTGAATGCGTTGGTAGTCCACTGTTCGTTGCCTACCTAATTAATTAGAACAACTTTCGCCTAAAACGAACGTTTCTCAGAAGTGCTTCAAAAATAAATTGTACTTATCTTTAATTCAGTGTATAAAATCTTGTAGTCTAGTTTTCAGTCATTTAAATAAAATGTTTATACCAATCCTCTATGCCAGTAGCAGTTCTCATTGAGCACATTACCTTTCCATTGCTGTAAGCTGTTCTTAAAATTAATTTCCTTTTTTTTATTTCTGATGAGCAAAATTAAATTGGTATAAGTGTAACTCTTAAATCATCCTTCATTTCTCTTCCACCCGTTTCAAGTTTAATTTAAAAAACAGAAATGTAATTAAAGATAATCCAGCCAATAGCAAAACACTGGCGTCGCAGGGACATTATAAAGTTAGCTCCGTACAAGACACTCGCTGTTATTTAGTATACCGCCGGGTGCGGGTAACGACTCCTCGAGCCTGTGAGCTCCGCTGTACCGTACAATGGAGTAGAAGTTGGGACGGGTGATGTACGACGTCGCGCTGTGTGAATTTGGAGATATAGACTCGGAACTAAACTTGGTAAGATATGTGCAAGCATGATATGACATTATGACGCCGCTCTACCGTACAATTAAGTAAAGTGATTTTAGTTCTACGTTTGGGCGCCAATTTACGTAAATTTATAAAAATAGACGTAGAATATTTAAAAATTGTCGGGTTATGTATTATGCCGTCGCGCTGTGTGGATTTAGAGATAAAGACTTGGAATTGAACTTGGTAAGGTATGTGCATATGATATGACACACCGAAACCGCTTTACCGTGCGATTATGTTGGCCCCACGTTTGGGCGTCATTTTACATAATATTTATAAAAATAGACGAAAATATATAAAAAAAAACTCTACGTCACCAGTCATTTTTTTATATATTTTCGTCTATTTTTCGACTCGGGCTGTGAGAATTCGGCCCCACGTTTGGGCGCCAATTTACATTAAAGTTTTTATTTTATTTATTAAGTTATAAAAATATACGTAGAATATTTGAAAGTAAACACCTGTTTACATCACCTGATGTACGATATCGTCCCGCTGTGTGAATCTGAAGATATAGGCCTGAAAAAAAAAATGGTAAGATTTGTACAAGCATGAAATAGTGTGAAATTGTAACGCCACTTTACTGTACAACTGATTGAAGTAATTTTGGCCTCAAGTATTGGCGCCAGTGTATAAATTTTTTTGCACAAAAAATACTGAAAAAAAGACATAAGATGATAAGAGATTTTGGAGACATAGAATTAACAGTCAGATATTATGTATTAGCAAAATATGGAATGACATTATAATACCGTTTTATCGTACAATTTAATAGAGTTAGAACGTAGAATGATTTTGGCCCCACGTTTGGGCGCCAAAGTATGATAGTCAAACATTATAAAAATAGAGGGTTATTTCAATACTATGTCAACTACGTTTTTTAAAATTTCCTATACAAAACTGTGCGAATTTTAAATGTTCTAATTACTCGTACATGGATCCGTAGTAAGCCATTAAATTATGCATCAATAAATAATTAGTTGTGGCCTTTAACTAGAGTAGGTTTCCAATAGACACCTATTCGTATAGACCTATGAATATAGGTCTCCATTCAATACATACTCGAGTAATTTTAAACTTTGTTTTTTATTTTGCTTTCAAAGTTATAACGGAGAACGTATAATGTACTGTTTGTAAGGCGGCCTGTCTAAAGCAACCTCCTTTTAACGACATCTCGGAGTTCGCAGCTGAAATGTTGGCCAATCATATTAAATTCCAAATATTCCGCACTCCGAATTAACAGTTTTAAACTCGAAACTGTCGTCGGCAGTTAGGCATTTAAACTTCTAAAAAAGGCTTTGCCTGATTATGGGGCGAAACTTGTTTGGATTTTAGCCAAAAAGAAGGGTGTAATAAGTTTTATGACCACGTAACGCCAGAACCGATTTACGAATGTCAATGTCTTTTTCGAATAGTCTTGTCAATCCAGATGGTTATAAGGTAGAAGTGTGTCGTTCATTAAAACTTTATATTATAAATTTATTCCAATACCTCAGCCGCTCGAGTGAGCGTAATTTGCCAAAAAAAAGGAAAATCACATTTTCGTGTCAATTAGTAGTAAAAACTACGATAGAACCTGGAATTCACAAACTTCTTGTGACCGGGACTAATTGTGATAGTCAAAATGTGAGTTTTTAGGGATGAATTCAAACAAAAACACCTTTTAATTACTTAAAATAGTATGTTATAGGGTTGTGTTCCTGTCGGTGAGTAAGCCGGCCAGACCTCAACGAGGGTGCAGAGTGTTAGGGTCGGTAACGCGTATGTAACTCCTCTAGAGTTGCAGGCGTCTATAGGCTACGGAGACAGCTTACCACCAGGCGGGCTATACGGGTGGCTTGTTTGCCTCCGACGTAGTACTCGTATAAAAATAAAAAACAGTACAGTATATAAATATTGGACGTATAAATACATGTTAAAGTATAAAATACCTGAAATAAATCGGATGATTAAGGTAAGTAGGTAAGCCAGCATTTGGATAATTTAGGATTCGAATAATCGAGGCACTACTGTACTTCAATTTAAAAAGGTTCACGATAGGTCAGTTATGATACTTAGAAAATTTAAAAGGACAGTAAAAAAGAATTTCTACAGGCCTATTGCATAGCCATAAGAAAAAAAACTGTCAATTTGACTATATTATGGAATTGTCGAACGGATTCTACGGATTCCACTCACCGTGTTTTTAACTTTTTAGTCACTCACGCGACATGTGAAAAGAGACCTAGGGTCTCCGAAACATGTCGCGCGAGTGATTAAAATCACGTGAGTGGAATCCGTAGTATTAGTTTAATGTTAGTATGTCTCATAACAGTTTAAATTCGATTATTGCAAACCTTTACGGAGAGGTATGGCAAACGTCAATGCTTACTATTAAAAATAATTAGTAAAATAATATAACAAATGTTAGTAATTGTTCTTGCAAATCTTCAGATTATATTCTTATATCAAACAGAACTTAAGACTTAGAACTTCTTCGAAGAAGTCACAATACTCAGTCATGAGGGTACGGCGGACGAGGAGGAGGAGGACCAAACAGAAATGATATAATTATATTAAACCAATCGTAAGTAAATTATGAAGTTCCATTTCCAAGTACACCATTCACGCGTTTATCTTCGTATTATTTCTTCTTTGTCGGGCAACAAAAACAAGAAAATTGTAAGTGTAAAGAAACAAACTTTTATAAACTTACAACAAATGTTTCCTTAAGAAATAAAAGTAAAAGTCACTGAGCACCCGTAGTTACATAAATAAAATGAAATCATGTTCAGAACAGAAACTTTTCTTTTAACCTGGGTTGGGTTTAACGATGGAGGGAGAATAATCTTTTTTAAAGGCATGTACCACTTTTTAGGGTTCCGTAGTCAACCAACCCTTCTAGTTTCATTATGTTCATGTCTGTCCGTCCGCGGCTTTGCTCCGTGATCGTTAGTGCCAGAAAGCTGCAATTTGGCATAGATACATAAATCATGCATGGCGACAGAAAGGTGATATGAAAAAAATCGCAAAAAAGAAGCTTACTAAATACTTTAAATGAAAACTATAACGAACATGATCGGTGTAGCCATTTTTGAGTTATTATAAAAAGTCTTCTGTTGTTAGTAAAAAGACGTACAAAGCGCTGCAAAGGTACTCCATTATGCTTGTAATGTACATGATACTTAGTAATAGCCCCCATTTAGCCTATTCTGATAGAATGGTTACTACAAAACCCTACACTAGCCGATTTTTTGTACCTACTTTTCTATTTCTATGGCACAAAAACTTTACTAAATAAATGTCATATCAAGCAGTTATTAGTTGTTACCGATGTTTTTCGATGTCTCTAAGATGGCTGGGTCGATTTGTCAAATTATCTTCTTATTTGAAAGGTCACGTTTTTAAACATAATATTCAGCCGGTAGAAGAAAGTAGAAGAGGAAACATGTTGGGACACCTGTTACGACACGACGAATTCATCAAGACCATCATAGAAGGGAAAGTAGAAGAAAGGAGAAATAGAGGAAAGCCAAGAAGGGCATACATGGATCAAGTGAAGGAGAAAGTGAACGTCGTGTCGTATCAGGCCGTCAAGGAAGAGGCCAATGAAAGGCATGCCTGGAGATTGCTTCACCGACAAGAGCGCAGCTCTTAAATTTATGATGATGATGATGATGATTCATCCGGTGTATTTTTTAAGTACCTAGTTTTGTCTGTGTAGATGTTCTCTCTTTATTTTGCACGTGTACAATAATTTCAAACTGGCATGTTCCGTTACTCAATAGATGGCAGACAAAAGCTTTTCACAGACATTCTTTAGTCCTTTGAATGCATTTTCAAAGCATTCTTAGCCGTGAAATTAGCTGTCTAGACAGGTCTTTTACCAAATTTAATTCTTGGAATTCATTCTTTGAATGAGGCCTGGAAATAGTTGTATTTTAGTCTAGTACATATTCTTAGAACCTTTACCTTGTTTACGCCATCTTTTTTTGCTGTATTGATAAAACATTGTATTGTAAGTGTGATCGGATTGTGAATGTGAGGTCCGATATTTTATTTATTGCTTTTTTGTAAAAAGAAAATTTCTCGAGGAACCTTTATTCCACACTCGTCCACAATTCGTAAGTCTTATTGCACAGGTTTAAGGTCTTAATTAATTTTATGCGAATGTTTAGTCTCTGTTTTCTACATGTCTTGTGTGATTCTTTAATTTTTCATTGACATTTTTTTAAATATATATATTATATTATATCTTTATAATTATGGTAACTGACTGACTGTGATAACTGTGTCCAAGTCTGGGATATGTGTATAAGTGTAGGCAGGTGTAGTCTTCTGTGTGTAAGGTTCCCAGGTTCCCAGAGCTCAAGAAGGTTGGCGCTTGTTAGGGTAGGCAACGCGCAAGTTTCCCTGACCGCCGAAAATAAGGCCCAATTGCGAAGGCCGCAGCGGGTCATGGCGGTCAGGATGGCGAGGGCGTATCGCAGCGTCTCCCATGGGGCAGCGTGCGTGTTGGCGGGGACGCCGCCTTGGGACCTCGACGCAGCGGTGCTGGCTGATATTTATTGGCGTGTCACCGAGGCGCGGGCCAGGGGGGTCCAACCACCTCTGGAGGAGGTCAGACGGTGGAGACTTGACTCCCGTCGAGTGCTCCTCCAGAAGTGGAAAGAGCGACTGGAGGCACCTAGTGCCGACCACTGGACCATCGAAGCCATCCGACCTGTCCTGGAGGGATGGGTCGGAAGAAAGGCGGGGCTTCTGTCCTTCCACCTTACTCAGGTCCTCTCGGGGCGTGGTTGCTTCGGGAGATACCTGTGTAGGAGGGCGGGACGGGAACCGACAATGCAGTGTCACGACTGCGGCGACGCTGAAGATACGGCGCTACACACGCTGGCGGTGTGCCCAGCGTGGGCAGAGCAGCGGGCCGCACTCGTGGCCGTAGTAGGTAGAGACCTTTCCTTGCCAGCGGTGGTGAAAGCCATGATTGGTGGGGAGAGGCGATGGGAAGCTGTAGCCTCCTTCTGCGAGGACGTGATGGCGCAGAAGGAGGCGGCGGAGCGCGGCAGGGAGGAAGATCCGGCCTCTCAGCCAATGCGCCGCAAGCGCGTGGGGCGGCGGCGGTTGGTACCTGTGGGCGGCAGGCTCGGGGACGTCTGCCGCCTACACTATATCAAATTGACTACTAATTCGTGTCATTCAGTTATCGTGTAATTCACTCCTACATATCTGTACATCTATTTGTGCGAGCGAGGCGCACGATAACAAATTGACACCATTTAAATTAAATATCAGTTCGTACGTTCAAATTGGCTTCTAAGACGTCATTTCTGATAATTATGTTTAATTGAAGAGCCAAAATATTTCCTCCAATGAGCAGCCTGCTTTACTGACTCCTGAGGACCTAGATGACAGTTGTGTGCAGAAAATGAAATGAAACGCTATTGTCTCTCTACCACTCGTCCATAATAGAGCAATAGAGACAGATATCATTTCGTTTCGTTTCTCCGCGAACGATTTTCATCATGGTTAGATTAGGTCTATAAGGTTGGGGCTTGTGTCCTTCAATAACTACCCTTAAATACATACTCCCGGCAACATCTGAACACGGGGACAATGGTATAATTATTACGAGACAATGAAGGACAATGGGGACAAAGAGGACACGACAAAGAAGATCGTTCGCTTAGCCGGTTTCAGGCTGCGTTACGGGTAAACTCAAAATTTGGTTGATTTAATCATATTTATATCATATATATCGTCTTTTTTAAGAAGAAAGTTCTCGATTCCTGTATCCTACCTTCCCTTTCGTACGCAAGCCAGAAGTGGATATTCAACCAATGCACAAGAAAGAAAATACAAACATGCTAATAATCAATGGAATGAAGTATTCTAAAGCCAAAGCGACTAGATAAGAAACGGAACACTGATATACGAGTAAGAAAAACCACAAAACTGCAGGATATTCTACCACACTGCAAGAATCAAAAATGGAAAAATGCAGGTCATGTGGCACGCATACAGGAGGAGAGATCGATAAAACACGTCAAGACTTGGAAAGTACCGCCTGGCAAAAGATTCCAAGGAAAACCTGTAGAAGGATGGAGAGACGAATTAATGAAAATAGCAGGCAATAACTGGATGACCATGGCAAACAATAGAGAACTACATGGAGAAAAACGGAGGAGGGAAGTCACTGCCTGTCTTGATAGCATCATCATGGCAGGTTTTCGGAACTCTTTATAGTGGCCTAATCTTAAGCTCCAGCCATACTTTATTCATACCCCAGGACTCTTTTCATTTTGTTATAATGCCTGCTCAGACCGGTTTACGGGTATCTATTGCCTAAGACAAGTTTGATGTCATGTAGAACGCCTGCTGGAATCCAATCATGGGCACAGCAAGGGTCCATATTGGGTTGCATACAAGTTTAATTCATATCTTTGATACGCATAACAACTTGTGTCATAATCATCATTGCGCATACTAATCAAAAGTCATATTATATTTTGTCATACATTTTTGGCCATAATATTTGATATCATATATTTTTTGTGCATACCTAACGAACCTAACCTAAAAATTTATGCGAATTAAATTTATAACTATAAAAATTCTGACATAACTCACATATTTTCTGACTGATGAATTGTGACTAATGATTTTTATGACTTACAATTTTATGCATAAACTGTTATGACAATTAAAAGTATGACAAAAGTTGTTATGCGATGCGACCAGAGGGAGTCCCGCACAGCAATAGTCTATTGCTAACCAAACTTGTCTTAAAGGGTCTCTGCGACGCATGCCTCCTAAAAGTCCGGGACCCCATGCTCCCAAGATATGGAAAGACATACAAATAATAATAATATCGTCGTATAGTAACCACCACACAAGCTTTATTGAGTTTACTGTTATAGGTCGACTCGTGTAAAATTGTCTCATACTATTTATTATTTATTTGGTTAAATTTCAACAGTCTAAAAATGTCGAGCGATTAATTAAGTTATATGTTGAAAAATATTTTTATTATGTTCGAATCATGAGTCCCATGGTTCGATGATCCTGGGTCTGAGTTCCGGTAAGGGGATTTATGGGTGTGATGAGCACAGATATTGTTGTTTTAATTTATTTATTTATATCGTTGCCTGAGTACCTACAACACTAACCTTCTTGAGCTTACTGTAGGGCTTAGTCAATTTGTGTAAGAATGTCCAATATTTATTTATTTATTTATTATGGTTCTTAAGTTCGAAACGCGGCAAGCAAACACGTTTCTGATTTATAATTATAGCAATTTTCTCTAACTTGCAATAAAATAAAATAAATGTAGTCGATTTGTCTTATTATGGTTTACACAGCTAAATCAAATACCAAAACTACTATTTGATGGTTGAATGCCAAGACGTGTCACAATTTGACGTTTAAAAACAAAAGCAGGTTGTGTGTATTGTAAGGCTGTATGAAATCCCTATATTATCACCTTCACTCATCGCACCGGATGAATAGTAATTCAGACTCAATTTTAAGTAAATCATGTCAACATTTCATTGCAAGTGTGAGAACAAGTAGATTATTAAAAATATATTTTTTTTATACTACGTCGGTGGCAAACAAGCATACGGCCTGCCTGATGGTATAATAATAATAATAATAATAATAATTCAGCCTATATACGTCCCACTGCTGGGCACAGGCCTCCTCTCATGCGCGAGAGGGCTCGGGCTATAGTCCCCACGCTAGCCCAATGCGGATTGGGTACTTCACATACACCTTTGATTTTCTTCGCAGATGTATGCAGGTTTCCTCACGATCTTTTCCTTCACCGAAAAGCTAGTGGTAAATATCAAATGATATTTCGTACATAAGTTCCGAAAAACTCATTGGTACGAGCCAGGATTTGAACCCACGACCTCCTGATGCCTCCTGCCTGATGATAAGCAGTAATTATCAACCCCAACGGTTTTGTACACACGAAATGCAGGCATTTCCACCATTGTCCTATTTACCCGCTGGCCGCCGCACACATTGTTTTTCCACACACGACCCGGCGGGTCTGTTTGCTGTCATTAATTATTATAATTAACAGCCCTTGGCTTTGACAGGGATAATTATTTTGGGAAATTAGAAACTTAATGGAGATCACTATTGTATTATAGATGCAGAGATAATTGGCGAAATGAGGAATTAATGGGAATATTAATTTTGTACTGTGTTGTATATGCTAGCATAATCTTGTTTGAAAAAAAAAAAAACACTTATGTACCGCCTTGGATGAGACTAGAACTGACGACTCCAGGACTGGCCCTCGCTCGCTACCAACTGAGCTACTGAGACTTCGTCTGCATCACTCCAGGCAGTGATTTTGCCTTCGTTTTAAACAGAGACAATAATATATCTTATAGCATATTACATATATTTTGTATTTGTACACTTCAGAGAGATAAAACTCTCATTTTGTATAACAACACAAACAATTCAAACAACACTGTAAATAATGTATTTTTTTATTTTTATTTCAGTGATTTAATAAAATATCTATGGAAGTTTAATGATATAGAAACCCCACCCATTTTTATAATAATATGCACCTAATAATGCGGCAGATGGCGGTTGTCTTACAAGGAAAGGTGTACTGTCCGGTTCTGTTATAGAGTAGTCTAAAATAACAGACACGTATTTCTTTTTTAGCTGCCCAAACTCAACCTATTGGGAGAAATTGTCCTCCAAAGTACTAAAAAATGACTAAATCTTCTAACTCCTATAGAAAGTGATGCTCAAGCAACTTGCTCGTTAATGGCTGGTTTGAATATATGTTTGAAAGCAGCAAAAAATAATGAGCACGTGTTTTGTTATATCGGCTAAAACACGTTTTTTCCTTATTTTTTGCCTTATTTTATTACCTAGTGCTGTACTTATAACCGCATAAAATATTAATATTACTACATCAATTAAATATGTATTACATCTCTGCCTTCCTTCTCAATAAAATATATATTCCTCTTAATTTTCAAATCAACCCTCGTTCCCAAAAAAACATCATATTTACCAACCTAATTGTAAATTATAAAACCTAACAATATTTTCCAA
The DNA here is from genome assembly GCF_033807575.1 of Cydia pomonella. NCBI lineage: Eukaryota > Metazoa > Arthropoda > Insecta > Lepidoptera > Tortricidae > Cydia > Cydia pomonella. Next base: position 3,451,070 of record NC_084719.1, read on the forward strand.
CAGCCCCTGTCCTTAATTACAGAATTCATTACGAACCTTCCTAACAAAAATACGTTTGGTAAACAGAATAAAAACACTTGGGTCTCTCCTTTTTAAACAATGTACTGTGAGCTTGTGTGCTCCAACACACATATCAGCCGTAACCGATGTTGGCCGAACGTTAATTAGAATTGACCATATTGAAAATTTACCATTACAAATTCCGTCCGTTACGGTTTACGGTTCAATTCGTAATGGTTACTTTTCAATATGGTCAGTTCTAATTTACTTTCGGCCAACACTAGCTGTAACCACCATTGAAAAACTCATTTAATTCTTTACAGTAAATATTGTGCTACTTTATATAGTGCGGACTATTGCGATAATTAGTACATTATGTAACTATGTCGAGACTTTAAATGGACATATGTACTGTAAAACGTTGTACGATACCTGTGCGAATAGGTAATGCGCAACTCGTGTCGATTTAAAACACTCTTTTCGGTCAGTATTTTAAAAGTAAAACTCATTCATACCTAATTGATTCGTATGAATTAGTGACACAATTTAAAAAAGCTATAACTCCCGAGGGACGTTTCAGTCCCATCGTAAAGCTACCTAATATACTTTGTGTGAATTATTTGAGGTACTTGACATACATTAGGTGTATATTTATTACTTGGGATGCATCCGGAAAGCTGAAAGACAATGATATGTAAAATTTATTTAATGATTAAGTATGTCATTTATTTAACCTTTTGACCGCCAAAGACGTCATATGATGCGCGCGGCGATAGCCCAATATGCATACCAACAAGGTTCACAAATACACGCCGCGTACGATAGGCGTGGCGTTCAAAAGGTTAAATATTTTTTAATGTCATATTCGGTTATAAGTCAGTATTCAAAGGAATAGGTACATATTTTACCGGGATATCATAATCGGATCCAGAAGGGATAAAATCGACCCAAATCGATTCAGAAACATACGATAAGAATTGACAGAAAACTATATCTTAATCCCGTAAGAAATCACAAAAGTATAGCATAACAAAAAACAAATTAAACATACAATAAATACATAAATAGTTTACCACGAAATGATCCCGCCTCAGCAAAAATGCTAACCCAAAAGTCAGCGCTGATCTTCCGGCTAGACCATTTGTGGGTCACGAACGCAGCTGTACGACACGGCATAAAACTGAACGCGACTTAGCGGTGGCGAAAGGGCGGCGATCAACGCCATCTAGTCTGCCAGCGAGACGTCATGATGACGTGTGTCACGGGTGTCAAAGTTGTGTAGACCGCACTCGGTCGGTTCCGATCCCGGTCGATTAAGTCTAGTGAAACTAACCGTGAATGGAATTATTCAAAACTTACATCTATTTCAGTTTACAAATACGTACTACTAACGCTTCGCTACTTTTCAATTAGCTGTTTACTCGTAAAAAGAAATATACACATGCAAAAGAGGCAACACTCAGCTTTATATGACAACACCGTCTTCAGTGCACCAAACTAACGAAAGACAAACTACAAAGGAAACGATTTAGATAAACATATTGACTATAAAGCGAAAAATATTGCAAAACCATGCTGTTGCAGAATTTATTTCATATAGGTATATTTGGTAAGATACCTTAAAATTGACAGACCATTATTAGGAAGATCACAAATCTGTTAAATCGACTCAAAGCTCAGGCATTATTATGAGAAGAGTAGTAGATAGCACTTGGCACTCTGGTTTGACAAACATGATGGCTGACGAATGTGCTAATATTGTCATGAACCGAATGGAACATAGGCTTCTCTAGAATGTAACCAAAAAAGTTTAGAAGGAATTGATTTACTCCCAACTTCCCTGTTCGTAAAGTAAATTTTCGATTTCCTCTTTTGCCTTAACGAACGTTGCTGAAACCTGCTTGTGATTTCCACCGACGCAATGGATTTGGCCTGTCTAAAGGGGTCATTATAAACACTTACCAAGTTTGAATGGATAGGAGGAGTGTACAGGTTTTTAAGTTTATAAACTTAAACTAAAAATAAGCTTAAACTTAACAATTGAACAGTGCTTGTTTGTAGGCCTATTTGAATAAATAATGCATTGATTTTGACTTTGCCTTTAAATGGTCGGCAATGCGAATGTAATACATCTGGAGTTGCAGGCGTCCATAGGCTTCGGTGACTGATTACTGTGAAGGTTTGAAAATTTCACAGTCTTTTGGTAGGTAACTGGCAACGATTATGCATTTGGATTCGGAACTATCGCCCTACTAGATGAATAAATATCTGCCGGCAAGCATTCAGAAGGTGGCAATCATTAAGAGTAGTCAATGTTTGTGATCTAGCTGATTGATACAAAAATATATATAAAGTCAGAAATCTAACGTTGAATGTTTATCTTCCACCACACACCGACGTGGTATAAAAAATCGTGATATGTTTTAATATGACTGTCAGCCCGATTCAAAGAAGAAATACGATAACAATAAGTTCTGGTTTAGATAAGTTCTCATTTAGATGTTGTTTGTATGTCGTATAATTGACAGAAGCAGCTCACAGTGTAACTTTGACGTTAGAAATATCATAAATAGATCTTATTGGGATCACAGTGGAATCGAAATTAACAATAATTTTGACATGTCATTTAGTTATCGATCTTTTAAAGATCTCCCCAAGATCTTAAACGTGTCTTAATCAAACTTCAAAATTTTTTTCTGCAAGTAGGCCTCAAGGGCTCTTTTACAAGTCAATACAACATTTATAGTAACATCATATAGTGACATGAAAAATACATAACAACATTTATAAATACAACAGCCAATACCTGGGTAAACATTAAATTATAATAATCTTAAAATAAATAATTACTACAATACAATAGAGATGTATAGTCTCTATGGTTAAAAACACATTAAATCTGGAGATGTAAAAGGTCCCCAATGTCATTCATTCTTCGAATCGGGATGTGTGTTCAAAATGCGAAAGTTTCAAATGTTAGTCTGGGGTCATATTCTACTGGATGGACGCCAAAGTTCCCAGCCCATCGGAACTCTCCCTGAGGTGGGATTGTTTACAGGCCGTCATCCATCAATCAGCGATGACGCCGAGTTTATCTCGCCCTTATTTATCACCGCCTGTTTACCGCCGACTTGTCTGCATTTGTTGGACGGATGTCTTCATTTCGCGGGATTCATGGATTCCTGAAGACAAAGTGGGTACGGGAATGGAATACGAATAAAGAATGAGTTAGTCAGTGGTAAAAATATATTTTTTTTCACCACAATCTCACCTGACGGAATCTGTATTTAAGTGCCGATTTGGTCTAGGCATGCTTACCTAAAAGTGCAATTTCGTACAATATGTTAAATATTTTTATTCTATTTTATATACAGTTGGACCCGGGTACGTCCTTAAACTACGTCGAAAAGAGAGGTATTGGCATTGTGAATGTCATCTCGATTTGTGTGGTAGGGCACAGCCAGCGGATGGCATTCCAGATCTAGAGCAGAGCCCAACTGGGGAAGTACCTCCACCTTACAGAAAACCGCAGCCAAATAACACTAGACCCTACTCATAGTGTTGTGTTCCTGCCGGTGATTAAGGTTGCCAGAGAGCTCAACGAGGGGGGGGGGGGGGGGGGTTAGGGTCGGCAACGCGCATGTAACTCTTCTGGAGTTGCAGGCGTACATAGGCTACGGAGACTGCTTACCATCAGGCGGGCCGTATGCTTGTTTGCCACCGACGTAGTATAAAAAAAAAAGTCAACAATTGAACCTATTGTGATTTTTTTTCATGTGTTCGTTGCTATTCGTTTTTGTGATGGTATTCTTGAAGTGAAAACTTCTTTAGCGGCGTTGTGCACTTTTTGTTATGGGGAAAAAATGTTAAACTCGCGACAAGTCACGTGACCGACATATTCGTCAGATTGAAAATTCGTAAGACGGCCACGTGACCTGATCGAAAAACTGTTAGAATGTCATTGAAGCCAGTAAAGTCGAGAGTGTAAGAGTCGTTGAAATTATGGTTGGAAGTTGATTTTTCTGAGAGATAAACTTTTTAATGTTAAATAATTGTAATATTCTGAAGTGTTAAATTTTTTATGTAATATAAATTGTCATGTTTGTGTACGATAGCGCAATAAACGAATATTGTATTTTACCACATAAATAATACTTTTATACTGATAATTAAAGCAATTCGTGCAAAATTATTCCCTAACTATTCCAAAATATCAAAAATGCACAACGTTAATATTCAAGTTTTCACTTCAGCCGGCACTCCCGGAGTGCAACCCGTTGTTTTTTTCTTAATGTCTATTTTCTTTCGGTTTGAAAAGATATAAGTTATAGTGGGCTGAGAGATTTGAAGAAAGTGAGTTCCAGACTTCAGCCTTAACAACGTTGGAAGTAAAGCATTTAGTAATTCGGGAATGTTGAGAGAGTTTTTTTTAATTAGAATTTGGTAATTAGAAGGTGGTCTTACAAAACTCGCCAATTGCAAGTGTATAAGATCTCTTTGTGAGTCTATCGTGAATATTTCTCCTGAATTATGGATATTTTTAATTTTTAAACATTATTGCACAAAATACAAAAAACTACAGACTCAATGCCTATTGGCATTATCTACCAATCAACCATCGGGCTATACACACTACGTTAAAAGGGTGCGAGAAGAAAAATTAGAAGATATTAATTAGAACAATTGCAAACAACTGAAAAATTTGATAAACTACAAGTAAAATACACAAATATATATATGTTAATATACTGTCACATTTCATACATACTCAATCATCATCATTCGCTTGCCCTTATCCCATTCATTTGGGGTCGGCGCAGCATGTTTTTTCCTTCCATTTCTTTCTGTCACCCGTCATCTCATCGTTCACTCGCGTTCGTTTCATACATACTCAATAATAATTATAGTATAATGATAGACGCTACTCGAACTCTTATTTCAACAGATACTTATGTAGCAACTGCTTGAAAGCTAACTAGTTTGTCGTATATTGAGATCTATGATAATTATATGTTCAGGGCTATAACTGTGAGAATCCAAGTTCGTCAATTGCGGGCATTTTTCTCTGTCACTCTAATTACGTCTTAGTGAGAGTAAAAGAGAAAAATCTTTGCCAATGTCGGTTTTCGCGGTAGGCCCCTGCACAGTCTTGCCCATGCAAAACGTAACGTAAATAAATAAAATAAAATAAAATAAAATATTTTTATTTCAGAACCATAAAAATTCCATAAAACATTGTTAGTACCATCGTTATAGCTAGGGGTTAGTAAGTACATTAAAATCAAATCAAATCCAAATATAATAAGAATAATAAATAATTAATAATATTGACATAATAACAATGAAATCATGATTCATAGTAAAATAAAAATTAGTTAAAATAATGAATACAAAAATAATTAATAAATTAGGATGTCAACTTCAAAATAAAATAGACTTGAGTAATAATTACGATTACATATTCCCATAAATAATGATTTCATGTACAAAAGGGCATAGGTATATATTTTAAGTTTAAGTAAAGTAACGTTCTAAAGATTTAAAAAAATATGTCTACAGGAGAGCGTTTTTTAAATCTCCTTACCTAGATTTCTATTTACTTTTTATAGCAACACCTGTCCCTTCCCTCTTTCATTGTCCGTCCACGAAACTTTTATCGATGTTGGGCTATTGGCCCTTCCCTTATTTTTTATGTATAGAAATATTTTCGGAGGGATTCCTCTAGTACCTTTGTTGAATACTTTATCTAAGATTTTATTATGATTGCCAACCGATCACAGTCTGTATGGGAATATTGGATGTTTTTCGTTGAATATGTGATAAAAACTGGTTTCCTTTTAGTAATAAAGGTTTGACCTATTTAAGGTAAAGGGTCTGTGAAAGTTTTCATATTATTATTATACGGTGAAGGATTTTTTTATTCTGTACCATTTCGTATGTGTCATAGTGACAATCATACGAGCAGGGATCGGAACCGGTTTTTTGCAAAAACTTCGAAATATTTTATATTTCGGTTTATTTTATACTCCAAATGTAGGACTCAGTTGTGTTTTCAGATAACGACTTCATATTATTAAATTGCCTAATTAGAAATGAAGTAATTAACAAAGAACGAAAAAATACCGTTTTCGTTCCCATACAAAAAATACCGGTTTCCGATCCCTGCATACGAGATTCCTAGCGGTCTCCATATTGACTATGAAATTCAGGGTGAACATTTATTTATTTATTTCAACTTTATTGCACGATATAAAATTGTACAAATGGCGGACTAAGGCATTCTCTACCAGTCAACCATTGGGTCATACAGAAAATGTCAAAGTCGTCTCGAAAATATTTTTTTTTATTATTTACTCATTAATGTTGTTTAAAGTGTAAAATTGTTAGCTTATTATGCAGTGAACTACTGCGGAAGTGTCCAGCTAATAAAGGATTTACATTGAAGCCCGTTTAATAATTTATTAATCAACATTGTATGGTATTGTATTGTATTATATTGTAATGTGATGTATAGTATTGTAATATATTGTATTTCATTATGTTGTTTTATGTTGTGTCTGCAATGCACTGCACTGTATTGTATTGCATTGCATTATTGTATTGTAATGTATTGACACTAGGACAAAGTAAGAAGTGGCATATAATTTAAATAAAATTCCTTCGCTGTTCTTGCATAGTGATACTGGAAAATCAAATTAACTTGTAATTTATTGCACGATAGGAATGGTAAATAATTCAATTGGCTTCTGAATGTCACTCACGGCTGTGACGCAGCACTGTAATTTAAATACTTTTTTAATTAACAAAATGGTGGATGGACGTATGTACCTACAGGGATGTAAAAGGGTTATATTTTTGAATATTTAGCAGTACATATAGGTAATTTATTTAATATTTAACTTTTAACAGTAAAACACCATTCACGGTATTCATTATTCTTATAGTCTCAAAAACTTTAGATAGGTATTTGATACATTAAAAACTTACTTTTTTCAAATATTCAAACAGTAAAACCATGCAAAATCTGATTTGCAACGCGTGGAGCGTCGAACAAAGTTTTTCGAAAAGGATTAAATGTCAGAATGGGCATTTTACAACAAATCCATTTAAACCTAATTTTAATTGCTTGTAAAGTAAAACGCCCTAGAGCAGAAACGTATCACTTTCTGCACACTTTATAGATAAACAATGACCCACTATCGAAGCATGAAAAATGAATAAATTTTTTCTCCGCTCAATAATGGTTGTGTTGTAGAAAGTTACAATTTGGTATGCTTCAATTTATTTATTTAACCTTTATTACAAAATACAAAAAAAGTACAAATAGCGGACTTAATGCCTTAAGGCATTCTCTACCAGTCAACCATTGGGCCAAACAGAAACTTACAATTGGTGCCGAAAAGAAAATCAGTACAGAGAGATAAAAGTCATACTCTAAACACTACTATTATCAATAAACATGCAGTATTATAATACATAGGTACATATATATAATATGTATATCTAAAATATTGTACCCATTTAAAACCGTCATATTGTCTAACGACGTTGGCGCACGTCTGAAAATTATTTACGTAATTGGCGTTTTAAGGAAAATTTGCTCTATGCCGTATTGAACTTAAACCTCAAATGCGCCCGATTTTGTTTAACCAATCCCTTTTTTAACCATTCGCTATTCGACCCTCGTAACGATACCCTAAATTGTTATCTATCCACCAATATTATTTCGCGTTGGGTTTCCTGAAAATCAGAGAAGGGTCTGTCTCAAGGGAATCCAGTATCCATTAAAAGTTAGATTAGCGATGCCATCTGTTGCCCATCAGTTCATTAGGTAAGTTTTTACCCTTCGACGTCTATTTGACAACGAAAGAGGCATGTTTAGTTGGTTTGACCTTGTTTTTAGGTCACAGACAGTAAAGTAGTTCGATTACCCGTATTTATTTGACCGATTTAGTAATTTTAGTACGAAATTGGTATAAAATAGGATGCTGGAAAAACGCTACAAAGATCGGAATATATTAAGTGGGTATATATAAGGGTACATATATTATGTGTATGCTATGTGTGTTATATGTATAAATTTATATTTTGTCATGCATTTCAATGCCTAGGTACATATACATCGTGTTTTTTTTTTCGTTAATTTCAAGAGTGCATTCCTGAGCTTAAATTAAGTAACTTTCTCAAAGACACCGGTATCCTAATGAACTCCATTTTTGAGATAATGGATCATTTATTTTTATATTTTTATAGGGAGGTCGATGTTGCTTTACGTCCGTAGGAAGCACCCTAAAATACCCTACACGTGACCTCCGGGTGGTGCTAAAAGAGCAACAACTTGGCAGCTGCACTGTTCCTTCTGAATCTCGTAGCGCACACTGGAAAGAGAAACCGAAAACTTCACCAGTGTGTAAACGCCATACGATAAATAAATAAATAAATTTATTTTTATCTATTAAGGCCCTTATGAGCGTGTTCACTTGCGTTAGGGCCTGTTTCCATATTGATTAGTGATTAGAACGAGTGTATACATTTGCTAATAAAAGTAAGTACTATCTCGGACGTTTTATGTTAGAAATGACATTGATATGTCTCAGTTTTCAATTGTTTGGTTGATTTAAATGTAATACCCGTGTTACAACAACGCTATATGAAACATATTAGTTTTAATAAAATAAAATATATACTTATATATATTTTTAAATTAAATATGACATTTAGGTTCCTTAAACGTAGGTACTTACCCATACCCAGGAGTTACCGGAATTCAATAAAACCACAGTGTATAAGTACTTGCTTTTGCCTTCGTTCTTCTAAAAAGTGTCGTTCGGATGTCAAGTGCGTCTGCATCACCTGTTGCTGCATCGTCAATGTCAATTTCCTTGATAACATACCTAAATAAATAAATAAAATAATAATAATAATTCAGCCTATATACGTCCCACTGCTGGGCACAGGCCTCCTCTCATGTGCGAGAGGGCTCGGGCTATAGTCCCCACGCTAGCCCGATGCGGATTGGGGACTTCACATACACCTTTGAATTTCTTCGCAGATGTATTGCAGGTTTCCTCGCGATGTTTTCCTTCACCGAAAAGCTAAATAAATAAATAAATGATTAATGATTTTTTTTTAACTTTCAGTGTACCTTTTTAGGGTTCCGTACCCAAAGGGTACAACGGGACCCTATTACTAAGACTCCGCTGTCCGTCCGTCTGTCTGTATGTCTGTCTGTCCGTCTGTCACCAGGCTGTATCTTATGAACCGTAATAACTAGACAGTTGAAATTTTCACAGATAATGTATCTATTTCTGTTGCCGTATATATTAAAAAACCGGCCAAGTGCGAGTCGGACTCGCACAGGAAGGGTTCCGTACCCATTATCTGTAAAAACGGTCATCCATCCAAGTACTGACCCCGCCCGATGTTGCTTAACTTCGGTGATTGGATGAGAATCTCGAGATTGGTAATAAATATTTATTTTATTCTGTTTTTAGTATTTGTTGTTATAGCGGCAACAGAAATACATAATCTGTAGAAGTTTCAACTGGCTAACTATCACGGTTCATGAGATACAGCCTGGTGACAGACGGACGGACAGCGGAGTCTCAGTAATAGGGTCCCGTTTGGCCCTTTGGGCACGGAACCCTTCCTGTGCGAGTCCGACTCGCACTTGTCCGGTATTATCTATTGTTTCAATATGTGTACAGTCAACCAATTTGATTCCTAGGCCACTATAGAACCATGTCATAATGACTTCTACGACAGTGCTTATTGAGTGCTGCATGTCATGTATAGAGTATGTAGGCGACGCACATATATATTAAGTAAACTGTATCCTAGGTTTATTACTTTAATTTTAATTGGTTAAATTTGGTACGTGTAATGCCATCTAGTGTAAATTATTTTAATTAAAGCTACATAAAAACAATGGAAGGTAGCGAGTCCAAGTCATGCGCTGCATCTATATGTAACTATAAGGTAGTTGTACAATTCCAAAATTGACACCCGCCGCGTTGGCTCCTCGCTCGTCCCACAGTTTTTTTTTTGGCCTTGTATTTTGCGAATATACGCCTTTCATTTAACCTGTCACCTACAATAAAGTGGTCTTCGAACCTGATCTGTGCTAATGTGATGTACAGAACTCCGGTGCAATTGTCGCAGGTTAAAACTCGTAAACAATACCGCCGCGAACTCGAGCGAATAAAATTGCAAATGGCGAGTACATCGAGCAAAGCGCCCGCGGAACCTATAGTTAATAAGCTCCTAAACCTCGGCACCGATGGTGACAATGTGAAACAGCCGAAGGATGTGGAACAAGTGAAAATGCAAACACCAAAAAGTGTACGTAGTTCTATTTCGTCAGCAAAGTCGAAGTTGTCTACGTCATCATCCATTGCAAAACGTAAGCAATTGGAATTTGAAGCCGCTCAAGCCAAGGCCCAGATTGAGCTGGCCCTTATTGATAAAAAGCTAGAAGCTGATCTAGCCCAAGTTGACGCCGAAGAAGCGCAGAGTGATAGTGAGCGCGGTAGTGAAGCGAACGGAGGCGCGCCTAGCAACAGAGCGCAGGCTAACGTCGAACAATGGTTGAGTCAAGGTCACGACGAAACTACTTACATACCGCAGCCTGATGTGCCATATCAGCCACAGCAGCAAGCACTGCCACCTAACCCTGCACCAGCACCCGTCAACTTACCTATAGTCCGGCAACCCGATGTTCCAAGTGACAGCATTCGAGAACTAGCGCTTACCTTGAAGGATATCATGACGAACTCGTCAGCCAAGCGTGAGGATCGTTTGCTCAGCCGCCTGTCTACGCCACGTGACTTACCAATTTTCAGTGGCGACAGCGTCGAATGGTTGCACTTTAAGAAGTCTTATACGGAATCTACTCGTGTCTGTGAGTTCAGTGAGTCTGAGAACCTGGAGAGACTACGCAAAGCACTGCGAGGCGACGCCAAGGACACGGTTACCGCTCTGCTGATCGGTAATACCCCGCCCGCAGCCGTCATGGAAGCTCTCGAATTAAGGTTTGGCCGATCGGATGTCATCATCATGAACCTTACGACGCAGCTGAAGAAGCTACCTTCGTTACCCACGTCATACCAACATGACCTAATTGATTTTTCAATCAAAGTTAACAACTGCGTAGCAACAATAGGTGCGCTAAATAAGCCAGATTATCTACGCAGCCCCGAGCTCGCATCAGCTGTTCTTAGCAAGTTACCGAGCACTTTGATTGGCAAATGGACCGATTTCGCATACAAAAAGTTATATGAAGATCAGCCTAAGTTGACCCTGATCTCCGAATTTCTTAAACAAGAAGCACAAATGTTATCACTAGTTGGAATGACACAGGTACGTGAACAGAGTAAGCAGAGTGAAATAAAAACTACAACAAAATACTCAAGTGATAACAAAGGCCGTATTAATCGACCTATATTAACAACTAAAGCCGTCGAGGAAAACAAAGATTGTAAATTTTGTTCGAAAGGATTTCACCCGCTGCCAGAGTGCCGTGTGTTCAAACGCGCCATGCGCCGTGATAGATGGAAGTTCATCAAATCTCAAGGACTTTGTTACTGTTGTCTGACGTCACGACACGACAGAGACACATGCCCCGCGCCCGTGTGCGACATAGATGGTTGTGGACTCGCACACCACAAGATGCTACACTGGAAGAAGCCTACGTCATCACAATCAGCTGACGCGGTCGTCGACCCGCCGCCCGAGCCGGCCCCAGCGCAGGCTCAACAGCCGGTCCCCGAGCCGGCGCCCTCGGCCCCCGACACCGTGGCACATGTTACATCGGATTGTGCTAAGCCTTCTTCTGCAGATAACGTTATGTTAAAAGTAGTGTCAGTGCGATTGCGTGGACCTAAAGGTACCGTAAGTACATACGCGCTTCTGGACGATGCCGCTTCAGTGTCTATGATAGACTCTAACCTAGCAGACGAGTTAGGTCTTAAATGTGAACAACCGCGTTCTATAAAGTTTACCGATGCGTTTGGACTAGAAGTGTACCAATCAGCTGTACCGACCGTTATCGCTCAGATAAGTGGACAAAACAATAACAATAGTTATGACATTAAGTTGCGTAAAGTGTCTAAATTAAATTTACCAGCACAAAACTTATCTGTAATTAACAGTTTAAATTGTAAACGTTTATCTCATATTAAGGATTATGTGTGTAAAAGTCGAATTGTACCTCGCATTCTTATTGGGGAAGATAATTATTTCTTAATCGCTCCGATTGAAATCATTCATGGTAGTGAAACCGAGCCCTATGGATCTCTGTGCAAGTTAGGTTGGTCAATTCATGGCAATTGTCGTCGCACTCACTCTAACGTTGCCAATGTGTTCCATCTCAGTCACACGGACAGCGAGAATATTGGTGAATTAAATGATTTAATTAAACATTCTTTTTCCCTAGACTCCATAGGAATTTCAACCTTACGCCGTGAAAATAGCGATCATTTAAGGGCATTGCAGATACTAGAAGATTCAGCGCGCCTTATCGGGAATCAATGGGAGGTTGGTCTGCCGTTCAAGAAGGACGTATTCACCATGCCAGATACACGCGAAGCTGCCTTTACGCGACTACAGTCTTTAATGCGCAAATTTGCTAAAGACTACGCGTACGCAGATCGCTACCGAATGGAGGTAAACAAGCTGTTTGCCGCTGGTTATGCACGTGAGCTCAAGGAAAATGAACTTTCGGCCGACCGCATATGGTATCTCCCGCACTTCGGAATTCAAAATCCCAACAAACCTGGTAAGTTGAGACTTGTTTATGATTGTGCTGCAAAAGTAAATGGGAATTGTCTTAATAGTTATTTATTAACGGGGCCAGATTTATATAATTCACTTATGGGAATTATGCTCAGGTTTCGCGAGAATAAAATAGTTATAATTGGGGACATTAAAGACATGTTTTTAAGGGTGAAAATAAGGCCGGAAGATCAACACGTACTTCGTTTTTTATGGCAGGAATCTCCGGGCGCACCCGTAAAAACATGTGTTATGCAAAGTCTATTGTTTGGTGCCACTTGCAGTCCTTTTATAGCTCAATTCATTAAGAATAAAAATGCATCTAAGTTTGATGATTTATATCCGGAGGCGGTAAATGTTATTGTAAATAGTCATTATATGGATGATTGTTTATATTCAACTAGCAGTGTAGAAAATGCAGTTAAGTTGGTTGAACAAATTACTCTTATTCACAAGAGCGGTGGATTTGAGATACGAAACTGGTCCAGCAATAGTAAGGAGGTATTGAAAAATATACCTACTAACACGCTCGCGCAAACAGCTGTTCACTTCAAGGACGGAGTCATGAACACAACCGAGCGCACATTAGGGTTAATGTTTCATCCCTCAGATGATTCTTTTGGATTCAAAATTTCATTTAATCGAGTCCCACAGGAAATATTAAATGGATCTGAGGCTCCTACGAAAGCAAAAATGCTTAGTCTCATCATGTCGGTATATGACCTTCACGGTTTTTTGTCGCCTTTTATTATAAAGAGCAAAATAATATTTCAGAACGTTCACCGCAGTGGCGTGGATTGGAACAACCACATCCGACCGGAAGAGCATGCGTGCTGGGTAAGGTGGCTCGACGAGCTTAAACTACTAGCTTCGCTACGCATACCACGGCACTACGCTGACGCGGGACCATGGACGCGATGCTATGACGATTCGGCGGATGGGGTAAGTGACCCCACCATTATAAGTACCGAATTGCATGCTTTTTGTGATGCCAGCAGTAAGGCATATGCCGCTGTTGCTTATTGGCGTTTTGTTCGCTCAGATGGAACTCTCAATATCTGTTTTGTGGCGAGCAAAAGCAGAGTGACCCCACTTCGTCCGGTATCCATACCGAGATTAGAGCTTCAAGGTTGTTTGCTCGCTGCTCGTCTTGCCGCCACAATACAGAACGAGCACAAAGATATCAAGCCAAACAAGAGGTATTTTTGGACGGATTCAAATACCGCCCTCCAATGGATTCGCAGTGACCCTAGAGACTATAAACCATACGTCGCTCACCGCCTCGGTGAGATTGACGAGTTGACTACTGCATCAGAGTGGCGTTACGTGCCCACGTCCTTGAACGTAGCTGACGTGGCCACTCGTGAGGATGCGCCACCACTGCAGTTCGATGATGTATGGTTCCAGGGGCCTAGGTTCTTGCGTGACCGTGAAAGTGAGTGGCCCAAGGATCTTAAGAGTTCTAAGCAGGTCGAAGAGGCTCTTTGTGAATGTAAGGTTATTAACGTCGTGTCTTCGGCCGACTGTACTAGTACGTTGCCGGTACCTAACGAAAATAAATTTTCGTCGTGGATTCGATTACTTATGACAACTGCACGGGTATTGCTATTTATTAAAAAATGTCAACGTAAATGCAATCGAATCGACACCGGGCTGGTACAGTCGGCGGAGAACCTGTTAATTAACAAATGTCAACATGATTCTTTTCTTGCAGAAATTGATTGTTTAAGAAAAAATAAGCCGTTATCGAAAGATAGCCGGCTACTGCAGTTAACACCTTATCTTGACGATGCGGGCCTACTACGGGTAGGAGGCCGCATCGACAAGACTGTGGGTGTCAAGGAGTCTACGAAGAGGCCTGTGATTCTTGATGGCAAACATCGAATCACCAGACTGCTCGTAGAATACTACCACAGACGAGCACTGCACAGAGCTCAAGAACTAGTAGTTAATGAACTAAGGCAACGCTATTGGATTCTGCAATTGCGGCCAACTGTGCGCGCAGTCGCAGCTCATTGTCTGTTGTGCAGATATCGTCGCGCCGTGCCGCAGCCACAACGCATGGGTGACCTGCCAGCTGCCCGGCTGCAGCACAACCGTCGTCCGTTTTCGTTCACCGGAATCGACTTTTTTGGCCCAATGGAGGTCACAGTAGGTCGTGGTAGGCAAAAACGCTATGGCATGTTATTTACTTGTCTTACAGTTCGAGCCGTTCACGTCGAAATAACGGAAAGCCTTACTACTGATTCGACCATAATGGGCTTAAGACGAATGATAGCACGCAGAGGCGCCCCTACTGTGATCTACTGCGATAATGGGACAAATCTTAAAGGTGCTGATTTAGAACTAAAGCGCAGTATCGCTGAGCTAGACAGCGATGTGCTGCGCCATGATGGACTCGTAAGAGGAATCGAGTGGAAATTCATTCCTCCAGGCGCTCCAGAGATGGGAGGCGCGTGGGAGCGCATGGTGCGCACTGTTAAATCATCCCTGCGAGCTGTACTCAAGGAACGCGCACCACGCCCAGAAACGCTCTCAACATTGATGGCGGAGGTTGAGGCCCTGGTTAATAGCCGTCCTATCACGTACGTATCAACGGACCCCAATTATCCTGAAGCTCTGACTCCCAATCATTTTTTGATTGGCACGTCATCAAACGGACCAGCTTTTGGTAGGTACGACAACGAGGATCTCCAGCTCAAACGTCAGTGGCGGTTAGCGCAACGTCTAACTGATATGTTCTGGGCACGTTGGCTTAAGGAGTACTTGCCAACACTTCTTCCGCGACAGAAGTGGACGCGCGAAAGGCGTTCCTTACAGGTAGGAGATTACGTAATTTTAGTCGAACCTAACTTAGATCGTGGATCATGGCGGCACGGAATAGTGAGTGCGACTCATACTGGTAACGATGGGCGCACTCGCGTTGTCGATGTCCGCACGCGTACGGGAATTTTACGCCGCCCCGTCACACGCGTCGCCTTACTTGCACCAGAGATGGCTCGTGATGACTAGTCATCACTAAGGGGGTGGGATTGTAGGCGACGCACATATATATTAAGTAAACTGTATCCTAGGTTTATTACTTTAATTTTAATTGGTTAAATTTGGTACGTGTAATGCCATCTAGTGTAAATTATTTTAATTAAAGCTACATAAAAACAATGGAAGGTAGCGAGTCCAAGTCATGCGCTGCATCTATATGTAACTATAAGGTAGTTGTACAATTCCAAAATTGACACCCGCCGCGTTGGCTCCTCGCTCGTCCCACAGTTTTTTTTTGGCCTTGTATTTTGCGAATATACGCCTTTCATTTAACCTGTCACCTACAGAGTAGTTAAAGCGACAAGGTTCTATAGTGGCCTAGGATTCAAATTGGTTGACTGTACGTATGTGTCCTTTAAAAAAAAGAACAGTTAAGAGAGCCTTTACAAGCTGGTGTGGTGAAAACATATTTTCCATAAAGTCAATAACCAGAAAGTATTCGTTTATGAGACTGCTAGCTTAACAGTCTAAACGCGATTGATTTATATAGTATGTGTATGTGTTGTGTTCCTGCCGGTGAGTAAGGTTGCCAGAGCTCAACGAGGGGGGGGAATGCTAGGGTCGGCAACGCGCATGTGACTCCTCTGGAGTTGCAGGCGTACATAGGCTACGGAGACTGCTTACCATCAGGCGGGCCGTATGCTTGTTTGCCACCGACGTAGTATAAAAAAAAGTATAAATTTCATTTTGACACTTGGAGAGAATAAACACCTCCAAATCTTATTAGTATTAGTACTCTGACATTGGGGACCTTTTATATCCCCAGATTTAATGTATTTTAACCAAAGAAACTACTATCAACTACTGACGCCGGTGTGGTACTTCTAAAACACATCTTTGACGCTTGGGAAAAAGCTCAAGATGCTATTGGAATTTTCTGTGATCTGTCGAAGGCATTTGATTGCGTTGATCACGAAAATTTAAAGAGAAAATTAAGCCACTATGGGATAAAAGCTAGTGCCCTTGACCTTGTCTCATCGTACCTTTCGAATAGAACTCAGCGAGTAGTTATTAATGGAACTCAATCGGCTGGGTCCCCGGTAGCCCTCGGAGTGCCGCAAGGTTCAATTCTTGGTCCCTTCCTGTTTTTGGTATACATCAATGACCTACCAAAAGTTGTGCAAGAAAGACATGATATAGTGTTGTTTGCAGATGACACTTCCCTTATATTTAAAGTGAACAGAAAGGAAAATAGATTCGAGAGCATTAATGACGCGCTATCTACCGTATTAAACTGGTTTACGGCAAACAATTTGCTTTTGAACGCAAAGAAAACCAAATGCATCAAATTTACGCTACCTAACGTCAAGCAGGTAAATAACAGCAAGATTAAAATAAAAGGTGATACGCTGGAATTTGAAGATCGAACTGTTTTCCTGGGAGTCACTTTAGACTCAAAACTACAATGGCATGCACATATAGCCACTTTAGCCGGCAAACTTAGTTCAGCAGCCTATGCAGTGAGGAGAATCGGACAGCTAACAAACGTAGAGACGGCCAGGCTGGTATACTTTAGTTACTTCCATAGTGTTATGTCGTATGGAATTCTGTTGTGGGGAAAAGCGGCAGACATTCAGACAATATTTGTACTGCAAAAGCGAGCTGTACGTTCCATCTATGGACTGGGCGCTCGAGTATCCCTAAGAGAGAAATTTAAAGATGCAAGCATTCTTACCGTTGCATCTCAATACATACTTGAGAATATTATGTATGTTCGGAAAAACATTAACGAATTCAAGCTTAACAGTGATATCCATAACTATAACACTAGAAACAAGCATAAACTTGCTGTGCCCGCCCACCGCCTCCGTAAGGTTAGTACGTCTTTCGTCGGGAACTGTACACGTTTTTATAACAAAGTTCCCACTGATATAGTGAATTTGCCTCTTAACAAATTTAAGTCACACGTTAAGAGCTCTTTGTTAAGTAAGGCGTATTATGCTGTGAATGATTTCATAGATGATAAGGATGCCTTTAAGCCAGTAGCTTGATCTTGATAGTATGATAAAAATGTCAGTAATAGTGTTTTCGTTTTCTTCCTGTGAAATAACCATACTAGCGTCCAGTAGAACTGACACAAGAGAACATCATGTTCTCGTTTGATTGTATTATTTTAGTTTTGGACTCTTAGAGACCTTATACACCTCTAAGATTTTATTTTATTTTAAATTTTATTTTATTTTAAATTTCATTTTATTTTAATACCTATTTTAATGATTTGGACACTTAGAGACCTGTACATCTCTAAGTCAATTTAAATTTATAATTTAGTTTTATAGGTAGGCACTCCTTATGAATAATATGTAGTCGCGTTTATGTGGCGCTATGCCGTCTTTAATGTAACTTACAAGCACAAATGTTGTATCTCACATTTTTTTTTATTATATTTATATTAATACAACCCGGCAGCTTGAACATGTCATGCTCGCTTAAAAGTCTTTACTTACGGTGGCGTCGTTGATCGGGTCGCCACTTTCCCGAATGAAGGTTGAGGGAGGCGATGGCTGAGATACACGTCATACTCGTGAACGGGTGCTGTTTGTGGAGACCGGTCTGTTTAAGCTTACACGGGGTACAGGTTATGTTAAAGTATGTAACTTTACTTTTGAGTGACATTAACGTGAGACACTTCATTCGGTTCTTGTCTGTTTTAATTTTTTTGTCTTTTAATTATTTATATAAGAATTCAAGCCTTGGCGACCCTCTACATCTCTAAGGATAGTTTAATATATATTTTTATATTTTATCTCTGACACTTAGAGACTTATACATCTCTAAAGAATTTTAGTATTTTATGGTTTTATTTTTTTATCATAGTTTTTTTTGTGTAATTTGACATTTAGAGACAGTATCATCACAGGCCTTTGCGTCTATTGCAGACGATTTAAGCATTGCTGTTTAGACAACGGGTTTGGTGACTGTGGAGGCCGATGCGTGAGCGGCACGACCTCCCACATTTTTGGCAGAAAAAGCTCATGCCACCTGAGGTTCCAGTCCCGATTTGCTTTCTGCGACACCTTCTGCTATCTAACGTAGTAAACCAGGATTGGTCGCATAGCCTTCTCCCCTCCACAACACGCTCGCGCCATCCATCACGGTCTTCAGCTAAAGTTTCCCAGGCATGGTGGTCGATTTCAAATGCTGACATGTCTCGCTTAACACAGTCTTTAAAGCGCAGCATCGGTCTTCCAACGTTCCTTTTAGCATACGCAACTGCACCAAGCAAGACACGTCGAGGTATTCTAGAGGATTCCATCCGGTGCACATGCCCCAGCCACCGCAAGCGTCTCTGTTTGAGAAGAGCGGCAAGACTGGGCAGCTGCGCTTTTTCAAGAACCCTCTGATTTGTCACTTTGTCCTGCCAAGTTATGCCTAAAATGTTGCGTAGACAGCGCATGTGAAAAGTGTTGAGCCGTCGCTCCTGTTTTGCATACGTCGTCCAGGTTTCTGCTCCGTACAAGAGTATACTTAGAACGCAAGTCTGGTATACTATCATCTTGGTTCTAACAGTGAGGTGTTTATTACACCATACCCTTGAACGTAGCCTCCCGAACATGGTCGCTGCTTTGCCAATACGAATATCGATCTCTGCATCAAGCGAGAGATTGTTTGACACAGTCGACCCAAGACAGTATACATCTCTAATAAAGTATTTATTATTTCATAGATTCGATATTTGTATTGTTTTTTTTTTTTAATTTATTGTTTGTAAAAATGGACATGTAAAAGTGCCCCTGTGGCCTATTTGCTGAATAAATGTTTGATATTTGATACATCTGTTGTATTGTAATTATTTATTTTAAGATTATTAAAATGTAATGTTTACCCAGGTATTGGCTGTTGTATTTATAAATGTTTTTATGTATTTTTCATGTCACTATATGATGTTACTAGAAATGTTATACTGACTTGTAAAAGAGCCCTTGAGGCCTACTTGCAAAATAAATTTACGAATTTTTGAAAGGAAATTGTGGACTACGTTTGTACGGAGAAGCGGCCGTCCAATCGTCTTAAAACTAAAAAAAAACTTCCTTTTTATTTCAAAAAGGAATATAATATTATTCCAGTATTCACGTTAAGCAGCCAACATGCAACACCGTTATTTACAAAGTACACTTGAGGCCACCAGTAACAATTAAACAGCTCTGCGAGCTCGTTACGCTGAGTGCACTTCAGTGCAAATAAACGGTCACAATTTGTGTGCAGTTTTATCAAGTTTCCCGGGAATCCGAGGTGGGGCAATTATTGTTTTAATTATAAGCCTTTGCAGACCTATTGCTATGATGTATACAGACGTAGTGGATTATTAAATATTTGCGTTGTTTGTATGGCGCAAAATTGGCGGAAGAATACCTTTGCGATCGTAGCGATATAACGGTATTTTTTCTATAAAATTTTGTTTCGGGAGATAACGTTTTCCACTATCTAAATACATTAACAAATCACTTTGATTTTATAGGTTTCACTTAATTTTTTTTGGTTTGCATATTTAAAAAAAAGGAATACCCTGTAGGGCTAAGATGGTCGGCTGTTTGTCATTTGTCACCATACCTGTCACGTATGCAAGTGCGAAAGTGACGGGCATAGTGCCAAGTGATAAAAATAGAACCATGTTGTCTTAAAAATATATATATCTCTAGCTCGTTTATTACCTGTCCTACCTATACACAATACAATACTTCTATAAAAGATCCAAAGTCTTAGGCGTCAACCTTCCTAATTGCATTTGAGAGACTATCTCATCCCGATTAACAATTCCGTTGCAATTTACACTAAACCACTATTCTTTGGTCTCCTTCGCCCCTTTTTTAAACCATCCTGTACTTTGATAAAAAGGGAGCTCAGGGGGAAACAGGGGTCGAAAGTATCTGGGCATGTTTGTTGACTTTCTGAAGCTGTCTAGTTTAATTGAAAGAAATTGCTTTACTGCAGTGGATAAGTTGCCACTTTTTGCACGTAAATTGAGCTGCAGTAGACAAAGACTTTTTAAGGGCCGAAGTGTTTCTTAAAGGCTGTGTAATTAAATATACCTAAGAACGAGCAAAGTGGGTCAACTAAAACTACTTAGTGTAGTAGTTTAAATATGTAATATATGTATATGTGTATTTTGCTCTTTTTTTAATACCAAGTAGGTGGCAAACAAGCATACGGCTCGCCTAATGGTAACCAGTCACCATAGCTTATGGAAGCCTGTAACACCAGGAATATTAACATTCGAATTATCAACCTATTTAAAAACCTGTATATTCCTTTTTTTTTAAGAACCCCATACTGTAGCCCCTCGGAAAAACCTCGGCAGCTCTCAACTTCCACAGCTCTTAGCATGAACTATTAAATATACAACTAAACTGAAGCGGCTCAGGTCTCAGGTCGGCCGTTGTAAATAAAACATGGCCGGATGGGGACTGCTTCGTGGCCACTCTACCCAATGCGCCTGCAACACAGCACCGCAAACCATGGCACACCTCTTGGCATGCCCCGCGTGCCCGTACTTCTGCTCGGAGTCTGACCTGAGGGACGCGACGGTCAGGGCCGTCAGCACTGCTGCTTTCTGGGCATCCACTGTTTAGGGGAACCTCGATACGAAAGAAGAAGAACTAAACAAATAACTAGAGCTGTACATCTTGTGTGAGTGTTTACCCATGGCTCGGCTATTTTGAAAAATGTCCAAAAACTGAATCGACAAAAGAATATTGCTCGGTCAATTATCACTGGTTGTGTATAAATTTTGCTCAAACTGGATCAAGACAGCTTCAGACAGGGAACTTTGGAAAACCTTGGAGGACGCCTAAACCCTATAAAAAGGCCAGCCAAATAACATTACACCCTACTCATAGTGTTGTGTTCCTGCCGGTGAGTAAGGTGGCCAGAGCTCAACGAGGGTGCGGAGTGTTAGGGTCGGCAATGCGCATGTCATAACAACTCTGGAGTTGCATAGGCTACGGAGAGTGCTTACCATCAGGCGGGCCGTATGCTTGTTTGCCACCGACGTAGTATTTAAAAAAGGTGTTCTCATAATTTTTTTTTAATGTTTGCTTTGCATTTATTTTGTATTTTTTTTCTTTTATAACCTGTACATTCCTTTTTCATCTCTATAGCTCTATACATTAGAGGTGAGATTCGGATGTGGACTACTGCTGCATTACTACCGCGTTGACATTACCGGTGTATGTTAAAATTTCCTTGATAAAATGACTGATGTTCACCGCCGCATTTATGCGATTATGACGTTCAATCCGCCACTCATTCCATCAAGGAAATTAACAGATTCAGCGTCGGCAACAACAAAGCCGCTACAGTAATGCATCTGCAGTTGATATCCGAACGTCGCCTTATGGCTATTAAAAATGCTGGCTTTTTATTTATTTTTCTCACTTTGTACGCATGTGTGTGTGCGTCAGTGTTAGCATTACTTTGTTTTATATACTTTGTAATTACTTGTGAGTTCCTGTAATTGGCTCTCTGTATTAATCTTGTTGTCCTATTGTAAGTTTTAAACTGTTGGTTCTCCTGAACATAAATAAATAAATAAAAGTTGAAGTCAGCTTCAACTACTTTTTTTATAAGCTATTATTTAACTTGCCCATCATACATCAAGACTAACAGATCAAAGGTGGACACTTAAAGCCACCAAATGGAAAGGCCCACAAAAGAGGCCATGGCAGACCGTTGATGCGCTGGAACGAAGATATAAAAAGAACAGCTGGTTCAGACTGCATGACTATAGTCATATAGCACATATAACACATATAGCATATAGCACATGTGCACAGGACGGCGATAAATAGATAGCACTGGAGGAGGCCTTTACCTACCCCTAGGGATTCTTGAAGAAAACAACAAAAAACATGAATAAGATATAAGTTTTATTTTCATATCTGTAACCGTTTACAAAGAATAAAGGGCATTTCTATTATTTAACTTGCCCTGTTAACATGTAGGTATGTGAATTTGTTAATGTGGCTCAAGTCTTGGAAGTTAGATGCACTTCCCGATTTCCGATTGAGCTGAAATTTTGTATACATATGTAAATTGAATAACGATGCAATATTTTGATGGCATGGGGCTGATCTGATGATGTAGACCGGAGGTGGCCATGGGAACTCAAACTACGCAAACGAATTGTGTTTGTGATTGTGTTGTCTCCATGAGTATTAGTTGCCTGTGGTAAGAAAAGTACAGTCAGCGATAAAAGTTTGTACTAAAAATTTTTTTTTTATTTTCTCTTCGACACGATTTTTCTTCTGCAAGTAATAACTTTCGCTTAACAGAAATTGTTCCGCATCGATGTTTAAGTACTCCTTTATTTATCAGTTATCTATAAGACTTAAATCAGTATCGTCCAAGCAATAAAAGAAAACCTACACAGTTTTAAAAGCAAATATCTGTAGTTAGGAATTAAAATTCTACTTTTACTCAGTTGTTCCTGCAATTTCTTCAAGCTCTGCAATTTCAATTTAAAAAGAAAGCCATGCAAACAACACAAGCTCTTTTATTTTTAAAAAGGCATATTTTTATAAGAAAACGATGTCACTTATGATGTTGAGTTTGAAAAGAACAGTTTTATTTAACTTTGCGTTTTATTTTCCCTTGATGTTTATAACGAGAAGAATATTGTATTTCACACTGTTGATCGTTGTTTGTATTCTTTTAGACTATTGAAGAAACAGAGAGATATTCTATCGATGACACAGTTGTTGCCGTGTTGCGGCAAAGAAGAAAAGAAAGTAGCCCAGAGTTCAAATTGGTTGACGGCAGGTGAGTAGGTATCTACTTAGACGAAATGATTAACATGAAAAATTTAAACAATTTTAGTGCGAGGTAGGAAACTTTAACACCGTACAATCCGCAATAGATAGTTTACCCTCTGGGTTGAAAGTCAGATGGCAGTCGCTTTCGTGAAAACTAGTACCTACTAAATCTGGGGGTTATTTGCCAGGCGAACCTCAGGCTCCCATGAGCCGTGGCAAAATGCCGAGACAATGCGAGGATGATTAAAATGTCATCATTGCTAAAGTTAATAGAGAAAATTTTGAGCATGCATAGCGGTCTATTCGAACTTTAAGATACTGTTTCCCAATTTGTGCCGCTGTGGCTCTAGCTGTTAAGGTACAATTGTAAACTTAAATAAATGATAAATAAATAAATACATCAAATATTAGGTCTAGACTAGATACGATATGGATCGGATTTGTCAGGTTATGGTTTTTAACTGGTATTGCTACGACCTTAGCTATTGTCTTGATAACTTGCGCGCATCCCATGCACGACCTTCACTTCATTTCACATGTACTAATCAGCGTGAGCGATGTTCAAGGTCGCATTAAAATAAGATCAAAACGGTAACTAGTTATTACATCTAAATCGAGCTCCTTATTTAACACCAACATGTAAACCAACGGGAGCATACATCACGCTAAGCTGCGAGCCACGTCAGCGTATCTCGACGTCGCGTGTCATGGTCCTTGAGGTGTCACATAACGTCACGGCGTCATGGGTGTGACATTTTGTGGCAGTCGATAATTCTTACTAGGTCAGAACGTTTAAGGTTTAATAATATTTGATTCTTGATAAGCTTGGAAATAAATAAAATTTTTATTAGACTGAAAACCCAATTTCATCAGTAGAATTGTCAAAAAAATCTTTTTCGACAAGATTTAATCACTGACTGTACTTTCATTTTAACAGGCAATCACAATTATACTGCGTTGTTTTATCATAGGGCTCCTTCAGATCAGTTCGTTAACACCATAATATTGCATATGTATATATGCATCAGCCTCATCGGATACCGGAAAGTGGGTCAAATTTAACTTGTAATATTTGACCCGTAAACATTGCATTTAAATCGCTTTACTACGTCATTTTAGCAAAATTAATGACTATCGGCCCGATTCGAACTTTAAGATACGTTAAATATTAGATCGAGATACGATATGGATTGGATATGTCAGAGTCAAAAGTGACGTATCATAACTCTAATATTGAATCAATTATCAAACCTAATACAAATGCCAATTACCAAATAAATTACTCCGGACGGGAAAACACTATATTAATGAAATGATAATCTGAAAGCGAGCCTATCAAATTATGCTCAAAACTACTGAAGTGCCGTCGGAGAGTTTTCAAAATTGCGAAATTTCCACTGGTAAAATTTTCGGACACTTCTCATATTTAAAAAAAAAAGTAAATTAATTTCCATTTTCCAAAATAAAGATTTTGTTAACTGTGAAACTCTTCCTGAAATTTTTGACAACTTTTCCAACGTTTTGGAAACCGTCGTACATCTGTATTCAAAACACATACAATTGCATCTACAACAGCTTAATTCTTTATTACTCATCTCAAATAACAACAGCTGATATCGATAAAGATTGAGAAGGGGTACGACAGGTTGAATTGTTCCGTGGTTCAATTGACCCCAGTCTACCCTATCCTGATGAATCCATATCATAAAACCAGTTGTGTTAGTAACAGCATCAGTCCTAATACAACTGTCAATTATCCAATCATTCGCTATGGGGATACGAAAACACTATTAATGCAAATACCTGATTCCCGGGACCCCGTGTAATCCGCTATTCGAATTATCTGTCAGGAGCTCGATTCGACATTTACGTGAGACTGAGATCACCTTGATAAATAAATAATAAGGATTGTAGGACAATCTAACACAAATCGAGTCCTACAGTAAGCCCAATAAAGCTCGTGTCGTGGCTACTAAACGACGATATAATATATTATATAATGTGCTTACAAATAAGTTGCCGATATTTTAGGAGATGGTACTTTACATTAAAATAATATTGATAGTTAATTTGTTAGCATCCATAGATAGATATAAATAAATACCCAAATACATAGAAAATATTCATAACTTAGAAATAAGTAAATAAATAAAGTAAATAAATAAATATAATAGGACATTATTACACAAATTGACTAAGTCCCACAGTAAGCTCAATAAGGCTTGTGTTGAGGGTACTTAGACAACGATATATATAATAAATAGATATTTATAAATACTTAAATACATATATTATAAAACACCCATGACTCAGGAACAAATATCTATGCTCATCACACGAATAAATGCCCTTACCAGGATTTGAACCCGGGACCATCGGCTTCATAGGCAGGGTCATTACCCACTAGGCCAGATCGGTCGTCGAATAAAATAAATATTTGTTATAAAAATACATAAACCAGGCGAGATAAAAGAATTCGGACCCAGACCTAGGCAAGGTCATCACCGACTACGCTAAGAGTTTAAGTAGCTTACTTATTTGTTCTTTTATTTACGACCGGTCTGGCCTAGTGGGTAGTGGGACCCTGCCTATGAAACCGATGGTTCTAGGTGCGAATCCCGGTAAAGGCATTTATTTGTGTGATGAGCACAGATATTTGTTCCTGAATCATATATTTTATATAGCATTGTCTGCGTACCCACAACGCAAGCCTTCTTGAGCTTACCGTGGAGATTAGGCAATTTGTGTAAGAACAATATTTATTTATTACGTGAATCGCTAGTACCATTCGATCCGGTCAGTAATAAATATGACATGCACTGTAAAAATATGTTTTCCTCATTTTATACCTACGAGTATTAGACATGTCAGCTTCGTTTACTGCTTAAAACAATAAAACAAACGATTCTGATAAGGAAATGCCAATAAACGGTACCAAACACAAAACGATCCAGTATAAAAAAATCGACAGTCGACAGTTATCTAAGAACGTCATTTTTAGTAATGTACAAGTTAAACTGGGGCAACTCAAATCAGTGCGTCGCTTGACAACGTCAAATATTGTAATGCGCAAGATGTCCGACATCTAGTTTTTTTTTTAGCTCATCAAAGCTTTTATAGATCAATTACAACTTTTTTAAAGTAGGAAATTTGTTTATTGGGTAATAATAAAAACTGCGCCCCATGCTCGATATTTATAGAAAAGGGATAACAGAACTGCCAGTAATATGACTCAGATAAAGTGTCAGTCATAAAGACGGTTTACACAGAGGGCCTACCACGAACCACATTCGACGTTTTGCCTCCCTGTCACACTTACGTACAAATTTAGAAGCGCGACAGAGAGGCAACACGACGAACGTGGTTTGCGGTAGACCTTCTGAAGTTGAAAATGTACTGAGAGTTTCGTATATATATATATTCAGTCGCTGGGCAAATGTATTAAGTTTGGCTTAACAAAGTCTCAGACTGGTAAGCTAGTCTTGTCAAGGCACACTGGTGTATAAAAACAAAATGTGAACGAATGTTTCAATTATCCCGTGCTTAAATTTTCCCCAGTCTACCCTAATTTGTGATTAATTTCGTGTCATTCATCATCATCATTTCATCATCATTTATTGAATGTCAACCATGGTATTACAAGGTGTTCACATATAATAATAACATTAGAAAGTACAGCATGGACCCTGCAAGGGCGAGACAAATCTTAAAAATACGAGTATATCTTAACCTAGATAAACAATAATACAATTTTCGATAGGTATTCAAAAATATCATAAAATAGTTCAGTCTAATCTCGTAATTTATAATATTTTATCCATATTTAATTTATATTTAATTTAATTGTTAATTCATATGTCGAAATGCCATTATAACAGCATGAATATCGCTACAGTCCATCACTAGAATATTTGCGTCCTGCGGGGCTGTGTTGGAGGGTGGATTTCAAATTCCGGCGAAAAGTTACGTTTCGGTGTTTATAAAAAAAAAAGTAGGTTTTACGTATTGCAACTTTTTTATTTGTTTTTAAGTGGTGTCATCTTAAAGTTCCTTCAATTAAAAACTCCGATAAATGAACAGTTTTTTTTAAATAAAATGATTCATGTGTCTAAAATCATCACCGTCTACCAAAAAAATGTACTTTGTTTGTGGTAAAAATTGTCGAATACCTAACGTACGATTGCGATTTATTTTTCATTTTTAGATCGTCGAAGGTGTTGTTTTACATATAAAAAAATATAAAATTATTCCGTCACCGAGTACGTACTTTAAAAATTTAATAAAGTTTTGTCACGAGTATTCGTCAACACCGTCAGCGTATTGTCAAAGTCGAGGTAGTTATGTATTTATACAGCAAAATATAGCGGGGCGTACCGCCGCCCGCTTCCTCAGCTCGGCTTAAGCAACGAAAGCGAGTACACGTTTCCTTATGCGCGCGCTAAGCAGAAAAATATAGAAATCTGTTCCTCAAAAAGGGATTTGTCACGCTGTTGCTTCATAACCATCCAGGAGAAGTTTACAGTATGTACTTGTCTGATATTCAAATCAATTACCTACGATAATGTGACTCTAAGGGAACATACTGGTGTCATGACCCTGTCGTTATGAATGTTAGTGTTCAAAAACAATCTACAATAAATGCGTAAAATCATCAACACCATAACCGTCATTACCGGCTCTCAAGCAATGGACGGTTTTGATTCCATATGTACGGTGATGACGTTTTTTCTAAATTTGTTCAATAAAAGCCTCCAATGAAGTTCAATCCCTTCATTTCGTTGGTAGCCGTAAAGAACTTTGTCTTCACACTGCTGTCATTCATGCATTTGATTTCCAAATAAGTGATATAAAAGCAACTTCAGTCTACACAGTCAGCGAATGTTTAAAGCCAACGCTCCAGCCGTATGGGCACACCTCATACCACTTATCAATAAAGCAATGGAAAATAATCCATTTATAAACATATTACATTTTCAGTCTGACTCACCGATATCTCAATACCGAAATAAATATATGTTTCATATAATGGTCCAATGATTTTCCACAAATTACCGAAATAACATGGAACTACACCTAATCTGGGCACGGTAAAGGCACTGCTGATGGGGTTCGTTCAATAGGTATAGGTATAACATCTATTGAAAAAATTATAACTATCGTACAACCACGCACCAATATAACAATGATTCTTGTTGATAAAACTGAAGTAGAGAACAGAGTAAAGATGATTGCTGATAAACTTCAAACATTCAATGGCAGTCTGAAAGTTCATCAGGTTTTATGGCAGCGCAACTGTAACAGATTGACTCTAAGAACTTCAAGTTGTTTCAAATGCACTTATGGACAGGTGTGCAGTAATGGAAAACATTTACGCTTTATAGCAATTACAAGTTCCTGTGGCAAACCCAAGAGTTAAGCTAAAAATAAAAGTCAGGTCACAACGCTAAAAAATGACCAAGCAATTAACTCTTTCGGATGTCACGAATTTACCATCTTACTTCTGATGTTCGGAACAAAATTGTAGCTAAACCATCAAATATAAAAATATTGTCAAACAAGTTAGTCACTCTCTATACGAAATCCATAAATAAGTAGTTCTATTAAATACGGAGAGAATATTATTCTGTGAATCAATGATACGAAATAGATAATATAAAGTAAAAAAAAAAAACATTTAATCAAGTAGTATTCTATGATGATTAAATACACTAGGTATTTAAAATGTAAAACTTGACTGATACTGATAAGTAAAAATGGAAAGCTACAAAATCAAGCTATAGACAAAGAATAAAAAAACAAATATATAAAAGATATCTATATAATAGTAATATTAGTTTAAGTTTGACAGATAACAGGATAAATAAGTGATAAAGAGAACAATGCTAAAAATAAATAAAAAACTAGAACTAAGTACTTAGAAGATTACTTTATCATGACAAGGGTGTCTAAGGCATCACAAAAGTAATCATTAAATAGAAAAAAAAAGATTTTAAAAGTGTGAAAAGTTTTCAAAACAGATATTATATACTAATCAGTACGAAAAAAGTATACTGTGATTATAACTAAGTAGATAATTATTATTTCGTATTATGGGTGCCTAAAGAATCACAATACTAATCATTAAACGGAAAAAGGCAGAGATTAAAGGTGAGAAAAGTTATCGAAATAGAAATTATAATAATCGTTACGAAAAAATACTATGTTTAAGAATAGAAGACTGATTATAACTAAGTAGATGATTATTTTATCATATTATGGATGCCTTAGGCATTACAATTCGAATTATTAAACGGAAAAAGGAAGTGATTAAGGATGAGAAAAGTTTACGAAACCGAAATTATAATAATCGGCACTAAAAACTACAATGTTAAGAATAGAAGATTGGTTAAAACCATATAGTTGATTATTTAATCATGTTGCTGATGTTGTTGTTCTTAATTGCCTATAAAGGTAATATAGAACAATGAAAATGGTAAATTTATTATTTGACAATTCAAATAAATACCCATGTTTGTTGATATGCTTAAAAAAGTTGTTTTATTTACACCTTTTTTTAATAAAACATCATTACCATACACATGATGTCATCCCCGTATTTAATAAAATCATTACCATACCACCGTGGTCATCACCATCTCGTGTTATTATTTTTCAAAGGTCATAATTTCGAAAATATGCCATCATTTCGCATACAAATCTAACATAATTACTCAGTAAATATCACATAACAAATTAGAGTAGATATTCTCGCATTTATTGAATAAAAAAAATTAAATAAATTTTTGTATGGTGAAAATTTTCTTGATGAAATCCACCCTGGAAATAGTTTCCTGCATTAAGCGAGGCTGTGGGGAGCACGGCATTAAAAGTTAGATTACAACCGCCTACGCCATCTAGTGGGGGTGCTCGAACTTGCTTATTGCGCATTTTTGTGGCGCTCACTTTTATTCAGTTATTTTCACTTTAATTTAGTAATTAAAATTGATAAAAATATAATTATCCTTCCGACACATTCCCACGTTACGATTAAAAGACAGCCCAATTAGTTGTTACGATAACCACGATATACATGTTTTAAATCGACGCGAGTTGCGTATTACCTATTCGCACATGTATCGTACAACGTTTTACAGTACATATGGCCCTTTAAATGTTCGACACAGTAACGTAATATGCTAATTTTCGCACTAGTGCGGTAAATTAGCACCATATGTACTGTAAATATTATTTATTGCTCACTAATATCAAAAGTATCATGATATACAAATTAAACATACAGATTAACCTTTGGTAGACAACAGGCGGTCGTTTTGCTAAAGAGCGAATTCTTCCAGCCACCTTTGGGTAGTGGAGACAAGGCAACAAAAAACAAGTAATTTGAGGTGATGCAGTAAGTGATAGATTAGAGAAGATAATAATACACATACATGAATAGCAAATACATACATAACGATACAAAAAGAAACTTTATATCAACATATTTGAACGTATGAATTACACCAATGCTTGGTGACCTCTATGAGTTGATCTGATGCATTAGCCACGTAATTAATTCTTGACTACCCGTAGGGGTCGGATCAAAATAGTTATTTACGATAGGAAAATAGGAAATTCGGAGGTGTATCGTACATCGTTTTACAGTTTTCGACATATGCACGGAAAGAGCTCATTCCCGCACGCGTGCAGGTAAGTAGCACAGGCAAGAGGCAAAAATTTTCTGAACTGTACAAAACTGCCCCCGATTGTACAAAACTGACGTAAAGTAGCTCCGATAGCAAGATGATAGGCGGTTCTCTATTAACCACATTGACCCTAGTGGCACATGTTAATTTCCTAAGCGTTTGAATCGGTGTATTCCTATATTTCCTATCTGTGCCCGCCTCACGTGACCACCGCGCATACAAGAGGCACGCACAGATGGGAATGATTTTTATGTAGCGCCTGTTCCCGGTGGGGACAGATGGGAATACACCTTTGAATCTACGACTTTTCTTAAGTTATACTCAGCACATTACGGGTGCGTCATGAAACGTATACGCACTTTTGGTATAATTTTACTTTACAAACGTTCATAACGTATAATAACGTTAAGTATAATGTACCAATTGTCTATTTTCAAAAAGTATAAGCTCATAATGATATAACATACATAACATCCCCTCACGATCTAACATCGCCTAACGAGCATAAGAAATAATTCCGTTTGAAATAATCTAGATTTAGTATACATGTCAAAATGTCGAATAACATTTTATATAATATTTGAATATAAAGCAGCAGAGCGTGTAGATACTGTCACGGAAGAGTATTGTTTGACAGAGGATAGATAGGTGTGACGACGAGCGAAGCGAGGAGGAGCCTGTTAGGTGAACTGCGTGCTGATTGAACTGACTTTTTTTTATTGATTTTCAAATAAAACTCTTTGTGTTAATATTTTAGTTCCTACTCATAACCCTACAGATTTTTAGAGACAAAGTTTGTTGGGGAATAGAGAGAAAAATGGGTACCTAATAGAAAGAATAGACAGAATAATATACAGAAAGTTTGTTGGGGAATAAAAAAACACATGGTTACTTTTTTAGATTATTATTGGTAATGTTTGTTATATATTTTTAAAGTTATATTATTTCAACATTATATTACATGAATATTATCATAAATGATAGTATATAGGAGGTTATTGATTATGAAATTATATTTTTCGTTGTTATTCGTTATAATCGTTATTCTTAGTGAATGTTATACTTTTAAATAGTATACTATTAGAGTTTATAATATGTTCTATGGAATATACCATAAGTACAAATACGTTTCATTACTTACCCAGAATTACAACCCACATTCTATCCTTTTTAGTTACTAAATGCAAATCGTTAGGGTACCAATAAAAATGCTTGTTAAAATGTCATTTTAAATTCAGGAAATCGTTATTGCGCTCTTTGTGGCAAAGATACCTTTGTCCATAAAATGGCCGCCTGAAAGGCTACATAATGGTGCAGATTTCATTTCTGAGTATCAAAGAGGTATTTGATCTTTTCGGGTTCGACAGAGTACTACAATTACTCGGAGGTAAAATTGTTTCCTTTTTTCATGCGCATGTTTTCAGTTGACAATATTAGGATGGAGGTCGATTCGGATCCAAGGCGCCTTTAGGTTCGTGTTCTTCTGTTACTCTCACTGAGCGAGATGGATGGATTGCTCGGGACCACAGATATCATGTTTTTGAATTTTAATTTATTGTAAGTTTAATAAAAAATGTAATCAATTAGTTTAGCTCAGAGCATTTTTAATGATTTGGCCAAACGGCTGGTTGACGTTACAGGGGACAAAAAGCTGGCAGCTTCCTCGCTCAACGAATAAGCGTTGCGATTCAGCGAGGAAATGCTGCCAGTATCTTTGGCACTATGCCCCAGGGGCCGTCTTTAGATATAGATTTTTAGTTTTTAATTAGTTTAAG
This sequence comes from Cydia pomonella, assembly GCF_033807575.1. Classification (NCBI taxonomy): domain Eukaryota; kingdom Metazoa; phylum Arthropoda; class Insecta; order Lepidoptera; family Tortricidae; genus Cydia; species Cydia pomonella. Next base: position 3,484,091 of record NC_084719.1, read on the forward strand.
TTTGTATTGTACTTTTATTCACATTCTACTGTCACTCAACGCTTTGAATCATAGCTTGAATAAATTATTTAAAGTTATCAATAAGTTCCCTCATAAATCAAATTGCGCATTTTTAGAAGCAATTTTCATATTTTTAGCCTTTGTGCATAAATTGTTAATAATTTTTAAAGTGCGTTTTAGACCTAGATATGTTCGAGATTTTTTTCTTTCGAATGTCAAAAAATCAGAGTTCAAATCAAAAACTGACTAGAGAAAATCCTCAGGATGTGATTTAAAAAAGCGGTAAAAATTTTCAAAAACTCCGCTCTTTAAACCTACAGCCTCTCAAAGTTACTTATTTTTTTATGTCCTTATAACCTCTATGTCTAAGAGTTCACAAGTCACATCCACTATAATCAATTGATCAGCCATAGGAATTCATTAAGTGACATGTTCGAACAAGTTTCCCGCAAACAGGTCGTTTCTTCCAGCCTTTTATGGCTGTTTTATTTTATCCCGGCTAATAAAGGCTGTTTATTTCAAATAAGCACGTATTTATTTCGGCGTATTCGAAATAATGGTACTTAGGCATATACGCACGTGCGTAATGCGACTGGGAAAACAGGTTTTCGACCCGATTCGAAGTTTAAAATACGTCAAATATTAGGTTTAGATACGATAGGGAGCGTGCATAAACTGTAGGAGGCAGCACAGGAGTCGTCATATTTTTGGCGCGAAGCGTAAAGGTGATGTTTATTGTTCCAATGTAGCCCACAAGATGGCAGGACCTACTATGCACAAGAAAACACGTGACGTGTAAATGTACATATTTATGGTTCCGATTCAGGCCACAAGATGGCAGACCCTCCAACGCGCACGGTCCCTATATAGATTGTGAGTGATCAGTATATGTGTCAAAAGTGACGTTTCTTCAAACTACAACGTATCAATTATCACTGACATATCCGTACCCCTAGTGTAAATAAATTCGATTTCAAAACGTGACGTACACGTTTGCGTTTAGTCTCATTTTGTATTGGATTTAGAAAGAGCGCGCCAAGCGGGACGTTTTGGAAACTCAAAATCCTATACAAAATGAGACTTAACGCAAACGCGTTCGTCACGTTATGATGTCGATCAAATTTACACTAGGGGTACCGATCCATATTGTATCATGACGTAATATTTGACGTATCTTAAACTTCGAATCGGCACCTGAGAATGTTTTAAGTTTTAGGCGTATCAGTGTAGTTCAATAGTTATTTGTTTTACAAGAGGGTAAAATTATTGTTTAACTCCTCTTGCCAATATTGAAACCCGAGCAAGCGAAAGATTTCAAATTTGAACCACGAGTGTAGCAAAAGTCTTGAGCGTTTTGAGGGTTTCAAGGCACGACGGTCAAACCTATTTTTAACAGGAAATCTTGGTAAAGACTGCCAGAAGACGCCGTAAAAAAATTATTGGTACCATGGGATAAATATTGCTACAATTCCTAGATAACGTCAGGTATATTATGTTTCTATTTTTATTTTGAAGTTTAATATCGACAAATTATTTAAAAAGCTGCTATTGGTGAAAATTCACTATCCTTTAAAAGATTTACCATACTATGCATGACCACTTTTTATCGTGGATAGTCAATTAAGTATCTTCTGGACTTTAGTTGAAGTATTGTTGCTGCTGTTAAAAGGCATTTTTTGCTCAATAAAAACGCCAATGTGTGCACGCCCTTATGGCATGTATTTCAAATAACCCGGCTGACCCATATCAAAACCTAGTAAGGGAAAAACTTCTCAAAATTCGTTTTTAGGGTTAGATACCAAAAAGGTACAAAAGGAACCCTTATGGTGCGACTCTGTCCGTCCGTCCGTCCGTCTGTCACATTGCTATGTATCTCGAGAAGTACTTAAGCTATCGATTTGAAATTTGGAATAGTATAACGCTTACCCAGACATATTGGAAGTGTATTTTTTTAATTTTATTTATATAATTTATGGAAAATTCCCAATATAAAGAGGGGGCAAAATTTCAGTCTAGTTACTAAGTCAAGTGGGGTATCATTTGAAAGAGCTCAATTTGAACATTACAATAAAGTAAAAAGTGAAAAAAAAAACCATTAATCGATAGTTTCGTGAGAAATACTAACATTCAAATAATTCTACAGATTACACTCACGTATTTTTAGTCACTCGCGCGACATGTTTCGGAGAGCTTAGGTCTCCTTTCTCAAGCACTAACAGTGCGAGCAGCGTTCACGACGGCCGTGAGTCGCGTACTGCTCCGCGCCGCGTCGCACGCTGCGCGCGCGCTGAGAGAACCGGTTGGAGATCCCTGATTTTTTTAAATGTTGATAAGTGATAGATCTATGTACTAGGTTCACATTGTTAACGTTAATAAGGGGCATAAAACGAAGGATGCTGCCGGCTACCCCATATCAAAACCCAGTAAGTGCTTCAGACCAAACATACCGACCGACCGGTTTGGCCTAGTTGGTAGTGACCCTGCCTACGAAGCTGATGGTCCCGGGTTCAAATCCTGGTAAGGGCATTTATTCGTGTGATGAGCATGGATATTTGTTCCTGAGTCATGGGTGTTTTCTATGTATTTAAGTATTTATAAATATTTATATATTATTATATCGTTGTCTAAGTACCCTCAACACAAGCCTTATTGAGCTTATTGTGGGACTTAGTCAATTTGTGTAATAATGTCCTATAATATTTATTTATTTATACTGGAGAGCTTAAAACATAAATAAATAAATTAATTGTATATACCATATTATTATATAATATTGATGTAGATACATGCAATGGTTAGTAATCAAACCATTAATGTACATATTATTTTTTATTAAAAATTTAAAAAAAATTGGTTTGAAGCACATCCTGGGTTTTGATATAGGACAGCCGGCAGCCTCCTTAATTACATTTCCAATGAATCACATCTTCCTGATTCAATAGACTACATTTAAGTATTTTTTCCGAGATCAAAGTGCCCAGAGCCCTGGAAACACGTAGGAGGTTTTATTAGAGCCCGTACAGGTACCAAATCGTAATTGATTAAAAAAGTTGTCAAAGAGTATTTCACTATGCCGAGTATGGGCGGAGCATAGAATAAATGACAGCAGACAGTCTGAAGCGACTAATTATAAAAACAAAAATCTGCTTATTTCATAAATAACACATGTCTACCTATTGTAATGTACCTGTTTGTGGAGACCGGTCTGTTTAAGCTTACACGGGGTACAGGTTATGTTAAAGTATGTAACTTTACTTTTGAGTGACATTAACGTGAGACACTTCATTCGGTTCTTGTCTGTTTTAATTTTTTTGTCTTTTAATTATTTATATAAGAATTCAAGCCTTGGCGACCCTCTACATTTCTAAGGATAATTTAATATATATTTTTATATTTTATCTCTGACACTTAGAGACTTATACATCTCTAAAGAATTTTAGTATTTTATGGTTTTATTTTTTTATCATAGTTTTTTTTGTGTAATTTGACATTTAGAGACAGTATACATCTCTAATAAAGTATTTATTATTTCATAGATTCGATATTTGTAATTGTTTTTTTTTTAATTTATTGTTTGTAAAAATGGACATGTAAAAGTGCCCCTGTGGCCTATTTGCTGAATAAATGTTTGATATTTGATATATGCAAATAAATAAAATACAAAATTATTTACGAAAGATTACAAACAAAATTTAAACGATTAGACAAGCCCCAAACAAGCTGAATTTCAAACGAATTCTCTACAAGCACCTGCTAGATACTGTCTAGTGAGACGTGAGACCCCCCCCCTCTCTCCCCCCCCCTGCCCCGCACACATGCAGAAGTATATTTATGTATATTGTATAGTATATTATGTAATTAATTTATATATGTATTTATAATGATAATTTGTGTAGTTTATAAAAGTATTATTGTATTTAAGTATTTATATATTCTAAATATCGTTGTCTAAGTACCCTCAACACAAGCCTTATTGAGCTTACTGTGGGACTTAGTCAATTTGTGTAATAATGTCCTATAATATTTATTATTTATTTATTTATTTATTATATATATTACCTATTAGTTTGTATACTAGCTTATTAGTATTAGACTTAGTATTTAATTTTGGAATATATTTTTTCACACTGCACCCACCTTAGCAAATTTCTGTTTGGCCCAGTGGTTGACTGGTAGAGAATGCCTCAAGGCATTAAGTCCGCCTATTGTAAGTTATACTTGTACTTGTGCAATAAAATTTAAATAATAATATTAATAAAAACTTTTATCTGCTTTAAATGGAGTTAAGTAAACCTAATTTGGGTTCATGCATTAAAATTCTATAATTTATTTAATTTGTACTACTAAAGTGAACTATTTGGTAAATCAGAATGTTTTTAGGGTTCCGTAGCCAAATGGCAAAAAACGGAACCCTTATGGATTCGTCATGTCCGTCTGTCTGTTCGGTTATGTCACTGCCACTTTTTTCCGAAACTATATATTACAAACCTGGTAAGTAGATGTATTCTATGAACCGCATTAAGATTTTCATACTAAAATAGAAAAAAAAAACAATAAATTTTGGGGGATCCCCATACTTAGAATACAACTGAAACAAATTTTTTTTTCATCAAACCCATACGTGTGGGGTATCTATGGATAGGTCTTTAAAAATGATATTGAGGTTTCTAATATCATTTTTTTCTAAACTGAATAGTTTGCACGAGAAACACTTCCAAAGTGGTAAAATGGGTTCCCCCCCCCCCCCTCTGTAACTTCTAAAATAACAGAATGATAAAACTAAAAAAATATATGATATACATTACCATGCTCACTTCTACCGAAAATTGGTTTGAACGAAATCTAGTAAGTAGTTTTTTTTAATACGTCATAAATGGTACGGAACCCTTCATGGACGAGTCCGACTCGCACTTGGCCGCTTTTTAGTTAATTCAACTATCAAACAATTTTTTTATATATTTCAAAAGTATTTCCTACATGTAAAAAAGTTAAGTGCGAAAACCTCTCTTTTATTTTTGTTTTACTGCCACTAGTGATAGTCTATGCTTTTATTTGTCTGGTAAAAAACCACACAATTGCTTGGGATATGTATTGATAAAATGTATGTTTTGATAAGGAAACAGCATCAAAAGCAACAGATCAGACTCATTTTTCTTTGTGTCGTGTAATTTATTCGTCATGTTTTACTTTATCTTTTGCATTGAATATATTTCTTTCCATTTAAGACCTTCACGGAATGAAAAAAAGCATCAAATTATAAAGTGCCCCGCCATCCCCCTACGCGACAACATTTCCATCCTCACCACATATATAGTTGGCAGTCCTCAACTGTGCGTTTCTCCAGAAACTTTCTGCCTCGCACACTTCAACTGTGGAATGAACTGTCGCCTGCGGTATTTCCGGACCGATACAACCTTCAAACCTTCAATATAAGAGCTTACTTCCATCTTAAATTCCAGCAACGCACTTAACCCCTCTGGTGTCGCAGGTGTCCATGGACAGCGGTAATCGCTTACCATCAGGTGATCTTTCTGCTCGTTTGCCTTCTATATCACAAAAAACCCAGTGATCTATCTGCAACAAGCTATTCTGTGCCATTGTCAAAGCCACCGCCCGTATGCGGGGAATGCGGCCGCCAGGCGGACTTACAACTTGCTGGCATTCTCTTCAGCTTTATGAGATACGAGTGAAATTGTTCTGACGCTTTAATATATGTTCTGTCCGCTGTTGGAGCGAATATGGCGACACGAATATGGTAAGTACTTGAATTTATATGAATACCTATTCTCTATAGCGTTCCATATTGGTTTTCATTCAAGTTTAAGTCATATCTTTCATACGCATAACAACTTGTGTCATAATCATCATTGCGCATACAAATGAAAAGTCATATATAGTCATAAAAATTAAATATATTTTTTCATTAAACTTTGCAATATCATTTTAAACATAAATTAGAAGCCATTTTGCTCACAGAAATGAATCTTCCTTGTATTCTTGTTTTTGCTCAAGTAGGTATTCGATTAATTCTTTGTTATTGGTTCAAATATGCTTTCATCTTTTTTGGTGGTGATTGGCCATTTGTATATGATTCTACATCTCCTAGAATAATCTTTATTTTTTTATATTGCTAGTGAGTTATATAATATGAGTAGTATATTAATAGTTAATTATACCATATGCTTGTTATAATAAATAAGTGTTATATCAAATGTAGAATATACGGAATAAACGTTATACGTAATGATGAATATACGAAGTAAGTGTAAATATTTTGTTATTATACTAAATGTTAATTATATATAATAAAAATAAATAAATAATTAAATATTATAGGACATTATTACACAAATTGACTAAGTCCCACAGTAAGCTCAATAAGGCTTGTGTTGAGGGTACTTAGACAACGATATATATAATATATAAATATTTATAAATACTTAAATACATAGAAAACACCCATGACTCAGGAACAAATATCCATGCTCATCACACGAATAGATGCCCTTACCAGGAATTGAACACGGGACCATCAGCTTCGTAGGCAGGGTCACTACCCACTAGGCCAAACCGGTCGTCAATGAATCGTCGTATGGTCGGTAATGAATGATTATACCCTTTAAAATATACCAAATGTTGTTACGTCGAATGAAAATATACAAAAAAAAAAACCAAACATTACACACCCATAATGACTTTTCCCTAATTTCCGTGGCTCCTATATCTACGTAGTTTGCCCTTTGGGCCTAACCTAACCTAACCTAACGAGCCTATATCTATGATTAGTTTTTTTTTTAAACCGTTTCTCCTACTGATGTTTCAAAAACTCGAACCTACGGCACCTCCAAATAACTAAGCAAGAATACCGCAAGAACAAAAACCTCTAGATACAATATACTTGAAAGGTCAAGCCAAAATAACCTAAAAAGTGCAAAGTCCAAGTTTGACAAGTTATTCCGCCATAAGTTGACCGCGATATCCGTATTGTCCGCGTGATAGATGGCGCTGGTGATTGATGTGCCTCAGGCTTTTTGTTATCTTTGGACACAGACCACATACGCACTAGATGTAGCACCAGGGACCGGAACCGGTTACCTTAACCAGGGTTTTTCTCATGAACCGTGGTAGTTAGATAGTTGAAATTTTCACAGATTATGTATTTCTGTTGCCGCTATACCAACAAATACTCAAAGTACGGAACCCTCGGTAGGTAAGTCCGACTCGCATTTGTCCGGTTTAGATAAATGAATAAAAACCCTTAAGAAAAACCCGATGAGGTTTTGAAGATTAACTGAGTTAAAGGTTAAGGTTAACCATTCAATAAACTTACCAGTACAACCAGGTAACAGTATGATACGGTTACCGAATGATAAGGTTACCGAATTGATAGGCTTAAGCGTAAAGAGGGGTTTTCCGGTCCTTGCATTACACCAATTTGAAAAGAACAGAGTTAGACTGTATAAATGTCATATTTTCATAGTTTAATATTAGTAGTAGTAGTAAAACACTTTATTGTACAAAAAGGAAAAAGCAACAACGAGTATCTCAGACGATTAATATTTGAAATGCCATTGATATGTGATGGTTTCAATTGTTTGGTGGTTTTAAATATGATGTCCGTGTAACATCAACGCTACTAATTACTATTTACGAAAAAAAAATGCCATTTAGTTTCCTTAAATGTACTTAGCCATACCCCAAAGTTAACGAAGTTTTAAATAAAACCGTGCATATTTGATTTTTCTTTGATTTTTTAACAAATAATATAATAACTAACTAAAAACAATAATATAGTAACTTTTTTAATATTAAATATATTTTAATATTAAAAAAGGTACTCTTTTTTTCTGTCTGTCTATTAAATGTAGTATTGTTAAGTTTTTGTAGTTGCGGTATGACGGTAGATGTCACTGTTCTATTAGTTCTATTCACGCTAATAAGATTTTTCTACAGCCCCTAATAAGGTGAATTTAGTTATCGAATAAAATTGAATTTTTTTTTTTTTTTTTTATTATTTATTAAAGTTCTAAACATTAAATTAATCGCAGAGTTTCTTATTTCTTAACTGCTAAGCCAAAGATGGCTTGTTTACAGCCAGAGTTCGGACTAATGCACTAAGAATTTAGTTATGTTATAATATTGTACACATGTTACATTAATATTATTCTAATGTTATCCTTTATAAAATATGTTCATGGTTATTAGATGATAACAAGTATTTTTTTATATCTTTAGTTGATTCAGGATTGGTTAGGTATAAATCTTGTATATGTTTCGGAAGGCTGTTTAGTGTTTTTGGAAGCAAGTAATAGTTGGTTCTCATACCGTACACATTTTTTACTGTTGGTAATATAAATCGATGTGAGTTAGGTAAACCTCTTAGCCTATTGTTACGATGGTATTCCTTTAGATCGGATACATCCTTGCAATCTTCTTTAAGCATTGTTAACTTGACTAAGTTTTGTACGGGAAGCACATTACAAAATTGAAAAAGGTGGGGATAGCCATCACTATTATTTATTTGTATGTTTTTGGGCACAATGGTTTTCAACAGTGTTTTCTGTAGATTGTATATTTTAGCAATATTAGTTTTGTATGACCTTCCGTAGCTATTCAGCCCATATCGTATTACCGATTCAGCCAGAGAGAGGTATAACATTCGTAGGGTGTTGTATGGTATCTTATGTCTTAAAATTGTTAGCCTTCCTATGACAGATCTTAGTTTATTGCATACGTATTCAGTATGCGGTTTCCAATTGAACCTATAGTCAATTAATAAGCCAATGTACATATGTTCTTTCACAAAATCTATAGTAGGGCAGTCGCAGTTTATTTGTTGTATGTGTAGGCAACTGTGTGCGTGTGCCTTAATTACTGGAGCGTAGGAAAGTTTGTTATGTGAAGAACGTATGTGCATGGCCTTCGTTTTGTCCGCATTGAGGATTAGGCCAACATCGTGTGACCATTTACAAATGGTGTCGAATATATTTTGAATTTTTTGTAAGGCAGTCTTAAGATCCCTATCCGCAACAACTATGCAAGTGTCATCGGCAAACTGGTACACATACTGTTCTCCGACCGTATTACACATGTCATTCGCATATAAAATATATAATAAATTGAGTATTAAATTAAGTGAAGTGTTTAATTACCAAAAGTAGAAAGTGCAGTGCAGTGTAGTGAATAAACATTGGTCCGTCAAATCGTAAGTATAGTGGCAATGAAAATGCAAAGTATCAAAAAATCGCGGTAATGTATTGATTTATTATTCTTACGAGCCTATTGTGTCCCACAGCTGGGAAAAGGCCTTCTACCTCTCCCGCTCGTCCCGATTTTGAGCTAGAACTGGCCAGTCTCTCAAAACTTACTTATCCCGCCAACTCAAGTCTTAATTATCCCGCCACCGCTGACGATGTTTGCCGGATCCTCGGTTTAGAATATTTCGTGCAAAAAGGCATAGTGCGATTTTGAGTGTATTTGGTGTATAGTGATAATTTGAGTCACAAAGGGCACGGACAAGTTTTATCAATTTATTATTCTAGACCTTGGAGAATTTAACAACTGGAATGGCTTTAAGAGCTTACGCTTACCCCTCTGTCGAAAACCTCGGCCAATGGTCATATGTATTGTATGGATTGACGTGTATCTGACATGACTATTTGTACGTTACGTACAAATAGCCATACATTTAACGTGCCCCTCCCCCTCAAAAATCGGCTGACTGTTTTGTACAGAAAATTACAGACAAGTCGTCTCCAGTTGTTAAATCCTCCAAGTTCTAGAAGACGAAAGCGCAGGCAGTGTTTAATATGTTGGGAAATATCAATGGTTTAAAATGTATTATTTTAAGTTGGTTTGTCGGATTATGAGCCTTCAAAAACACCCAATTTATTATTTTCACATGAAGATACGCCTTGTTTTAATATTCAAATATTTATTATGTGTGTATCTCTCAAAGGCCTGCTATAAGCTTCAGTATATCGTGAAAGTCTACAGCATACAGCTTCATAACGCGGTATCTAACGATGGTGTTCTGTATATTCGGATGACCTTCATCGAAGAAGGCCGTATGTAGTGGACACGTATTTTCTAAAGAATTCCATCACTGGACAGGACAATAGTGGACAATATAGTGAATATGGAAGAAAAGAAATAAATTGACCGGATAAAATATTCTATAGGAAGATTGGAAAAATAAAATCATCATTTTTAGCGTTCCGTACGTAAAAAAGAAAAAGCGGAACCCTTATAGGATCACTTTATTATCCGTCCGTCCGTCTGTCTGTCTGTCAAGACCCTTTATCTCGAGAACGCGTGGAGGTATCCAGTGAAAATTAAAACCATATACGCAGGTCAGGTCTACATTCCCTTGAAGCTGTTAAAAAATAAGACTTCTGTTGAGATTTAAAATTGCCGCATTAGAGTACATACTGTAAATTAGTTACTGAATTGATCGCTAGATGTCGCTTTTTAAAATTCAAACTAAATAACGATGTGTTGTCCTAAAACAATGGAGCCAAACAGTTTCCATAGTCAAGTCAGTAACCAAAAATGAGGTGACAGTGATACAGTGAAGTGAACCTTAAAGTGCGGTGTTTAAGTGCGGATTTACAACAGCCAGGTGCGAACAACTTCTAAGTTAACGTTAAAAAATATATGGACATTTATGCGGCAAAAAACGTTTCGGGACTCTCAAGGGAATCATAATTTATAGGGTACTTCCCGTTGACCTAGAACTATGAAACTTAGACTTAGACTACAAGTATACGAAAAAAAAAAAAACTATAAATTTATAAAAAATATGTGATGGGCGAGTCCGACTCTCACTTGTCCGGTTTTATAATTATAATAACAAGTCAAAGGCACAAATCTAAAATGTAAATGATTGCGTGAAAAGCGTGACGAAAATTGGAATGAAGTGAAATTGTAGGTATATAATTCAGAGGTAATTAGTGATTGCGTAAATAATGTGAATTTGAAGCAGTAGAAGTATAATCCCATCATGTCTCTTATAATCAGTCCACTAATCTTACGTTTTGCACCTACATTCAAGCCGGCCACTAGCGGCCGCTTTGAGACTCGGAAGTTGGCACGGTTTTTCATTCGCAGTCTGCCTACCTAGTTCGATAGCGAAGCACACCCAACTTGTCAGTAAAAAAATGTGCAAAATTCAAATTTTTTATAGGAAGTCAACCTATAAATTTGAATATTGAATCTATAAAATGCTCTGTGCAAAACAGTATTTAAGAGCAAGTTCGGCCTGGTCAGCCACATTAGGGCTCATGCTAGACAACGTCCATAATGTTTATTTAGGGTCGCCGTCATCGAAAACGATGAGGAGGACTATATATATATATATAAATAGTCCTAATAGTACCCATAAGTTTTTCCCCTGACCTTCAAATTTATCTGCCCAATCCCTATGCCTCACCGGCAAACCCATTTCCCTTTATTCATCCACATTACACACGCGTTCAGCTATTACACGACAAACTTACCATTAACACCGTCTACAGCGCCACTGTCCATCTTCCCCTTATCATTTCAAGAAAGATGATTAGTTTATCTATTTCCCCACCCGCAGAAATAACTTTGTCGTGTCCGCATAAACATTTTCGCCCGTGACCAGAGTAAGAATGTGCTGCTTCCCGGCGGTATTAGTTTTTATTACTGTACACTTTATTACTGGTCAGTTTGGGTATATTGTTTTTTGGGTATAACGTGAGTTATATAGGCGTGCTGCGTGGCATTGTTAAGTATATCACGTGATATGATGCGTGACGGACTTTTATCGTATATCTACTATCTTTGTCATATATATTACATATAAATATCTATGTATTTTTCATATAAATATCAGATGTATCTCGTTATCCCGTATAAATACCATATTTTTTTTTTATATTATTATAGGACATTATTACACAAATTGACTAAGTCCCACAGTAAGCTCAATAAGGCTTGTGTTGAGGGTACTTAGACAACGATATATATATAATATAAATATTTATAAATACTTAAATACATAGAAAACACCCATGACTCAGGAACAAATATCCATGCTCATCACACGAACAAATGCCCGTACCAGGATTTGAACCCGGGACCATCAGCTTCGTAGGCAGGGTCACTACCCACTAGGCCAAACCGGGCGTCAATACTAATGCATAATTATACTATACCATAAGAATATAGTTTTAGTATTAAATAGCATAGTGAAATTTATATATATAAAAAAAATCCTCCCATATTTTGGCTACGGAACTCTTCAACCCGCGCGTATAGTATCAACTTCTGTTTAAAAAAATAACAGTCGAATTCTCGACTAAGTCACAAAAAATTATACTAAACAAATTTCACTGCCATTTCCCTACACTTCCAATTCGATATTGACATTTCTTGCGCACGTGATTTGCAGGTGAACTGATTAAAGAAAAACCTGAAGGAAGCGACGTAAACGAGATGTTGATGTGCTATTTCCGAGAATGTTTACTTACTTACTTACTCCATTGGCTCAGCGACCCAAAATGAGACTTGGCCTCCGACACAAGACAGCGCCACTTTTCTCGGTCCTGTGCAACTTCTGGCTAATAATTAATTATTATTATGATCGAAGAGCCGACTGCAAATTTTCATACCGACTTGATACCGCGATAAAATGCACAATGGCTACGTATAAGTGTTGCTAAATAAGTCCGAATTTGATAGTCTGTCACGGTGGAACTTGCTGAAAGTACAAAAAAGAAGGCCAATCCCGGTGCAAAAAAAGGAGGCTGATGTAACTCATATGATACTGAAATAATAGTTATGACAGCAGTTATAAATTTACTGGTAAACACAGAAAAGTGAAATCTGTCAGTATTTTTTTAAGCCAGTAGTGCTTGACCGACGCTCTCAAAGGTGACCATCGAGATCTCTAAATATACGCATCTGATACTACCATGAAACCAATTCTAGTCGGTAGGTATGAACCCTCATTTTAGGAATTTATATAAGTCTGCCAACGCTTTTTCTTCCGTAACACCTAGACAAGATAACGAGTATATACTTCTTGTATGTGACAGACTATCAAATTCGGACTTAGCACCACTTTTATGGGAAACCATTGTGCATTTCATCGCGGTATCAAGTCGGTACAAAATTTTGCAGTCGGCTCTTCTACCATTATAAAAATTAATAATCTGCGAGAATGTTTAGACTCAAGATATTTAGGATGCTGATTTTTCTTGTTTCACGTGCCTTTACAATGAGGTGATTTTTGTTGTTGCAGTGGATTCACCAAGTTTTTTTTTTATATTGCGCTTTTTAGTTCCGTGGTTGTGTTGTGTACAATAGGGTTGTTTCCATTTTTTTGAAACGCTTGTATTACGTTCTATATTAACTAAAAGTTACCCTAAAATTCAACTTTTATACTAAAAACGGCTTTAAATATGTTAAATTAACAAAATATATTTTGACAGATGCTTTTGCGCCCAAAACACTCTTTGAAAATTGTGTGACGTCACAGTTTACGGTTTGACACATAATTACATACACACGTAGAAGATACGAACTGTCAACTGACATTTGTCATTTGTTGTTTATCGCCTAACTGTCAACAGTGTCAATCCGAGAGTTGTGACGTCATCAGAATCTTCAAAGACGTTTTGAGTTTGGTCACGTGATGTGTGCCAAAAGATATTTTAAATTCAATATTTACAAAATATGGTCATTACAGGTCCCCTAAAAGTAGTTTAACATGTTCTTATAATCCAAAAGAATTTATTGGGACTCAATTCTGCCCTAAGATTTGTAGATGGAAACAACTATTGTAATCGTGGTGTGGGTAGTGTATAAGATACTTATGTATGGAATATTTTAAAATGTTGTTGCCTGCATTGTGTTATTGAGCCTATCAAAATAAAATAAAATAAATAAAAATAATGCTGTAAGTACCCGAGTTTCTCGAAAAAAAGCAATGTATTTAAAAAAATAGTTTAAGTACGGCAGATTGTTTAAATTAAAATAATAATAATTTTTTCTAGTTTTAAATGCACCGTCTACAATCTTTTCTGCTTTTGAGGTTGACTGATAGAGAATGCCTGATGGCATTAAGTTCGCCTTTTGTACATTAAGTTTTTCTTTTGTACAATAAAGTTTAAATAAATAAATAATATTAATATTGTTATAGAATTATTTTTGTTTATTAATCTAAATTTATTAATTTGTTCATAGTCATCATTGTTTACTAACCATTTTTCTACATGTGTAACTACTAACAAAAATATGGATTTGAAAAAGTCTAAAAAAAAACATATTTCATTCATTTTTAAATTTAGAAAATTAAATACAGTAACGTATAAAATACAAATTGTAAACACTTAATCAAATTGAATTATAATAATGTATTTCTGTTTTTCAATCAGCCAAATATAAAGCTAAGTAGATATATTGCATATAATAACCCGTAGAAACAAATTAAACGTAAGTAGATTCCTCTTTTCAATACAGGTAACAAGAACATTTCCATATCACACGCTTCTACAGATGTGACCTTGAACATTGTTCTCCAGCAATCTATATTATCAGGTGTTCCATAAAATACCTAAGAATTAAAGAGCTTTTTTTTTAAATTTATTGCACGATATAAAATTGTACAATTGGCGGACTTAATGCCTTAAGGCATTATCTACCAGTCAACCATTGAATCAAACAGAAACTTGCAGTTAGTGCAGGATTATACACAACGAGAGGTAATATAAAACACAAATCAAGGTATTCTAAACAATATTACAATATTCTATTTATTTATACACTTACACATATAAATATAATAGCAATATATACCTACGTATATACACAACATACATATATACAAATAAATATATATTATGTATAATTATTAAGCCAATTTATTACTAACATAGTTTCTTAAGGATTTACCCATTGTTACTAACATATTTAATTTTAAATTTAATTTATATTTTGTCTTAATTTATATTGTATTTTAATGTATGGAATTTATTTTCTGAATTAAAATTATTGAATTGAATTGAATTGAATAGTTTAAACTTTTACGATTTACTACTCATTATTATTGACTAAAACGGGACTTCATCACGCCCACGTGCGATATCTGCGAGCGACGATAATGCCGTCCTCGAAACGTAGAAGGTAATTTTTTTTTGCAATTAAGTTTAAGTGAATAATAAATAGAAAATAATAAAAGTAACGCACTCACGACCCCTTTACTATTGCGGGTGCCTCAATGCCTTAGATACCAAACGCCAACAACGTAAAGAGAGACCGAAGCCCTCTTACACGTATACATACAACGGGTCTGGCCAACTCTATTGTAACACCTGCAAAAGAGTCTTTAAGACCAAGTTCGGCCTGGCCAGCCACATTAGGGCCCATAATCGGCGTAATCCTTAATTGCTGAGGTCGCCGTCATCGAAATCGATGAGGAGGACACTATTATAGGAGGATATTGCGGGTACTCGTGGGTGGTAACGACGCATCCCTTACCATCAGGTGAAGAAGACGAATCTTCTGATGATGTGGCAAAAACTGCTGACTGCATTCGCACGTATTGATTTGATTTTCGGCCCGATTCGAAGAATGATTAAGACACGTTTAAGATCTTGAAAAGATCATCTGTTAGAACATATGTAAACTACATGCGTCATAGACTTATACGTTTTACTGGTTGTTTACTATAGCAACGCTTTTATGAATTTGACTGTTGTCATCCACAAAAATTAAACACACTTATATTTAAATCAAGTGGTTTTTCTCTATTATGGTAGCAGAGCTTATGGTAACAGTCGCTTAATGTGAAGTGAGCGTCTGCGGAGTGCTGTGTGCGTTATTCTTTATGTCGTGAAAATTCTGCGCACGAAATTCCAAAATCGAAATGGCGACGTCCAGTTCGGGGCCGGCTATTGTTCCAGCTATTGATAAATTAAATGGCATGGGGAACTACGGATCATGGAAATTCATGGTGAAGATGATCCTGATCCAAGAAGATTTGTGGGAGTGCGTCGAGAGCAATGATGGGGTGAAACCTATTTGCGACGATAAAAAGAAGCAACAGAAAGCACTGGCTCGCATTTGTCTGAGCATAAACCCTGTGGCCATCACGCACGTGCGTAACGCAACTACCGCACGGGAGGCGTGGGTAAGTCTTCAGACTGCATATGAAGACAGGGGTCTTTGCCGAAGACTGGGCTTAATGCGGCAGTTGTTTGGGATGAAGCTCCAAGAGAATCCCGATATGGAATCGTATCTTACGAAGATATGTGATGTCGCACAACAATTAACCGACATCGAAGCTCCGCTGAACGACGAGTTTCTAGCTGTGATAATGTTAAGTGGACTCACATCTGACTATGACCCACTGATAATGGCGCTAGAAAACTGCAGTGTCAAAGTGTCGAGCGAGCTGGTAAAGCAAAAGTTATTACAGGAACATCAGCGCCGGGCTAACGGAACGGACACGAGTAGTGGTTCCGTGATGGTGGCGAAGCGACGTGACGAAAAGCCTGTCAAATGTTTCCGCTGCAAAAGGCTGGGCCACATTTCCAAGAATTGTCCAGAGAACAGGAAGGTGAAGGGACCCGTTGCCAAAGAAATGGCACAAATGCTGAGCGCACTGTCGGTAGATGTGCAGAAGGATTTCTGGTACGTCGATTCGGGTGCATCGAGCCATTTCTGCAACCGGAGGGACATCCTTGACGACTTCGTTCCAGACACGAGCTTGGAAGTCACCGTGGCGAACGGCGAAAGGCTTTGTAGTGCGGGTCGTGGCAGTACCGAACTGCATGTTAAAGACGGTATAAAAACTCTTTGTAACGTAGTTAATATTCCGAACTTGTCATGTAATTTGCTATCTGTCAGCGCTTTGACGTCAAAAGGTTTTAAAATCGTATTTGTTTCTGATGTTTGTAATATTTATTTTGGAAATGTTTTATATGCTATTGCAAAATGTGAGAATGGTCTTTACAAATTACAAACCGTCTCGAACACGCGTAATAGTAAACCGAGATCGTCTGAGTCTGTGTCCGCTGAACATGTCGCGGCGAACGTGGGGACTGGACGTAGTGTTATCTCTCAAGATGTGTGGCATCGTCGTCTATGTCATCTGAATTCAAGAAGCATGAACCTACTGAAATCAGGTATGGCCAACGGCATTGACTTTAATAACTCCGAGTTTAAACAATGTATTTCTTGCATAGAAGGGAAAACGCCTAAGTTACCGTTTCCAAAGAAATCGTTTACGAGAGCGACTGAAGTCTTAGGGCTCATACATACTGACGTTTGCGGGCCTATGCCGCAAACATCGTACGGTGGTTCGAGATATATGCTACTTTTTATAGATGATTTTTCGCGTAAAACGTTTAGTTATTTTATTAAAACGAAAGACGAAGTTTTTAGTAAGTTTAAAGAATTCAAAACCCTAGTCGAGAATCAAACAAACAAAACTATAAAGATTCTGCGTAGTGACCGGGGAGGCGAGTTCGTAAATAAAAAGTTTGATGAATTTCTGAAGCAGCATGGCATCAGACACCAGCTGACAGTTCCTCATTGCCCAGAACAGAACTCGGTCGTCGAAAGGGCGAATCGCACGATTGTTGAGGCTGCGAGGTGTATGTTGCAGGGAGCTGGCTTGAATCAGAAATACTGGGCAGAAGCAATGAATACCGCGGTTTATGTGAAGAACAGATCGCCAACCAAGGCCGTGTTGGGCGCAACTCCAGAGGAGAAGTGGTCGGGATCTAAGGTAAATCTGAACCATTTACGAATTTTTGGCTGTGTTGCTTACTCTGTCGTAGAGGATCGTAAGAAACTGGATCCGAAATGTAGATCGTACATTTTTGTTGGTTACTGCGAGAATACGAAAGGATATCGGCTCGTAGATCCCACTCATCCTACGAAATGTATATTCTCGCGTAACGTTGTGTTTGTAGAGGACAAATTCTACAAGGACCCGGTTCAGCAACCTGTGGTCAACGAGCCGACTCTGTACATGGTCATTACTAATGAATCTGAAAATGTAGGAGTGCAGACGGCGGAATGCGTTGACGTCGCGGAAGAGTCGGAGCCTGCAAGTGAGAACCAGGACGCTGATAATACCGAAAACGATGAAACCAGTACTTCAGATGAAGAGTACGCTCCTGGGTTGTCTTCTTGGGATTCAGAGGAATCGAGAGGACGGAGCGACTTCGAGGAGGCATTTTGTTCAGTATTCACCACCAGCTCGAGTTGTGGCGCGGAAACCCCCACTACCGTGCGCGAGGCACTCGACGGTCCTGAGTCTGTGCAGTGGAAGGGAGCGATGCAAGATGAGTATCAGTCTTTCTTAGATAACAAATGTCTGGAACTCGTGGACTTGCCGAAGGGGAAGAAACCTGTCAAGTGCAAGTGGATATTTAAGAAAAAGAGAGGCATGAATGGAGAGCTCCTGCAATACAAGGCTCGGTTGGTTGCGAAGGGATTCACACAAAAGTATGGAGTAGATTACTTCGAAACTTTCTCACCCGTCGTGAGATACTCCACAATAAGACTACTCTTGGCACTGGCGGCGGAATATGATATGGAAGTTGATCATATGGACGTCAAGACAGCTTTTCTAAACGGTGACTTGAAAGAAGAGGTTTATATGGAAATTCCTGAAGGCTTTGGAGTAGAGAGCGGCAAAGGGAAAGTATTTCGCTTGCTGAAAGCTGTCTATGGGTTAAAACAGGCTAGTAGATCATGGAATAAGAAGATAAACGACGTTCTTGTGAAAAAGTTGAAGTTCAAGAGACTGGCGTCCGAGCCGTGTGTGTATGTTAGATCGAATAACAATGGAATTGTCATTCTCGGCCTTTATGTTGATGACTTTTTGATATTCAGCAATAATCAAACTGAGAAAAAGGCGGTAAAAGAGGAGATGATGAAACAGTTTGTTATGAAGGATCTTGGGCCTGCGAAATGTGTATTGGGAATACACGTCAGCCGGAAAGATGGAAAAATCATTCTGGATCAGTCTGGTTATATCAGCAAAGTATTGGAAAGGTTTAAGATGACTGACTGTAAACCTGCCAAAACACCGATGGAAGTTGGTTTGAAACTTGAGAAAGCTGAGAAGACTGGAGACTACGAGTACAGAAACTTGATCGGTTGCCTTATGTATATCGCGGTCTGTACGCGTCCTGACATCGCGCATGCTGTAAGTATGTTAAGTCAGTTTAACGATTGCTACTCGGAAGCTCATTGGAAAGCCGCGAAGCGCGTGCTTCGGTACTTGAAGGGTACGATGAACTACAGCATCAAGTATGAGAAGAGTGGGTTGAATGTGACAGGGTCAGCGGACGCAGACTGGGCGGCTTGTGTAGTCGATCGTCAATCTTACACTGGTTATGTATTTAAGTTAGGCAATTCTTTAGTTTCTTGGGAGAGTCGTAAACAACGTACAATTGCCCTTAGCAGTACGGAAAGTGAATATATGGCATTATCTGATGCGTGCAAAGAGGCATTGTTTATTAGGGCATTCATGTCGGAATGTTTGAAGTTAGATGTCAAAGTGGTGGTTTACAATGACAATCAATCTGCAATTAAATTGTCTGAGAACCACATGTTTCATGCAAGGACTAAGCATATTGATGTTAGACATCATTTTATTCGCGAGATAGTTGAAAATGGTGTGCTGGTAATAAAGTATATGTGTACTGGCGACATGCTGGCCGATGCTTTAACAAAGCCTTTATGTATTGAAAGGTTCCAGCGTTTCGTTAGAGATTTTTATATGCTTAGTGCTTAGTAGATAATAGTAATTTGTATTTGATGTGTACTATGAACATATAGTTTAAGGGGTGCTGTTAGAACATATGTAAACTACATGCGTCATAGACTTATACGTTTTACTGGTTGTTTACTATAGCAACGCTTTTATGAATTTGACTGTTGTCATCCACAAAAATTAAACACACTTATATTTAAATCAAGTGGTTTTTCTCTATTATCATCAAAAGATCGAAAACTAAACATGTCAAAATTGACGTTTATTTCAATTCCGCTGTGATCCCAGTAAAATCTATCTACGATATTTCTAAGTTCAAAGTGACATTGGTTGCCCGAATCGAGCTGCTTCTGTCAATTATACGACATACAAATGATATCTAAATGAGAACTTATCTACACCAGAAATTATCGTTATCGTATCTGATTCTACAAATTGGGCCGTTTGAAATTTGTTGCAAATATTGGGGCAAATTAGGCCCATTTTAAGCTATTCATCGCCCAAAAAGAGTGTACAAAGCCCAAATATTAATATAAATTTGACGACTGGTCTAGCCTAGTGGGTAGCCCTGCCTATAAATCCGATGGTTCGAGGTTGATTTATTCGTGTGGTGAGCATGGATACTCGTATTTGTTGCTGAGTCATTGGTGTTTTCTATATATTTAAGTATTTATAAATATTTATATATTATATATATTGACTAAGTACCCACAACACAAGCCTTATTGAGCTTACTGCGGGACTTTAATCAATTTGTGTAATAATGTATATATTTATTTTATTTAAATCTTTCTGTTTTGTAAGTTTCATTTGATTTCATAATTATATTATAAAATTTGTATATGTAAATATATGCATTTATATTAATTTTATGTTTATAATGTATGTTAATACACAAGTATTATTTATGGTTGTATGCGTTGTGAGCTTAAAAAAAGGACCTAAACTGTAATTGCAACTTATCTGCTTTGTCCAAAAGTTAACTGGTATAGAATGCCTTATGTCATTAAGTTTGCCTTTTGTACGATGTGTTTCTTTTGTGCAATAAAGATTAAATCAAATATTCAATAAGTAAATAAATAATTTAGCCTGGCATTCGAAAAAATGACTAGATATTCTACATATTGACTGCATTACACATTTTGCCTGTAACATTTCGTACGTCGAGTTGTCAGTTGTTTCCGTTCCGCGAAGCTATTACTTTTTTCAAATTGCTCGGTATTACGTTCTTCATCATTCTGATATCGCAATATTTCCGCATTTAAGATGTTTCTTAATCATTCAAGTACCTACGCCAGATGTATTTTATGGCGAAGATATGAGTGATATCTTTGATCTTGGGGCGTACAATGTTCGAAATGTTTAGAGACTATTACTTACCTACTGTAGATAAGATGTTGTGATTCTGATAGTCAAGGCAATTATTTTTAGTGGTTAAAAATTAAAGCGATAAAAAAGTCAGAAATAACACACAAAGTTACGAAAAGGAAACGCCCCTTTATAATGGTATACTTGATTGTGACGTCATGATTGATCAACTTGAGTTGAAGCCGTCATGAAGTAAAAAAACAAGAGAATTATATTTTTTTTAATAAAATGTAAAAAATTAAGTGTTGCAATTAAAATTCATTTTGGAAGTTAAATCAAAACTTATTAGAGTGCCGTACCCAAAGGGTCAAACGGGACCCTATTACTGACACTTCACTGTCCGTCCGTCCGTCCGTCTGTCACCAGGCTGTATCTCATGAACCGTGATGATGTATTTTGGTTGCCGCTATAACAAACACATACTAAAAACAGAATAAAATAAATATTTAAGGGGGGCTCCCATACAACAAACATATTTTTTTTGCCGTTTTTATAAATAATGGTACGGAACCTTTCGTGCGCGAGTCCGACTCGCACTTGCCCAGTTTTATTTTGAATCTTTGAGATATATCTTTTTCTATTTACTGAACTAGATTTTGTTACGTATATAATTCAACATTTGATCACTTTTAATAAAACCCGACCACACTTTTAATGACCCGTCTGGCATAGTGGATAGTGACCCTGCCTATGAAGCAGATGGTCCCGGGTTCAAATCCTGGTAAGGGCATTTATTCGTGTGATGAGCATGGATATTTGTTCCTGAGTCATGGGTGTTTTCTATGTATTTTAGTATTTATATATTAAGTATATCGTTGTCTAAGTACCCTCAACACAAGCCTTATTGAGCTTACTGTGGGACTTAGTCAATTTGTGTAATAATGTCCTAAAATAAAAAATATAAATAAAATTAATTACGGCTGTCCTAAAAAAAGTGTGGTACTCAAATAAAACACACAAACATCAACCTCCAACGTAACTTTTTCTCATTTGTTAAAAACAAAAATGGCCATTTTTAGAAAACTCTGAGATTAACTGTTGCCCCGGGATTAAGGCGGGACTTTATTGGCTCCAAATTTACGGTCCAATTAGGTGCCATTAAACTTTCCCGGCAACTCTTGCTTTTACTTCGACTTGGACAAAAACTTGGAGTGGATTGGACAATAAACAAAACATTGTCTACGAGAGAGAATTATGCTTTGAATTGTTTGTATTTATCTTATCAGTAACAGTGAAATCCAGAATATACTTAAACTGTCAACAGTCCGGCGATTAGTCATCCAACTCTTCTCTTCTTCCTCGCGTTGTCCCGGCATTTTGCCACGGCTCATGGGAGCCTGGGGTCCGCTTGACAACTAATCCCAAGATGTGGCGTAGGCACTAGTTTTTACGAAAGCGACTGCCAGACCTTCCAACCCAGAGGATAAACTAGCCCTTGTTGGGATTAGTCCGGTTTCCTCACGATGTTTTCCTTCACCGAAAAGCGACTGGTAAATATCAAATGATATTTCGTACATAAATTCCGAAAAACTCATTGGTACGAGCCAGGGTTTGAACCCGCGACCTCCGGATTGCAAGTCGCACGCTCTTCACTCTCAAGGTCTATTAACAATAGACCTTGAGAGCCCTACCTTAATAATAATATGTTTTAATCTAAAGTCTAAAAATATCTGCGACAAAGTTCTAGATGTGGACTTGCGGAGCGTGAGGTGGAACTTGATAACAAACCTTGGAAATGTCAATGACATGGTAACAGCCTTTAATCAACAAGTTATTAATCTATTTAATGTACATGCCCCTCTCAAGACAACCGTGATTAAAGCTCAATCATACCCCTGGATTACTGACACCGTCAAATTCATGATGAGGTTGCGTGACAGTGCTGCGGCAGATTTTCACAAAAACCAGAGTGATGTCAAAAAACAATACTACAAAGACCTTAAGTCTATAGTAAATAAAGCTCTGTATTTTGAAAAGGTAGCATATTTCAAACATAATATAAATAATAAAATTAATGAACCCAAAACTTTATGGAAAAACTTAAAAAATACAGTGTTGCCTAGAAAGAATAATGAATTACCTATTATATTTAATAATCCTGATACCTTGAACAAACACTTCCTAGATCTACCAGGAACTTCAGGTGTCACTATATCACAGTTGACCTATTTTGAGTTTCACAAGTTCAATGACTCTGTTTTCCACCTAGATACTATTAGTTCTAATCAAATAATTAAAGTAATTAAATGCATAAAATCTAATGCTGAGGGTATTGATGGAATAAATCTAAACATGCTTATTTTAACCTTTCCATACACAATTGATTTTATTACAAGCGTAATAAATACCTCCATTCTTACATCCACCTTTCCGGATATCTGGAAATTAGCAGTAGTCAATCCTCTGCCTAAGGTATCGAACCCGTCCATGCTCACAGACCTTAGGCCTATAAGTATACTACCTTGTCTATCCAAAATAATGGAAAAAGTTGTATGCACACAGCTAACTGCCTACTTAGAAAACAACAATATTCTACCGGATGTCCAATCAGGTTTTCGGAAAGGACGTAGCACTATGACTGCTTTACTCGATGTCTCTGATAACATCTTGGATGCTCAAGACAAAGGTATGTGCACTCTTTTAGTCCTCCTTGACTTCTCTAGGGCTTTCGATTGTTTGAATATAAACCTGCTCCTATCCAAATTGAGCTATTATGGTTTTGATTATAAAACTGTAAAGTGGTTTGAAAGCTATTTACATAATCGATCACAAATTGTTAAAGTGTGTTGTAGTGACGGTTCTTCACATTATTCTGAAAAGGTTCAACTGACAAGAGGAGTTCCTCAGGGATCGGTAATCGGTCCGCTCCTGTTCATATTATACTCTGCAGATATAAGGTCTCACATCACGCATTGCAAATACCACATATATGCAGACGACATACAAGTATATATATCATGTAAGCCAGCCGATATTGACAGTGCAATAGATAAATTAAATCAAGATCTCACCACAATAGCATCATGGGCCACAGAAAACTGCCTGCTGCTTAATCCAAACAAAACTAAATACCTTGTGTTTGGCAGCAGGCAACAACTGTCTGGTGTCAGTATTACAGCGGATGTTGAGTTGATGAACACACCGGTCGAGAGGGTGTATGAAGCGCGTAATCTGGGTCTCATAATGGATTGCGGACTACGTTATGAGAAGCATATTGCTGCGGCTATTAGAAGTTGTTTTTATAAGCTTAAGGTTTTATATACAATTCGGCCATATTTAAGCGAAAACCTGCGATGTCAACTAGTTGAGTCACTTGTCCTATCAAAGCTGAATTATGTGGATGTAGTGTTTGGGCCTCGGCTTCTTGCTAAAACAAAAAGGCTCATTCAACGTGTTCAAAATGCCTGTGCTCGTTTTTGTTTTAATATTCCGCTGAGAGCTCATGTGACTCCATTTCTGAATAGCCATAATATCCTTAAAATGCAACACCGTCGTAAACTTCACTTGGCTTGTCTGCTCTTTGGTGTAATGAAGTATAAAACCCCCCCATATCTCTTCAATAAGCTATGTTGTATTAAGCTTCGCGAACGCCGTAACTGTGGGATTCAACTGTTAACGCCGCGCCATGCCTCAGCTGCTTTTCGGGGAAGTTTTCGCTACGCCGCGTCGAAGGTCTGGAATAACATCCCTCCCCCCTTGAGAAACCTGCAAAGTATTCATAGTTTTAAGTCAAAGTTGAAACAGTATTTACTTAATCACCAACTTGACCAGGAAGCCTACAGACTTGATACTAGCTGCCTGTAGTTTGTACGCTTTTACTTACGCTTACCACAAGTTTTTTGTTCCTTCTGCAGAGCAATAGTTCACCACTCCTGTTATGCCATACATAAATATATTATGTTATATGAGTATTATTATGTTAGTATTCGTCTTCCTCTGATGCTGTTTTCATAATATAAAAATCTTGTAAATTGATAAAATGGACGCTCGATGTTGGTCTGGTCTGTCATTGCCTTTTAGTTCGTGTAGCTACCGTTGGCGCTTGTTGCGTATGCAGCTGTAATGTTCAGCCAAGGTATGGTTGGACCGGACCGATACAGTGTTATGTTTACGATGCTTGATATAAAAATAATCTTTACTTAATTTAGTCGTTATCTTTTATCTTTTATCTATTTTTCAATTTGTTCACTCTATATTATTTTGTCTTTTTCCTTCTTGTCTGTTACCTTTCGTGATTTTTCTCACTTGATGGTCTCATCGGAAGATCAGCGCTGGAAGCCACCAGCAACATGCTGAGATGAGGCCATTTCGTGGCACTTTATACTTCCTTTGTTTTTGTTATATCATGTAATTTAATGTGTCTTGTTTGTGTCTACGAATAAAAAAATATTCTATTCTATTCTATTCTAAAGTAGTAGTATTTTATGAGTGACATCAGTCTTTTTGCGATCTGTTAATCACTACACCCAGACATGACTACAATGTGGCAACGTCAATAATACTTTCTGCCTAGAACACTCATTGTTTGAGCTCTTAACGCTCGACTCAGGCCTTTAAGGTTCGGTCGGCTTGAGCTCTCAATAGGCCCGAGTTTTAAAGCTTGAGCTCTCTATGAGGCCCGAGTCTTAAAAATTACTCTTAAGAGCTCGTAAAAAGCTTGAGTCGTTAAGGTTCTGAACCGTTTTTGAGCTCAAACCTTCAACGCTAAGTCTTCAAAGCTTGAACCTTCAAGGCTTGAAATTCTTTAAGGTTTCAAAGTCTTCAAGACTAGTCTTTTACAACACTAGTAAAAGGGCTTTGCGGCGCTTATGTTGCGTCGCTTCATAACCAATCGTATTAAAATATTTTTTTGTGGAAAGTATTAATTTTAATAGCAAAACACACAAATATTACACACACACACACACATACACAAAGAAATATTAACACATTGAGTACCGGGAACCCGCTCAGCGTTTTCCCGTTTTCCTCTTCCGCACAAAGCGGGAAAATGCTGGGATCGGCTACCAGCGTAGCGCTACGAAAACGTTGGTAGCGAAAGTGTTAAGTATATTCAACCCGGTTATTCAAGCTAAATTTAATATGAAAATGAAAATATTAATTACCAAGCTTAATTATTTTTTTTGTACGACCGATTCAACCCACGGTGTGGGATTATCTAGCAGTTGGTATAACTTATTTACTTGTCTCATACAACCGTGTAATTAAAATAACATCATCCAAAAAATTGCACATATTAGCAAAAAGTAGGTGATACAATATACAATATTTTAGCTATAAAAGTAGATACGTAAAAGCCAACTTATTTCAGTTATTGTAGGTTGATTTTCGCCAAAAAACTAGTTACGAGTATTCTTCCAAGTATTTTGTCTTTCGATTTCAATTTTGTCAAAATTCTTGTGAGTATTTCTTTACTAATTAAACCAATGAACAATAAATTAACATATCTATTACCAAATTGAAACCATAGTCCATAACTGACCTAATCACCCACCTTAATCGCTGCCTAAAAAATACCGCCCAATTACCAATACCCAAAGCCAATCAGAAACCTTTGGCTGAGGCCTAGAGGCCCGTTCTGATTCACCAATTTGATAAGTATTTGAAAGGTATTACGATACGACCTTAAGAGGCTGTCAACACCCAATGTCCTTGAAATTGGTGTTACTTAAACAGTTTTTTAAGAAAGACTATTTGTTTTAGTCAAGTAAGAAAAATGTTCATATTAATTATATTTCAAAGACCGTGGTTGTACTCGATACATGATTGAACGAAATCGGCTCGATAGAAAATAATTGCAAAGATTGGTCTTAAAATCACAATTAAACGGTTCTATGTCTTTATTGTTTTGACTTCTGGGTCTACACTTAAAATCACAATTTCAAAACATTTATATCTAAACCGCTGTTGAGTAAAATATTACACTAATAATCCTTCCACTTTTTTTTATCTAAATATTTTTCTTATTATTCCCTTGCCCAGGCCCAGTAACATGCAACAGTGCTATCTCATTTACTCCGATACAAATAGACAGTGTGCGCGCTTTAGGTATTGACAGCCTCTTAAGGCGTCTCCGGTATCTTACGCACACCAATAAAAGTGAATAGAACTACATACATGGGTTCGAATTTCTCCAATTTATATCACGACTCTTCAACTTCTTCCCGCCGTGTACACAGTATACGGAAAGAGAGACTTAAGCCCTCCTACGTGTACACGTTCAACGCAGCTGGCCAAATTTATTGTCACGCGTGCAATAGAGTATTTAAGAGCAAGTTCAGCCTGGCCAGCCACATTAGGGCTCATGCTAGACAACGTCCATAATGTGTTTATTTGGGGTCGCCGTCATCGAAAACGATGAGGAGGACTATATATTGTTCCTTGGCCAACGGTACAGAACAACACAAAACAAAATCGATCCGTCCAAATCAGAATCGGCCTCCCAGCCGTAACGCGCTATAAAATAAGAAATATCCTCTCTTTATTTTAATTTAAAAACTGGAGTCTCTGGAGCCTTTAGCGAAATTGATTTTGCGCCGACCGCGAGTACTCCCACTTAATAAGTGGGGGAAATGGAACGTATCCGCTGCTGCGGATAGATATTAATATCTTAACAGTTATCGCAGCTTGAGTTAGCAATGCGTTTTAGGTACTTGGATATTCCACGGTTTTTTTTTTTCAAGTAAGTAGTTAACGGCTATTATCATCCATCGAGTCGATGTTAGCTTGAGGTAGACATTCGTAGGTAGGTTAGTCCGTGTACGTGGAAGCTCTGGTGGTCTAGCGGTAAGAGCGTGTGACTTGCAATCCGGAGGTCGCGGGTTCAAACCCCGGCTTGTACCAATGAGTTTACATACATACATACATATAATCACGCCTATTTCCCGAAGGGGTAGGCAGAGACCACGGATTTCCACTTGCTACGATCCTGACATACCTCTTTCGCTTCCTTCACTTTCATGACATTCCTCATACACGCTCGTCGGTTTAGGGTGCTCTTGACCTGGCCTTCAGAGAAAGTCCGCCGAGGTCTACCCCTTCCAGCTCCCTCTTCTACTTCTCCCTTATACACTCTCTTTGTTAACCTTCTTTCACTCATTCTTTCCACGTGTCCAAACCATCTCAACATAACCAATGAGTTTTTCGGAACTTATGTACGAAATATCATTTGATATTTACCAGTCGCCTTTCGGTGAAGGAAAATATCGTGAGGAAACCGGACTAATCCCAAAAAGGCCTAGTTTTACCCTCTGGGTTGGAAGGTCAGATAGCAGTCGCTTTCGTAAAAACTAGTGCCTACATCAAATCTTGGGATTAGTTGTCAAGCGGACCCCGGGCTCCCATGAGCCGTGGCAATATGCCGGAACAACGCTAGGGAGAAGAGAGAGGTACAGTCAGTTTTCACACGATGACGCGCAAATTTGTCAAATCTAATAAATAAATAATAAATAATAAATAAATAAATATTATACGACATTATTACACAAATTGACTAAGTCCCACAGTAAGCTCAATAAGGCTTGTGTTGAGGGTACTTAGACAACGATATATATAATATATAAATATTTATAAATACTTAAATACATAGAAAATACCCATGACTCAGGAACAAATATCCATGCTCATCACACGAATAAATGCCCTTACCAGGATTTGAACCCGGGACCATCGGCTTCATAGGCAGGGTCACTACCCACTAGGCCAGACCGGTCGTCGTCGGTAAAATAGAACAAGAATAACCGACAGAATATCAGGACAAACGGTTTCGCAAACAAAATACATGAATTACGCAGATAATGTGTTTTTGCGAACAAACAAGTCGCGAAGATAAATCGTTGAAAGATTTAAGAACGACTGAACACGAGTAGACGGCTTTTCAACAAATAACGAATTTTCTTATTGTTGAATGGGAGCTGGTCTCAAAAAAGACACTTACATCGATGGCTTGATAATAAATGAACTCGGAAAGTACTTACGAGATTGTAAGGAAAATGGAAGCGGTATAAGAACTTTTACAATTTCATTATGAACTGAATTTGATATATTATAAAATTGATGTTCGGATGATGACTGTAGGCTATTATTTATTATCAATTTCCTTGATAAAATGAGTAACGTTAGTAGCCGCATACTGTTAGAACGATTAAGTGTAAGGCCTGAGTGGACGCTCGAAGCGGAGTGTTCAGCGGGGCGTGCAGCGTGGCGTCGGGCTCACAAGTGATTTGAGCAGCTTGAACTAAGGCAGCTTCTATACGTTTGCATTTGTTTAACATGCACGCCGCACGCCCCGCCCCGCTGCACGCCCAACTAGAGCGTCCACTCAGGCCTTACACTAACTCTTCACTTATGTTATGAAGAAAAATGACGGTGACAGCGCCTGCGTCAAGTTCTCAGCCAGCAGTAATGTCGCAACAGTAATGAAACTGCAACTGAATGTCAGAAGTTATAAGAAACTTATTTTTTAATACAGTTGCTCAAAAAGTGCTATTTTACGTAGCTGTTTAGCGTGCGGAAAGTTGGATTTCGCGAACTAGTGCATTTTACTTTTCCAATTCATGACTACTTATTGATGAGTGTTAATGTTAGTTTCCTTTAAATGTCGTAATCAACATAAAAACCTACTGTTAATGTAAAAATAATAAATTTAAGCATATTTCATATATTATTACTTACCTCTTCATCATTATACCTAACACGTTTATTTTTTAATATTGAATATTGAAAAACCGTTCTTAATAAGTTGTCTGAATGGAACGGAATAGCTGCCGAAACGCCTGTCAAAGCAGAGGCGTTTTTCTAACTACAAGAATATTTTAAGTTTCCAAAGGCAACATTCGATATTGTTTTCATACAATTTAAATATACGATACACAAATCATCGTAAATTACGATACTTAGGTAATAATAGTATAATATTTTATATTTACAATTGTTTCTGTCTTATCCACTCACATGATTCCAGCAACTAAGGTTTCAACATTTCGCACCTCTAAAATGATCGTTGCAACTCGAGTTGCGAACGGAGTGTATGCGGTTTTTTATTTCTTATCTGTGAGGGGCTGCACAGATATGGTGTAAACATTTATTAAAATACAGAATACCAACGTGACAATATTAAAAAAATGTTTCAACCACATAGACATAACCACAGTATTTTTTATCTATGTTACTTTGCAAGTTGTTCGGGAAAGTGCGAGTGTTAAAAGTTGCTGCGTGTTTTAAAATGCCGTAAGTATTCAAATTTACATATTTCTGTTAGTATTATATATTAAATTACTCCGCGTTTATTGGTCTATTTGATTAAAACTATATTTTAGACCTACTTAATATTGATGACCATAAAATCTCACTTCAAACCAATAACTCTGTAGATTTTTGGCGTGTTTCCTATTTTAATGCCCTAGATTTCTATGATTCCCAAAAATATCTTGAGCAACCTATAGTCATTAAATAGTTCGATTATTAAATTACATTAATAAACAATAAAATGCATTAAATCACTGTGTATTATCCAGGATTAGCGAACAAACGATGTGACGGAAAATTGTAAGTACAAACACAGCAACTGTGGTTGCTTAAAGCATTTTTGCACATCGTAAGGCATGTGTACACTAGACGTTGCATACGCGTTTTGGGGTGTTTGTTACTACTTACTTATAATTTCTATTTACTAATATTTCTTATATATATTGCCCGGATCCTGGGGTAGCTTTCCGTTTTTCGTCTGGCAGTGAATGTGTTAAAAGTTCCTATTTCTGTTGAACATCTGCACCGCGCGACTGTTGTGCTCCGCCCTAAATAGGTAGCCATCTTTGTTTTTGACATGGCGCAGGTCAGTTTGCCGGCCGCCGTGTTGTTTATTTACGTTTGTAATCAGTATAATTTCATGTGTTAATAGTTACTATTTGCTTATTGTGCTTAATTTGTTGTGAAGTGTATGTTATGGTGCATATATTATACGTGTTAGTGTAGTTATAAGTTAGTTCGGTTGTTGGTGATCGGCCGTTTTAAAAACACCAAAGTTTAGTAGGTATGTAAATACTCTTGTTATTTTAAGTTATAAAGCCACTATCATTGTCATAATTACATAAATTATGTATTTTATTTCAAGGTAATTAGTGTCTTAAACGGTTATTTACTATATTTTTGTACTTCAGTGTCTAAATTAGCCACAAAAAAAATCACGAATATAGCACATAGTTACACGCCAGGTGGGGCAATTCGAAAGTTCCTTATCAGAATTTGAATCAGTTTTACTCTGCAATTTTATAGGTGAGCTACCAAGGTGTTTAGTATCAATTAAAAGCTTATTAAGCCTTCTTTAAATTGAATTAAAAAAAAGGTATGTTATCGATTTAGATTTTTTATTAAAAATAGTTTTCTACTATAACTCGGAAATTATTCCTTTGGGTAAACTTCGTGAATTTTTAATAATTATTTTTATTATAACAGCAAATAGCTAAAGTAAGAAAATAAATTTCTTTGTTTCTTTACCATAATAAAACCGAAAGAATCATTCCAAATGCTTAAGCAGAAGCAAAGTTATCGATTTTTGAAGATATCACGACACTGTGCCGTCGTATCTGCGAAATGGCAGAGCAATTCAGGGCACCTTTCGTTAAAATCGGAATCATGTGAGTGGCTATAGTACATGCATAAAAAAAGTACTTGTTGTTTTTTCTTATTTTTTTGTAACTGTATTAAAAAACGTTCGTTCGCTTCACGTGGGGAAATGTCATTCTTCACTCGTCCCTAATCTTGGTACTCGTGAAGTAATGACATACTTTCCGCACTAGCATCGAAATGTACTATTAGATATGTAACGTGATACCGTAATATATACTCGTATGTTATGGACGGTCGCGATACACTGAAATTAATACCAAAATATCAAATCAATTTGACATTTTAAGTTCGAATGTGGTTCTGTATTGTTGTTTGTTTTCTCGAGTGTTTTAATATTAAAGTCTATGCCGAGTGTGGTTACCAGCATCAATATAATACTGCTATTATTTAATTTCAGGAAAAAAATGTATTTTTGTACGATCGCATTATACAGAAATTGAAATGAAATTGTCATCATTCTAGCAAGGAACTGGTTCTGTCTTATGTTGTCGAGTTGGGTAGTTGGGATTTTGCCAATAGTTAAGCCACGTCCACCACGTCAGATGGGACCCAATCAACTGAGACTCAATCAACTGGTGACACTGCAGGAATTGCGATCGTCCTTTAGCTTCGCTGCCCGCTTATCAGGCAGGCCCTACATTATCTTTCATCCTCGTGGTATAAAATAATTGTGCAAAAAGCGTTGGCTCTGCCATTAGACATTAAACGAGGAGGACGGCCCCATCCCCATCTGACGTGTTGGCCGTAGCCTAACTATTGGAAAAAGCCCACCAACTACCCAACACGACAACTCAAGACAGATCATCTTGGCGCCAAAGGATACGGTGAGCCTACCACATCTAATGTGGGATAAGGCAAAGCAAAAGAAAAGAACGTGGGATAAAAGAATTTATGTAACATAAAAATAATAATGACCGTCGTCCGGACTCAGCACTCAAATAGAACTTTAAGTAGCGACAAAGCACTCGGAATTTACATCTTCAATGGGAATTACGTCCCAGTAAACGGCACTTACGTCCGGGTGATTTGCTGTAAAATAATATTAATTTAGAAACCAAGGGATCAGTTCTAAAACAATTTGTTATGGCTTTTGACCTTGACGGTCATTTTGGTGAATCGCGCGCGTCTCACACACGACTAATTCAAGAATCAAATAAGATCAAAACTGTAACAAGTTTTAAAATCTGAATCGGGCTCCTATTGTGTGATTTGACAACACAAGAAGACGCAAAAAAATTACCTATCGAAAAAAAAATTTCTTAAGGTATATTTTAATTACAATAACAATTTATATAATGGATATGTAAAGAGGATTACTATAACTAGCTTAAATCTAAAATAGGCCCTTGAGGCATTCTACCAACGATGCTGGCGGCATTTCCTCGTTGTATCGCAATAGTGATACGTTGTGCGAGAAAGCCGCCAGCTCTTCGGTCACCAGTTTCGTCAACCAGACGCTTCGAGATTTTTTGCAAAAAACTTGTGCGCGCTGGAACTACTTGGACATTATTACATACATATGTTAACTTCATGATTGAAGTTCAATTCCTGCCCTGGGCACTGGAGGACTTGGTGTCTTTTTCTTACGTATACATCTATTTCAGTTAAATAAATTTTACTTTATGGTGCAGTAGGTTCAGAAAAGAGTTTTCATAAAGTCGCAGCGCTTTTTTCGATCACAATATGGCTGCCATATATATTATTAGCAATTTTGAAGGCTTTCTCGAGGGACTCGATTCGAATCGTAAGCTTTTGACTTTCACTCTTGGCCTCGATTAGCGTTTTCGGTGAACAATTGTCATCTAAAGATATAAGTATTTCCATAGATCCATTGACATACATATCTAAGGACGGGCCTTACGGACAGTAAGAATGGGGCCAGTACAGCGGTGTCAAACACACGAACTAGAGCCAATCTTGCAGTCTAACGCCGCAACGCGATTGGTTGACGAGTTCGCATCACGCGCGCCATTGGTCGTAACTAGTTCCGTTATACTGCACGATTGGCTCGTATTCGAGAGTGACACCACTGAACTAGCGCCATTCTTAGTGCCCGTAGTTAGTTAGTGTTAGTTAGTGCTTCTGGGCATTTTCCGCAAATCGACAACCATTGTGCCTATTTTGCGTGAAACGAGGTAGCGCTACTCTAACCACCCCAGCTCCTCCACGAAGCCTAGCAAAGAGTCTTAGTGCCCGTAAGACTCGTCCTTATATTATTTAATTTATTTTTTATTTAAAATTTTGTCTTATTTTATTTAAAATTTGATTCAAGCAACAAGGCCCATATTACAAATACCTTACAGACTAACATACATATACATTTTATAACATTACAACTAAACACTATTTAGGTGACAAAACGGCGTGGCTCCGTTGAATCGGCTGCTCTTGTGTCGGATTCGGCAGTTTGCCCCGGAACCTCCGAAACACCTTTCGGCCAGAAGTCGTCGTCAATGCATAGATAATATAAAAATACTTCTCCCGTTTACCTACTCGTAAAGTTCCTTTTTGGATATCTGTAATAAATCGTCGCAAAATACACTCAAGTTATACCCTTTTCTGGCATCAGTTAGAAAACAACTCAAAAAAATTCGGAACGCTGAGAGTCCCATAAATTAACAGTCTGATGTTGCCGACGCTACCCACCATGTATCGAAATGATTTATTGTTTAATTTGCATACCGTTCTTTTGGGGATTCGACGCGGGGTTATTTGTTACTTTTGTAAGCAGATTAATCCTTGATAATGGGGATGATGGTCGAATAATTCAGTTGAAGCGTTATTAAATTCACAAAAAGACAAGGTTTTATGGCTGAATGATAATTTCGCTGATACTGGCAGACCGACTGAACATCTAGGGAACAATTCAGATTATATTTTTTATTTGTGTTTTATTAATTATTTACACTACAATATATAATGAGTATCTGTCTAGTCTAATATTAGTGTTTTACCATGTTAACCTATACGATTTGACCGTGCGCGTTGGAGGATCTGCCATCTTGTGGCCTAAATCGGAACAATAAACATGTACCTACATTCACACGTCACGTGTTTTCTTGTGCATAGTAGGTTCTGCCATCTTGTGGGCTACATCGGAACAGTAAACATCACATTTACGCCTCGCGCCAAAAATCTGACGGCTCCTGTGCTGCCTCCTACAGTTCATGCACGCTACCTATTACCGTTCGAGAAATAGGCCCCAGAGGGCGTACCGCCAAAACCGAAATTCGCAAATTGCGAGGATCTTTCTCTTTTGCTCACGGCCGAAAGGTGTATAATGCAATACCAGATGACATTAGAGGCGCATGTAATAGTCGATCATTCGAGAATAAGCTAAAGGCAAAGTTAATTTCCGATGCACTATACTCGGTAGATGATTTCTTTCGGCCCTCTGAGACCACCTGATTGCTTGCCCAGGGCTCCAAGAAAATAGGAGGTATATTATATACCATTAAATAATAGTAAGATTGTTATTTATTAATGTATGTTAGACTTAATAATAAAGTAGTTATATATTGCATGGTATAAAATAAGTTACTGTTTATATTAGTCTTTTTATCTTTTGAAAATAAAAAAAATATATGAAATGCAAGAATAAAAAATAGTCGGTATAATTTGAATTAAAATAAATTAAAATGTTTGTTTGGCTCAAGATAATGATGTACCCTAGATAAATAATAGATAAGTAATGTTTAATTAGATAAATAATAATATGTGTAATCCCATTAGCTGTAAAGTGTTGACATGTAAAATACCTATATTTTATCAATAAATATTTGATTGATTGATTGACTCACACTAAGACGTAATTAGAGTGCCCAGCACGTTAGCCGCATAAGCTGAAGACGCCGGTTTGATTCCAGCCTCGGCCACCAAAAGGTCAAGTCACTTTTTTGTTAGTTGTTATATTACATTGTATATGACTTTTATATTTTTACTTTATAAACCGGTTGAACCAGATATATATAGATAAGCATTTTTCGCCTAAGTTGCATTTGTCCTTATCGCACAATTTTTACGGGCCGCAGCCATCAGCGTGACGTGAATATATACCTAAAAATCTGAAAAGGAGCTCAGCTGGTATTTCCTTTTAAGGTGCCGGTCGGATTCAGACTGCATCAGCATGACATAACATTTCTGTCGACTACATTACTGGCGCAAATGGCAAAAATCCGGGCAGCAACATCGATTTTGACATGCGGCAGTAACGACATCTACATTAATGTCGTGCTGCAATACTGCTGCAGTATTTCTGGTGCCGTTGGAATCCGAATGGTACCTTTAATTAAGCCATTGACGGGGTGATGACAGGGTCGTATCATCTAATGGACATTAATTAGCATTATTATTAATTTTTCGTCACGTTTGGATAGAGTTTGGCTGGTTGAAAGAGCTTCTCGTGCTGGCGAAATAAATACAAACATCCGCACAAAAAATATGTGATTTTCCTTTCAGCCACGTGATATATTCCAATTGCGCCATCCTGATCTCTTAACCGCAACCTCCTCCCAACGCTCTGATGTGATCTCGCAAGCTTTGAGATGACGCTTCAGAACGTCTTTATATCGCAGAAACTGTTCCCCATGGCTACGTTTCCCATCCTTAAGTTCCGAATCGAAAACGGACTTAGGGAGTCTAAATACAACTTGGACTGCGACAAACGTGGCTCCATCTTAGTTAGCTTTTAAAGTCAGAGGCGGTGTAGCTACTTTCAAAGAAGCTCGACTTGAACATCTGGACCAAAAGCGCCTTCAATGGAAGCCTCGACCTAAACCGTCCTACGACGCGTACACATATAACAACCAAGGGCAGCTTTATTGTGCACAGTGCGACCGGATATTTAAGGCAAAATTCGGTTTTGCGAGCCATATACGTATATGGCTGGTGCTCATCAGAAAAAAGGTCGCTGTTGCCGGACACGACATGGATGACTATTCCAATTAGAAAAAAAACACCAGAAAATGTAAAATATTCAGGAGACGTGAGCAGTCGGTAAAGTATAACTGATTCGTTCCAATATGAGTGAGATTAATAATTTTTTTAGAGTACAAAAAGTACATATTCGCTGGTGAGTTCGTAACTTACTTTGTATGCATCTTTCTCGAACGGGCATATTAGTGCAATCAAGATGTATAGAAAGCAAGTTACGCAGACGTTAGCAAATGTCAGTGTCTAAGGCTACTTTAGATAGAATTATATCTAAACAATTATAGCATTATAATCTTCAATATCTAGAATTGTAATCTATATTTACATAATAGATATATGCATATAGGTATTAATTCTGAGGTGTTTTCTTTGCGCTGTGACATGGGGTTCTTCAAGAAGCAGGTATTTAGGGTTTTCAAAGGTGGCTCCTCTGATGTTGCTTATATGTCCATGGGCAGCGATGACTGCTTCCCATCAGCAATCTAAAATAGGCCTTCAGGCATTGTACCAAGGATCCTGGCGGCATTTCCTCGTAGTATCGCTTAGCTGATACGTTGTGCGAGGAAATATTTGAGTTTGCACAACTTATCTTGTTTTTATCATTTATTGTACATGATTTGCAATTTTTAATAATATACAATAAAACCAATTATTTACTATTCGATTCATCATCATGACTATTTTAAATTTTTCAATAACAATTATATAAAATATCTTGCGGACGTCCATAAAATATATTCTTATAGATAATAAGATATATTAGGTATCTTATCAAATGCTGTAACAAAACACTGAGGTCAATACATTTGTCAATAACATGTTATCTAAATGATGTCAGTTATTATTCGTGCATACTTTTCGCTCGTACTTGTCAGTACATGTATTGGCGAGAGCGAGACGCACGATCGAAAAATAAGTAATTATATCATTAAGAAATAATTTTGATGTCAAGATATACGTTCGAATTGGCGTTATTGCAACTTCGTCATAACTAAGCGTGACCTCCGATAATAAATTGTTATATTTTAAGAAACCAACGTATACTGTATGATTATAGATTAAGAGTATTTATGTTTATCGTTAAAACATCATCATCATCATACTGGGTTTCGACCACGGCGACTGTTGTAGTACTGGTTAATGAGAGCGACGTTCGTGAGCTTTCTGAACCCCCAGTGTAAATTTATTCGATAGCGTGACGTGACGTACGCGTTTGCGTTAAGTCTCACTTTGTATGGGATTTAGAAACAGCGCGCCAAGCGGGACGTTTTGGAAACTCAAAA
This sequence comes from Cydia pomonella, assembly GCF_033807575.1. NCBI lineage: Eukaryota > Metazoa > Arthropoda > Insecta > Lepidoptera > Tortricidae > Cydia > Cydia pomonella. The sequence goes on from NC_084719.1 coordinate 3,522,062, forward strand.
TCCCATACAAAATGAGACTTAACGCAAACGCGTATGTCACGTTACGCTATCAAATAAATTTACACGAGGGGTACAGGTGGCTGACGTAACCGATTCGTTACATAGACAATTTTTGACATCACACTTTGTCGTGTATTTTTTCCATTAGTACTTTATGGTTTATTTATTTAAACTATGTTGCACAAGTTTACAAAAAGAGTACAAATCGCGGACTTAACGCTTTGAGGCATTCTCTATCAGTCAACCATTGGGCTAAACAGAAACAGTTTTTTTTTATTGATTAGGGAAACAAACAGCACAATATAACTCTTATAGCCTAAGAAAGGTATTTTAACACATTAGCCAAAACAGTTTCCACTGGAATTTATACATACAATTTTGCTCTGAGAATACAACATGCGATTAGAAATGAATTTTAAAGTATAAATAGGTGTAACACAATTAAGAGAAAAGAATAAAGAGGAAATAGGTTCAAAACATAGTGCAAATAAATGTAAGTTCCAAATGATAAAAACAGTTCCAGTTTAACGTTAATTAACTTAACCAAATAAATAAGTATTGTTTGCACTACTAACTGCGTGGTAGATATAAAACCGTTGTAGATTTAATGTGATCATTTAGCTGGTTCTTTCATTGCGGAAACAAACTGGCGGAAATTCAAATAAAATGTATCCAGAGATGAATATTTTTTGTTATAAATATTGCATGCTCTTACTAGAAACTTATTAACTTATTCTTAACATATATTTTACGACTAAAAGGAATACATTTTTTTATGGCTATTATAATTTTCGACTCGTAGTGACGCAGTAAGTTTTTTTTTGTTATTGACCGAAGCGAATCCGAACAACAGATCATTTTGATCCATATTTAGGGTTCCGTACCTCAAAAGGAACGAGGGCTATTAGCAAGTATTGTGTACATTACAAGTAAAAGGGAATACCTTCGCAGCGCTTTTTACGGCTGTTTACTAAGAAGGGAAGACGTTTTGCAATAACTCGTTTTTGAGTTAACGGCTTAACCGATCGTATTGCAGTATTCATTGAAAATAGTTTTTTTTTCACATTTTTTTTATATTTTATGGACCCATGGACAAAAAATATGTGTCCCATATTTTTTCCTTACGAAGCGATTAAGTAGCGTAGAGCCCTATTTTTTTTTTTAGATCTATTCAACGACAACACACAACATAAAATAAAACGAAATAATACTTTTTTTTGTTGGCGATAGGAACCCCGAAAAAACATTTTGTACTTTTTATTTTACCATTTTGTCGCCATGATTGATTCATGTATTCATACCAAATTGCAGCTTTCTGGCACTAACGATCACGGAGCACTGCCGCAGATAGATATTACGAAACCAAGTGTTCCTAGTTGACTACGGAACCCTAAACAAAAATAACAAAGGTTATCAAGTTCTGATACTTTTTATAAATACGATCTCGGCGCGTTTGGTCCAGTTACTCCAACACAAGTGTAGCAGTGGTTAGGTGAACCGAAATTCCCTGTTGTAATATTTATTAGAACTATTTAATTATTTATCTTATCAGACTATAAGCAATAGAAACGGCTGGAATGTAAAGAGAATTGGTCATTTATTGTAGTTGTGTTTAAAATGGTGGATGATAAAGTTGTAATATAAAAGTTTATTACCTAAGTGGCGTATTTTGAGATTATTAATATCTAGCAGGTAAGTGTTTAATCTACTGCTATTATAATATGTAATTGGGTTTTTTTTGCGACCTTTTCTGGGTAGACCATATTTATTTCTTCTTTAATCAATGTTTCAATATCTCTCTGGAAGAATCCGTTAACCATTCAGTACCCCTAGTGTAAATAAATTCGATTTCGAAACGTGATGTACGCGTTTGCGTTTAGTCTCATTTTGTATTGGATTTAGAAAGAGCGCGCCAAGCGGGACGTTTTGGAAACTCGAAATCCTATACAAAATGAGACTTAACGCAAACGCGTTCGTCACGTTATGATGTCGATCAAATATACACTAGGGGTACAGGTGGCAGCGCCTCCGGTCGAATGGTAAGGAAAATTAAGGCACGGCCATTTAAAAAAAAAACACGCGCACTTAAAACACAATCCTTTTTTAGATACAAGTGAAATATAATTTTAATAAAATACTTCGATGAAAAATCTTTTCAAACTCATAAATCGATTAGACATAAATAATTATGCTTTTGAAAACTTTTTGAACGTCAACAACACCTAAGGCGCCGTATCAAAGTCAAAGTAACCTTCACACTTTCAAGTTAGGTTTAAATTAGCTCGCTCCCGCCCGTGACCTTGGCGTGTAAGTGTTGTTTTATTTATGAGAAAAAACATTCAACGGGTTAACGACGACTCTCTATTTTTAAGGGAACAAGTTGGTTTTTTTAAATTATTAAACAAAATGAGAGAAAATGAATTGTCGTGAGATGCATTATGGGTTTAAATAAATGTAGTGCCATTTTTAAATGTTTTATAACTTAATCTGATATCATACTTTAATCTGTTTATTAATTTATAACTTTTCAGATTTCCAGCACGATGTTGGTAACATTACTGGTGGTTGTGTTTGCCAGTCTGCTGGCTACGCTGTACATTCAGCACCGCAAGAACAGTCGCTTCTGGGCTGATCGCGGTGTGCCGCACTCCCCCCCACACCCCCTGCTGGGTAACTTCGACTGCTTCTTCAAACAGAATGTGGTGAGTAAAACATAATTAATATAGGCTATTTTATTTAAGGTTTTACGTTACACTTTGTTTAATTTGGATTATAATAAATTAAAATGGTATTTTTACTCGTAATTACAAGCTTTTTCGATTCTTATGGGAGAAAAAACGTGTATATGTACCATATCAGAGCACCAAAGTGTTGATACACTCTGACCCGCTTCAAGATGAAGGTGTTCCAGCTGCGATCATGCTATTACATCCTCTTCAGCTCGTATGTTGGCAGAGCAAGACTATATCGACAGTGCGAACTTCTGGCCGAAGTGTGTTGTATTTCGGCAGTTTTGGGGTTAATGCTGAATCTAATAGTGGAATAAGAGAGGAAACAGAAAACCGTAATAATATTCTGCATTATCCACCACATCCGCTCCAGGGTAACATTGACCAAGAGAATTTCTTCAGACTGATAGCTTTCAGCTGTGATCACGATATTCGTACACTTCAGCTCGTTTGCTAGGCGTATGACGTGCAACTGCTGGGTAACCATTCGCAGCGCGAACTTCTGGCGTAAGTTTCTAACCCAAGATCCACCCACCAAGAATACCTGCCACAAGCTATCGGTGTTCCAGATGCGATCACGCATTTGAGCCTGGTCGTCGCTGATCAGGTCTTCTGGTTGATGGGTGTAATTTGGCAATCCCGGGGGAACCTACGGAATCCTACAGCGGATCAGTCTGGTAGCGTCACATAATAACTGTTCTGGAATCACGCGATCATTTTAAAAAATAAACGAATCCGTGAAAGAGATTTGGGTACACGTTATTTAAGCTTTTTGGTCAATGTTTTTAGGTACTATGTCTTTAAACGCTGGTCTGTGTCATGTCATAAAAAATAGGGAATAAACAATAGCTTTATATAGTTGTTTAATAAAAAGGATGCAGTGAAATTGATTAAAGTGAATTAATTGATTGATTGTTATTACATTACCTAGGGTTGTGCGCCCTGGTGCCGAGAAATATACTTAAAAGATGATATTCTTTTTCAGGGTATATGGATGCGTGATCTGCACGAAAAGTTCCAAGCTCCATTAATTGGAATCTGGGTATTCCGGCAGCCAGTCCTGGTGGTTGCTGATCCTGAGGTTGCGAAGCGTATCCTGGTCTCAGACAGCGAACTCTTCCGGAACAGATATTTGGCGTCCGGAAAGTCGGATCCTGTTGGGGGGCTTAATATTTTCACCATTAAAGTAAGAGTTATTGATGCATTTAGAAAATACACGCCAGGTTAGGTAGTTGTCCTAATTTGGCAAAAATTGCATGAGCATTGAAGAAAGAGATTTATTGTATTTTTTTATTACTTATTTCTATGATGCTAGTGAGTAGTTATTATAATCCCAAAAATGGATGAGTATAGCTTTTTATTCTTCTGTTATGGGTTTATGGGTACTGACAAAACTTGCTTGCCAGTAGTTGCATTTATACTATTACAAGGTATGGGAGAGTTAACTGTAGTGGCAACTTATGAAACAAATGTAAACCCACCGCCGTCAGTACATAGTTGTTGGTTAACGGCTCGTGCCAATATTGATAGTCGAGCAAGTGAATTCTAAAATTGAACCACGAGTGTAGCGAGTGGTTTGAAGAGTGGAACCTTGAGCGTTGCGAGGGTTCCAAGGCACGAGGGTTAAACAATTTTTTCCACCGAGTGAAGCACAAAAATTTTCACCACAACAACGCGAGGCATATTCAAACTGTAAAATCAACGTTATTAAATATTTGGCATTGAAAATCATCATTTAAAAGTCAATCCTACCAGCTAACATAAAGAAACCACTCAAAATTTGCATCAAATTACTTTGCCACACATGTGGATAAAATGCAAATTTCTGACCAGTTTTTCAACAATCAAGACTCTTTACCAGCTGGTGTGAAGAATACTTTTTTTTTTCTAGGACCCAACATGGAGTAACATTAGGCGGCGTATAACATACATCTTCACAGGAGCCAAGCTGAAGGCGATGCATGGTCTCCTGTCATCTAAATCTAAGGCGACCGTGGACCGAATACTGCAAGATAAGGCCAATAACAAGACGACAGAGATTAGAGTAAGTATGGAATACTACAAATATTTTACTGAAATCCTGATAGGGCATTGTCTGATAAGATGATCGAGTAACAAGTAAAATTAATAAGTTTTAAGCTTTCACGTTTTCAACACATATCGGATCAATATATATTAATCTATAGCCAATTCATTTTGTTGCCTTAATTTTAACGCAATGTTTTAACGCAAGCTACATTGGTTGTTGTCGTGGCAGCACATTATCCGCGAACATGAAGTACGTCGAAATGTCGGAAATAAAGGTAACAAAGTGAATGTTCAATAAAGTTATGTTTTTTAAATTAGTACGAATCTACGTTTAATGACGTTAGTCCTTGCAACATAAATAAAAGGCTTGAAGCAACACATCATTCCTATAGCAACAAAGATGTATTAAAATATCTTCCACTTGTTGTGTCACCAGCCATTTGAGACAAATATGTCTTAGTTTAATTTTCTGATGTCTACGGCTCCAACTTTGAGTGCGAATGACATCGAAATGCCTCGTTTTGGACACGAGATAATGTGTACTGCTCATTTCAAATGGCGATATCGTTTATTTAATGAGGTTAATAAGGGGTAATTGTTTACTAAAGTAATCTTATATGTGGTTAAACGAAGTTGGCACTAAAGTTCAAGCCCTGCTGATGTTTGTGAGGCGCAACACTACGCCATTCCTTTGTTCATGTCTAATAAGCACGATTATCCGATGTTATTCATTGTTACAAATTATTTAGACTCGGCTCGCTCACTACAAGCTACAAGTATACCATAAACGTTATCGCATATCTTGGGCTACTTTATTTTTCACCAACTATTCTATGCTAGTTCTAATTCGTCATAAATTATTGTTCCTCTTACAGACTCTTTTCGCTGACTACACCACCGACATCATCGGAACATCCCTCTTCGGCATGCAGAACGATGCCGTCGGTACTGGTGACAGTCCTCTCCGTGCTGTTACTCGGGATTTCATGAAATTCGACTGGTTCCGTGGGCTGTCCTTTTACAGCATCTTCTTCTGGCCTGCTCTTGTTGATATTTTTAGGTAATATCTTACTATATAGCTGGACATTACTTGCTGCTGCATTGCTGTACAATCCAAAATTTGGGCGGTTTGGGCCCTTCGAAACCAAAGTTTGGATTGCATTTGGTGCACAGAGATTTCATAAATATTAAAGCAAAGGATATTTTATCTCCCAGAAATTATAATAATTTGGACATAACTGGGAAAAATATATTCTCCAATAATTGTGGTAGTACTAAAGCAAGGTGAAGTTTTCTTTAATTTTTTTTTTACAATGAATGAGGTGTAGTAAATTTATGTTTAGTTTATTTTATTTTATTAGTGAGTTTTGGTTGTCAGGTTGTCACCTAGCGACATAATTTACGCCTGCTTATTATATTTAACCACCACTGCGTGACACTTTAGGTCAGACCTTATTTTATTTTTTTTGTAACAAAAAATCTTCTGTTTTCAGGTTCTCGTTTTTCCCAAGAAAAAGTGTGGATTTCTTTAGAAAGAGTGTAAATACGATAATTGAACACAGAACAACCAACAATCTTGAAAACAATGATCTTCTTGACGCTCTAGTTAAGATGAAGAAAGACAAACTTGACGATGGGCAAGGTAACATTATCATTTTAAAGTGTAAGGTTGAAGTCAACGCTATGTTTACACTTTTGCGCCTTACTCCTTTGTGATAAGGCGTACACTTTAAACATATCTTTGACGTCGACTGTACCTATTCATATTGAAAATACAGATGATATTAATATAAGTTCCTTAATACTTTGATCGGTCACTTTCATCAGTTCACAAATTATAAATTTAAATATTTCCTAATTTAATACGATTTTGTAGTAGTTTACAGTTTTATTTGGCTAGAAATTTAAATATATAAATGACGTTTCAGCCTGCTGCTGCTGTTGCAGTCAATCAGGAAGATTAAAAGTCTAGGGGGGAGGCCTTTTGCCCAGCAGTGGCACATTTTTAGGGTCGTTAAAAAAAATGTTTTAACATTCTGACACCCATGACTGCCAAAAATAATGAATCTTAATGAACAAGAACTTGTAGAAAACTGTCAATGATACTAACAAGCAAGAATAAAAAGGATAATGACGACTATATTGAAAATGATTGTGATGATGATAGTAATGATAATGTTGATGATGACTATATGAGTGCATTCGTTTCAGAGTTTAGCGATGACCTGCTAGCCGCCCAAGCTACTGTCATGCTGCAAGGGGGATTTGACACTACTGCAGTGGGCCTCACATTTGTGGTGTATGAGCTGGCACATAATCCCAAGATACAGGTAATGAAATACTTAATAACCCGAAAATTTATTCATAATTAGTAAAAAGATAAAGATTATCTTCCTTACTATAATGAATAATCTAATATTATGTACGCGAAAGTAACTTCGTCTGACATCTATCTCTCTGTCTAAACCGCTAAACCGATTGAGATTAAATTTGTTATAGAGCTAGTTTGAGGTCCAGGGAAGGATATCGCATAGTTTTTATCGATCACCATCATCATTTCACGCATACCAAGTCTCAAGCAAAAGCGGGTACTGATATAATACAATAATCTTACGAAGGTCATATATATGCCTAACTAATGTGTCATTCGAAAACACACTCAATTAACTAATTCTAGCGTTACGAATTCCAAGTTCGAAACTTTCAATCGAATTTTTCATCGGCTTACTCTAAATATTAAACTTTTTATTTTCAGGAAAAGCTTTACAAGGAATTAATTGAGGCAAAAAAGAGTAAAGGTGGCGCTGACCTTAATTTTAGTGATTTGGAGAAACTGACCTACCTGAACTCTGTTAGTAAAGGTACTGTAAAAAAATGATTTACAATTAGTATTAATAAATTGATGATGAAACAGACGAATATGAAATGTTAGTTACGGAACTTATGGAACCTGAAAACGTTTCTTAGATTTATACATTTCTGTTATACTCCCTACTGGTATTTTAGATTTTTGATTATTTATTGTATTAATTTTTTCCTTTTAATATCACGTGCTCTTTTGATCCTAACACGTGGTTTAAAGTTTCCAAGTTATATGAGATTAGATATTTGTTTAGCCAAGGAATGTTTGGCCTGATAATCAATGTTGAAGAAATTATATGTAAATATTTTGTTTTCTACAGAGGGCTTAAGAAAATACCCTCCAATGGGCTGGCTGGACCGCATCTCTTCAGTCGACTACAAGATCAACGACACCCTCACCCTCCCTGCGAACACCCCAGTTTACATCAACGCTATGGGCATGCATCACGACCCTCAGTTCTTCCCTGAACCTCACAAGTTCGACCCTGATAGATTCTTGCCCGAGAATCAGCAGAATTTCGTCCCTTTTTCATTTGTGCCTTTTGGAGAAGGACCTAGAATGTGTATAGGTATATTTTTTTTACATTATTTATAATTGTACCATTCGAATTACTGCTGCACCAGCATTAATGATGCGCGACATTACTGTTGACCGCATTGCTACTGCAAATGTAATAAATCCAGGCAGGAATATCGCTTTTGATATTTGCAGCAGCAATACAGTCTCTAAGACTGAAGATTTTGCTTTAGGTATACGCATCAAATGATTAAACGATGCGAATCTATGGAAATAACAAATCGCCTCAAACTTTTCGTTCACTTATTTTTATGTAAATTTTCCGTTGTTTTTCTATACCAAATAAAATCAGAAAAGAATTAAAAGCTATGATGGATCTGGTTAAATAAAAAAAAAACAATACGTTTATTTTGATTTGCTGGCCAAGAGATAAAATGGTTTAAATAATAACCAACGAACTTCAATAAAATTTAAATTAATACTGCTCTACTTAAACATAAAGAAGACGTAGGTAAGCCTAAATTTCATGCCATATGATCTCTCAAAGATTTCCTAGTACAATTAACAATTAAAAGAATACAATATAAAATAACTTGTAAAAGTTCAATTTTAGACGAAACGGTTGAAATTAAGTTTTTGGTTTCGCATTGTGTACGTATTCTATTTTGAGTGTCTCGATGGTTATTATTTTTATTGACATCATCATCATCATTATCATCATTCGATGCTTATTAATTGATATCAACAAATTCTAGCTGCGCGAGTTTTTCGAACTACATATGCGCACTTTGTCGTGTTTAACAACCTGAACATTTTACACACTATAGATCGTATCATTCACGACGACGTGTGCATTGACTTGTAATGTCGTGTTATTAAAGGTTAGATTTGACAAATTTGCGCGTCATCGTGATGACACGAACTGTAGGGATATTACTCGGTAGAGATACCTACAACTCTGTCAAGATTTGGTTTTTCAACTTATTAAATATTCTTATGTCTTTCCCGTCACGGAACAATGACGTTCTGGATAATTGGGAGGCGTGCGTGAAGCCTAAGATAACACGTAGAGGCCCTTTTGATACTTGAATGAATTGTAAGGGTTACACCGAGCCGAGACTATTGGGAGTTAATGTAATCTAAATTGAACCAGCAGGGCTAAGATGGTCGGCTGTCTATCATTTGTCACCCTACCTGTCACGCTCTAACAAATACGTAAGTGCGAACGTGACGCATGATATGACAAGTGACAAACACACGACCATGATACCGCTGCAGGCTATTGGGTGAAAACGATGGACTAAATACTGGGCTATAGGATAAAATATTCGTATTATTAGATATCATATAAGCTCCTAAAACCATTTTAGGTCTTCGTTATATTTTCCAGGTAAACGTTTCGCGCAGATGACAATGCGCTACCTGCTATCAGAACTGGTCCTGAGCGTGCAGTTCAGACCTCTACCCGGCTCGCCGAAGCCAAGCGAAGTGAACTACGAGACCAAATTCGCCTTCCTCATGCCGGAGCATCCTCTTTCTGTCGAGTTTATACCGAGGAACTAAGAAACCGGCCTGACTTGCAAGAATATTAAATATCATTTTCAAGCATGGACTCGACTTTTAAAACTTCCACGAACGCTTTAACTGATAAAATCTACCAGACTTGCTTATAAAATGTTTTCATGAAAATATTAGCCAAAAATCTGACATTGTAAAATTATCTGGGTGTTACAAATGAGTCCAATATGTCATATTACAGATTTTAAATATGGAATATCCGAATACTTCACTATTACCCGTACTTATGTGAACATCCGAATTTCACCTTGAGGGTAAATCAAGTTTTTCTTGGCACTCGTTACAATGGCTCAATTTGCCTGGGTCACTCTTTATATCCTATTTTTATGCTATTTGTATACATGGTATGTCCATTGCGGTAGTTATTTAGCTCTTTCCATAATGGACTATATATCTATCAAGCTTTTTATTAGTACGTGGTGCGTTAGTTCTTAAGTGTTAAACTATTGTTCCCTGGCTGATGGGACAGAATATCTACATGACATAGTTAATTCAATTCAATTCAAATATACTTTACAGTACATATGGGGCTACTTTATAGCACTAGTGCGAGAAGTAGCATATTATGTTACTGTGTCGAACATTTAAAGGGCCATATGTACTGTAAAACGTTGTACGATACATGTGCGAATAGGTAATTCGCAACTCGTGTCGATTTAAAACACTCCCTTCGGTCGTGTTTTAATTTATCGCCACTCGTTTCGAATTTCCTATTTTTCGCACTTGTATCGTAATGTACTATTATTCATGTAGGCCTAGCAACAAGCACTTATGAATAGTAAGATAGTATTACATATAATTATCTTAATCTAATTATCAGAGCAATTTATTGATGTTGTAAATGTTATTCCATATATAATACTAATGAATATAATTCATAGATCAAATTTAATACTAAAACTTTCACAAAATATAGTCATACAAAAAAAAAATACAAAAAAAATATAAAAAAATAATCCATCCATAACCGACACATAGCTTGGGCTATAAACAGAATATTGTTACACTAAATATTATTATGTAATATACTTTAGCCTTTCCCAAATCTGGCAAACTTCAGACAGGTAAGTTTCTGGAACGTGAATACGAAACCTAATCCAAATAATACGAGTAAGTAATCCAACTTTGTAACCTAGGGAATACACTAAAGGGACTGTCAAGGTTATCCTAGTTTAAATTGGAACATTTTATTGAAACATGGGCGGCATTCATTTATTACGTAAGATGATTTGGGGGGGGGGGGGGGGGGGGGATCGCATATGTCTTATTTTTTCTTACAAGGGGGTGGGAGGGGGTCTTCAATCTTCATCGGTCTTAGGTAAGCTCACAAAGATGCGATTTTTTTTAAATTTCTATGAAATTAAGACGTTTAAAATTATACTTCCACACTCTATGCTACCACGGTGCAGAGTTAGTTTAAAGGGGCCCCAGTACCTTTGTAGGAACAAATAAACGTTCCAAAAATGTTTTTTTTGTATAATAAAAACTAAAACGAAGCAAACGTATGTTCATTTTTTTCTTTAGATTCTTACGTAATACTGGGGTGAGGCGGTCGACCTAATCTTATTTTTTTACATGGGGTGGGAGGGGGTCAAAAATTAGTAAAAATCGTCTTACGTAATAAATGAATAGCGCCATGGTAAATACAAACTACGTACGTACTCTAATATTCCACAAACAATATTTGTTTCCTTTAGAACTTTCATATTAATATACTTTATACTCATCAAATGTCATAAAATGTCTTTTTATTTTGCCAAGTTTTCAACGAGATCTGTTGGACCAGGTCATCATTATTTTCATTATATTCGGTCCTCACAAGTATCATGTTTTACATCCTCCAATGTTAATCATATAAGCACTAAACCCCAAATCCTAGAGAAATTTACATATTTACCACTCCAACTAACATACTAAGAATACCACATAATCAAACCGACTTTACCGCCAAAGTCAACATTCATTGCTTGCTTAATTCTACAATTATATACGAACGGGAGACCACAGCAGTATTGAAAATGGTTTTGCTACATGTGTTGATATCGGTTGGAGTTTGGTGTAAGTTTTGGAAGCTCATTGAATTTCATAAGATAGGATTACAAGGAGACGGCTGGTTGTACGTTGCTTATGTGCAAACATGTTATATCGTGCAGTGATCATTCCCATAAGCACTGTACGTCTAGACTACGTATAACATTACAGCCCAAAGAATCTGGAACTTCTTGGATTCCACGGGCATTAGGAATAAACTTTAAAGGGTCGTCACAATAGATCAATGATTGGTCGACGTGGCACTCAGAGGCACGCAACACCCCAATAACAATTAATAAAATAAAATAATAAAATAAATATTATAGGACATTATTACACAAATTGACTAAGTCCCACAGTAAGCTCAATAAGGCTTGTGTTGAGGGTACTTAGACAACGATATATATAATATATAAATATTTAAATACATAGAAAACACCCATGACTCAGGAACAAATATCCATGCTCATCACACGAATAAATGCCCTTACCAGGATTTGAACCCGGGACCGTCAGCTTCGTAGGCAGGGTCACTACCCACTAGGACAAACCGGTCGTCAAATAATAATTGTTTTTTATTTAGGTGTGCAATAAAAAGTATTTACAGTACATATGGGGCTACTTTATAGCACTAGTGCGAGAAGTAGCATATTACGTTACTGTGTCGAACATTTAAAGGGCCATATGTACTGTAAAACGTTGTACGATACATGTGCGAATAGGTAATTCGCAACTCGTGTCGATTTAAAACACTCCCTTCGGTCGTGTTCGGTTCGGTTCGGGGGTTCGGTTTCGAATTTCCTATTTTTCGCACTTGTATCGTAATGTACTATTTTGAGACTACGTTGCAAATTTATGATAGCTATTGCAGATAATTATAGTAACAGGTCTTTTTAGGGTTCCATAGCCACAATGGCAAAAACAGACCCCTTACAGTTCCGTCATCCCCTATGTTCGTCCGTCCGTCTGTCTATCCGTAAGTCACAGCCATTTTACTCGGAAACTAATAGGTATATGTACATGAAATTGAGAACGTGTGAGACGCTACTTAACTTACGACATAAAGTCAAAAGTCAAATAATTTATTTGCTATACGTGTAAAAACACATTATGTTATTAATTACATCCACACTTGATCAGTCAAACTGAAATGAATAAATTAGATTAAATTATCTTTTTAAACAAAAAGCAACAATAAATAATACAAAAACGAAATGAATAAAGTAATTATGTTAAATACTGGATGAAAATAAAAAAATAAAATAAAAATGAAAATGATTTATTTCATAAATGTTAGGTACACATATGACAACAAGGTTGGGTCTTCCTAGTAAGTAAGAAATACCTGTGTCAGGAAGTCCCGCTCCTCCATAATAAACAGTGGTTGTTTGTAACAATTTAATTACTTATCTATAACTTAAAAACTAGAAGTACTTATTACTCGTATGTGTGTGTGTGTGTGTGTGTGTGTGTGTGTGTGTGGGTGTGCGTGTGCGTGTGCGTGTGCGTGTGCGTGTGCGTGTGCGCGTGCGTGCGTGCGTGCGTGCGTGCGTGCGTGCGTGCGTGCGTGCGTGTGAGTGTGCGTGTGCGTGCGTGCGCGTGTGCGTGTGCGTGTGCGTGTGCGTGTGCGTGTGCGTGCGTGCGTGCGTGCGTGCGTGCGTGCGTGTGTTTGTGTGTTTGTGTGTGTGTGTGTGTGTGTGTGTGTGTGTCTTATACTGCCTTTTAGCAAACATGGATTTATATGTTGTGAGTGGGGCAACAATGTTCATTCTTCTTGAAGGCTGCGTAGGAGTGAATTTTAGCGTTTGGTGTAATTTTAGTATTGTACGGAGGACATACAGCCTTCGCATACATAATAGGCCACTAGTCTGATACAGTTCATTTGTGGGAAACCTGTATGGCCTGAAGTACATTACCTTTAATAAACATCGTTGCCCCCTCTCAACTTCTAAGAATCTAGTGCATTTGCAAAATATTCATCAACTGTATAATAAGGTCTGCTTAAAAGATATTGCTTCAGTTTTCTGTCAAACGTGTTTATAAACACTACGATTCGAACGATATAAATATCGTTACAGTCTTTTATTTCATGGTTTAATTTATTCTATACTTTAATGGCGTTGTTATTCATGTTTTTATTAAGGGGACTGAAGTGGGATTTAATTAGAGCATTTTTTTTAACTTAACTTTTGGTTAAGTTATGGTCTGGCTTTTGGGAATCCATTGATGTTTATTCATACATCGCACTTTTCTGTTTGTGCATAAAAACAGGCAAATACGATATAATTACAATGACACAATACTAAGTACCTATCTTTTTTTCTACAAACTATATCTGTCTATGGGTCACTGGTACATGTTTACAGCTTTCTATTTTTTTGCATGAGTAGGATAGATTTAATTTTACTTTTTATGTAACTAAAAGTGAAAAAAATATTTTTCAACTAATATAACGTATGGTATGGTATTTAATATAAACATTAAGGTTGCTAAGAAAGTTTTTGATTCAGAAAATACTTTTGGAAATAATCGCTCCGATAATCAAAATTATGTGTGTCGTTTTAAAACGTAACAATATTGGACGAACGTTAATTTTCAATATGTTCAGTTCTAATTAACGTTCGACCAACACTGGCTACCTAACTGCGATTGCATTGTATGAGAGAAAAGTTTTGGCAGCGGGTTCATGTGACTCTTATTTATTTAATCTTTATTGCACAATACATGAAGGTACAAATGGCGGACTTAATGGTTTAAAGGAGAACCAGTCAACCAATGGGTTAAACCAGAAAGATTAAGTAGGTGCAGTGTCTTTTGAAGTAAATGAATTTGTAACCAAGACTAGATATGAATATAAAGTATATATCCATTAATAAACTTAATTACACATATACTTAATAAAATAAACATACATATATTGATACATGCATAATTATATGTATACCAAGTGTGAATCATTAAGTCGATGGAGAAGAAACTTTGTCTCTATTGAATTCTTAAAAAGCGGAGTCTATAGTTATTTGTCTGCCTGCAGGTATTTTTCAATGTAACAAATTGAAACAAATTCCTCCTGTCTAACCCTTCAACATACTTTTGTTTGATCTTATTTCGATAAAAGGCGACTTTATCTGTCTGCCTTGTGACCCGTGAATCTGTACCGCTACCATGGGTTTTTTGCGACCGAAGTCGCAAATGTCTGCGCTTAGAGATGACACGACTTAGATGGTACGTGGTAGCTGAATCGACTAACGTTGGTATAGGCATATATCTTTTTTTAAAGCTAGTATACTGTAGTCTAGAAGAGATCGCTCTTTAGCGATCAGACCGCCTGTTCTCTGCCTCTGTCATTAATCAATTGTTTTCCTTTAAAAAGTATTCTATCCATCTATCTATAGAATTGCCACATGCGCGCTCATGAGGGAAAGAACAAACGAAATTGCACGAAATTTAAAACCCGTTCCATACAACATACCAAAAACAAACTTCATTATTTAGTCAGGGTTATTGTTGCCCTCTAAGTAGGCACAAAAACTAAAAACCGGCCAAGAGAATGTCAAGCCATGCTCAAAGTAGGGTTCCGTAGTTACTCCTCCGTCACAATAAGCTAAACTGGAGCTTAAAGTATAGTAGATTGTTAACCAAGGGATGAAGTGTGGATGCACGTCTTTTTACTATGAAGGGCAAACTTTTTGCGACAACTCAGCTAAGCTGATCATATCCGCTATAGTTTTCATTTAATGTCTTTTTTAAGCTCTACTTCCAAGATTTTTTCATATTTTTTGGAGCTATGGTTCAAAAGTTAGAGAGGGGGAGACACATTTATTTTTCCTTTCGGAGCGTTTATCTCCGAATATATTCACTTTATCAAAAAATGTTTGTTGAAGACCCCTATTAGTTTTGAAAGACCTTTCCAAAGATATCCCACACGGTAGGGTTGAAACATAAAAAAAAAATCACCCCCACTTTACGTGTAGGGGAGGTACCCTAAAAAAAATTAAATTTTTAGATTTTATTGTACGACTTTTTCAGCTATATTTATATATCCATGCCAAATTTCAGCTTTCTAGCACTAACGACCACGAAGCAAGCCTCAGACAGACAGACGGACATAGCGAAACTATAAGGGTTCCTAGTTGACTACGGAACCCTAAAAATGAGACTAACAAGGACAAATAATATAGTGTTAGCGCGTTATTACGCTATTTAAATAAAAGACAAGTGTTTAAAGAAGTACCATTATTTTAATGGTGTATTACAAGAAGTTACTACAGGTTCTTTGTCTAGGACACGCGCGTTCAGTTCAGTGGTTAAGATGCAAGAGGTCGATGCTCGGGTCGCGGTGCACGTCGATGCGTCTCATATGCGAAACTTCGGCGCTGGCATCGCGCTCTCTGGTTGGCCGCCGTTCTGTCGTCTATGTTGGCAGATTGGAGCCGCATCTCCATCAATCATTGGTTGTAGAAAAACTAGCGGTGTTGCCACAGCGCTAACATATAGCATAGCACGTTTTCTGCTAAAACTTCCATAAGATCATCTCGTTCAGTTGTCTCCACTCTCCCCCTCGTTAGTGTTGTTGCTTGGAGATCTATTATTATTACTTACTAATTTCAATTATTGAGAGTTGGAATAAGAATAAATCAAAGAGTTATGAGATTATTGAGAGTTGGAATAAGAATAAATCAAAGAGGTATGAGATTATTGAGAGTTGGGATAAGAATAAATCAAAGAGGTATGAGATTATTGAGAGTTGGAATAAGAATAAATCAAAGAGTTATGAGATTATTGAGAGTTAGAATAAGAATAAATCAAAGAGGTATGAGATTAAGAGGGAAGTACACCACGTGATCGTCAATACAAAAAGAGAAAACGTTTTTCCAGTTCTAAATATTTTCCATTCTCCATTATTTTTTAGTATGTTATTGACACAATGACAGGATTATAGGTTTTCCTTTTTTCAAAATTTGCAATACATATTTTTTTAAGCATAACCTATGTATAATCCTAGAATATTTTTAGCTGAAGCGATCGACATCGAAACAAAAGTGATTTGTTAAGATTTAGGTAGTGGAAATCGTTTTCTCCCGAAATGGAATTTCATACAAAAAGTACCGTTATTTCGCTAGGATCGTGCAAAATAGTTAAAATTAATTCTGGACGACTATTTACCTCAGATGAGAGACATCACCCAAAATACACGCTTTTATCCTTTTTACGTCTGATCCACTGCCCACACGTAACAACTGTAAGTGACATTTTAATCATTCCATCGTTTACCGTATTCTCGCGTAATAAATCGCAAAACTGGTTTTCCCTTGATTTACGGCTGTGATGCCTGGTAAACATGTGGCTTTATTAGCAATCAAAGAGTCTCTTTGGTGTTCAGTTCATGACGAAGTGAACATCAAAGTGAATGACGAAGGTCGATATTAATTAAACTATTTGTTATAGTTTTGACACGACCTTAGTGATCGTCTTGGTGATTGACGAAGCACTAATCAGTAGTGTTGGCCGAACGATTATTAGAATTGACTATTAACTATTACGATTTGTAAATTGAACCATAACCTGTAACCATCCGTTACGGTTTACTGTTCTATTTGTAATGGTTATTGGTCAATAATTCATAATTAGGAACAGTGTGATAAGGGAAAAGTGTGGACTGAACGAAGATGTAGTGACAAAAATTGAGAAAGGTATGTTGAGATGGTTTGGACACGTGGAAAGAATGAGTGAAAGAAGGTTAACAAAGAGAGTGTATAAGGGAGAAGTAGAAGAGGGAGTTGGAAGGGGTAGACCTCGGCGGACTTTCTCTGATCAAATCGGGGAAATCCTGAAGAAAGGCCAGGTCAAGAGCACCCTAAACCGACGAGCGTGTATGAGGAATGTCATGAAAGTGAAGGAAGCGAAAGAGGTATGTCAGGATCGTAGCAAGTGGAAATCCGTGGTCTCTGCCTACCCCTTCGGGAAATAGGCGTGATTATATGTATGTATGTATGTATGTAATTCATAATTAACGTTTGGCCAACACTGCCAATCAGAATTAAAATCATTAAACAGCTTATTGGCTTGAAAATCTGATCTCAGCACATGTACACCACACATCAGCTAGCGACTGGACCAAACGGTAGAAGTCAGTGTCAGTTTTTTTTTTTCATGTCGTAATGGCGAGTGCCACATGAGAGTGATTCTTTTTTTTTTTTTTTAATTCTTTTATTTATTTAGGGACTTTTAATCTAAAGATTATGCCAGTCCCATCGTACCTTAAACTATGTAAATTACAATCACTCATCAATCACGGCCTGACAGTATACTGACTAATAGAATTATAGATAAATAAATATACCTCCTTTGCCTCTTCTGAATTTGGTGTCGCCAAGATGCTTTGGAATGCGCCTACATCTAACCTATTAAGCTTTATTGACTTCAACAATATTTGTCTTTTACCTTCGTGTATTTCATCGAAAGCCAGCGGCAAGTATAGGATTAGCCTTCCATACCTGTGTGGTGGCATAGAGAAATAACTACGCATAGAGTGCTCACTCCATACATCAGTTTTTTTTTACCAAAACACTTATTATTTTCAACAGTCAAGTAGCGGATTTATCAGTAGTGCTACTTGACAATAGATGTCGCGACGAACGAAAAGTCTAATGCTCAACAATTTTCAGCTAATGATATAACCGTATTAACCGGAATTATTTTCAACTCCTTTCGCTTGTAATACTTACTATTAATTGTAAATTGTTGAGCTATACACTTTTCGTAAGTTGCGACACTCGTGACATCTAGTGTCATGTCACGTAGCGGTATTGATCCGCTTCTTGACGCCTAGATGTCGACTAGGAAAATAATAAGCGTTTTAGTAAGAAAACTGATGTATAGAGTGAGCACTACGCTTACTTATTTCTCTATGGTGGTGATCAAAATGTGTGTGGTTGTGGTGGTCAAAACCTCTCGATTTTGCTGTAAAAAATCGTTCTCGAAAACTTGAAAAAAGATGACCATAAAATTCGGTCAGGTTAATGATTTTATACAGACAAATAACCCCAATATACCTAATCTCGAATTATCAATGCAGACAGCCCTCTGATAAATTTAACAAAAACAAACACATTGATGAATCAATCATCTGAATTATACAGCAAGTATTTGTACTATCATATAAATCAAAATAAAAAATAACAAAGGATCAATCGGGCAAACAATTTCAGGATTTTGCTGTAATATTATTCTCTACACATTTAATTAAAGAAAAATATGATAAGAGTAAAGTACTGTATTTACCTCAGTAAATCATATGATATAATGTATTTCTAACGGTTCACCAACACAAACATCACGCGGTACAACCGTGCTGCTCGCCGATCTAACATCGACTGACTGTAACTGTCACTGACGTCACCATGACGTAAGCGCTCGAAACGTCCATACACTACAATAAGATAAGATAAGATAGTTTATTGACCATGTAATATACATTACATTTAGTACGTCATGTATTACAATTGATTTAAAAATTATTTTTATAATGTGTCAGACACTTCTTTTCCATAATTAATTCACTAAACTTAACGTCGGAAATTAAGCTGAAGTTTTATTTATTTTCTCCGTGATGAAAAATTACAAATTCGTACCTATTAAGTTTGTTTAGTCTGGCTCGGCAAATTCAAGCCGCAATAAAAACACGCAATCGCCAGCTCCTGTCATGATGAAAATAATACATGGAAACAATATAAATTGTTTGTTAATTAAATAACAGATATTTTATGACAGAGAATAGAATAGAATAGTTTATTGCATATCACATTACAAGCAATACATGTGACACCCTGTAAGGGCACAGCAATATAAGAGGGCTACAGTAGGTAATTAAATTACAATTATTTCGCACATCATTAAAATAATATTACACATACATTCACGCATGATCATTTGATTGTATTATAACATTATTTCCTTACATAAACGAAGGACGGTAATATTTTCATTTACTGACTTTATCAAAATATTCATTAAGATTATAAAAACATCCATTAATTAAAAACAGCTTCAGGTGTTTTTTAAATTGACCTACATTGTCCAGATCTTTGATAGAGTTTGGGAGGTGGTTGTAGATTTTCATAGTCATATAATGTGGGCTACTCGTGACAAGTTTTAATTTTGAAAAAGGCACTTTTAGTTGATTTATGTATGATTTATGAGAGTACTTACCAATGAAAGGAAATACCAGGATTAACAGCTACAACTTTATTTCTGGTGTTTGAACAATTAATTATTGAACAAACCGTCATTTTGATTTTGAAGTCTGACGTTTCACGCGGATAACGGTGTCGGGAGCCGATTGATGTTCACGGCGAGCATAGGAGCCGCTCGGCGTTTTTTTTGCACGCAAGGGATATACACTCTTTCCTTTTATCTCGATATAGTTCTGTGGGAGTGCCCTCTTAAAAATACATTTTTTTAGAAATCAATCAGCATTGCCCGACATGTCCTAAATAGTCGTTTTTTGGATATATCGTTCCCGGTCCCCATGAAGTTCCTTCTTACATTCTTCGCTTCATTGGTAGCTTTATCAATTAATTTACTTCCATCTTATAACATCAGCAAACTCGATATTTTCCAGCTTTCCTCTGTCAAATTATATTACACGTCTTGCCCAGAGAGTTCAAGTCAAAAACAAGGTGAAATGAGCTTATTTTTTCCTTATTAAAGGAATTTATTTTGTCTCGTGGTTTTAGGATCTAATAAATTGTACGTTAAATAACTTAATACAAATATTATAAATTGGTTGTATATCGGACTCAAATAATCGAGTATAGCTCGAGAAAATTGTAAAAGAAAAATGAAACTTACTATAAGTCGATATTAATTATGTCTTTTATAATATATTATAATTTTCAAATAATTATATCGTTTGAACAAAAAAAAAACAATTAAATTCACTGAATTTAATATTTGATGTTATTTTAGTCTTCGTCATAATGAGATGAGTCAGAGGTCAAATTTTGACAGCTGCAATAAAAATAACTCAAAGAGATTTTAAAGGCACAAAAAATACAAATAGATTTTTGCATGTTTATTTATTTAATTAGAAAGAAACGTTCCATAAATAAACTTCGTTAAAAAATAACTATAAACTAAATTAAATTAAACGAAACAAATAAAAGCCTAGTCAAACAACTCGTCCCGCGTCCTTCCCGACGCAAAGGTGCTCATGACGCTCGCTGCGTTGCCGCGATGAATCGCGTTGCATCAGAAATGACCCAGAATGAGGGTCATAAGCTCTCCCTCATATCTACATCTGATTTGCAAGCCTTAATACCTGGCCGAATACCCTTGCTAACTTAAAATTTATTACTGTACTTATTCCTTTGTAACATCGCACTACTCTAAAGTACCAAACTTCAACATAGACGCAAATTTTCTCTCATATTTACATCTTCTTGGATTTCTTTATGGGAAAGATTCACTATCCACGCCTCGCTCAACGAAATTTCGGTTTTAGAAAAACTAATGGATTGTTACTGTCTCTTACGTGCTAAATTTAGATTATCTTCCATCTCCAGAAATAGATTTCTTCAAGTTCCGACCGGCCGGCGCCAGAAGAGCAAGCAAGTCCGTGGTGCCCCAGACGATCTACGGTTGCCCCACAAGAAGCGCAGCTGTGGTCCACACATACATCAGTCCCCACTCTGAGACCGATGGCTATTAGAATTGTCTCCGGATCAATAAATGTGCCTGTACGATACTGTATATAGTTGTAGTTTAATAAAAAAAATACGATAGTACTATCCTGGAGTTCTTCATTCTTCATCAGAAGAGCTTAATTTGAGGAGTATATCGAACATTATTATAAAAAGTTTTCTTCAAGTTCCGAACACATAAATAAATAAATATTATAGGACATTATTACACAAATTGACTAAGTTCCACGGTAACCTCAATAAGGCTTGTGTTGAGGGTACTTAGACAACGATATATATAATACATAAATATTTATAAATACTTAAATACATAGAAAACACCCATGACTCAGGAACAAATATTCATGCTCATCACACGAATAAATGCCCTTACCAGGATTTGAACCCGGGACCATCGGCTTCATAGGCAGGGTCACTACCCACTAGGCCAGACCGGTCGTCAAACACACAACACATTTTCTAAAAGAGTAACAGAAACATTAACGTAACCAACAATGAAAATCACAAAAGGATTTCCGTTAGTAAAGTTGCAAAAGATATTTTTAAATTTCAACCAAAATACCTCCGTTCCATTAACATTGTGCTCGAACACGGCTTGATAACATCACCAAAGAAACGGCAAAGAAAAATACATTTACCCTAAAAAAATGCACTAGACTACTTAAAGAACCCAAGCAATTTTCAGCTCTTTTGTCAGGAGCATAAAATGCAAAAAGAAATGAACAGGGATTTTTACAACAATGCCTCAGGCGGCGCAACATTCGAAAGATGTCACGCGATTCTCTACCTTATTTTTTAAGAAATAAGAATCTTCACGATTGGAAGGACGCTGGAAAGAGTTGAAAGGTAGCTAATGCTATTAAGAGATATTGACGGCTAAAACAATTCGGCCTCAAGTCGAGGGCAAGTATTGAATATTCATAATATTCTAATATTCGGAGGCAGATGCTCCATAAAAACTTAATTGGATTTTTACTGAGGAATTTTAGCTTGCTAGGAATTTGGACGAAGAAAAAATTAACCTGTAAGAGCGTTATTTTGACATTGAAATTAAAGTTAAAAGCATATTACTTATATGTAGAAATAGCTTCAATAGTGTATATTTTGATCTACACAGATTTAGATTTTTTAGAATTTATTTACTACACAACATACGATTGCATTACAGATTACATTCATGTCAATTTATATGAATTTATATTGTGTCAAAAATAAATTCTAATAATGAATATAAATATCATCATAATCCAGTACCCCTAGTGTAAATAAATTCGATTTCGAAACGTGACGTACGCGTTTGCGTTTAGTCTCATTTTGTATTGGATTTAGAAAGAGCGCGCCAAGCGGGACGTTTTGGAAACTCAAAATCCTATACAAAATGAGACTTAACGCAAACGCGTTCTTCACGTTATGATGTCGATCAAATTTACACTAGGGGTACAGGTAACATATCCAGATAGATAGTTGTCTTTACTATATCTAAAAATGCTGCCTACAATTATGATAGCTACTCCCGAAAACTGTACGTCCGTCCGAACCAGTTTTGGACGATGAAAACAACAAGTGTTAGGTATTCATTAACTATCCACTTATTTGCGAACTTCTTTCATTTTAAACATCTTAGAGTCTGGTCATAATGTGTTGGATAGCTAATTAATAAATAAATTAACTGCCAGTTAAAACGTCCTACAAAACTTAGCACATCACTTTACCTATCAGTCAAGCTTATTTGAATATTGTGAAACGCCAACCATGACTTTATTCGTCAGATAAGTGGCAAGTAGCTTATTCAAGAATTTCCTTGGACATTGTGAAACAGGCCCTTAGTTATTCGGAAAATTACTTATTAAAATTACATCAAATAATAAACTTAATTTTATTGTAAAAGCGCGTTTAAACTTTATTTTTAAACGTTGAATCTAATTGCACTAGCATAGACCAGTACCCCTAGTGTAAATAAATTCGATTTCGAAACGTGACGTACGCGTTTGCGTTTAGTCTCATTTTGTATGTGATTTAGAAAGAGCGCGCCAAGCGGGACGTTTTGGAAACTCAAAATCCTATACAAAATGAGACTTAACGCAAACGCGTTCGTCACGTTATGATGTCGATTAAATTTACACTAGGGGTGCAGATTGTCGATGAGGATGACGATGGGCTTGTTTGGCATCTGCCAATCGTTAACGAAGCTATCTCTGTCGCACTAATTTGGAAGAGTTATCTAATGAAAGTTTGTAGATATTTTGAGAATGTTTTGCAACGTACACAATGCTAGCCCTAGGTATAGCTTATAAAATTAAAGATGATATTTGGGGTGGGCGATTCAAAACACGATTTGACGACCTCTGGCCTAGTGAGTAGTGACCCTGCCTATTAAACAAATGGTCCGGGTTCACGTCCTGGTATTTTTTTTTTATACTACGTCGGTGGCAAACAAGCATACGGCCCGCCTGATAGTAAGCAGTCTCCGTAGCCTATGTATGCCTGCAACTCCAGAGAAGTTACATGCGCGTTGCCAACCCTAGCATTCCCCCCCCCCCCCCCCTCGTTGGTAAGGACATTTATTTGTGTGATAAACGCTTTGTTCCTGAATACTTGTTCCTGAGTCATTGATGTTTTCTATGTACAATAATTAAGTATTTCTAAATATTTATTATACATATATTATTGTCTAAGTACCCACAACACAAGCCTTATTGAGTTTACGGTGGACTTAGTCAATGTGTGTAAATTAATAGCGTGAACTAACGTGGAAGTGTGCAGAATGAAGAATGAAATGTGTTTAAACGTCCATTAGTCAACACCCGGCAATCCATTGAGACTATTTGTAAAGTCCAGCTATCACTTTACTAGAAGCAGCACGCGTTTAAAACCCGACCAGAAATATATGATCATTGTCAAGAGGGCGCTGTTATTCTCATGTCTGTACAGCTCAGTTTAGTATGAAAAATGTAGTTCCAATGAAATTCCGCAATATGGCGCGTAATCATATATATAAATAACAAATAAATAAATAAATATTATAGGACATTATTACAAAAATTGACTAAGCCCCACAGTAAGCTCAATAAGGCTTGTGTTGAGGGTACTTAGACAACGATATATATAATATATACTTATAAATACTTAAATACATAGAAAACACCCATGACTCAGGAACAAATATCCATGCTCATCACACGAACAAATGCCCTTACCAGGATTTGAACCCGGGACCATCAGCTTTGTAGGCAGGGTCACTACCCACTAGGCCAAACCGGTCGTCATATATATTACTGGTCAGGCTTTAAGTTTGGCGAAATCGACATAAATTTGATGGAAGCCATTTGTTACTAAAAGAAGAAAAAAACAGCAATACCTATTCCGATCATCATTAATACTTATTTTCTACGGCTCTTTAGTATCCGATATTAGACCCATTAAAATACGTATAAAATAAAACAATACACTACAAGGAAATTCCAAATTGAAAAAGCTTTGAAGTATCAAATTAACAATGAGTTCTGGGAACTAGAAAAAGTCGAAGCTTGACGACATATTTTCAGATTTCTTTGGAACTCTCAAAATTTTTCCTGTGTTCTGCATCTGCAAATATCAAATTAAAATGTTTTTCTCTGAAATCGAAATTGGCGTCAGATATCTGTTTTTATTGGTTTAAATGTTCACGATATATAACTCAGCAATAAATATTCGCGATCAACGCAAATATAAATGCCCTTTTAATATTAAAACTTCCGGGAGATTCAGACATAAATATTATTTTTATTGTGAATAACCCGTTTTAACATTTATTTATTTATATAGTCCTTTTTATAAACATGTTTGTTGTTTTTTAAAGTAAGTTAGTTTTGAATAGTTATATAAAGTCTCTTAGTTCAGAGTGCCTGTCGGCAAAAGCCTCCTCCAACTCCTTCCAGTATCTCCTCTCTCTTGCCACCCTTCTCCAGAGTGGTCCCACTGTACGTTTAATTTCATTTCGTGTTAATTGAGGGCCTTGCGATCTTGAGAATGACATGAGGATTCTTTGGCTCCACTTTTCTGTCTTACATCTTATAGTGTGACCTGCCCACCTCCAAATTACAGCATACATACTAATATCTGGATTCACTAATAAACTATTTTGAACGCTGCTGACTTCATAATTATTGCTGTAAAATAAATACATCCAATCCTAATTACTTTTATAAAAAAAAAACGTGCGTACCATGGTCATTTATGTTGCATACAAATCTAAGGCGGTATAATTTGGGGTTACTATGTTTTATAGCCTAAGTTCAAATAAGCGTATTTATAAAGGTTATTACATTAAATCATTTTCAAACTGTGCGCCTTCCCTCAGAGCACCTATACCAATAATCTTAATCAATTTCAAAAATATCAAAACAAGACGAAATAACCGACTTTTCTACTGTTTTTATCTTAGATTGCTAATTGTATAACTTCCACGAAACTCTAAGATATTACATTTATTTGAAACTGCTTATCTTGCGTTATTTTTTATTAGTTTGGGACATTCTCTATTGAATAGATTTGGTTTTATGTCATCCACAGTTTTGTGTCATAATATACTATGTGAGTTTATTAAATATCCGTCGCTTGAACATAGATTGTACACCCGATATACATATTAATTATAAGGTGGAATATTATATAAGCAAGCTGGATGCCGACCAGCTGGTCGCATGCCAAGACCCGATTCAATAACAAATTATTAGCCACCCCACTACGCAGTGTTATGTACCTACCGTTCACACTGTTAACTGACTATACGTAAAACGTATTGTAAAGAGATAAGGTTTACATTAGTTCAGCTAAGAGTATTGCTGTTAATTTTGGATCTGCAAGATTTATGTTAAAGTTATGTTATGTTACGTGCCTTGACTCGTATGGCCATGTTAAATTTGACAAATCTACACTGAAAAAAATAGATAGCCGAACTGGTTTTGTAACTTTACTAAATAACTAAACTACGGTTATAAGAAAATAAACTTTGCATAAATTTACAAACTTATTTTGTAGTGTATACCCAGTACCTGAACACTGATAGCCAAACACGGTTTTGTAACATATAACACATAGTTCGCAAGTCCCAATTTTTGTGTAAACAGTAACCAAAATTTTGTTACAGTTATGCAAACATTTCTTTCAGTGTACGCGTCATCGTGGATGACACGAAATATATGTTAGCTTTGCAGCGTGAGTTTACATAAATATTGCCATATTTTTGCAATAGGAAAAAAAAGTTAAGCATGGGAATTTAAATCGGGTACTTTTCGCAGTAAAATGTTGTAGAAAATAATGAGTAATAATCTTGATACTTGTGAATTATTCATGGGAAATATTTAATTTTTATAGAAAAGTAGGTTTTCTCACAACGCTATTGCAGTCGCAGATAGAATGTTGCCTATGCTTTCAACTAAGAGTTTTATCATTTTGTATCAAACTCACTGATAACGTCACTTTTGTATTAACAGGAAATACCAGCTGAGCCCCTTCTAAGATCTGATAATTTTAGGTAAACACCTCTGTCATGCTGAAGGGGGCTCCTAAAATTGATGCGATAAGGATAACTGCAGCGTAGGCAAAAAGTCCTGCGAAAAAATCTTAGAAATCAACGTTTTGTTCTCGACGTTGTCCTCCTCCAAAACTTAACCAATCGTAACGAAATTTTGGGAATGACATAAGAAAGAAATTATAAGTGACTTACAGTTTAGATTTTTTGCGCTTATTGAACTAGCAATTTTATAACGATTTTTTTGTGATGACCGGTCTAGCCTAGTGGGTAGTGACCCTGCCTACGAAGCCGATGGTCCTGGGTTCGAATCCCGGTAAGGGCATGTTTTTGTGCAATGAGCACAGATATTTGTTCCTGAGTCATGGATGTTTTCTTATGTATCGTTGTTTAAGTACCTACAACACAATCCTTCTTGAGCTTGGGGGACTCAGTCAATCTGTGTAAGAATGTGCCTATAATATTTATTTATCATAAAGAGAGATGTTTACAAAAGATTTTATCGTTCCATAACTAACAAACTGCTTTGGCTCAGCGATCCAAAAAGAATCTTGGCCTCCGAAACGAGAGAACGCCACCTGTCCCGATCCAGCGCGGTTTCCTGCCATGA
The DNA here is from genome assembly GCF_033807575.1 of Cydia pomonella. Lineage (NCBI taxonomy): Eukaryota > Metazoa > Arthropoda > Insecta > Lepidoptera > Tortricidae > Cydia > Cydia pomonella. The sequence continues at coordinate 3,549,633 of NC_084719.1, forward strand.
ATTGGCATTCAGCCGACGCAGGTCCGCCTCCACGACATCACACCAGCGGTACCTGGAGCGCCCGATCGGTCGACGGCCGGTTGGTCGCCCCAAGTACGCTTCCTTGACTACGCGATCCTCCCCCATTCTGAGTAGGTGACCGAGCCAGCGAAGTCTGTGTGTGTGTGTGTTTATCGTCCCATATCACAAGACAATTTAGTACAACTAACAGGATTCTGCTTACCAGTACGAGCAATGGTATTTTATTCAATATACAATGTCGATGAAATGAGTAGGTATTCTAAAAATAGGCCAGAACGGAAAACTCCTAAAATCTGAGAACAATAGCGCGTTCGGCCTCTTGATCACGTTCACACGGGGCTCTTGTCCTCGAGCCAAACAATCTATTGTTTTATTTCTATCCTACTTATATTTTTAGGGTTCCGTTCCCGAAGTGACAAGAGGAACCTTATTACTAAGCCTGTGCTGTTCATCTTTCACGAGGAACGTAATACATAGATATATTTGTCTATTCATTTAAAGTTGCACATTTCTTTTTTTTTTTTTTTAAATAATGTTTAATATTCTTGCTACTAATAATCACGAGCTTTGTCGATCCTAATAGGACAAAAAAATAAACCCAACATGTTTCTTTCCATTTAGTTACAATTTTTCACAGACGGGAACTTTTGGAACACTTTTCAAAGACGGGACCTTTTGGGACAATTTTCACAGAAGGAAACTTTTGGGACACTTTTCACAGACGGGAACTTTTGGGATACTTAATCGGAAATTTTTGGGACACTTTTCACAGACGGGAACTTTTGGGACACTTTTTTTGTCCTTTTATGATCGTAAGAGCTGATGTTTCTGAGTACAAAGAGCAAAAATCCCAATTTTTTTTTAATGATATAGGAGGCAAACGAGCGGACGGATCACCTGATGGTAAACGACTACCGCCGCCTATGGACACCTGCAACACCAGATTTAAGATGAGAGTACCATCTTTTCTTCAAGGTTTGAAGGTCGTATCGGTCCGGAAATACCACAGGCGATAGCTCATTTCAAAGTTTAGCTATGCGAGGCAGGAAGTTTCTGGAGAAACGCACGATTGAGGACTGGCACCCATCTAAGTAGTTAGAAAACTGTTTTTTTTTTCAGATAGCTGATATTTATTTAAAATAATAAATAGCCATTACAATGTCCCTGTCCAGAAATAGTAAAATACGAGCAAAAATTAATTTAAAACATTGAGCAGGATCACGCAATTGAAATAAGAGGTTAATATGCAAATATTAATAATTCGTATTCGAGTAATATCCGTAGTATATTATTATTATGAATAGCTTCCATAACACATAATTATGTATTAATTTAATCCTGGTCCGCGGGTAACGTTCTGTCGCATAAATTGCACGGAACTGCACTGTAATGCACCATTTCTGTGGGAATTATGCATTTTCCACAACATTTATTATGTTTCGCGTTGATACGAGTATTTTATTAATAATAACGGTTATCATTATATATGCGGCATCTATAAATTTGTTTACCGTATTATTTTGTGTTAAGACTCTTTTTAATGTTAACAAGCAAAAATAATAAAACAAGAGTTCATTTTTGTATTTTAACGAGATGGAAAGCAATAATAAATAAATGTACGATTTCAAGTACCTTTAAAATAACTAAAAGAAACTTTAAAATAAAAAAAAACTTTAAAACTTAAACTTAACTTTTTTTTTTTAAACTTTAAAATTGATTATGTATATGTGCCTTTGAAAAATAAATGAAAAAAAAAAGTACCTTCTGTAATAATCCCATAAGGAGGCCGCTTCAAATTTAATAATTGGTAACGATTATTGTCTTATTTTGATATAACTTTGAAGTTCACTCATTCTGATAGTTATTGTGCGCGTTGGTGTCGTGCGTAAGATGCGCACTAATCACCAATACGATCAACAAGGTTGTATTCAAACCTTAAAAAATGTCAAATTAGAATCGACCTCACGAAAAGTTACCATAAAAATACCCAAATCAGTATAGGATTACCTAAAGGTGTCGTCCTAATACAACGCGACTACGCGATCATTTATTTATTTATTTTAAACTTGAAAATGAAAATGAAAAATATCTTTATTATCTATTTACAAACATATAGTAAGCATTTGCGGGGGCCTCTCTTTAGGCTTACAAGGCCTGTGTTCAGACCATGGCACACAAAATGGTACAAATGGCGGACTTGCCTCAAAGTAATCTCTACTAGTCAACCATAGGGCCAAACAGATAAATGTCAAGGATTATCGCAAGACCACGCGAATTTCACTCGCGCGAACACACGATCAAACATATTGAACTCAAATAGGTGTCCTAATTGGTTGCCCGATTGTCAATTAGGACACCCATTCGAGTTCAATATGATTGATCGCGCGTTCCACGAATAAAATTCGCCCGAACTTGCGATAATCGTGTAGTCGCTTTGTATAAGGACAACGCCCAATAATACCAACTAATAGAAATTCTTCGATTTCTTCAAGATTCTATCATCAGATCCTGACGAGATAACAATGGTATTCATTGTGAAGAACCTGAGTCAATACGGTTAAGTGTGAATGCGGGATAAGTGTGGCTAGCCTTCAGATTGGGACCTGTTTACACATTGATGAGTGTTTATTCAGAGTTCATACATTTTATTTTAATAAATAATTATTTTTAGGGACAATTTACACAGATTGATCTAGCCCCAAACTAAGCAAAGCTTGTACTTGTACTATGGCGACGATAAATACATACTTATATAGATAAATACATACTTATAGGCATAGAAACACTCAGGAGCAAATATCTGTGATCAAATTAATGCCCTTAATAGCTTCATACCCACTAGGCCAGACAGGCCGTCAAATTTATAAAGTCACAATAAACACTTATCAATGTCTAAACATGCCTCAATACGAAACCCAGCCACACTTATCCTGCAGCCGCACTTACTCTTTTTGGTCTCATGTTCTTAGTAAAAAAATATTTTATGAAATAGGTCCATCTTAGATAAATTGGAGCACATAGTTACATTGTAAAAAATAGACAAAGACATCGTAAGATCCTAAGGACCTTAAAGTCTCAGTTCTTAGAGCATTTAGACAGGAGTCGTTTTTAAGAGCTTACCCCTCTGCCGAAAACCTTGCATAATCGTGCGTACTTTTGCATGGACTGATGTTTATCTAACATGGCTATTTTTACGTTACGTACAAATAACCATACATTTGACGTGCCACTCCCCCGCAAAAATCGGCAGACTGTTTTATCCAAAAAATTACAGACAAGGGGTCTCCAGTCTAAATGCTCTAAGTCCCAGTTAGAATGTTCCAGAACTTGCATGCAAAATTCAATATATTGCTTACTACAGAGTACAGAAATTATAGTCGATCGACCAAACACCGCAATGAATAGAATATTGTATGCAAGTTCTTGAATAGTCCACATGGGGCTTGAGGATCTCCTTTTTTCAAGCCGGTGAAATACTCTCGGCCCAATTCGCACATACGTGACACGTCACGTGTTTTTGTTTTGTTTATGTTTTCTTATTTTGTGTTTATGTCTGTTCTTCTGTGTCGTTGGCGTAAATGTCGCCACTAACTCTTAGTTTTAAGTAAGGTCCCCACTGAAAACCAGCATTGCAGCAGCGCCTATTCCACCTATCCCTACTGCGATATCCCCACCAGTGTGGACATATGGAATATTTTTCCATTTAGTTCTACTGGTAGGGATACATGGAATCGAGTTGTCCATCTGTCCCTCCCAGTTTTTAATGGTAGAGCAAGATGGAATTTATTCCATTTATCCCAATCACTTTCCCCCTAGTAGGGATACATGGAATTTCTTCCACTTAGCCCAATCACTTTCCCCCTAGTAGGGATACATGGAATTTCTTCCACTTAGCCCTACCTAATTGCTGTTTGGTAGGGCAATATGGAATTTTCTCCACTCAGCCCGACTTTACTTGCTGTTTGGCAGGGATACAAAAAAAACGGCACCCTGTTACTAAGACTTCGCTGTCCGTCTGTCCGTCCGTCTGACATGTGACTGTATCTCAAGAACCGTGATAGCTAGAAAGTTGAAATTTAGATTCCCAACCCATCTCAACAGGTTTTTCATGATTAGTGCAAATAAGTAAGGGCCAAAAGAGTTAATATATGTATGTTTAGATATTTCAGATATCAGTTTTACTCTACATATTAGACTTAACTGACGATGACGCGAAATAAACACTCTAATTTATATAAGTAGGTAATAAAAAGGTTTCAAGTAAGTGCTGATAAAGAAATATGGCCAGTAATACAAGTACGTCATTTAAAAGTAGATAAACAATAATATAATTCACATACTGACAGATGTCATATCGTTTAATGGAAATTTGTATTTATAGAAACACGCATTTTATGTACAATGCCTAGGGAAATAATAATATTACAAAGGGGTCGGGGCGAAGTATTACTTAGCGATGGTTATCAATATCACCGTAAAAAAATCTACAAAAATGCCGAATACTGGAAGTGTGTAAAGACTAAAAGTACAAAATGTGTCGGATCGGTAACAATTAAAGTAAGTTTTTATGAACTCCGTTTCATCTTATTTCGTTATGGTTTTTAATTGTTTGTTTGCTTGACTCAATAAGTTACTTGTACGCTTCCTATAAGTAAAGTAATGTAAACCTTTTTATTCTAGGAGCGGACTATTTTAAAAGAAGTGGCTCATTCGTCATGGTGTTTGAAAGACGTAGCGAAAAATGAAATTGACATACGCCTAAGTAATTGTAAAAAAGAAATTGCTGCAAGCCCTGAGATTCCGGTTCCGACAATATTTGAAAACATCGTCGCCGGGATTGAAGACGACGGGTTAGACTTGGTAGGAAATATTCCGCAATTCCAAAATATTAAATCAGCAATGTACAACCACAGAAACAAAGTTGCAGGAACAAGGAAAATGTTTTTCAACAACTTGCAAGAATTAGAAGTACCTCCTGCATATCACAAATTCCTCATTGCTGATTATCATCACAATGGCGTACGAATAATTATATTTGGGGGTGAGTGGGCAAAAGATTTGTTGACGGAGCGTAAAGTTTTTTTTCTAGACGGAACATTCAAAATCTGCCCTAAACCGTTTACCCAACTGGTAACAATGCATTGCGATCTTGGAAGTTCAATGGAGTCAACATTAATAATTCCGACGATATATGCATTATTACCAGACAAGAAAACAGAAACATATAAAATCATGTTTAAACTTCTTAAATCTGCAATCCCAGCTTGGAATCCTGCGCAAATAATGGCAGATTTTGAACCAGCTATTACCAAGGCCATGGAGGACGTATTACCAGGCATTAAAAAGGACGGATGTTATTATCATTTTACAAAAGCTATATGGAAAATGGGCAAGGAGCTAAAATTAACTAAAAATAAAGAAATGAGACGTATAATATCACTATCAGCTGCGTTGCCATTGCTGCCCTTTCACAAAATCAAGGGAGGGTGGTCTTATATTGAATCGCAAATGAGAAGAGAACTGAAAATGGAAGATTTCCAACATTATTTTAAAACATTTTGGCTCAAAAATGATAACTTCATCGCACAGTGGTGTGTATTCAGATATAGACACAGAACCAATAACTACGCAGAAGCGTGGCATTTTAAAATAAACGATAAAAATAACAGAAAAATTAGTTTGTATGCCCTTTTAAAAAAACTGTACAAAAATTCTGTTGTTAATAGAAACACCTATTTGGCAATTACCGTACAAAAAAAGGCACCTAAAAAGAGAGGAATGAAATACATACTTCGAGATCAGTTCATTGAGAATGCTCAAAACCAATTAGTGGCAGGAAATATAACAGTGGGCCATTTCTTAGATATGTTAAGGTAACTGAGGTAACATGTTAACTGTGTATAAATAAAACTATTCTTTTGGTTTTGTTTCTATTATTTCGTTATATGTATATAAATGCCTGTTAATATAGTTGGAAATAATTCCGCGAGTCCCCGCCAGGTAGGCAGTCAGTATAGATTGTTGGAAATAATTCCGCGAGTCCCCACCAGGTGGGCAGTCAGTATAGATTGTTGGAAATAATTCCGCGAGTCCCCACCAGGTAGGCAGTCAGTATAGATGGTTGGAAATAATTCCGCGAGTCCCCACCAGGTGGGCAGTCAGTATAGATTGTTGGAAATAATTCCGCGAGTCCCCACCAGGGGGGAAGCCAGTATAGATGGTTGGAAATAATTCCGCGAGTCCCCACCAGGTAGGCAGTCAGTATAGATGGTTGGAAATAATTCCGCGAGTCCCCACCAGGGGGGAAGCCAGTATAGATGGTTGGAAATAATTCCGCGAGTCCCCACCAGGGGGGAAGCCAGTATAGATAGTTGGAAATAATTCCGTGAGTCCCTACCGCAGTGGATTTCAGTAGGGATAAATGGAATAATATCCCTACCAGTAGAACTAAATGGAAAACTATTCCATATGTCCACACTGGTGGGGATATCGCAGTAGGGATAGGTGGAATAGGGGTGCAGCAGCACTATGCTGAATGGGGGACCTACTTTAGCGTCCGATGCATTTTTTGTGTATGCATGTCTTATCTTCTTTATGTATAAGTAGTGGCGTTAAATATATGTATCTCCTTTCTTTCTAATACTTCATTAGGTTGAGATTCGATATGGATCGAATATGTCAGTGTCAAAAGTATCGTATCTAGACCCAATATTTGACGTTTCTTAAAGTTCGAATCCGGCTGTGTGTCTTTACACTCTCCGTGCGTGTTTTCTCTAAGGGATTTGAAGGACCAATATTAATATTAAGAGCAAAAGTGTCAGGTGCAGTCGTATCTCACTAATATCATTGCTATCCTATTCCCATCCACGGTATTGTCCCCAGGGCGAAAAGGGACTTAAATTACGTGACCTACTTTTTGTGACTAAAATTATGGAGAGCCCGTAATATTAAATATGTATTTAAGGAATTTTACCCTTTCCATATTGAATAAGCGTGGCAAGTCCCTTGACAAAAGAGAATAATATATTAATCACTAGAAAAAGCCGTTAAATGATAAAACATAATTATTGAAGCAATTTTTTTCTTCTATTTTGAGTGAGGGCTTATTATGGTGGGTTTATGGACCGATCTTAAAACGAATTTCATAAAAACATAACAAAAGTGTTTTAATGCCTAATTATGTACAGTTACATTCAGTGCTTTGTCTAAACACCTATTATAAGTTGTCAATGACATGACTGAAACCACAGGTAACGACCGCCATTACTGATTTTAGAAATAAAAACGTCAAATCATTCCATTGTTTTACAGAGATGTACGAAATTGGATTATTTTTCTATAGTTTTTGAAGTCGTATTTTTAGTATGTTAATAGCTTGCAATTTATGGTGCCCTCACATTGGTGGTATTATAGTTTATCATTTTATGATATGAGTTATAAAACAATTGTTATATATTATCTATTTTGTTGTACAACATGTTATACATTTTTACCAGTGTGGGAGCATTTAAAACAGATGTTCAACAAGTTGTAACAAATCTTATAAAGTGGTAGTAAATGTTATATAACACTTTATAACATCAATGTGGGACCATCACAGCTGGTCCCATTCGCATCAAAATAGCAAGACTTGACTTTGCGTTTTTTTTTTTTATTATTATTACATACAACCATCGTTACAGGCTATCCTAATTCGACAGTATGGAATTTGACACACAAAAGAAAAGAATTACATAGGTATATAGTAAATAGATCATTACAAACCACAGTAACGTGGCCCTTGTGAATTCGCTCAAAGAACAAAGAAACAAATCTAACTTGATCGCTACTCGAAGACGTAACTCTCATTCCCGCGCGCATGTTTTATTCTAACCTATGTCACACGTAAAACCTAAATCCTCTTAATGAGTGTTTGCCGTACTCATCAACAATCAAACCCACACGTGCATTCATTACAGCTTCAGGGAAAGTTCGCGAATACAAATAACCTCATTTAACTCCCGATGCTGTGCTGTGATTTAGATGAACGAATGAAGAACGAATTAAATCACAGGTATATTTGAGAGCCTGGCAGCTTGATTTCATTCTCCATTAGGCGTTAAAGAATAACGTCTCTGCTGTAGCGCGTGCGTGGCGGTAGAAATGCCTCCTAAGGACTTCGTGTGAACGTGCAGATTACCGCCGCACAAAATACTGGGTAGAGGTGGTGATAGCAGGGCTAAATAACCCATCTTGCCGCGTGGTCTCTGCACGCAGGGATGTTTATGAAGTAAGTAGTTAATATTTATAAGTGTTTTTATGTTAGTACAGTCAGCATCAATAGTAGCGGATGAAACAACGCACCAAAAGTATCTGACATCCGAGATAACTTTTCCAGATATAGAAATGTTCTCTATCTAAAATATATCTAAAATTCTCGTTCCAAAGTACATGTTTTACAGTCTTAGTTGTTCTATATTAAAGACATCAATTTTTGTTAAGCTGTTACAGAATGGTAGAGACTTGAAGCGTTATTTGATCCGCTACTTTTGATGCTGACTGTACTATCATACCTATATAGTTATATTAAGTTTTTCTGATTAACTAACATAATATGGATCGGATGGTCTGAAATAAACAAATTTTATTTTATTTTAAGGCTCCATGGGTTCAGGTTCTCTCACTTTCTCTGAGCGAGATGGCTGTGCGTGTCCAGGATCGCGTATATCATGTTTTGTGAATTTTTTTTTTTGGCAGTTTTAATCAAAAAGATGTAATCGATGAGTTCGATCTAAAATAAAATTGCGCAGTAGTAGAAGCAATTTTTATATTTTTAATGTTTGTGCAAAAATTGTTACAAATGTGTAAGTTGCGATTGAGACCTATGATCGTGTTTTATTTCTATAAAGCGAGAGTCAATAAATCAGGTTTCGAATCCATGAAGTTACTAGAGAAAGGCTGCGTTTTTGGAAATTGTATTGCAATCACAAAAAGCGCTTCGATTTTTCAAAAACCGTGCTGTCTGTACTTACTGCACCTTAAAAAAATAAACAGCCTATGTACGTCCCACTGCTGGGCACAGGCCTCCTCTCATGTGCGAGAAGGCTCGGGCTATAGTCCCCACGCTAGCCCAATGCGGATTGGGGACTTCACATACACCTTTGAATTTCTTCGCAGATGTATGCAGGTTTCCTCACGATGTTTTCCTTCACCGAAAAGCTAGTGGTTAATATCAAATGATATTTCGTACATAAGTTCCGAAAAACTCATTGGTACGAGCCAGGATTTGAACCCGCGACCTCCGGATTGAAAGTCGATGGCTCATTTTCTATCCATTTAACTAAATTTTGTTATAATATTTAATATTTTACCCAATTGGCCTGAAAGACATTTAAAACATAGATATTCTTATAAATAACTCCTAAAACTTCCTTTTAAAGCATTACCCAGCGAGGTCTACAATATGCAATGCGAAATCCGCGGCAAGTCGGCAGTCGAGTAACTCGCATTAGCATCGCCGCATGCAAGTCAATGAGCGGGAATTGAATCCAGCGCCAAGCTTACAGTGTTAGAGCAGTCTTGGCTCATTCAGCCTTTATTAGACATGTGTAGATAAAGATAGGTAGTGAGTACTCATGAGTAAATACCGAGTAAGTACTCAGTATTTACTCAATATAAGTACCCGTATTTACTCGTTTATACCCAAATTGGTGGGTGTCAATTTAGAGTGCTAAAACGGGCATATAAATTTGAATTATACATATATTTATTTTGTAAGTACTTACTGGATTAAGTACTCATAATTTTAAGAAATATAGGGTTTCGCTTCAACATTCCTTATGCGAACTGCCAAGGAGTGGAATGCCCTGCCCGAGTCTGTGTTTCCGCATGAGTACAATCTGGGTCTCTTCAAGGCTAGGGTAAATAGGTATCTCATAGGTAAGCGTGCTCCATCGTAAACCGCATCATCATTTACACAATTTTTGAAATTATCTTCTTAAGAATCGATTTTCATGTATAAGTACGCTCGCACTCGACGATTGAAACGCCTCTAACAAAATGATAAGGTGATATGACGTCACATCATATAAGTCTGTCCTAACTTCCTAAGTGTAAGATCAAGGAAATTGCCATTTTAACCCTGAAATATTGCGTTTATGTGTATAGTTGTCATACAATTTATTTTTTAATAAAATGTAAGGAATCGAATGGTACCATTTTCTTTTCTATTTTTGAAAGACAATTTTTTTTTTTTTGAGATTTCGGAGCCTTGTAATTTTTTATAATCTCAATATAATTTTTTAAATTCCACTTTTTTATAATGGATGGCTCATTTTCTATCCATTTAACTAAATTTTGTTATAATATTCAACATATGTGAAGTACCCAATTGAATAAAATATAGCTAGAATTTGTCCCGAAATAAATGTATGCCATTCCGTTACAAATACGTTTTCATAAGTCAGAGGCAGATTTTTAGGACATATATGTAGTTAATTTGCGCTTATATTGTATTAAATACTGAACATGAAATTCTCCACTAAATTTGATCAATCTATTGACAAATTTATGTTGAAACCTGACTGATCTGATGTTGAAAACAAATCTAAAACAAAATAAATATGTCGAAGTCTAATGAAAAGTCCCACTTTGCCGCTTACCATAAAGACGCGGTTTGCCAGCATCTTTACGAATCTTCTTCTTCTTCTTCCTCGCGTTGTCCCGGTATTTACCACGGCTCATGGGAGCCTGGGGTCCGCTTGACAACTAATCCCAAGATTTGGCGTAGGCAATAGTTTTTACGAAAAGTTACGAAGTTTTTTGCAATCCGGAGGTCGCGGGTTCAAACCCCGGCTCGTACCAATGAGTTTTTCGGAACTTATGTACGAAATACCAGCATCTTTACGAATAACCTGTTAAATCTTTCCTTATGGCAAGAAACAAAGTGGGACTTTTTGCTTGGAAACAAAAATGCTAGGCGTAACAAATAGGCTTGATTCTATAACACACAGCCCGCTTCGAACTTTAAGATATATCAAAAATTTGCTAAAGATACGATATGGCTTGGATATGTCAGTGTCAAAAGTGACGTTTTTGACTATATCCAAAACATATCGTATTTGTAGCCAATTTTTGACATATCTTAAAGTTAGAATCGGGCCGACAGTGTAAATTCTATCAAAGTGTAGAAGACCCTTTTAGCGCGTTGTGTCATTTGATATTAAAACTGTTTCCTGTACCCGTCTCGCCAGCTTCCGCCCCGTGTCCTAACATAATTAAACAAAATCCATCATCATCATCTTCCTCGCGTTGTCCTAGCATTTTTCCACGGCTTATGGGAGCCTGGGGTCTGCTTGAGAATTGGCGTAGGCACTAGTTTTTACGAAAGCGACTGCCATCTGAACTTCCAATCTAGAGGGTATACTAGGCGTTTATTGGGATAAGTCCAGTTTCCTCAGGATGTTTTCCTTCACCAAAAAGCGACTGGTAAATATCAAATTATATTTCGTACATAAGTTCCGAAAAACTCAATGGTACGAGCCGGGGCTTGAACCCGCGAACTCCGGATTGAAAGTCGCACGCTCTTACCGCTAGGTTACTAGGCGCTTGCAAGTAAACAATCATCATATATAAAATATCCCCATTTAACTACATTTAAAAACAGAATAAATTGTAGCTAACCCCTTTTGATTGGTGCAATTCCGCCTTGCATTAGATAAGGGTTGCCAGAGCTCAACGAGAGGGGAAGCGGCTTTAGGGTCGGCAACGCGCATGTAACTCCTCTGGAGTCGCAGGCGTACATAGGCTACGGAGACTGCTTACCATCAGACGGGCCGTATGCTTGTTTGCCACCGATGTAGTATAAAAAAAGGGTGGTCGGATGTTTTTTTGTTAGTTCTTATTAAATTCAAGTTTCTGACCTTAAAAGCCAACGGGGTCATTGTCAAATACTTACTTGAAATATTTTTACAATTTAATTACAAACTTATTTTAGATTAGTAGAGATATCATCCACAGCGCTGGTGGCCTAGCGGTAAGAGCGTGTGACTTGCAATCCGGAGGTCGCGGGTTCAAACCCCGGCTCGTACCAATGAGTTTTTCGGAACTTATGTACGAAATGTTATTTGATATTTACCAGTCGCTTTTCGGTGAAGGAAAACATCGTGAGGAAACCGGAATAATCCCAACAAGGGCTAGTACCTACCCTCTGGGTTGGAAGGTCAGATGGCAGTCGCTTTCGTAAAAACTAGTGGCTACGCCAAATCTTGGGATTAGTTGTCAAAGCGGACCCCAGTCTCCCTTGAGCCGTAGCAATATGCCGGGACAACGCTAGAAAGAAAGAAAAGAGATATCATCCACAGCGCAGGCTTCGTCAAAAGCATAGATACAAAATAGAATACTTTTTTTTTTTTTTTTCTTTATTGAAAGAGCTTTGTCACTGAGTGACGATGTCGCTCTGTAAGTACTACATAAATCTTAACGTCTACTTAAGCCTACATTTACCAACGTATAAATTAGGTTTGCAGCCTCTGACAGCGGCTGGGATAATATATAATTACATCCACCAATCCTAAAAAAGTTAACGTCCTCAATCTCTCGGCGAACTGATTCGTTGCGAACACATTCCATTAAGATGTGATAGACGTCTTCCTCTACATCACACTCCGAACAATTCGGTGATGGAACTTTACGCATCATGTAAGCAAATTTGTTTAATGGTATGTGTCCACTTCGAAGTCTCATAGCAAGTGCTGTGTCCATACGATTTAAATTGCAGTCTTCAAACCATGGTGCGCGTGGAAGTTGTGGTTGGACCGTTCTATACCATATCCCCTTTTCACGCGATCTTTGGTCAAAAAACTCACACCATAATTCACGACAGTGTACTTTTGACAGCCCAAGACGATCAGAAAAAGTAGGTATATAATGAAAATCTATTCCGTCGCTATATGCTTCTCTTGCCAGTATATCTACCGTTTCGTTTTCCGTAATGCCAATATGAGCCGGAATCCATTGTAGCTTCACGGTCTTAGACTGCGTATTTAACATCAATATTGTCTTCAAAATTGAATAGGCTATCGGTGCTCCTCGAGACTTCGAGGTGCATCGAGCCAAATGTTGGAGCGAGCTTTTTGAATCGGTCAGTATTACAAATTTATCTCCCTGTATAGATTGAATCAAAGATAATGCCTCTGCAATAGCAATAAGTTCTATTTGCATAATTGAGATATCACTACATATTTTGAATTTCATTGATGAATGAGTTTGAGGATCATAAAATGCTGCTCCAGCACATTCTTTATCTTTTGACCCATCCGTGTATATTTGGTAGAAAGAACTGTAGTTAGCGTCCAAGTATTCAAGGCAAGCATGTTTTAACTGGTTGGAGCCGTAGGATTTTTTTGGTTTATTTATACAGTCCAAATTTAATCTAATGACATTTACGATATCAATATTGCTAGTCCAGGTCTCTAAGGAGAACATTTCCAACTGAGAACTTGCATAAATCGGAGCGTCTTTAAACATCTTACAAGCCATTACTAGTAGGGGTTCTTTCGATCTCACTTGACGACGTTGAGCATTAACAGCTAGATCTCCAACAACTTCGTTAGACTGATTATTAAGTAACGCTTTAGATTTCAACCAAAATTTGCACGCCAGGTAACGCCTGCGAATAAATAAAGGTGGCAAAAATAACTCACATTGCATACTATGTATAGGCGTGCTTTTTATAAACCCTCCGATAATGCGCATGGCCTGATTTTGGATTTTTTCTAACTTATCAAGGTGTGTTTTAGCACTAGTGTCATACAAGAAGCTGCCATAGTCTAATCTACTCCTTATAATAGATATATATAAACGCCTTAAATGCTTTTGATGGATACCCCATCCAGATCCCGCTAACACTTTAAATAAATTTAAATATTTTTCCACTTTATATACTATTTCATTAATGTGTTTACACCAAGTTAGAGAACGGTCCAACCACATGCCAAGGTACTTAACATTACTAACATTTTCCATTGTTGTCCCTCCTATGTTTATGGACACGTTTTGAATGGTAGGACCCCTTTTAAACAAACAAGTTTTGCTTTTGGTCGCAGAAATCGCTAAACCGCAAAGTTCTAGGAGTTTGACTAGGTTATCTACGGCAATTTGCATGTCAACAACACCCTCATTGATATTTTTAACAGTTTTGAACAAGACAAAGTCATCCGCATATTGTGACACATTGACAGTGGATACGTTTTTACAAATATCTGAGGTCACTATATTAAATAATAATGGAGAGAGTGGATCGCCCTGGGCCAGGCCCTTACCCGTATGCCTGTATATGTAAGAGTCATTTACTTGAGTTTTAAGTATTCGGTCTTTTAAAAAATTCCATAGGTACCTACACAGCTTTGATCCAACACCCAATTTATTGCGACTTGCGTAGGGGGTGAAGGTGCAACATACAGGGTTAAAGCTCGGTTATAGGAGCAGTTGAACTCGGACATCAGCTCTCTTATTTTCTTTTCTTTAGTATAGACTGGACACACCTTTGAGAGCGCAATATGAGGTAAGCTACAATTAACACATTTATAGTTTTTAGTGTCACAATTAGCATGTTTTCCACAGCATTTCGGACAAGTAGGTTTGTTAGCGGGGCACTGTTTACCATAATGTCCATACTTCCAGCAATTCGAGCACTGTGTCACTGGAAAAATATATGGTTCTACGGCGATCCTTAAGTCATGTACGTATATATACTGCGGCAATGTGTTGCCTTTGAAACACAGTCGTACCTTGTCGCATTTTTTCCATCCCGACTCCTCTTCTTCACTTCTTTTGTTGAGACGTCTGGCCGAAATAAGTTCTATGTCACTTCTTATACAAGTCGAAACTTCTTCGTCGGTTAGGTCCATGTCAATGTCCTTAACAATGCCATATGAAACACCTACTTCAAGAGTCTTTTGGCATCTCCATCCTAATTGTTTAATATTTTCAGACGACATAAATATATCAGCATTGGCCGTTTTGTCAAATTGAATGCGAATCTTGTACGGGTTGAGATATTTCACATTTAATATACCTTTTACGCTACCGTCTTTTAGGATTTTAGCAAGAGCTATCTGTTTAGGCAACATATTTGAGCTGGTAACACATACTTCTATAATTTCGTCCACAAAATTATTCTGGTCCATATGAGTTGGTAATGGGCTTTTAGAGTCTTTGCGATCTATCCGTTTTTTTGCTGAACGAACTGTAGTCCAGTCATTGTCCTCAGAATCGGTATCCTCCAAATTTCTTTTTTCTGACTTATTCATACTTGTTTCCTCGCCGCTTTTTAAAGAAGTTAAGTCCTCCGCTTGATTTTTAGTTACGTCCACACTATTTCTTCTCTCACTGCTTAAGCTATTCAAATCATCACTGTTACACTCGTTATTTACGACACTATCATTGTCATTTCCGTTTATACTGCCCACCATTGTATCTTAATAGCATAGCAACGCAAACAATAGGCGCACTCCGGCGCAGTCCCGAGCGGCCGGGACTGGCCAGGTGATAAGAATTTGTTTTATAATAAAAATAACACGAACGCAATTAGTAACACCGTAACAAACAACACGTCCTGCTATCACAGAATGCGTCAGTGCACTGGAAAATAGAATACTTGAATAATCTTAAAGATTTTTTTTCTACCTACTTAAAGTTTCTTGGTACGGCAAGTCACTAAGGAACTTAGCAGACAAAATTTCCATCAAAATTAATTAAATTTGGCCTACATTTTAAACCTTATCTCATCTAGGCTAATACAAATTATTTCCACAAACAAGCCCTTCATTTAGACTTTATTTATTAAGCCTTCAATCTTGAAAAAGAGCTAGTTATACGTATTCCTTAGCAATATCTCAAAGATCTAGTCAAAATAATAATTAAGAAATCCTGATTGCTTCAAAATGGCTGTACTAAGACCGCTACTTGAATTTAAAATGTTTTATCGCCCTTGGACCATAATGTTTTTGTTACATTTCGGAGCAAACCCGCAAAGATCGGTGGTTATAATCCTTCCAGTTCATTTACTCGCAAAGAAATTAGAAATTTTGATTGAATTCCATTCAGAAGGGTTCAGCGATAAACCGATTAAAATATCTCGGTTATTTCAAATTGGGCCAAGATTTTAAATTATTAGGCCTGGGAAGCTGAGGGATTATATAACAGTTGAATTGTATAAATGGTTGGTAATCAGGGTAACGCTATGTTTCAAATATGCTGCGACCAAAGAAAACAATCATATACTTCATGAAATTAAACTATTTAAACGGATTATATCACCTATAATGAATTCATCAGGTCGGGACTGAATCTCGAAGACTCAAATAGGTAGGCACAGCACAGCGGATGTCATTCCAGATCTGGAGCAGAGCCCAACTGGGGCAGTACCTCCACCTTATAGAGAACCGCAACCAAATAACATTACCACAAAACAGATAGGTACAGAAATCAATTTTATATATAATTTTAGTTACGCGTTAAACGATATTATTCGAAGGGCACTGCTGTCAGCCAATGTCCCGTGTGTGCTGGAGCCGCCGGGCCTGAGTCGGTCGGATGGTAAAAGACCGGATGGTTTGACCCTGGTGCCGTGGGAGAGGGGTAAGTGCCTTTTGTGGGATGCCACCTGCGTCAGTACGTTCGCCGCCACGCACCTTGGCCGCACCGTGCGATCGGCGGGAGCTGCTGCTGAGCAGGCGGCGTCCCTAAAGAGGAACAAGTACTCGGGGCTGGCAAGCTACTTGTTTGTTCCCCTTGCCGTGGAGACGTCAGGGTGCTGGTGCGCGGAGGTGAAATCTTTTTTTGGGGAACTGGGGCGGCGCTTGCAGGAAAGGGGTCTCGACCCCCGTTCCGGGTCATTCCTAGCGCAAAGGTTGTCCATCGCGGTTCAACGCGGAAACGCAGCAAGCGTGATGGGCACCTTTGCGTTGGGAGCGACGCGGGGTGGGTTGTTTGACTAGATTTTTAGAGGTTAGTTTAGGTTTAGTTTTATTTATTTTAGTTATATTAATTTATATTTCAATTCTTCCCGTTTCATTCTTCAAAGAGAGGTCCGTTTAATGGTGATTTTGTATATATACTCGTTTAGATCGTGCCATTCACGAAGACGTGTGCCTTGACTCGTTTTGTCATGTTATTAAAGGTTAGATTTGACCAATCTGCGCGTCATCGTGGATGACACGAACTATACGAGAAAAATGTTTTCGATATGAATTAAGTCGCCAGATGGCATTGTTTTAATTTCTGTCGGAGATTTTAAATGTAAACTCATTACTTAATGAGAGTCCGATCGGAAAACTTTCTTTAAAAAAATCTCTCAAATTAAAAACTGTTAAGAAAAAATTTATTGCATGGCATAGCACACGTTACTCGTATTTATTTAACAAATAAAGCATTTTAATTATTTATTTTAAACTTTATTGCACATAAAAAAGAGTAGAACAGGCGGACTTAATGCCAGGCATTCTCTAACAGTCTACCACCAGGCAACACAGAAAGGCTTCAAGTTGGGTGCAGAGAGAAATAAACAAAAAACCGTAACTTTTGAGCAAAGTAAAATTTCTTAATAAATACTATAGTGTGTATTTTATCACCTAAGTGTACATCTGTGCCCTTTTTTACGCCTAACATAAATACCTTATGTAAGTACCTAGTTTTTCTTACACATGCTTCCTATTAAAGGTGAATATTTTTATGAAAATATAAATTATATATCGCTAATATCAAAAACAATATAGAAAAGGTAAAATAACATTTTCTTTAAGTAGAAGCTTAAATATAGGATCCTGAGTCCCAACTCAATTACCTATTGTTAGTATACCTACAGTTACCAGACTGGAAATAGGAAAGTTCCTTTTAGTAAATATTAGTGACAGACTGAAATTTCGGTTTGGCATAAACAACATGCTTCAACCGGATTCAGTTTTGGCAAAAAAGCCACCGAAACTGACGGCCGCGCCGAAACTTATTAGGTACTACGGTACATTGAATATTCAGATTGCGTTCGGCTAAATTTCTTTAGTGATAAAATGAAAATAATAATAAATAAATAAATATTATAGGATTTTATTACACAAATTGACTAAGTCCCACAGTAAGCTCAATAAGGCTTGTGTTGTAGGTACCTAGGTACCTTATAAGCTAGGTAGTTTGTAAAATTGTCCCCAATTAAAAAAAAAGTTTTTACAAAGGTCAAGGTCATAAAAAATCACATAGAAACTAGATTATACTTGCAACTTAATAGAGCAGATATAAAGCAAAACTATACTAAAGTTCCTTAACCTTAAAATTTATTCTATAGAAAAAGAAACATGAAAACATGTCTAATATTTATTAAACTTTTTAGTATTTTTTTTTAACATTATTACACAAATTGACTAAGTCCCACAGTAAGCTCAATAAGGCTTGTGTTGAGGGTACCTAGACAACGATATATATAATATATAATTATAAATACTTAATATAGAAAACACCCATGACTCAGAAACAAATATCCGTGTTCATCACACAAATATATGCTCTTACCAGGATTTGAACCCGGGACCATCAGCTTCATAGGCAGGGTCACTACCCACTAGGCCAGACCGGTCGTCCGAATGATATAGTAAATTGTTAACCAAGGAATGAAAGGCAATCATTTCTGTCGAGGTACTCACTGCGTTTGAGCGCCAATAGGCCAAGACTGAAATGGTGCCGTTCACCCGTAAACACTCTACTTTTCATTTCGAATACAAAAAATATAATATAACACAATTAATATAATAAAAAATATGACTAAGTATAAAGTTTTATAGTGTTTCTATTTAAAAAGTATCGTGATTTATGGAATGGGGAGTTAAATATCAGAATGGAAATTGTACTACAAATCCATTTATTATAATAATAATTCAGCCTATATAGTCAGTCAGTCCCACTGCTGGGCACAGGCCTCCTCTCATGCGCGGATTGAGGACTTCACGTACACCTTTGAATTTCTTCGCAGATGTATGCAGATTTCCTCACAATATTTTCCTTCACCGAAAAGTACATAAGTTCCGAAAAACTAATTGGTACGAGCCAGAATTTGAACCCGCGACCTCCGGATTGAAAGTCGGACGTCATATCCACTCGGCCACCACCGCTATACAAATCCATTTAATATCAAATTTTAATTGCTTATCGTAATATAAAATAAAAAAACAAAGTCGGAAAGTAAAATGGTCCCGTGCAGAAACGTTGCATTTTCTGCACACTTTTTAGAACAACAAAGACCCACTTTCAGAGTGGACGTGGTCCAACACGCACTTTTTTTACTGATGGTAAGCAGTCACCGTAGCCCATGGACGCCTGCAACTACATGGGTATTACTTGGCTGTTGTTCTTGGTTTAATTTTTAGTACAATATACTTGCACGAATTGTAGGTGTTTCATTGTCCAAATGCCTAACAATAACGACACACAATAACAATAACCAACGACATTTTTTTTTCAATGATTCAAACACGTCCATAATAGTTTGGGTTTCGTCCGAATCTGAGACAAAACGGAATCTTCGGTTTCGGCAAAAACCTGTTTCAGTCGGTCATTTCGTAAATATGTCTCAAGGTTTCAAAGTCTTCAAGAATATAAGTAGTCTGTAACGTTTTATTTCAAGTCAGAATAAACAACATCAAATCTATCATAATAGACGGAGAGCTTGCCCCGGAAAATGATAATGATAGAAACGAAACTATTAGGCCAATTCAAAACGTACACTGACATCAGAATGATATCTGAATAATGTAATTTAGATATTTTGCGTCTCGCTCGCGATAATACGTGTACGGAAAAGTACGAGCGAAATTCATGATAACTGTTTGTCATCATTTATATATCATTCTGATGTAAAGTGAAGTTCTGAATTACTTCGTAATCTCGCACTTTTTAAGGACAACCATGGTCTTATATCAACAGGTTATTATACTTAACTATTGTAATTATATACATTTTTAGTTAAAAGATTTGTTAATTATAAATATTTCAGAGAAAACACCTTCGTAAAAAGCTGGGTTATATGTCAAATGCTAAGAAAATTTGTCATATATATTTGTTTAGATTATTTGCAATTTCTATGGAACTCTACTTTAAGCAGTTTACGTTCAAATTGGCTTGTAGATAGTTATTTATTGAGTTATGGCACCTGGTAGCGGTTCATCAGAGGTGGTCAAAGAATGCAGGCTACTTGAAGGATGCAAGTTACGGGCCAGACACTGTCTAACATACTTTTAAGAAATGACATTACTAGTGACAGTTTAGTGATTAGAATGAAGGAATGACGGTAAATAATAAAGTTAGTTTAAATATCTTGCTTTAGTCTTAGAGTAATGACAAACTTATGTCGTCTTTCAAAGTAAGTAGTGATTATCTGAGCCTCGGTTGGTATTGGTAGTTCGGATAATCGAGGTTCTACTGTTAAGCAAATTAAAAGCTAACCCCAGGAAATAATAAACGATGATACGAGTAACAGATGATAATGATGATGATAACGACGATAAACACTGATTTAATGATTTAAATATATTTTATGTCATGAGGTGTAGCTATTCCATAACCATATTTCTATTATTATTGTTTTTTTTAAACTATATAATGACATTAACATTTTGTGTTTTTTTGTATCAATTGAAATTGAATTGAACTGAAAGAGTTTCCTTATCATTTACCATTTTAAGAATAACACATATTTCTTGCCTCACACATACAAGAAAACCGATTAAAAGAACATTACTTGTCTCTTTCATAAATATAGTTGTTATTCTTGAAATTTATCGTTATTTGTATGGCTTTTCCTTTGTAATTTATTTATATATTTATTTGTTATTTATATATTGTTTATATACAGTTATAAATGTAGTATACCTATATATATTAAATATTTGTAGTATATGTATTTTATTTTAGTATTTTATTATTATTTTTGCACCACCCGTTACCTTGATTACGTTCGCCATTTCTCTATCTGAAGGTTGTCTGGAAGAGATCGCTGTTTAGCGATAAGTCCACCTGTTGTTACCTATATATTTATACCTTTACATACTTTGTACCATTTTTTTTGTAGTGTGCAATAAAGCATTTTATTATTATTATACAAAAACCAAACCAAAAAAAAACACCAACAAATAGATATGTCGAATAGAATAATAGCAACAGTTTCAATTAAGATCATTTCTAAAGTCCATATAAATTAACAACAGTGTGACGAAAGATAGACTCAGCATCAGTATTTGCTGTGTTACAGACTGGCTGTCATAGCACTGGCAAATTTTCAACTCACCCCTAAATATATATTTTCTTTTATTAGCCTAATTTAATGTCCCACTGCTGGGCAAAGGCCTCCTCTCGCTTTCTTCACTCAACCTTGTCTTTTGTAGTTTCCCGCTAATCCAAATAAAATACGTTCAAGTCGTCCCGCCGTCTCCATTTAAATATAAATAAATTATTAAAATATAAAAAAAGTGTTTTTTTTTCGGGGCTAGCTCTTAGCCAAAAGGAGCGAAACAGAGGCCGGACAAACGATCTATTGAGCAAACAAAACCTTACCTCGACAAGAAAAAATCGTAAGTATTTAGTTGAAATATATGCAAGACATCGAAATGATATCTAAATAATGTCGTTTTATTTATTCGCGCGTGCGTTTCACTCGCGCCTATACAAATACGTACACGCACCGGTCTGTTTAAGCTTACACGGTATACAGGTTATGTTAAAGTATGTAACTTTACTTTTGAGTGGCATTAACGTAAGACACTTCATTCGGTTCTTGTCTGTTTTAATTATTTATATAAGAATTCAAGCCTTGGCGACCCTCTACATCTCTAAGGATAATTTAATATCTTTTTTTATATTTTATCTCTGACACTTAGAGACTTACACATCTCTAAAGAATTTTTGTATTTTATGTTTTTTTTGTGTAATTTGACATTTAGAGACAGTATACATCTCTAATAAAGTATTTATTATTTCATCGATTCCATATTTGTAATCGTTTTTTTATTTGTAATTTTTATTGTTTGTAAAAATGGACATGTAAAAGTGCCCCTGTGGCCTATTTGCTGAATAAATGTTTGATATTTGATACAAGTACGAGGAAAATTAACTCGCGAAGTCTACCAGTGGTTTGGCCTAGTGGGTAGTGACCCTGCCTACGAAGCTGATGGTCCCGGGTTCAAATCCTGGTAAGGGCATTTATTCGTGTGATGAGCATGGATATTTGTTCCTGAGTCATGGGTGTTTTCTATGTATTTAAGTATTTATAAATATTTATATAATTATTATATATATCGTTGTCTAGGTACCCTCAACACAAGCCTTATTGAGCTTACTGTGGGACTTAGTCAATTTGTGTAATAATGTCCTATAATATTTATTATTATTATTTATTTATAATGGTGACAAGTAACATTTACGGGGTCTATTTAATTATATTTGATCTGTGGCTTCACATTAAATCTACTTGGCTTAGTTGATAACTGTTTGCAATAACTTGACTAACATGAATTCCCATTGCTGAATTATAAAACAGTAGGTATAATAATCAGAAGAATTTCGTAATAAGAGGAAACACTTAAGAATTATTCCAGTTCACTGAATTATAATTGAGCTCTGGCTCCAAGGGTCTTAATGCAAGCATTTTTGAGTATTTTCCTCGAAGAAATTTAAGCATTGGAAACGACTTTCATACTTAAATTTAAGTATTGTATTGGGGTTATTGTGTAATTTTTTTTTTATACTACGTCGGTGGCAAACAAGCATACGGCCCGCCTGATAGTAAGCAGTCTCCGTAGCCTATGTACGCCTGCAACTCCAGAGGAGTTACATGCGCGTTGCCGACCCAAACCCCCCCTCGCCCTCGTTGAGCTCTGGCAACCTTACTCACCGACAGGAACACAACACTATGAGTAGGGTCTAGTGTTATTTGGCTGCGGTTTTCTGTAAGGTGGAGGTACTTCCCCAGTAGGGCTCTGCTCTAGATCTGGAATGACATACACTGGCTGTGCCCTACGACACAAAGTGAGATGATATTCACAATGCCCATACCTCTCTTTTGGACGTAGTTTAAGGACGTACCCGGGTCCGGGTATTGGCGTTGTTCTGTTAACGGGATTATTGCAAACAAATATAATATGCAAAAAATAATATATAACTCTAATTAATGGGATGGAAGGGGAAAATTGTAAATGGACTTCGTTTAATACAAAACTTACCAACACGTCAATCAATTAAGCTGACATTCCATTATTGCTGCCACTACTTAACTAACATCTACGTGACCTAATTAACTAATACCTAGGTGATTAAATAAAGACTTTAAGGCATTTAAGTAAGTACCCGGGTACGTCCTTAAACTACGTCCATAAGAGAGGTATGGGCATTGTGAATGTCATCTCGCTTTGTGTGGTAGGGCACAGCCAGTGGATGTCATCCCAGATCTAGAGCAGAGCCCAACTGGGGAAGTACCTCCACCTTACAGTAAACAGCAGCCAAATAACACTAGACCCTACTCATAGTGTTGAGTTCCTGCCGGTGAGTAAGGTTGCCAGAGCTCAACTAGGGGGGGGCGGGTTTAGGGTCGGCAACGCGCATGTAACTCCTCTGGAGTTGCAGGCGTACATAGGCTACGGAGACCGCTTACCATCAGGCGGGCCGTATGCTTGTTTGCCACCGACGTAGTATTAAAAAAAAAAGTCATTAATGCTCCCGTCTGGCTTCCGCGATACAGCTGCCTCACTTTATCATTTCTTTATAATAGCATATAAACGATCATCTGACAAAGTTTCATTGGCGATGCGATGACAATTTTTTTTACATGTTTATGCTAGGTTCTTCAACCCACCAACGGAGCGGCTACTGACGTCCACGACTGTTCATTACACATCGCCGTCAATCACATTACAAGTTCGCTTGGGATGCCCGACGAAATTTGCGCCTGGCTCGCAGTCTATAATAAAATTTGAACATAATTAACATAGGATTACTGCATCCACAAATGTAGGAAACGCGGGGAAAAATACGGCATCTTTAAAGTTCCCGTACGAGTATTGCTTAACGAACCTACTAACCGAATTAATTTGAAAAGTATTTGACACCTAACTTTTTAAGTTAAACAACCCAAAAAAAACAATATATTGTTTAAGAATTTTCATATCCTTGTAACCTTTCCCTATGATTGGACAAAAATTAAATAAATGAACCACGGAACCGTGAATAAAATCCGGGCACAGAACGAGATTGCTACGAAAATATTGACCTAAATATCAAGCACGAATATTTTCGTGTTATTGGCATTTCGTAACACTTTTTACAAAAGATTTACTGGATTGAAAAAAAATCTTTGACTGAAATTTAATACTTGTTACTGTTTGGAGTCTGTGATGTTTCTTTAACGAATAATGTTTTTACTTTGTTACCTGATAACTTTGAAAATTAGTTTTTCAATTCGTCGTCCGCCGGTCGGGATAGTTATGATATATTATTTTTTAACAACCTTTAAAAAAATGTTCCTATCTATTGTACGTATTTATTTAAATAATAAACGATCATACAAAGAATATTGTTACAGTTTCTTCTCTTAGAGTTTTAGACCTATAATTTCCATTTTTATTGGCTTGTCTCTGAAATCTTTGTTTTGTTCCAATTGGACCCGGGTACGTCCTTAAACTACGTCCAAAAGATAGGTATGGGCATTGTGAATGTCATCTCGCTTTGTGTGGTAGGGCACAGCCAGTGGATGTCATTCCAGATCTAGAGCAGAGCCCAACTGGGGAAGTACCTCCACCTTACAGAAAACAGCAGCCAAATAACACTAGACCCTACTCATAGTGTTGTGTTCCTGCCGGTGAGTAAGGTTGCCAGAGCTCAACGAGGGGGGGGGAGGCGGGTTTAGGGTCGGCAACGCGCATGTAACTCCTCTGGAGTTGCAGGCGTACATAGGCTACGGAGACTGCTAACCATCAGGCGGGCCGTATGCTTGTTTGCCACCGACGTAGTATTAAAAATAAAATAAAAAAATAAAAAAATATTCACATCCAACATACTAAAGTCAGACCAAGATTAACTTGGCAGCGATTTTTAACTCTCAGACAGTGCAAGTGTTATTTTAAACGTCAAAATTCTATGAAATTATGACGTTTACTTAACACTTGCACAGGTTGAGCTATCAAAATCGGTGCCAACTTACCTTGGTCTGACTCTAGTATCTAGTTTCCATTTTTGCTGATCCCTACTAGTATAATATAAATGTAGAATAAGGTGAGGTTAGTTAAATTTATAATCCACAAATTACATAGCCAATTATACTCGTAAGTTCTCACTTATAAAAGTTATAAAATATAGGTCGGTGTGTCTTAATTTTTGTTGAATTATATTCTGTACATATGAAAATATCGTTAACTCATTCCAGACATAATATTTAACAAAGCTAAACGGCCCGATTCGAAGAATGAATAAGACACGTTTAAGATATTGGAAAGATCTTTAAAAGTTCGATAACTAAAT
Source organism: Cydia pomonella (assembly GCF_033807575.1). Lineage (NCBI taxonomy): Eukaryota > Metazoa > Arthropoda > Insecta > Lepidoptera > Tortricidae > Cydia > Cydia pomonella. Next base: position 3,575,184 of record NC_084719.1, read on the forward strand.
GACATGTCAAAATTGACGTTTATTTCGATTCCGCTGTGATGCCAATAAGATCTATCTACGATATTTCTAACGTCAAAGTGACATTGGTTGCCCGAATTGGGCTGCTTATGTCAATTATACGACATACAAACGATATCTAAATGAAACTTATCTAAACCTGAACTTATCGTTATCTCATTCTTCGAATCGGGCCGTAAGTTCTAACTTATAGAAATATAGGTCGGTTTGTGTAAGATTGTTTTATTTTTTTGTTTAAATATATTCTGTACTTATGAGAATATTGTTCACTTTACTTTAGACTCATTCCAGACAAAGCTAAATACTTTCTTTAAAGAAGAGATCCGAGTTATTGGTATCCACAGGCTACAGTAACCGCTTTACACCAAGCGAGCCGTATGCTTGTTTGCCACCGATTTGTTAAAACAAAATTCGATGAAGTAGTCCAACGGAACTTTTAGGATAAATGCAATCACGAAAAGCTACTTATATAATTGTCCCTACTTATAAGAATGTTCAAAAGCTCCCTTTTCCCCAATAATTTAAAGCCATGGTAATATTTTTGATGAAACATTCCAAAAAATATTCATCAGTGAAGTTGGGGGAGCGCAATATAAAATTCTTATTCACATTAATATTTAACGACTGCTTGAATTTAAGTTGATCAAATAAATTGAAAAAGAAAATGGTTTTACGATATTTATTTGGCTAAAAGAAATTTAAGAATCGTGTAAAGCGTAAACTTATTTCTAAAGCTTATTATACCACACAAGACTACGTGAATGATAAAACAACGTGGGATTAATTGTGATTCGAAATGATTAATTATTTATTATATTTGAATAATGATGATGAAATGGATATTTCAACGTATGTACTTCCTTTGTTTGACATAAAAAAAAATATTCTAGAAACATTCTGGACTAATATTTTTATACATTTTTTTTAATTTGATTTGACGATATTTTGTGAAATTATTAGTATTAAATTTGATCTGTAAAATTATATATAAACTTTTAGCCGAATCTGTGGATATAAGAATCCCATATGTCAAATTAAGAGACTTTGCTACAGAGTTCCATATATCTGTTGCTTTCTGACAGTTTTTGAAATTGAACTGTTCTTCAAAATGGTTTCAAAAACAGCCCAAATTTCACAATAAAGGTACCGTTTCGATTCAGACTGCACCAACATTGCTGCTACAGTACTGTGGCGCAACTTTGCTGTCGACTGCGTCGCTGCAGCAATTATCATTTTTACGCCCGAACGATTTTTACTCATTATAGGCGTTCTTTTTCACTTTATAGTAATTAAGATCATCTGTTTCAGAAATATTCTTAACATAAGCTCTCAGAAAATTCAAATTAGTCCTGAATTCAGGTTATACCTTAGAAAATCTCCTCAAAGCTGCAGCTCGCCCTGCGGTTTGCCTGCTCCGACATCCCCAGGAATTCAATTACTTGTAGACGGACTCCAGGGTAGATTCGTGAGTGCCAAATCTAATTTCCACCTACTGGACCTTCAATTTGTTACATTATATTGTCTGAGGGACTGTATTACTGCCACAGATGTTATTTTATTACATTAGATTGAATATTTAGATCAAAGTGTATAGAAATAAAGTTTCGTGGCAAAGTCTGGATTAAAATTAGTTAGGTCAATATGAATAAGTGACTGGCCTTCGCATTGGGGCCCGTTTAAGTACACATTGATAAGTGTATATTGCGAGGTCGTATACTTGCTATTTATCTTGCGTTTAATGGAAAATAACGCTAATGTCACATGGACAGTGCCCATTGGTTTGTCTGATCATGCTCCCAGATAAAATTAACATGATGCAGTCAAAAAAAAACCTGCAAGTATACTTCAAGGGCTCTTTTACGAGTCAATACAACATGTATAGTAACATCATTATTATAGTGACATGAAAAATACATAACAACATTTATAAACACAACAGCAAATATACCTGGTAAAAATTTCATTATAATAATCTTAAAATAAATAATCACTACAATATAACAAACATGTATAGTGTATATGGTTAATAATATATTAAGTCTGGAGACGTAAAAGGGTCCAATGTCAGAGTACTAATACTAATAATATCTCGAGGTGTAAAGTATATCCAAGTGTGAAAATGAAATTTAAACTACATAAATAAATCGCGTCTAGGACTGTAAGCTAGCAGTCTAATAAACTAATGCTACATAATACATAACTATTATGTATCCAATAATTCAAGTATATTATACAATATTTACAGAGACATATAGTCTCCACGATTAATACATTAACTTTGGAGATGTATAAGGTCCCCACGGTCTGAGAAAGATCGTCACCCGGGTCACTTTTAACTTAAGGAATAATGACGCATCTACAAAGAGTATAATCAGCAGTCAAGAACAGCTTAGCAGGTGGGCTAGGGAACGCTGACCTCTGCTTTACGCGACGTTAGCGAAGCATAGCTATGATTTAACATTCAAATAGCCCACTTACTGCTTCGTTTAGGTTCTCTTGCAGTAATCACTTATAATTTTAATTAAATTTTGGACGAACGTAGGTACAATCGAAAGATAATGTTAGAGTTAAGATTCAGTAAGTCGATAAAAGGTTCAAAAATATAAATAGCAATCTTCAGGCCTTCCTGTACTAACTTCTTCGATAACAATTATAACGAGTATTACTATTATCTGTCTTCCCGTATGTGCCCAGATAATAATCATGCGTGCGTTAATTTAGACGCGGAAACGGATACGATAGTAATGCTAATCCTAAAGACTGATTCTGTTTTCATGATTTGGTATGATTTTTATCTTATTTTCATAAATATTATCTTGACCGTGAGCATCAATCTGCGTCAGCGGCTCACGCCGATTGATTTTAATTATATAGGATTCTGACTCTTGGATACCCTATGCATCTAAGGATAATTCGATAAACTAATGTATTTGTTTTTAGTTCTGACATTCTGAGACCTTTACACCTCTCAATAATTTTAGTTTTTTTTTGTATCTGTTTGTATTTTTTTACTATAGTTTTTTTTGTAAATGAGACATTAAGAGGCTTTATACATCTCTAATACTTAATACTTTAGTTTGAATCGATATTTGCAGTTAAAATTGTTGATGTTTTTCTTTGCTTGTTCTATACCAGTGAAAATAAATCTTGGTTCTTATAGGGAACTAAACAATTTAATAGTAAAAATCTATAAAAATACAAATAAACGATGATCCGTCAATACGCGAGTCTAAACGAATAAAATACCGTCACTGGCCTTATAAATAGTTCTTAAATTCCGATTTTCGTCGAACCGAACGATGAATTCTGGCCGCGGGTGCTACTGCATGCCTGAAGACGCCGGCTCACCAGATAAAAACTTCAGCAGAAAATATTCATAAAATAAGCAGTGAAAATGTGTGAAATGCATCTGCTTAAAAGCAAAAGAAAGTGCTGCAACAATCGTGTGAGCTTAAATTTGGGGCTTATTCAATTTACAAGAACCATTTACGTAAGTACAAATAGGATATTTATTAGGTTTCAACATAGGCGAAAAATGATTAAAAGCGAAGTTGTTATCCAAAATAATGATGCATAAGCTTCGAGTAGCATTAAATTAATCCGATTTTCCTTCCAATAGCCGAGAAAATTAAATACACATTTCAAAAAACAAAGACAACTCGGATAAGCTATATTTTTTTATCGCCAGCCAACGCGCGGTGGCTATGGCTGCCCTATGCAGGTTTGCCATGTTGACGCTATTTTTTTAAACTTCTGACAAAGTTAATAAGTCGATATTTGGCGTAATAACGTTTGATATTTACTTAGCTTTTAATTAAACGGTATATAATACAGATTTCTGCAGGATATTAAGGTAGCTGCCGAGGTACGATCCCGACAAGGTAGACCTGGTTGTGGATTGCCCCAATCAGAGGTCATTTTACTTTGCACTTAATGGTGGTAACTCTAGGTCGTATCAAAATGAGATGAAATATGTTTCAAATTATTACTTCAGAATCGCCCCCCGAAGGCGCCGATTCGTGATCCGCAACTTCCGGTGTACACTTGCAGATTACAATAGTCTGTAGTGTCTATTGAATAACTGTTACCACTTAATGAATATTATATGGAATATTATATTATTATGGAACATTCTAGCAGTTTCAATATTTTTTAGTTATAAGTTTAATTGCAAAATTCATTGGAAAACTTTATCACTATAAGTTTGTACATAACATATACACGGTGTAACACGAGGAACCCGAAAGCTTTTAACTACGCACTTCTGAGGCCAAAAAAAGGAAAAAATGTTATATGAGTTTAAGTAAATTTCGCCGAAAAAAAATGTTTTTTTTTTTTCAAATTTTTGAATATATTTGTACATAAAAAGTTTAAGTATGGTAAAACTGGCACTGATAATGAATTCTTACTATTTTCTTTGTAAAACCTAGTTTTTGCAACAGTTACTTGTCAGTTTTTGACATCTATCAATAAGGATATTTAAACTACGTCCCATAATGGCTTCATCGCCATCAAAAAAGCGTTTTCCACTAAGTTATAATAAAAAGATTTCCATCAATTAGCAATCACTTACCTTCTTAACTCAGTCGGGTAATATAATGATAAAGCACAAGTGTTTTAATATATTGAAAAAGCACGTTCAATATCTAGGATTATGAGCCAAAAATATGTGGAATAAAAACGCCGTTTTGAGCAAGCGTGTTGAAATAGTTATTTACGATACAAGTGCAGAAACTCGTGTCGATTTAAAACACTCCCTTCGGTCGTGAATCTTCTAGAATTTATAATTTTGTTAAAAAGAAAACTGATAAGAATAACAACTGTTGTATCAAAGTGCTCATTCCCGCGTGCGTACGGGAAAGTGGCACCATATGTACTGTAAAGTTACGTTAGTTATGTTAAAGTTAAAGGAAGTTCCAGATTCTTTGGGCCGTAATGTTCTGTACCTCATAGGGTTGCAATACATGCCGCCCTAAGTAGGTACTTTTGTTGGACATTAGTGTTCCACAGGAACAGAGAATATGCATTGCAGTCTCCTCAGGTTCCTGGCAGAACTTGCATATCGCATCTTGTTTTTTTCCAATTTAAAACATGTGTTTGTTAAAACTTACAGTGTTCAGTCAAAGTTCTAGTCACCGCGCAGGTTTTGTGTCTTCTGAGCCCTAGAAGCTCCTTAGCAGTTTTGCTGTTGAACCCTTTGATTAGAGCTTTCGAGTGTTCTTGTCATATGGAGACTCAACTGTAGGTACTGAGCGCAGCTTGACAACGACGTCTGACTGTTTTTTGAAGTCAAAAATGTACTCTATACATAATACAATATCCCGTCCCTAGCTTTCTAGAAACAATACCTCCAAAAAGCTGTTACCTCCAAAACGTGAATTAATTACTCCAATTCAATACCCAAATCAGCCTCTTTGTCCGATCCAAATTATAATGATCTGGCATCGAACAGAAAGGGCCAACGGGGCCTTTGTGCCTTAATTAACTTCCGATCAGCCAAATTGGCCCGTCGGGCTGACAAATACGACGCCATTTTGGTCGATAAATTTTTAATTTACGAAGGAGTGAAGGACCATGTCTTACGGCGCTGTTAACTAAATTGCGTGTTTCTTACGATTAATATTTAGGCTTTTATTTTTCTTTCTACTTTAACATCCCGCAACAACTGCTCTGTGTTAAGGAGTGATAGAGCAAAATTAAAATTTTAATAGTTATATTACATATGTTAAAAACGGCTCACTCACGTATTAAGTCGAAAACGCTCGACATGTTTCACTCCGTACCAGTGGAACATGTCGAACATGTCATGTCATGAGTGAACCATGTCCATTGTTTTCGACTTAAAATACGTGAGTGACCCGTTTTTAACATATTTAATATGTCTGTGTCTCACTGAAGTTTTGTTATTAAATTTTTAATAGGTTATTGTTTATATTGATACTATTAGCCTCTGCCCGCGACTTCGTCTTCGTGGGATGATGAGGACGAAAAAAAAACATACCATGTCCTTCCTTGGGCTCCAAACTATCTCCATTATATATTTAAACAGACAACAAACAGTCAGAATTACTTAGGTACGTACTTATAATAATACTTTATTCCACTGGCTCAGTGACCCAAACAGGATCTTAGCCTCTGACACAAGAGAGCGCCACTCTGCCCTATTCTGCGCCACTTCACGCCAGTTTGGTATTCCGAGGGCAGACAGGTCTTTTAGAGCTCACTCCAGCGGTATCTGGGACACCCAGACGGACGTTTTACACCCGGGTGCCCCACATACGCTCACGGCACGATCCTCTCCCATCCTCTTTAGGTGACCGAGCCAGCGGAGTCGTGTGGCTTTGATCCCACTTACTTTAGAACTTTTTTTGAAACTATAGTCCGCAGTTTCAATGTCTGGCCTATCTTGTAAAGATTTTGCCCCAAAACTGCTTCATTTAATATGCTCCCTATAATAAACATTTAAAAAATAGTCAAGCCTAAATAAAGATATTATGTTAATTTTGGACCATTGGTAACCAACGGTTTTACGATATTTATTTACAGACCTATTTACAAGACATTACGATTGCGACCAATGCGTCATGAGACCATGTACATTACATGTTAAATCAGAACTATACAACAACAGTTGACGACCTAGCATCGATCATCTTACAGAATCAATAGTACATTGTGCAACGAGGGGGGTAAGTGAAAAATTGTACGGAGAGTCTATATATTCACGACAGCCGCAGGCTGGAGTGAATTAAAGACTCGAGTAACAATATTCTTACCCCCGGAGTTACACACAATGTTTTTCATCACACTTGCGAGGAAAAAACTAAATTTTTTAAGCGAAATAATTCTTAAATATGGTGACATTTCAAAGATTCGCCCGCGATATTGTCATTTTTTGACAGGTTACGCATCGAAGGCACAGACCTATCCGACATTCAGCCACAATTGAAAATTGTATAAAACCATTTTAAACGACTATTAAATTAATCAAATTAAATAATTTTAAACATGAACAAAAATTTTAAATTATAAACGTTAATATTTTAAAAGTAAAACATATTTATGCTACTTGATTTGTATGGAATTTTTTTTTTCACAATCCATAACTCCCGTGGGAACAAAATAGGCCTTTGTCCTTCAGTACACCTGCATAAAATGAGATCTCTTTCGAGCAAGTGTGATGAAAAGGCATTAAATTTTCAAAGCTACCCGTCTAATATACAAATTAATTAATTTATAGTTTGACTTTTAATCTTAGATCACCACGCAAAATTCGTGATTCTTTCCCAATGAATTTGAATCTGAGAAATGTGTGCCTTAGAGACAGAATAGTAGAAACTAAATAACTTTGCAATAACACACAGCATCTGAGTTATTGTCTAAAAACTTGAGGCACGTCTCTACATGAGACACATAACTCACAGCCCTCGTAGAACAAAAGACAAACGCCCTTATCTCGCAAACGACCTAGCAAATCCAGCCGACCGCAAAATTACTCGGAATACTTACAAAATTCCAACTACAGCTACAATATGTTAATACGTGGAAAAAAACTAAAAGAAAAAGCCTTTATTCAGGGCTCGCATAATTCGCTATTTGTATAGTACATTCAGTCCGCTGTAGCACTATGAATAGAATTAAGCGACCGCGCGGAGTGTACCTCATTTCCATGCCGAATGTCCAGTTGGCGGGACTCTCTCATTTGGCAGTATTTGCACTTAAATCGACTGGGCCACGATGTTAGACGTTACGAATTTGAATTTTAAACTAAGCGTTCCGTTTTACGCGGAAGGTAAATTCTGGTGCTTTTTTGGGTAATTTGGTTTGTGAATAATGTAAGCTAACTAAGCTATTCGGTTATACTAAAAGCTGGGGGAAAAGTACTATTTTACTAAAGAGATGCCTAAATTATGTTTTTAGTTGCGTTAAATGTGCACTACAACGACAATCATCTAGTACTTTAGTACTTAGTCTTAATACTTAACAGCTTTTTACCGATAGACAACCAGCAAGGGACTGTATACGACCAATGCTATTCTACATACCGCAAGTCATGGATCCGCCACAACGACCGGTCGTGACTCAGTACTAATGTGCCGCTGGGAAAATTATAAAATCAATAAATAAATAAACATTATAGGTCAAATTCACACAAATCGACTTAGTCCATAGTATGCTCAGTAAGGCTTGTGTTGTGGGTACTAGGCTAGACGACGACAAGTTGAAAAAGTTCTCGGAAATATACACAACTCATCTTGATATTGATAATGGGTTTTTTTTTCTTCTTCTGGCTTTTACTCCCTGCAATTTGCACAGGGTGAATTCGCCAATGTCGGTGTTGACTTTCACACGAGAGGAGAATGTTCGGTAATATTTTGAGCTTGTGGTGTGTGTGGTGTGGTGTGTGTGATAATGGGGTTGGCCGGTTGGAGTATTATCAGCTGGCGCCAGCATAGCTTGCGCTGTCAATCCCTAGAGTAGTTTTAAATACATGTTTTTTTTTAAATTGTATGACCTGGATTCCAGCAGTTTAAGCAAAATGATATAGAACAAAACTAGAGACAGAGGCAAGCTATGATGGCGCCATCTATGCAACTTTTGCCAGTCGCCAACCCCATCTTGCTACTAAAGAGTATACAAAAATGACTGAAATTTTTAATTTTATTTGATAAGTAAATTTCATAATTCTGGACGCAATCCAGCCAAAAGTTATGTACGCCGTTAAAAACTGCTATTGAAACTTTTTTTTTCTCTAGTTATATAACTAGAGAAAAAAAAAGTGACAGTGGCAGATATCTGCGATCAGTCAGACTATAAGCAGATTAATAACGTGACGAGCGAGTCCTCCAGTGAGGGCTTATAAATTTAAAAAGTAGAAAAAATACTTCTTGGGTGGGACTTGAACTCACGGCCTCTGGATCGATACTCCAGCGCTCTGCCATCTGAGCCACCAAGACCTCATCCATAGGCAGCAAATTCTCCACCATATGGGTCTAGGGGACCCTAGCGATATCTACCGTAAGAACGTTACACTTCTTAGACGGCTACCGGAGTTCCAAGTCATATTGGAAATCCAGATCCGATCCAGAGTTCAAGTCTCACCCAAGACAGTAATTTTTCCAGTGAGGGCTTCTACTCTTTTTTTTCCCCTTTCTATGTATGAGGGAAGATGTCTTTTCTTTTTAACCTTTTTTCATATCCCTCGTCTGTGAGTTTTGCTGCCAGGTCAAAATTGAAACTAGAATTTAAAATTTAATCAGAAAACAAACTATAATAAGAATAACTACTGTTGTATCAAAATTCATTCCTTTATTCTAACAGGCCAATTCGAGTTTTAGTTATTACATCTCATTCCAATATGATACTGATGATATTGATCTGTCAGTGTCAAAAGTGACATTTTGTTTGAAGGTTGACATGATGCGCAATTCAGCAGATCCTCTAAAGGAGTTTGGTACCATGTCATATTGAAGTGATATAAGATCCATGTTAGATCAGTATTATTGGAATTAGCCTGTATGTCTTCTCTTCGCCTATAATTCTTGCTGGAAACGTCTGGCAGCTGAAAGACGGAAGGAAATATAAGTTTGTTTCTTCACAAGTTTACATCGCCTTGAGCTACGTACGTGTATGTACTCCACCCACGCACACACACACACACACGCACGCACTCACGCACGCACGCACGCACGCACACGCACGCACGCACACGCATGCACGCACGCACGCACGCACACACGCACGCACGCTCGCATGCACGCACGCACGCACGCACGCACGCACACACACACACACACACACACACACACACACACACACACACACACACACACTTATACACATGACACGTTTCGTGTTAATATATTATAAATCTTAATTTACGAAGATGATTTTTTGTTACTAATGGTAAAAATAATTTGTTTGTTTTAACTTTTTGTTTCTCGATCTTTTCTTTTTTGACTCACTGTAAACTGTACCTCTGTAAATTCCATTCACCACCGTTTCTTTTTCAATTGTTTGCTCTAAATAATTGTATATTATCATTTTCAATTGTAGTATTGTTTTTTTTTTATTTGTAAACTACTATTATGTCCACCACAGGACAGGCTATGCCTAGTGTGGGGGCCAGCATAAATGTAATACTGTTATTATTTTATTTCTGAAATAAAACATTTGTATTTGTATCAACTTTCGTATATGTAACTAATGAGATGTTTTTTGATGCAACATATCACGGTGCATAAGTTCCGAGGTCTATGTTATGGCTATGTAATTTTCTTGATATTGTTTTGGAAACTACTGCTGACGAAAACACTGCCATTGTTTTGGATTCATGATTGGGTTACTCGCTAGTGAACATAGTTGTTCATAAACATTTTGTAATAGGTATTAACAAAGATACGTTAAGATGCGTAAAATCTAAGACAATTTCGTGCTTCGAATTTGAGAGGTAAACGAGATGGCGCTGTACAGCTTCATATATTTTGCGGTAACTCTGGTTGTCAAAAGTTGACGTTTGACAATTTAGTGACCGCAAAACATATGGCGCAGTACAGCGCCATCTGTGGGTATGTATGTTGGCCCTAACACCTTATTTAGATTCACATAGCTACAGAGAAAAATATCATCAATGTTTATGGCATTTTCAAATAAAGGAATTTTCTGTTATTTTTTCCAGTAGCTGTTAATAATTCTTAATTATCTCACAAACCCAAACACCTTTGGAACCTGAACCATTAAAGAATAATCATTCAAATTTTTTCGCGTCACTAGACACCCTTGTCCTTTCTTTAATTTAATTCCTCTGTGTTTTAATTCATTTTTATCCTTGTTTATTTACCTTGCTTTATTTCCTCGAGTTTCCGGTATCCATTTTGATGATTCTCATTGGTGAAATTATTTTCGTAAACTTTCAATTTTTACTCTTAAAAAAACTAAATAGACATAGACATAAAATTTTTTATTCAACATCACATGAAATGGCAGAGTTAACAGACAGTGACATTTAATACAAATAAGCCTTAAATTTAGACTTAAAAACTAAGATATTGAGTTGTATATATAAGGGAGAAATATTCATGAGTGTTAAAAAAAAAATATTGTATTGTATTGTTGTTTTGGACCCGGGTACGTCCTTAAACTACGTCCAGAAGAGAGATAAAATCAAATATAGTCCAAATTATCAAATATTGATGCCATTACTACTATAAACAGTCGTACTCCGAGACAAATATTAGCTTAGTTCGTCGTTAAAATAAGCCATTTGACCAACCAATGTAAAGCAAAACTTTCGCGCACGTAACCCAATGTAATTGCGAAGTGTCAACGTAAAATTCCCCGCTGCAGCCCCGGCCGCCATATTTCAAGCGACTATCGACGATCGGTTAAAATGAAATATGCGTCTTACCCGCGTTTGAATATATTGAAGGAAAAGGAAAAATCTACGGCAATTTATGCCGATGAATATAGTGAATGCTTTTATTTGAATTTACTGCAGTTTGCAAGATGTGGTGGTGAGGGATTCATGGGATGTGCTGAATGGCGGTTTTTTATGGCGTTAGGCTGGTGAGGACGATTTGGATCCCCGATAACTTGGGCGGCTGTTTTTAGGGTTCTGTAGCCAAAATGGCAAAAATTAAAATCGAAGCTGCAAAACGGAACCCTTAATTTATGTTATGTCCGACTGTTCGTTTTTTTGTAGTACGAAGCCATTTTTACTGTGTATTGTTGAGCCTCTTAGTTTTGTAGTAAAATTAATAGGTAAAAATAGTATTTTAAACAATGGTGCTATAATAGAGAGCTTTTCAGTCAAGTACCGTGTTTAGGCAACGAAGCTTGCTGAGTTGCCTAACTAAGGTACGAGATTGAAAACTTGATTATATCACTATTATATAAAATACTTTTCAACACACTTGCTCAAAACGACGTTTTTATTTCACCGATTTTTGGCTCATAATCCTAGATATTAATTATCATACGTAGGTACCTACTTACGTACTAAAATTGCAAAATCTATTTTTACGCGTTATCAATTTCACAGAGTCGAGAGCTATTCCGCTAATAACAAGTCGTTCTAACCTCAGCAGACCTCGGTACAATACCGTTATCGATATTGTAATTCAATTACCGGTACCGGTCCCGGGCAATTATCCGAGACAATGCCGACGTCGGTCTTATTGGAATAATAAGCCTTTATAGGTATTTAATGAGAAAAGGTTTTGTGAAAAATTGCAAGATAAAAGTTTGGGGTTCAGATGGTTTACCGTCGGGTAAGATAATTAGATTTTTTATTTCTTTGGATGTTTTTACAAGCTTTTATTTAGTTTCACCTGTCCCGTTGTCTGTCTGTCGGTCTGTAATCAAATCTTGCAAATTAAAGTTGACCCACTTCCCCGTTTCCAATGAAGCTGAAAATTTGCATACATATATAAGTCGGGTGACAATGTAATATTATGGTACCATCGAGATGATCTGATGATGGAGACAGGAGGTGGCCATAGGAACTTTGTGATAAAACAACGCAACCTAATTGTGTTTGGGGTTTTTAGAATTGTCTAGATGAGTATTAGTTGTCTGTGGAAAGAAAGGTACAGTCAGCGCTAAAAGCTTGTACCAAAAATTAAATTTTTGCCAAAAAATTATTTGTTTCGGATGCAGATGGAAGAGCTGAAAACAATTATATTTTGGATAACAATTTAAGTTATAAGTCCGCCTGTTGTTACCTACCAATGTGTATATTTTATCAATTTCTGTATCTGTTTTTTATGTAGTGTGCAATAAAGAATTTAATTATTATTATTATTTATCTATGTTGATTGTTTTGTTATTGAGGCGTGCACAAAATATTAGTAAAGATACCTATATTGCATTAATATTCATATTCAGCTTAGACTAAATTTAAAAAGTGGAAAAATTACTGCCTTCGGTGAGACTTGAACTCTGGATTGGATCTGGATTTCCAATATGACTTGGAACTCCGGTAGCCGTCTAAGAAGTGTAACGTTCTTACGGTAGATGTCGCTAGGGTCCCCTAGACCCATATGGTGGAGAATTTACTGCCTATGGATGGTCTTGGTGGCTCAGATGGCAGAGCGCTGGAGTATCGATCCAGTGGCCGTGAGTTCAAGTTTCACCCAAGACAGTAGTTTTCCACTTTTAAATTTATTCTAAGCTTTATAGCATCGTTTGCAGATGATTCTACTTGTTAAAAATTAACATATTCATATTCATTTATTTTGTATATGCATGATACATTACACGTTAAAAACATTTTTAAAAATAAGATTACATATTCATTCATTCATAACTACGTCAAGAGCGCAAGTTGAATTTTTTTATACCACGTCGGTGGCAAACAAGCACACGGCCCACCTGATGGTAAGCAGTGACCGTAGCCTATGGACGCCTGCAATTACAGGGTTGTTACATGCGCGTTACTGACTCTTTACAAACCTGTACACTCCTTTTTTGAACCCGCACTCACCCGCAATTGTACTTACGTACCTAGTATTTTTCTCTTGAATATCAGGTACTCATCAGAAAACAGGCAACATTGGCTCACCATATATAACTCTTAATAACTGTTTTCACCGTAATGTGACAGACATGACTGTACGGCTATCACGAGTTTGATACTGACATAATCGCTAGCGTGTGCGTAACTTACTTTTGCACTTATATGCGAGTACGAGCAAGATCCATAGAAACTTACGCATCAGTTTGATACGGCTGAAGTAAAATGAATACATACATATGAGAAGGTAACGTGTGACGGTACTCTGGTGTGCACTGTGCGTTCACACCACACCTACACATAATATAAAAAGAAAATATTATTTCCATTTTACGTTGCAGCCACAGGATATTCCTTTTACAGTAAACGTTTAAAATCTTAATGTTAAAGCCTAAGATTAACGATGGTCTCCACACTAGGCAAAGCCTGTATCGTGGTTACCAGTTTAAAGATACTTAAATATAATAATTTTGACACCAAACATTTCTTTCTTGCATGTTTCTTTTTTTTAGATATATACACTACGAGTATGTATCCATTTAAATTGCTTGAGCATAAAGGTGCACAAGTTAATATGTATTTTAATATTTAATCTAGATATGAAATACAAAATTCGTGTGTGTGTGTGTTTGTGTGTGTGTGTGTGTGTGTGTGTGTGTGTGTGTGTGTGTGTGTGTGAATTTATGAATGTATGTAGGATCGCCATGTAAGGTGTGGCGTCAATGATACAACTCTTAGAGTCTAAATACGAAAATATTCTGTTAAAATAACGCAAACATACTACAGCTACGTACGGTTGGTAGTGAGGCATAGTACACACACTACAGTATTAATCGATCTTATTAAATGTACAGTCAGCGTCAAATAGTTTGTAGCAGTCAAAGTGGCCAATTAGTTCGGTACACCATACTAAATATATGGTGTACCGAACTAATTGGCTACTTTGGTTGCTACTAAGTATTTGACGCTGACTGTACGTATAATACGTAAGTGATACATATTTACAAAGATTTCAATCCAGGTTCTATGGTGGCTGGGTCTTTGCTTTTCATGCCTCATAATATATCAAAAATGAATATAACAACAGTAGACCATTATCAAAATAAACTAGCAAAATTCACTCCAAAACTAGCCCAAGTTAGCTTAAAATGTTCACTCGATATTTTAAGCTATTTTCTTGGAACGTTTTGAGTTCAGCGCCGTAAATCATCCGCCAGACACCTGATATTATTTGCTGCGATAATGTAGTCGTGTTCATATTCATAAATATTGCTGAAAACGCTGAAGGTTAGCTATCGTGGCTTTTCGTTGATAGTGAAGTTTCATGAAAAATACGTGTTAAAAGTGGTAGGAATTTATGTTGATACCTCAATGAATTTCGAGGCTAATCTTCTGTTCAGTTACAAGTTAAACGAAGGGTGAAGCCGGTGAATCGAACGTCCAAAACAGTAAGTTAATCGATATTGCTGCCTGGATTTTTGACATTCAAAATTCAAAATTCAAAAATTTATTCTGCAAGTAGGCCTGTACCGTACCTGTACTGTAACGGTACCTTAAACTGACATTTGCGGCGGCAATCCAGTCGGCAGTAATGTCGCGCTGCAATACTGCAGCAGTAATGCTGGTGAAGTCTGAATTCGAACGGTACCTTAAACTGACATTCAGTTCTCAATAAATTTAGACAGCATACAGTACAATAACATTTGTAAATGTAATAAAAATATATTTTTTTTCTTCCTCGCGTTGTCCCGGCATTTTGCCACGGCTCATGAGAGCCTGGGGTCCGCTTGACAACTAATCCCAAGATTTAGCGTAGGCACTAGTTTTTACGAAAGCGACTGCTATCTGACCTTCCAACCCAGAGGGTAAAACTAGGCCTTGTGGGGATTGGTCCGGTTTCGTCACGATGTTTTCCCTCACCGAAAAGCGACTGGTAAATATCAAATGATATTTCGTACATAAGTTCCGAAAAACTCATTGGTACGAGCCGGGGTTTGAACCCGCGACCTCCGGATTGCAAGTCGCACGCTCTTAGGGCCTTATCACACTTGCGATTTGCGAGCGAGTTGAAAGCGAAGCGAGCACGCAGCGAGTTCGCCGCGAGTGCGTAACGATCTCGCCGCAAGCGCGTAACGAGTTCGTCGCGAGTGCGTGGCGATTTCGCCGCGAGCGCGCAGCGAGTTCGCCGCGACTAGAAATGGGCCGCCGTGCTGTATATTCGTCAGCAAAATTCATTTCTACCCACTTTAGTTTATTATTTATCACGTTTATTATCTACGAGTGTCAGCGGAAGCATGTCATGTTGGATCACTTGTAACCATTCGTAAAATGTAAGTCTTGACATTCGCAGGTACGAACGAAATTTTTTTGGGATTATTTTTTATTCGTTTGCAAAACAAAACATAGTAGTCACTCTCTTGCAGTCGATTAATTATAAATGGATCCTCCCAAAACCGTCTCTTCTGTCTTTGTTTTTGTTTCTTACGTCTCCGAAGCAATAAAGCTAACAGAAGTGTTTCCTCGTCGGAATCCATTTTGTAACTGACTGTCCAAGACTCAGGTCACTATCAGCGATTTTCCCGCGAGTACGCTGCGAATTCGTTGCACGCTCGCGGCGAAATCGTCACGCACTCGCGGCGAACTCGTAACGTGCTCGCGGCGAAGTCGTTGCGTGCTCGCCTCGCTTTCAACTCGCTCGCAAATCGCAAGTGTGATAAGGCCCTTACCGCTAGGCCACCAGCGCTTCTCTTCTTAAAATAATGCTGGTCTATTTTAAATCCAAACGTTACCTGTGTAACAGATAAACAATAAAAATGCAACCATCCTTCGTACTCTATGAAGGCACAATTGTACAAGTGTATACTTTTCTAACTGCATAAAATAACCATTTGATTTTCTCGTACCGCGGCGAAACTTGAAAGCATAAAGGGAACCATTCACTGCATTGTAGAAGTTGATCAAGGCCCGAATGGCAAGCTTTACCTAGCTAGATGGCATTAGGTATGAAACAATAGAGCTTTCCGAGAGATTTCAAAGGTTGGTTCTATGAAAATATGAAGTAAGATTGCATACGAGGTCGTTAAATACGAATATCGTATCTAATAGACTTTGAAACAAATCTATTATATTGTACAACAAGGGCATAAAGCGATCCATTTTTATTCGAGGCAATTTATTATATAATGTAGGCAAGGATAAAAATGGACACATTTATGCCTGAGTGCTTTGCACTTCGATTGCGAGGAAATTATACAAATATATCCAACATTTTAGGTTATTTTGACGTATTTTTTCGAGGCAAAAGAAAATCTTACTCAGGTCGGACGAGGGCGCGTCTGTCGAGAGCGCGCCGATCCGGGACGCGCGGGCGCGGACAGTTTGTATGGCAGATTTTGGACTTTATAGCATAGTTAATACGGGTCTTAATAGATGATTTAAGTTTATGCTCTAGAGCATAATAAGAAATTTTATGCCGCTTACGCGCGACTTAAATGACAATTTTACGAGCATGACAATTAAAAAATGTATTATATACAAGACACTTCGGTAGAACATATTTCCAGCTGTTCTTAAGGCTCTCTTCTGATTAGTCAATTTATCGTAGTGTGTGTGAGAATAATAAATTAAAATAGATGTCCGAGTAGATAAAAGCAAACCCCACTGCTATGTAAACAAGCAATTGAAACAAAATGATAATATCGGAACCATAAACATGTACATTTACACGTCACGTGTTTTCTTGTGCATAGTAGGATCTGCCATCTTGTGGACTACATCGTAATAAACATCACATTTACGCCTCGCGCCAAAAATCTGACGGCTCCTGTGCTGCCTCCTACAGTTCATGCATGCTCCCTATATAATTTGACACATTTCTTCAGCATTATGCGTCCATTTACTAAGTCAATACCTCAAGCGCATTTTATACTTATTTCTCGCAAATTTCACTTACAATCTTCTATCCAATCGCGACACACCTTAATCTTCGCAACTTGGGCCCTCGACCTTGTTACCTATATTAAGGGCCGTAACTTCGCAAGACACACAAGCCCCTAATTACCGACCCTTCTTTCCCTCCCTTGAGGTCCCTTGAAAGTCATCGAATAACAAAGCTGTAGGTGACTGGTGATCACTCCTTAGTAAAGTTTGTGAGGTTGTGTTAAGAGGTAAGAATAGCTTTGCGATCCTAACGGTACTTTTTCTATGAAATTCCATTTCGAGAGAAAACTGTTTCTAATAATTAAATCTTAACAAATTACTTTGATTTTGATGTGGATCGCTTCAGCATAATATATTCTAGGTTAATAGGTTTAGCTTAAAAAAATTGTATACCGAAATTTCTTTCTAATAAAATATTATATAATAATAATAATAACGTTTATTGCTTTCACATTGGTGTTCATACAGATTTAAAAATGGAAAACATTTTCTCTTTTTCACTTAGGTGCACGTTCGATAGCCTGAACATTCTCAGTATTTTTTATTTATTCTACTAAGTATAGTATTTTTTACTAAGTATTTTTTCGCTACATCATCTCCTTTAGCCTAAAGCCTTTCGAACGAGCGAGCGAAGCGAAGCGATGTTCTCACATTCAATTGGAACACACGGCTGACTATGAGAACGTCCCGGCTTTTCGATGTTTTTAAGCTGAACTATCGGAAGATTGTTTTATGGACAATAACCTAAGTACATTTGTTCTAATTTAAATGAAATCGGGTAAACGTTTAGTTGAGAGCATCATATTTAGTCATTAAATTATCAGCAGGCTCGATCATAGAACTAGAAGAGCCAAGAAGGCCAAAAAGCTATTCGTGAGGGGTCCTGCTATTCTGGTCATTTATTTGCAAGAAAATATGGTCGAGTTTGGTAAGCAAATTTATAATTTATAATCTTTTTTTAATTTTCGATTTTAAAACAATTTGAAAGAAAGATAACGCAAAGAATAAATAAAATGAACATTATATAAGTATTTGACATTTGACAAGAAAGATTATGGCTTATCACAGATATAGACAAAGGATATAAATAAGTAAGTACATACATAATTTAAAAGATAAACATGTATTACAACAAAGAGGAATGAACAAACACCGAACACCGTACACCGTATTATATTATATTTTATATTTATTAGTGTATTATGTATTGGTTTAATACTTATATAAGTAGTATGTGTGTTTGTGTTTAATAGTCTCCATATTTAGCTCCTTGCACTACCTGTTCACTTTTGTATGAGTTCTAAATTTCCTGCTACCTAAAGGTTGTCTATAAGAGATCGCTTTTTAGCGATAAGACCGCCTGTTGTTACCTGGTTCTATTTTCCTTTAAAATTATTCGTAGTTTTACATGTATGTAAAATGTATAATTGGCTACTTAACTGTTTTTTGTAAATAATGTCAAACGATCTTGATTTTCCTGAGGATCAAATGTATATATAGGACTCATGGCATTTAAGCAACACAAAGGTCAGAAATGAGAGTTAAAGTCTGGCGCTCGCACTCAACGATTGGAACGAATTTTATTTTTATTTTTATTTATTTTTATTTTTATTTATGATTCTAATGTTATTATTTTGTTATGTTTTTAATTTTACTTATTGATTATCCTGATACTAATTGATTTTAATTTTGATCTCATTGCATTGTTAATTTTATTTTTATTTTTATGTATATTTTAATACTGATTCTAATTTCTGATCTTAATTTTAAATGTAAATAGGCTTTGTTTTAATTTTTATTGTAATTTTAATTTTAAGTTAGTTTTAACTTTAATCTAGTAGTAATTTTATTTTGACATGTAAATTGACTTTATGAATAAATGAGTATGAGTATGAGTATGAAACGCCTCTAACAAAATGATAAGGTGATGTGACGTCACATCATATAAGTATCCTAAATGTATGGAAGATCAAGGAAATTGCCATTTTGACCCTGAAATATTGCGTCTATGTGTATAGTTGTCATACAATTTATTTTTCAATAAAATGTAAGGAATCGAATGGTACCATTTTCTTTTCTATTTTTGGAAGACAAAAAAAAATTTTTTTTGAGACTTCGGAGCCGTGTATTTTTTTATAATCTCAATATATTTTTTTAATTGCACTTCTTTTATAATGGATGGCTCATTTTCTATCCATTTAACTAAATTTTGTTATAATATTCAACATGTGTCAAGTACCCAATTGTTGGTGTAATAAAGAATATTTACTTACACCATGTTTTGTAACTCAGAGGAAGATTTATAAGACACAGTAAAGTTGCAATAAGCATGTTATATAATAGGGATATTTCCACCAAAATGTCTAAATGAATAAATGAAACCGTTATTAATTAACCTTAACTTAACCTCAGTGTCTCGTAGCTCCGGCCAGTCTGGCTTCATCCCAGATTACCTCGGCCGGTTAATTGCCGAAACTTTAGGAAAAACTTCATCATGCTTTTCAAATGGTTATTAAGGTAAAGCTACTTGGTGCTTTTACATGACTTTTAGATTATCACGGAAGCTTTGTAGATGTTAATTGGATTGTTCAGCGTGGGAATGTGGCCAGCCTTATGGGCACCCTTCCGCTGGGGTCAGATCTAGGGGACCTAAGATAGGTGAGTATAAGTTTTTTTTTTTTTTTACGTACTTAATTTTAGTAGTAGGTTTTAAGTTTTGTTATTGTACTTGTTTTTCTTAGTCCTTGGTACTTAATTGTGTTTGGTGTTTGGTCGATTAAAGTTTTTTTTTTAATGGATATTCATTTAACCATATAAAAGTTTTACGAAAAAAAAAACTTTTATTTTACAATATGGTACACAAATACGTTCTCAAAAATGTCTAGGGCTGCATATTTTTGATAATTTTAAGAGGAAATAGGACGGGCGATTTTCCTTACAAAAGTTAGTACCCATTTTCGTCTCTGGATATTGACATTTTGGAAAAGACTTGTATATCATTTGATGTATATTAACCATAGCTATGCCCCTACATTTGACTTTTTTCGATTTTTTATGATTTAAAAAAATTGGAGCGAAAAATAGATTTCATACAAAATATTATTTATGTAATTTATGTATGCATCTTTATGTATTTAAGTAGTTTATAATTAAATTATGTGAATTAAATGCACCGCCTACAATCTTTTCTGCTTTGCCCTAAGGTTGACTGGTAGAGAAAACCTCATGGCATTAAATTCGCCTTTTGTACATTAAGTTTTTCTTTTATGTTTGTGAAATAAAGATTAAATAGATAAATAACTCACTAAAATAATTCAATTTACTCTTTGTGGCAATGCACCGAATGCGTTAGATACACAAACTCATCACATGCAGGTGTCTAAACGCGTTATTCTAGCACAGGTGTAATTAACAGGTTTAAACAGACTATGCAATATGTACTTGTACAATAAGGTTTGAATTTCCCTATTATATAAAATAAAATATACATTTTGGTGGATACAGAGGATCACTATAACAAGCTTAAATCTAAAATAGGCCCTTGAGGCATTGTACCAAGGATGCTGTGGTCATTTCCTCGTTGTATGGCAATACTGATACGTTGCGCGAGGAAGCCGCCAGCACTTCGGTCACCAGTCAGGCAGTCACGTAAACCAGACGCTTCGCGGTTTCTGCAGAAAACTTGTACGCGCTGGGACCCCATGGACCTAGAGTTTCAACGCCAAAACATTATATTATATTGATTTTTACGCATTTATAAAAACTTTTTCTAACAAACGTTTTTGATAAAAACATGCATAATACAAAGAAATACCCTTACCGCGATTCGAACCCAGAACCTTCTTCGTAGTCTGAGTTGTTGTCGACTAGGCATGTTATCGCCCGGGCACATCAATAAATACTAAGAAAACATGCATTTGCATAATTCAAGAACAAATTTCTTGTTAAACATACAAGCAAATACCCTTACCGAGATTCAAACCCGGGACCTTTCGCTTCGTAAGCCCGACTATCGACTAGGAGGCTAATTCGTACATTCACTGACACAAACCTATATTAGAATATTGGAATCGTATCAGTTAGCTGTGATTCGCGCGTTCATTTCGCTCAGACTTGTCCTCGCAAATATTAGTGCGAGGGAAACGCCCACGCGAATGATAGCTAACTGATATGATTCCAATATCATTCTAATATCAGTTTGATGTCAGCGCACGTCCGAATTGGCCTATCGGCCGTTCGAATCATATACCTACTAAAATTAATCGCCGCCATTGTGTTGGTAATGGAATGTCAAACGCTGCACTAGTTGTCTAAACATGTTATTGTCGCCCGGGCACAATAATTAACCCCGTTTGCCAACATTACCATATGTATGTATAGCTTACCTATATAATAAATTCAAAACTGTTGAGCAAAAACTCATTTCGTGGGCATACTATAAAATAAGCGATTATATCATGGATAGGGATGGCAATGATAACGTCCTGCATTAGCAATCTAGTGAATCAAATTTCTTTAAGAAAGTACGTACTGTATGTTATTTTATGATATATTTTTCTAATTCTAAATTTAATTTCATGTTAAATTAAATTGTATTTTTTTATTGCATATTAATTATAAGATGTAATGTTTTGAAAAGATATATCCCGCCGAGTTTCTTCCCGGTCCCAGATTGGGATACCCTCCTACAAATTAGGAGGGATTTAAATCTTGGGTCAAAGGTGTAGGGTTAGAGCAGGCGTATCTTTATTTAACTTTCATAAGCGCATTGTAGTATGCCTACTTGAAAAAAACTGTCTTTATCTTTATTATCATGCCTTGTATGTCTGTGAAAGTTATATGACATAAAAGGTATTAGGTATTAGAAATGAATGTGGATGGTAATCCAAGAAAAAACTGGTGTGTGAGAGATCGTATAAAAAGAAAGAAGTACCAGTTTTTACACTGACATATTCGCTAGCGTGTGAATCCCAGCAGACGAAGCAAGTAATTCTTAGAAAACCTTTAAATGCAGAATGACCGACTTTTAAAAATAACGTAAAGTCTTCTTTCAGCAAAATATCCTATCTACGATATTTAAGGTACTTTCCCTTGATGTCCCATAGTCTTGGGACGCCCTGTGTTCATATAACCATTGACACATCGACTAAGCGCGCATCTTTTAAGTTTTACACCGTGGCTATGGTAAAAGGTGGCCTGACTGTACCTATATACTATGTATAATACACCTACAGAGGAAAAAAGATCAAATCACTAAAAGTCCTGCCTATATTTCTGCTTTTAAGTATAATTTAATTTAAATCCCTATTCAAAGCAACTCAAAAGGTATTACTAAAGTTCAAAGTATTTCAAACCGTTAAGCTCCCTTAACGACCGTGTTACGGGAAAGGTTTTGGATGTTCTTGTGAATTAACCGTAACTGCTTGTAAAGGACCAGTTTTACTTGATCTATCGTCCTTCCTTTTGAACGTATGTCGTACAGTAGACGAGAGGTCTTGGTTATTTGGTGAATAGGTAAAGGTGGCGTATTAAGTTTTATGCAAGTGTAATGGTGGAGTTCTGACGTTTAGAAGTAGTGTAGACTTATATTGGGATAGGTTGGGATATTAAATGGTATGACCGGGGTTTAAAGTCCGTGCTCCGTGCATCACGGTGGCTTCTAGATGTATCGATAGGTTGAGAAATACGACGGAAACGAGGTTAAACACACTGAAGCCGTCTCAAGTGTGTATATGCGAAAACAAAATTTTAGTTTCATATTCAAATTTTGACACGTTTTAATCAGGGAAAAATGTCATCAACAATTTTCATGGAAACTAGACTAGACTAAATTTGTAAGGGCAGACTCAGACCAACCTTAAAAAGTTGGCTAGCTGTAGCTATTGCTATTGTGCTCGTGGCGCGTGGTTTGTGTGTGCGTGTGAGTGTGCGTGGTGCGTGTGCGTGGTGCGTGTGCGTGGTGCGTGTGCGTGTGCGCGTTTGCGTGTGCGTGTGCGTGTGCGTGTGCGTGGGCGTGGGCGTGTGCGTGTGCGTGTCCTCGTTTGTATGCGTGTGCGTGTGTGTATGTGTGTTTTTGTGAGTGGGCCTGAATTAGCGTAAGCGATCTTCAAGGTCGTATCAAAACCAGTCCAAAGCATAACAAATTATTAAATCTGGATCGGGCTCCGTATGTTGTACATGTACACGTTGAGACGTTACCTTTGACACAATCTCCGGGCGGCGAAATACGGCGCGGGTAGGAAATTGGTCGGCCATTGCAGCGCCCTTACTTTATAGCGTAATGTACAATTCACATCGACGCTGTAACAGTATGGGAGTTTCAACATTTCTTTGACTAAAATGTGGAACTTTAGTCGGTAGGTAGATGTTAAATTTATTTTTTATTTTTTTTATTCTTTGACATTTGGAGAACCTTTACACCTCCAAATCTTATTAATGTCATTATTGTGTATTATTATTATTATTTTTCTCAGACCGTGGGGACCTTATACATCTCCAAACTTAATGTATTAACCGTGGAGACTATACGTCTCTGTCATATTGTATAATATACTTGACTTGGTACATACTAGTTGTGATGTGCTGCTTGAGCAGGAGTCACATATCCTCCTGGCCTTAAGGGCTGGGGAGGTTCACCGAGCTAGTCTCAGATTTGGGAGAAAAGGGTTGAATACAAACTCTCAAAGAAAGGTATTATAGACGGGGCTTTATGCCGTTTATTGCAAACACTTATCCTAGTACTTATATCTAAATATGCCCGCCGGTCGGGATTATTCAATAGCGGCTAGAGACGCGGATTGCCTAGATCGCGCGGCGCGGACCTAGAACCGGGCTAGGTTGACGGATCGAGTTTATGGGAAGGTCAGGGAGTCACTGGCGGGCGGTGACCGCTCCAAGCTGGTGACGATGGGCAGGAAGTACGTCGGCCGGCGGTGTCCGCTCCGGGCCTACATACGGAAAGGTTAGGAAGTCACTGGCGGGCGGTGACCGCTCCAAGCTGGTGACGATGGGCGGGGATTATGTCGGCCGGCGGTGTCCGCTCCGGGCCTTACATACGGAAAGGTTAGGAAGTCACTGGCGGGCGGTGTCCGCTCCAAGCTGGTGACGGGTTACCACTGGCGGGCGGTGGCCGCTCCAGCCTGTGGGGGGAGGATAGCCTGGCCTAGGCGCACGAACTCACCCCGGCCGCGACTAAAGGTAAGGAGTGTTGCCGTGAAGCGGCGGGGACGGGAAAAGGATCGAATGCGCGCTGCTCGCGGTTATATAGGTGCGGTCGGTGTTCCCCTCCGTCGCGCCCCGCGCCGCGGTGTGGCCGGATTCCGTTCAGGGCGCGTCGCTGCGGTGACATGGCGCGCTGGTGACATGGCTATGTCACATAGTTATGTACAGAATGTAGCATTAGTTTATGAGACTGCTAGTTTAACAGTCCAGACGCGGTTTATTTATTTAGTATAAATTTTATTTTGACACTTGGAGAGACTTTACACCTCCAAATTTTATTAGTATTAGTACTCTGACATTGGGGACCTTTTACATCTCCAGATTTAATGTGTTTTTAACCATAGAGACTATACATCTCTATTGTATTGTAGTAATTATTTATTTTAAGATTATTATAATGTAATGTTTACCCAGGTATTTGGCTGTTGTATTTATAAATGTTGTTATGTATTTTTCATGTCACTATATGATGTTACTATAAATGTTGTATTGACTTGTAAAAGAGCCCTTTAGGCCTACTGCAGAATAAATTTTTGAATTTTGAATTTTTGAATTTAAATACTAAATAATAAATAAACATTTCGGTACAATTTCTAAATAAGGCTTGTGTTTCTCAGTAAGCTCAACAAGGCGTGTGAAAAGGAAAGAATTGAAAAGAAAATTCATTAATAACATTACATTTCAGGTCGATTTTACATAAAATTTTAAATATCAATTCAAAACAGTATTGCCTTTAAGTATATTATACATTAAATTTGTATGTCATAATGTAAGTACATTTTTATTTATTATTTTTTTTAGGCACATCAACAATTTCGCTAGAATAATATTCGTCTGTCGGAAAACGGTGATTTTAGTAATCAATATTTAATTTTAATCTTCTTTTAAAATGATCTAAGGAAGGTGCATCCTTGATACTTTTAAGTAAATGAATGTATATATATCTGGGTGTGTGTGTGGGTACTAGACAACTATTATATTAATTCAATAGATAGATATATTTATTTAAGCGTATGGCGTAACATTGTAGGCAATATTAATATACTATCTATTTATTATAAGTCGACATCCAGGCCACGCAGCCAACTGATCGCGTCCGGTGTCAAATTGGTATAGAGGTCCTCCGGGCTGCCTTGGAAACGTCTCTTTGGGCATCGTTCAACAATCATAGATAGATATAGATATATACCTTTGTTGTTTTTTTTTTAGTGAAAACTTTTTTAGCGGCGCTGTGCGCTTTTTGTGATGGGGAAAAAATGTTAACTCGCGTCAGGGTCACGTGACCGTCAGATTGAAAATTCGTAAGACGGACACGTGACATCATGGTGACGTGCAAATTGAATGTCATCGAAACCTGGTTACTTTTGAAAAATCGTATCTGTTGAGTAATTCAAGTGTGACATTTTATTTTTTTCATAATCAAAGTGCTATCATAACGGTTAGAGAGGTTTAATCTTTGTTAATTGAGTTGTATTCTATCTTTGTGTTGGGTGTCCAAGATTATAGATACTCAAATTTTTCCTTACTAAAAAGTTAAATAACAGAAAAGAAGCGTGATTGTTTTTCTTAATATGATGGTGAACGATTCATTAACATTTACTGATTGCGTAGGCTGTAGTCCTGCTCACGTCTCATGAATTACTCTGTATATGTTATATATTAACACTAAAATTCGCATATCAAAATATCTTCCACACTCAAATTTATTTACGTAGGTATAATAGAGAATCATCTCTTTTTATAATTTTTATTTGTTCGACATTTATAATTTATTCTAGAAACATTCTAGACTAGTTTTTTCATACAAATGTTTTTTTTTTATGTTTGACTATATTTTGTGAAATTCTTAGTATTAAATATGATTTATTATAATTCATTAGAATTATATATGGAATAATATTTACATCAATAAATTGCTCTGATAATTAGTTTAAAATAATTATATGTAATACTCCCTTACTATTCGGGAGTGTTTGTTGCTAGGCCTACAAGAATAAAGTATATTGGAACTGAAATGAACTACCTACTTAAATATAGACCTAGAACCCTGTAACTCGGGAACGAATAATTGTGATGCAGAACCAAATACATGCCCTTACCAAAATTTGAACACGGGATCTTCAGCTTCATAGGCAGTGACCTAGGCTAGATAAATAAAGGAAAACAGTTATAAATATGATTAGTGTACTCCTAGTTGACCTTGAGAATAATTTTGATTTTATAAGTTTTAAATATTGATATGATACGATCGCTCGCGCTGGTTAGTGCGCGTGAAATGCACAGCGAATCGTATCATAACGCTATGACTTAAACAAATTGTCAAATAAGTATACGGCTCCCAAGAAGAGAATTCGCTCGATCGATTATTTAAGATGATAATTCCTAATGCCCGCCAAGCTGGACGCACACAGATCTTCC
Source organism: Cydia pomonella (assembly GCF_033807575.1). Lineage (NCBI taxonomy): Eukaryota > Metazoa > Arthropoda > Insecta > Lepidoptera > Tortricidae > Cydia > Cydia pomonella. Next base: position 3,602,293 of record NC_084719.1, read on the forward strand.
GTATCATTTATTAATTCCAGACTAGAACGGGCACCCAGTGTTCGCCTAATAAGCGAATAAATTCAATATATGAAACAGTACAAGTGCAGACGAGCTTTGGACTGCTTCCAACATGGTTACGAGACTACTAACTCTTCGGAGTTAGGCAAAATTTTCCTAGAATTACTTCCTGGAGCGTCCGATAGATAGCACTAGTGTTTATTTCTTCATTTTATACCAGGTATGGCTTCAAGGCAACTTATTGCATTGTATCATAGACTGTACAATGAGTAGAGTAGAGTAGAGTAGAATTGAATAAAAAGTGGTAGTGGAGACAGGCAATATTTAGGGTCGAGCTACTTCTCCAAGCGGCTAACAGATGGCGCTAATATTCGTTTCTTATACTATTAGGCATGAACTACTTCAAGTCAACTTATCGCATTGAACGAGTAGAATTGAAGTAAACATAATAGTGCTAGTAGAAACGGACTTCTTACAGTTTCCAACATGGTGGCTAGAATTTACGCTTTATGACGCAACGACAATCGGGAATATGTACGTTACTTGTCTCTATTATTTTTTGACAAATATGAAGGCCGATAAAAACGCCAGCACCAATACGAGTACCTAATCCCCCTTATTAATAAACGTCTACTAAAGTTACGAAGCCGCTAATAATCGTTTGTCCCTTTCCGACGTATTGGTATGATGGAAAGGGACAAACGATTATTAGCGGCTTCGTAACTTTAGTAGACGTTTATTAATAAGGGGGAATAAGTGTAGAGGTCTTGTCTTCTTTCTTCAATTATTTATTAATGAATCACAATTAAAAAATAAACAGAAAACTATTCAATCATAAACGTCAAGTCTCCCTCCAAATTATACGTCAGGATCGTCATTAAAAAAACAATTGTGTTGCCATATCAAAATGACAATATATTTACCCAGATTGACATAGAGTTGCCACAACAATATTATAATAATTACACCCTAAAGAATACAAAAATACTCTACAGCATTCTTATTAATCTGATGATAGTACTTATCTTATAAAGAACCTTACACAAGTGCGAATGAGATGCACGGGTAAGTAATGTCATAACGAAATCGAATTTAGGACTTGCAATTCGAATTTCACCTTAATAAACAACCTGGTTAAATGTTTCTTCAAAAACTGGTCAAGTTCTCACTCGCAGTAGTTACTGCCACTCCCCCAGGATACTTCTAGAATTTTATCTGAATTCAGCTACAAAGAGGTTTTGGATCAATTTTACCGTTTTATTCCTTGTCCGCCTGTGCCCGGGATGTATAGCTTCCGTTATATAACGTAGCGGAACAAAGGATTTAAGGCCTTTATAACACTTTTATGTGACCATTTGTACCTAGTAACTTTATTCGAGTAAGATATAGTTGCGTTTGCACACGACATAAGATAAAAAATATAGATAAAAAATATGTTTATTGCACAAAAAAAAGGACACCGAAAAAGTATACAGCAGTTGTTCTTAGGAGTTGGTGCATAACTAGATTGACAACAGAGTTTCCAGGAGTTCCCGCACTAGGCTAAGCCTGTATCGCGGGAGACCAGAAGTACATTTAAATGTCATGCAAGTCAACGAAAAACTAAAATATATTTTTTATATTAAATATGAGATTCAGGTTTATTTTATACCTATGTTGATACATGTAATTTTCAGTATTAAGAATTTCAAGCTTTCTCTGAGCCAAAGTTTTCCTTTAGCAGAATTAACCTTCGTGTGCCTAAGATGTATTTAAAAAGTCAAATGGAGCCACATAGATTTTTGATGCAGATGGGGGGTGTTCAGCTTCAGTGTTGTCTAAGGTTAATAACTATTTAAGTTTAGGTTCTATGCCACGTTTGGATATATCTCTCTCTCTTAATTTAAGAGCGAGGCTCTTGTCGGTCGAGTAGACGCCAGTTTTCGCGGTCCTCGGCTAAATTCTTTAGGTCCCTGTCAGACACGACATATGCTTTTCCTTTTAGTTGCTGTGTGTAATTAACTCGGTCGTGGTTTTCATCTTCCTCTTCTACCTTCGATCTTGCCTTCCAAAATAGTTTTAAAGAAAGTGTCGTGTCTTATCAAGTGACCTATCATATTGCTTCGTCTATTCTCTATGCTCCTTAGTAGGTTTCTCCTCTCTCCATTCGCAGCACTTCCTCATTCATTCATTTGGATATCATTTACAACAAAATTAAAGATATAGATCATACCAAATTTCGTCTTAATTGGTTCAGTGCTTATTGATTCCCAATACAAAGTCCCACACCACTTTTCAACATGCTATCTCCTTTCCTGGGACTCAAACTATTTCAACTAAATCGGTTCAGTTGAGAATATTTTAAAAAGATTTTTTTTTTCATTTGAAATAGTGTTAATGTGATACCTTGAATTAGGCATTCGGTTTTTTTATACTACATCGGTGGCAAACAAGCATACGGCCCGCCTGATGGTAAGCAGTCTCCGTAGCCTATAGACGCCTGTAACTCCAGAGGAGTTACATGCGCGTTGCCGACCTTAACAACCCTCCCTCCCCTGGAGCTCTGGCAACCTTACTCACCGGCAGGAACACAACAGTATGAGTAGGGTCTAGTGTTATTTGGCTGTGGTTATCTGTAAGGTGGAGGTACTTCCCCAGTTGGGCTCTGCTCTAGATCTGGAATGACATCCGCTGTGCTGTGCCCTACCACACTAAGCTAGACGACATTCACAATGCCCATACCTCTCTTGCAAAACGATACGATACGAAACTTGGCCTAGTAGTAATGAGTGAGAGAGTTTGATTTTAAATAAAGTTTGATATAAAACTCAACATATGTAATCATCCAAATTTATACGGTAATAGAATACGGTTAGTAAACATAAACAATAGAATGATTTCTCGAATGTCGCTTACCCTTCTTGTTGTCTCGAAACCGTATCACGAAAAGAAAACAAACTTTAATTAGTTCTGTCCCCGGCTTACAGATGATCCGAACTTGATTAGCTATTTGATAAACGGGACACCTACTGAATAATTCCTTTTTTCCTCTAGGGATTAAATGCCTCCATTTATTTACTTTAGTGGAAAAACAATGGATAGAGAAAGCTAAGGTTTGTTTTATTTTGAAATCAGGTAAAGACGACACAAAATATGGTTAATTAAAGGAGAGTGACAGTCCAATTCGAACGAGCACGTGATATCAAACTTAAATCAACTGGGATATGAAATGAAATGAAATGAAATGAAAATCATTTATTTCGAGCTATAACTCATATAGTGTTAATAGTACATACAACAATTATTATTTATCTACCTATATATCTAAGTTAGTACAATATAAACAAAACAATAAATACCTAAAACTACTTAACATAATCTATTTCGATGATGCGTTGGTCCGTTGGGTTCATGCAGTTGGTTCCAACGCCTCATCAGTGGCCAGTCTACTCTGACGACAAATACGTTTAGGAGACTGTTGGTGCTACCCTGCAACCTATGCAATAGGGATGCCGCTCTTTTACGCATAATAGCGTAAAAGTCATCCGTACGGGCATCGGCGAACATCCCCGACGCACTGCAGAACCGAGGCAGACCCATCAGTATCCTAAACGCATTATTATATTGCACACGCAGCGCATTGTACGATCGCTGCGAGAAGCTGGTCCACAGGCTGCAAGCATAAAGAGACTGACAATAAGCTTTAAAAAGTGTAACTTTTACGTCATTGCTACACTTTGCAAACCTGCGCACCAGCATATTGCATCTGACCGTCAACGCCCTGCGCTCTCGTTCCAAATCAGGATCGTCATTATTAAGGCTTTCGGTGAGCTATTGACCCAGGTACTTAAACCGCTCTACTCTCCTCAGGGCGGTACCATTTAACTCAACCCTAGGAACTTCCTCTAGTTTCTTGTTGCCAGCCCTGAAGATGAGTAGTTCACTTTTTGTAGTGTTATACCTCAGCCCATGTCTCTCCGCATAATGCTCACATATTTTTAGGAGCTTCCTGAGCGCTCTGATTGAGGGAGCCATTAACTTATGTTGTTGAGGCAGGTACCGCCAATGTTACAACCAACCTTGGCGCCACTGAGTTCCTGAGAGGGATATGAACCGTGATTACCTTTTATATTGTTTATGAGCTCCCGATATTTGGACGCAGTTACATGCATCTTGTTCACGGGTAACTGGAGATAGCGGGTGGGTGTCAAAGTTGTGCAGACCGCGCGCGGTCTACCCTCATTCGAGCGCGTTGGCTGAGGCTGCGTTCCCTTTCAACATTACCACTGGTTGCGTCCACACACAACCGTGAATTAATTTATTCAAAACTGTTACGTGACATCAAAGCGATATTTGAATCATATTGGTATACTAACTGATTTGATTTAAATATCGGTTTGAAATCAGGTGTAAGATGGAATTTGCCTATGAGGCAAGATAGATGTCAAAAAAAACGATCCGTAGAACATCATATACAAAATAAATGTGCTACGAACCAACAGCGCTTCGTATCGTAAACTATGCTACGGGCATAGATAAAAAAAAATATGGAGTGAGCATAGAGTGCTCACTCCATACATCAGTTTTCTTAACAAAACGCTTATTATTTTCGTAGTCGACATCTAGCGTCAAATAGCGGATTTATGAGTACCACTGCTTGACACTAGATGTCAGGAGTGTCGCGACTGACGGAAAGTGTATTGCTCAACAATTCACAACTGATATTACAAGCAGAAGGAGTTGAAAATAGAGTTCCGGTTAATCCGGTTATCTTATTAGCTGAAATTATTGACGACTGGTTTGGCCTAGTGAGTAGTGACCCTGCCTACGAAGCTGATGGTCCCGGGTTCAAATCCTGGTAAGGGCATTTATTCTTGTGAGGAGCATGGATATTTGTTCCTGAGTCATGGGTGTTTTCTATGTATTTAAGTATTTATAAATATTTATATATGATATATATCGTTGTCTAAGTACCCTCAACACAAGCCTTATTGAGCTTACTGTGGGACTTAGTCAATTTGTGTAATGATGTCCTATAATATTTATTTATTTATTTATTTCCAAGCATTATTATTTTAACCTAAATTACTCTCTAGGTTCTAAGATGTCAAACGGAAGAAGAATAGGTATAAAGCTCTATATCTCCATACTTGAAAAAACACAAATCAAAATATATCATTGCATAGATTTACCTTAATGAATTTAATATCTAAAATGCATATACAAAAAAATCCTAACCCTATTTTACGCTCAGACAACCTCAAACCAAGCTCACGTTTAAGCGCATGTTACGCAAGCATTTTTTCGACAAGCATTCTGGTTAATTGTCCATCGTAGTCATAGTAACTTTTGCACTGGGTACATAACATACATACATATAATAACGCCTATTTCCCGAAGGGCTAGGCAGAGACCACGGATTTCCACTTGCTACGATCCTGACATACCTCTTTCGCTTCCTTCACTTTCATGACATTCCTCATACACGCTCGTCGGTTTAGGGTGCTCTTGACCTGGCCTTTCTTCAGGATTTCCCCGATTTGATCAGAGAAAGTCCGCCGAGGTCTACCCCTTCCAGCTCCCTCTTCTACTTCTCCCTTATACACTCTCTTTGTTTCTCTTTTTTCTTTCTTTACTGGGTGCATAAATTAATATATATGTATGTATATTTAATTATAGTATATTTATATAAGTTTATTACAGTTAGTATATATTATTTATCGCTAGAATGCTTGTTTTAAGTTACTTATTCTGTTTTTTTTTTGTTTAATGCCTGCAGGTACTACTGTTTCTGTTTAGCCTGATGGTTGACTGGTAGAGAATGCTTTAGGCACTACACGTACTTTATTTGTTATATTGTGCAATAAATTGAAATAAATGTCATAAGCTAAGAAAAAGTGACCAAGGCCTCCAGTGCCCCAGGCTGGGATCAAACCAGCGTCCTCTGCTATCGCGGCAGGTGCCTGAGCCACTCGGCCACGGGTCACGGCAGCATTGGTCGAATTTTTCCAAGTATATGCATCTCTTACTGAAGGCTTAGGCGCCCCCTTATGACATTTATTTCAGTTTATAATTTAGTACCTGGGCGACCGAGCATTGCTCGGTTATAACTATTTATTGTAATATGGTGGTGTATAGGTGATAATCTTAAGTACATTTTTTTACTACATTAAACTTGTCTAAAAGAATAAAAATTAAAAAATTATATATAAACTTGAACATATAAAAAAAAAAGTTAGTAACCAGGCGAGATTCGAACCTGTAACACTCGTTTAGCAGTCCGCGTCTTAACCCGCTGGACCAGACGGACAGTGGCCGGCAACACGAAATTAGCGACCATATTCTGCGTCGAAAGAAAAACGCATGAAAACTCGAAAACACGCGTTTTCCCAAACATAAGACTAATCTAGATCGATTGTTTACCCCCAAAAACCCCCATATACCAAATTTCAGCAAAATCGTTAGAGCCGTTTCCGAGATCCCGGAAATATATATACATATATATATACAAGAATTGCTCGTTTAAAGGTATAAGATATAGTAGTGTTTCTACTTGAAAAAAAAAAACGAATTAAAATATTTTCTATAAATAATTTAATTTGTTCTAATACTTCTAATAGTATTGTGCAATAAAGTTTAAATAAATAAATAAATGCTACACAAAGATCTATATTTTACTACATTAAAAAACACAAATGATTTTTATTTTTGCATAGCTCTCAATCTCTTTTTTTTATACTACGTCGGTGGCAAACAAGCATACGGCCCGCCTGATGGTAAGCAGTATCCGCAGCCTATGTACGCCTGCAACTCCAGAGGAGTAACATGCGCGTTGCCGACCCTAACCCCCTCCCCCCCTCGTTGAGCTCTGGCAACCTTACTCACCGGCAGGAACACAACACTATGAGTAGGGTCTAGTGTTATTTGGCTGCGGTTTTCTGTAAGGTGGAGGTACTTCCCCAGTTGGGCTCTGCTCTAGATCTGGAATGACATCCGCTGTGCTGTGCCCTACCACACAAAGCGAGATAACATTCACAATGCCCAATACCTCTCTTGTGGACGTAGTTTAAGGACGTACCCGGGTCCATCTCATGATTTTAACATCTAAAATGGAAGAACAAAACCTTATTCAAACTAACAATGTCACCCAAAGCTTTACAATAGTACTTCAAAAGTTGAGGTGTAACCAGTTGACCCGGAAACCGGAAGTCGGCCATGTTGAAATCAATAGCAAGTATATCCTTATGAAATATGCAACGGGTCCTACATACATTAACGGATGTTTTCGGGATCGTACACAGGGTGGCACACTTATGTACAAGGTAGTTTGTGTGTGGAGTTTTAAATAAAAATAAATCAAATAAGTAAATAAATTATCAAGTGTTTACGTAACTTAGTTTTTTTAAATAAGTTATGAATGTTATTAAAGTTTATATACGTTTCTTTTTTATCTTTGTAACATAGTTTGTTTTAAATCAAAAATTCATCAATCAAATTATTAAAATCATATATTTTAATTATTTTAAGTATTTTCAGACAATTAAGATTCTTACACTAAAGCCGGGGTTACATTAGAGCCACGCCGCGTGTCGCAACGCGTGGGATTGCAATCGGTTACATACATTTTGTATGAACGTGGCTACATTAGCTCAGTCCCGCGTGTCGCCGAGCGCGCAGACCGCTCGATCTCGATCGGCGTGGGCGCGGTGGTGGGGGAACTGACGCGTTGGCTCGCTCCGCGCTAGTATAATCACCACGTGGCTACGCTCACTCACGCATTGGAGCCAAGCCGACGAGTCCCGTCAAGTTTCAGGTGCGGACGTTCACGCGGTCACCAGTGAACTGACACAAAAAATAATCAGCACGCGCGGCGACACGACACTGTAGTATAATCACCAGCCGTTGAGTCAGGCAGCATTGCGACACGCGGCGTGGCTCTAATGTAACCCCGGCTTAATAGATATAACGCGTAGGTTCATAGACCTTGCAGACTAATGACAGAACAATACAATAATAATAATCACAGATATTTGTTCCTGAGTATATAATTATGGGTGGTTTTCTATATAAGTATGTATTTATCTACATCCGTATGTATATTATGACGACCGGTTTGGCCTAGTGGGTAGTGACCCTGCCTACGAAGCTGATGGTCCCGGGTTCAAATCCTGGTAAGGGCATTTATTCGTGTGATGAGCATGGATATTTGTTCCTGAGTCATGGGTGTTTTCTATGTATTTAAGTATTTATAAATATTTATATATTATATATATCGTTGTCTAAGTACCCTCAACACAAGCCTTATTGAGCTGACTGTGGGACTTAGTCAATTTGTGTAATAATATCCTATAATATTTATTTATTTATTTATTTATTATTATATTGTCGCCTAGTACCCATAGTACAAGCTTTGCTTAGTTGGGGGCTAGGTCGAGCTGTGTACCTTAAGATTGTCCGCGAAGATTTATTTATTTAATCTATTACATTGTGGTCAAATGACATGTCAGAGGCTTGATTTTATTACAATTTCTAGCAATTTTCAATAGCTTAATATGTGTCTGGTAAGTAATCAGTTAAATTAATTATTGTATTTTTAACACTCAATTTCAGAATCATAACATTGTTTTCTATCAAACTCTTTTGACACGATTTTGGTAACATCCTGTATACGTATAATACATAATCTGGTAGAACATTAATATGGCAAAAATATTACCTTCCCTTTCGTAGCAGTTGGATAAATTGCAATCACTTACGAATTTTTGGTGTATTGATATTTCAAGAAAAATAAAAAAATGGTTTAGGGAGAAGGAGCCTAAAGCGGGTATCCTGCCTAAAGCGAGTAGGCACAATATTATAACAAAATTAAGTGCGAAACTCAAAGTATGCATAAATTATGATTATTTAAGCACTCTTAAACTTCTTATAACGTCAGAAACATGACGATCATTGTTATTGTGGAAAGTGCATACGAACACAATCCTGATGAATTAACTTAAACTAGACTTCGGATGGTAAAATGCCGGATGGTTTGACCCTGGTGCCGTGGGAGAGGGGTAAGTGCCTTTTGTGGGATGCCACCTGCGTCAGTGCGTTCGCCGCGACGCACCTTGGCCGCACCGTGCGATCGGCGGGAGCTGCTGCTGAGCAGGCGGCGTCCCTAAAGAGGGACAAGTACTCGGGGCTGGCAAGCTACTTGTTTGTTCCCCTTGCCGTGGAGACGTCAGGGTGCTGGTGCGCGGAGGCGAAGTCTTTTCTCGGGGAACTGGGGCGGCGCTTGCAGGAGAGGGGTCTCGATCCCCGCTCCGGGTCGTTCCTAGCGCAAAGGTTGTCCATCGCGGTTCAACGCAGAAACGCAGCAAGCGTGATGGGCACCTTTGCGTTGGGAGCGACGCGGGGTTGTTTGACTAGTTTTTAGAGGTTAGTTTAGGTTTAGTTTTATTTATAGTTAAGTTTATTGATAGTTTATTTGTAAGTCCTTAGGTATTTTTAATGATTGTATTTTTTATTTAATTAGTCTTAAAAAAAATAATTATTGTTTATTTGTATGTCCAAAATTGTTATTAATAGTTTTTCAAAATTGCTTATAGTTGTCAACTAGACTTTTGTATTCTAGCTAAACCTAAAGTAAAACCTAAGTTTTCAAACCAGCAAGCATGGATTCAAGTATTACAACAGTGCTAAGCGACAGAATCCACCACACTAAGCCGAATTTAAGTAAACTTGACTCCAACACTATATATAGTTGACCTGCAGCGTTTAGGCAGTCAAGACCGCAAGCTGGGTTCTCAGGGAATTCACACATGTGACCCTACAACAACCAACATAACTCTACAACTGACCAAGGAAATTTAGACTTTAAAACAAGGGGTTAAAGCTTGGAAGCACTGCACGTATATTTTGGACGAGCGTCTAAAATTACAATAATGAAACTTACAGTTATGTTAAGCGAAAGCAAACTTTATTTACTTGTAGTAAGATTGATGTGAAGAGAAAATAAAAGGAGGTTTACAGACTAAATGCCTCATAGGACTAATGCCGCAGTTGTTTCTCTTACGGCTTATAAGTACGTGTCATGTGCTCTGGGGCTTGTAAATGGGGGTGAATTAAAAAATAAAGGGTGGTTAAGGCCTTTTTGGATGCCATTCGTAATGGGCTGTGCTTAAGCTAATATAATTATCGTTATATAATAGGCGTTTTAATTAGGACAGTTTTTTTTTTACTATTTTGATTGTTCAGTACCAAGACTCGGAACTGGTTTTTTAAATACCGGTAAATAACGGTTTATTTCGGTTTTCCTCCGAACTTTTTATGTAAAATGTAGAATTGTTGGTACAATATTTACTTACTTACGCGAACGCGAACGTTTTAAGAACTTTATTGTAACCTAAAAACCGGTTTATTCGACGAGCGACGCAACGACCGGTCGGCTTGGTGGTGTGCCGCGTAAACATTGACACCGGCATAGGAAGAAACCGGTTTTTATTATTCTAAGCCGTTTAATTTGACAGAAACTGTTCTCAAAAGAACCGGTTTATAATTAACAGTTTTTCGAGCGAAACCGAAATTAAAAGATTTTCCCCAAGTACCTACATACACATGATAACGGTTTGGAAATTTAACCGGTTTCCGATCCGATTCCGAATCCGATTGTTCAGTATAGTTACTGATTCCTATAAGTAGAACATATTTGGCAAAAATTGGCCACTCTCTAAGATTCGCAAAATTCGCTCCTTTTTAGTGTCTAACGTAAGGATACTAATTGAAATCAATTTGATTTTAACGGTTAATTAAATTATTGAATGGCCAACGAACTGAAATGAAACAAAGTTCTCAAAGACGTAATTATCCAGTGACTAATGAAGAAACGATTAGTTTCAAGTAAATCTCAATCAAATAACGGAGGTAGGTATAAAAGCTTCTTGTTTTACAGTTTGGCGAAACTTTAATTATAGCTACAGTCGAGGAAAATGATTCTTTAGCAGTTAACGTGTCACGTTACAATACACAGCTCTTACCATAAGTATGTACAGTCAAATTTACTTGAACCGCAAGTTGCTAAAGAATCAATTTCCGCGACGGTACAAGTAATTATAAATGTTTTGTTAAATAAATAAAAAAAAAGCAGGCCATTAAATAAAATAAAAAATAACAAGAATTAGATACTTACAGCTCTAGGGATTGAGAAGTGAAAGAAAGCACTTCGACCGAGCAATCCCAATGACTACTGATATTGACATTTCACCGTACATTTCTGGCCCAACAGGTAACTTATCAACATAGACAGATACAGCAAATTGTCAATGTCACGGTGTCAGTTGTCAAATAGAGCGCCCGAAATAAAATACCTTTTATTACAAGCTTTTACTCGTATTTTACTTGCTATGTTTGTACGGGTCAAATCTTGTAAGTTAGAGACACCCCACACTAGCGTCTCCCGAGCGTCGAGGTCTAGTCATCTCTATGGCTGCTGCTCGACGCAACGTTGGCGCAGCGATATCATTTTCCATAGCGTCAGTGTCTAGTGACGCTCAAAAGACGCTAGTGTGGGGTGGCCCTTAAACTTGATCCACTTCTCGGCTTCATATGTCATATGTAAGTTGGGAGACAAATTGTCAACGCAATATGGTACCATCGAGCTAATCTGATGATGGAAACAGGAAGTGGCCATGGGAACTCTGTGATAAAACAACATAGCCTAATTGTGTTTGGGTTTCTTAGAATTGTCTCGTCGAGTATAAGTTGCTTATTGAAAGAAATTTACAGTCAGTTATAAAATCTGGTATCAAAAATAAAAAAATTGACAAAAAACTTATTTATTCATGTTATTTTGCACGACCTTGCGTCAGCGTGCGCCGCTGCGTCATTTAGGGTGAGCCGCTGTTGATTACGAAATGGAATGAGGCGTCGTCTCATCGGTGTTGCCTTCACAGGTCGGCTTTAGCAAGGAGAACATGCTGAAGTGGGTCGCTGTAAGCGTTTCTGCCACCCAATATCCACGTGAGTCGGCTCCCACAATGATGGAACACATGCTATCTTGTCCAGCGTGCCTCGGAGCAGGACTTCCGTGATGCAACAGATAGATTGACAACGTCAATATATATTGCTACCTTCTAGTCCCGCACAATTGGTACAAAAGAAGCGTAATTGTACCAAAAGTAAGTGTGAAAGGGGTGCCCAGTACTTACGATATAAGGATGTTCTAAAAAGACATATGAAGAGATGCAAACTAGAGCCCTCTGACTGGGAGCGGAAGGCAGCGCAGCGTCCCGAATAGCGGAGCCTCATGATCGGTGATTTTGAGACTGAACGCCGCAGTAAGCTCGACAGAAAACGAGATGAGCTGAAGTCTCGGCTGCCAACCTCAAACCCTACAACTATATAGGTGGTGTGCTGACGTGCCCAAAATACGCTCGAGTATTTAGCATGAAGATAGGCTACGTGGGCCATAAGGCATAAGTCGAATTAAAAATGCCTACTCCAGAGCACACAGTCATCGCAGTCATCATCACAAAAAGAGCCCGAAGAAGAAGATTAAGAAGAAGAAGAGATGTGCAAGGTGGATCAATATGAGATCAAAACCTTATCAACAGTTAAACAGAATAGCCCTCCAAATGAACGTTGCAGGCATTGTTGGATCTCAATCAGGATTCAATCCCGGCTGTTTTCATATCGGCCGATCGAAATATCATCGGGAATGTCGCGAGCAGCGATTGTGAGCGGTACGGGGGAGAATTGCGGACGGGACCGCATAACCGAAAAATGTATTTATAAATTTCATGTCACTATATGATGTTACTATAAATGTTGTATTGACTTGTAAAAGAGCCCTTGAGGCCTACTTGCAGAATAAATTTTTTTATTTTGAATTTTGAATAGCGTTTGACCAAGCTGTGGTCCATGCATCGCATTTGCAATGAAGAAGTTGGGCAAATTTCTGTGAAAATATGACGTTTATAATGACACTATCTCACTTTATTATGTTCAAATAAGTGCAAAGTTAGCTTAGACGGACTCTAAAAGTAGATTCTTGGGGTTAATGCAAATTATAGATTTTTTATTGAATTTTTACACGTTTTATAATCAAGGGCAAATGCCGTGATAAAATTCACATGGAAACTATATTTGCAAGGGCACACTCCAAACAAAACATATTAGAAAGGTTAAGACTCCACAGCAACCTCGGTTCTCCATACCATACCATACCATAATACTAGTCTAGTAAAAACGTAGCTATTACGCTCTCATTTTAAAACGACTAGCAAGATTGTTTTGAAACTGTGTACTTACAATAGGATAAGGTATATCTATGCCTGTAATTAGTTTATAATATATAATAATATTAAATTTCTTTATTCAGATAACTAAGATCCATTGGAGTTAGGTACATAGTGACTTAAAATCTATTGTTATTTTTTTAAATATTAATTTTAGTGAAATAAAAATCCGCATTAAATTTAATTCAAACTCACAATAAATAAATAAATTAAATTTAAATTTACAAGAAAATAAATAAAGTAAATTTAAATTCACGCAATTAAACTAACCATGGTCATTAATTTATTATTGTGTTTGTGCACGAGAGAATCAGGCTTTCCTGCAAACATTTTCAGGATGCCGTTAGAGCTGGAGCAGCTCCGGCATCCTACTAACTAGCGAGGCAGTTCTTTTGCGTACGATGGCATGAAACCCGTCTGTGCGTGCCTCCGCAAACATTTTTGAAGCACTACAGAAGCGGGGCAGCTTTAACAACCCCTGAAAGTATTATATTGAACCCTCAGGGCACTGAGCGCCTTCTGAGTGCAGTTGAACCACAGGCTGCTCGTATAGAAGCTTTGACAGAACACTTTTGTGTTTGGCTTTTTGTTTGTTTCGCTTTATGTAGCTTCAGAAACATCATCTGTGAAAATTTCAACTGTCTAATAAGTATATCACGAGTCACGAGTTAGGTACAGCCTGGTGTCACAATACTTAAGCGTTTAGGTCGCGAAATTCACGCTCCGCTATGGTTTGTTATCAAATTCATGGCGCAAAACACTGGTTCTCTGTACCGGTTCTGTGCGTAGTTATAAAATAGTTCAATGGCTGTATTTCTGATCGTTCGTAAATGAATATAAGCCCGTATGTTTCCATCGCTGAGCGAGTCGGGGCAAAACGATTTCACATCGCATTTCGTACCCGTACCTTTTATTTAAGTTTATTTTCGCTCAATCCAATATTCCTAATTTTTCCGAAGAAATTGGAGATTCATTTGGTATAGGTGGGGATTTCGGAGGCTGTTATTATAAATAATATATGTTATAATGAATTGGTAAGGTAAACCTGGAACTTGGAAGGAGTAACGTAATTTTTATTATATTACAATTTATTTTACCCGATCGATAGCTAGAAGAAATCCTAACACTAAGTGTGTTGCCGGCATTTAAGATGGGAGTAGGTATGTTCTTTTCTAGAAGGGACATAGTAGGTAGGCGACAGTTCATTCCAAAGTTTAAGGCAGAAGGCACGCTCAGTTGAGGACTGCCAACCATCTAAGTGGTGATGATGGAAATGTTGTCACGTAGAACTATTCTTTAATAGCTTTAAATATGTATGGTTAAAAGATCACACAGTATTTGCGATCTTTGCTAACCAGTTAGGCAATTTCCTTAAATCTGTCATGCCTGTTCTTGATTCTGTGTAAATGTACTGTTGTTATTTACTTATTTAAAAAAAATCGAATAATTTATTGATAGTGACTTTCATTTTAATCTGTGTAATACTCGTAATTTGTATAAGTGATTCATTTACTTAACAATATTAATAATTTTCTTGACATTTTTCTCTTTAATTCTGTATTAAATTTGTCTGCATTTTATGCCCAACTGTTTAAAGTTTTTATTGTATACCATGTAAGCGTATTGGTGAAATACTGTAAGCTTATATGTGGGAAATAAATGAAATGAAATGAAATGATAGCATTTAAATGCAATTGAAAATACCAATGGCCTTTTTAGGTTTAGGTATTATATTATGTCGATTCTCATTTTCAGTTTCAAACTTTCAAAAATCCCAAAATAATATTCAATAGTTACGTGGCGTGCGTGTTGCACACCTTTGCTACTGGTATGACGCGAGAAGGATTTTTAAATAAGTATTTTTTTTTACGTGTGAGGGTTTTTTAATTTTGTTTTTTTTTTGGTTATTTTTAATGCATTTTAATATTATACTTTTCTAATTTTAATGTTATAGACCTTATAGTGAAATGTTGATTATTATTTGTCGATAAGTATTGGCGTAAAGTGCGTCTGAGAACATTTCATGTAAGTCATCTTCTCCTTTTTGCCAGAGTTTCACAATTGTCTACGGTGTATTGGGGTCATTGCGATAAGTTGTTGGTACGAGTGCCTATGATTTTATACTGTTTTTCGGAATAGGCAGAAATGAGATAATATATGTTGAATTTTAGAGCAAAATTTAGTTTACCAGTAGATAAAATTAGCATTATATCACAATACATTGGACGATAAAATGCAAGACTTCAAAGATTCAACATTTAAGATTATTTATACTTCCAAACTCAAAAAGATCATATGGTTTTGATATAGACATTTGATCCTCAAAATTAACTGGTCGACTGATAGGTACCTACCATTCAGCAGTCACTGAATTGTCAAACGTCAACTTTTGACAGTGATACCGCAAAATATATGGAGCTGTACAGCGCCATCCCTCAAATCTAGAACATAGCCCAACTGGCGAAGCATAGCCCTCCACCTTACAGAAAACCGCAGCCAAATAACACGAGACCCTACTCATAGTGTTGTGTTCCTGCCGGTGAGTAAGGTTGCCAGAGCTCAACGAAGGTGCGGGGTAACTGCTTACCATCAGGCGGGCCGTATGCTTGTTTGCCACCGACGTAGTATATTTTTTTAAATGTACGTTTGGCGAATTTATCCCATTCACGGAATAACTCCTATGCACTTGACGAATCCCCGATCTTCCAAGTACGTATTTATTACTAAACTTAGCTAATAAATCGACGAACAGTGACGGATCCTCACTTCTGGGGTTTTCCATTTGTTCGAAAAGCGACCTTAAATTAAAGACTTTACAGTTCATGTTTCGCTAAAATGGTCGTGACTTAAAGGCAAGATTCTTAGCACCTTTAAAATGTTCAGTGTTTGATTGTAGTTCAAAGTTTATGCCAAGCTCACAGTACATTGGTGAGGTTCTAAAATATACGGGTGATTCTATAGTAATAAAATATCATATTATGAAGGTACGTAAGTCATACTGAACATACTGATACAATTATTTCGTTTAATAGATATATCTGCGCCACTTCTCGTCAATTGTTGACTCGGAGTTCGCGCAGATCCGCCTCCACTAGGTCGCGCCTGCGATACCCGAGGAGTCCGACAGGACATCTTCCTGCTGATGGTGGCCTGGGTATTTCGTATTCCGGGCCAAATTAATGGAATCAGGTGTCACTTTAAGGGAATCCATTTAATTAAAACATAAAGGGGTTTCCACGGAAGACCAGCGTCGAGGTCCCCAAAAGGTACCACGACACAAGCCGAGTTCTTGTAATACTGTAATATAATTTGTGTTTTTTTTTTAAAGTTTAAATTGAGCGTTTTTAAATAAAGTTTTCTTCTTTCTTTCTTTCAAAAGTTTACTTTGCTAATCCGCGAATTAATAACGTGCAGTACTAATTGCTAGTCAATCAGTGCTAACCCGATATACTTGCCTCGGCCGCTGCATTACACCATGGCAAGCGCGGACTTCTGGCCGAAGGGTGTTTCGACGGTTCCGGGGCAACCTGCCGAATCCTACGCCGAGTCAGACGACGCTACGCAGCCACGCTGTCACGTCGTCGCCCAAATTCAATGTTTGAATTTTATTCTTTATTACCTACCTATTTATGTTTACTCGTATATTTTTATATGTTTTGTAGTTCGAAGGGCCTTGGTAGTAATACTGTAAGGCTGTGTAACTAATTTGAATTATACTTGTGTATTTTTACGTGCTCTTCTTTTTCCTCGCGTTGTCCCGGCATTTTGCCACGGCTCATGGGAGCCTGGGGTCCGCTTGACAACTAATCCCAAGATTTGGCGGACACTAGTTTTTACGAAAGCGACTGCCATCTGACCTTCCAACCCAGAGGGTAAACTAGGCCTTGTTGGGATTAGTCCGGTTTCCTCACGATGTTTTCCTTCACCGAAAAGCGACTGGTAAATATCAAATGATATTTCGTACATAAGTTCCGAAAAACTCATTGGTACGAGCCGGGGTTTGAACCCGCGACCTCCAGATTGCAAGTCGCACGCTCTTACCGCTAGGCCACCAGCGCTTACGTGCTATTAATGTTAAAAAACCGCGTAAATAAATACGCAAATAAATATAATAAAACATCATAAGTACAAAACCCGGCAACATGTTTCGCCTCTCTACGACGCATCATCAGATGTTGGGGATGTTGACGGTCTGACGTCAGCGGGTTCGGTAAGCTTTAGTAATGATAGGGACAGCTCCTAAAGTCTAAGTCTTCAATTTTGCGGTTTCTAGGGACTCTAGCATCCATCCGGTTATAGTTTGGAGCCAAGTCTTCTTAAGGATAATTATCTAATATCTTGTGACCACCGGTCCGGCCTAGGGGATAATGACCCTGCCTATAAAGCCGATGGGCCAGGGTTCGAATCCCGGTAAGAGCATATATTTATGTGATGAGCACAGATATTTGTTCCTGAACTATAGGTATTTTCTATGTATTTAAGTATTTGTATATTATCCGAGTACCCACAACACAAGCCTTCTTGAGCTTACCGTGGGACTTAGTCAGTGTTCGAATGTGCTAAAATTATTATTTATTTTATTTGTGCAGTACACCTGCAGCCTGTGGACTCGGTACACGCAAAAGGCTTTTAACGCCATGCGCGTACAATATAATGACGCGTTCAGGGTACTGTTGCGGCTGCCTCGCTACTGCAGTGCGTCGGGCATGTTCGCGGATGCACATGTGGACGGATTCCACGCGACACTGCGCAAGCGCTGCGCCGCGACGCTCCGCAGGGTCCGCGACAGCCGCCACAGTCTCCTGACCGTCGTGGCTGACAGATGGGACAGTGGCCTGATAAGGCACTGGTCCTCTCTGCATTTATCTCTAGTACCTAAGATAGTTATTTAAGTTTATTTTTTAAGTTAACCTTAGTCATAGCTTTTAATTCTTAAGATGTACTAACAAAATATGGACCATGTTTGTCTGAAATAAATGCATTTTATGTTTATTTATTTTTTTATTTGTATCTTTAAACGAAGCGTTGCAATGTGTATTCTGTCTTAACAACAAAACTACATATCTATAAACCTTTCTGTGATTGCAAATTTTATTTCAAACTACAAATCTGTGGGTTATGATAGGTTATATGATAGATCCAAGGTCGCAGACAACTATTTAGGCTAATAATATTTTGTCATATAAGAGGTTTCTAGCCAATAGCAATGTGTGTAACCAGCTAGACGGGGTTACCATTGTGTTTTCATTGAACAACTTTATCTCATAATCATAATATCGATAAGTACAATTATTCACCACTATATAGTAATTGGCCACTCCTTACAAATCAGAAAGAAACATACCAATAGAAGTCTTATTATTAAGAGTGACTAGTATTTTAGACTAGTATTTTTATACAATTTTGATGTTTGACGATCCTTTTGTGAAATTCTTGTTATTAAGTTTACCATATCTATAATAGTTCAATGTTTTTTTTAGAACAATAATAACTGCATCAATAAATTGCTCTGATATTTAGATTAAGATGATATTTGTAAAATTTGACGATTTAAAAGTGCTTGTTGCTAGGCCTATTTGAATAAAGAATATTTTGACTTGACTTGAGTGGCCAATTACTACGCAGTTGTCAATAACTATAGCAGTCACCCTACCTCTAGATCACATTTACACCACTAGGAATCAGAGATAAACTATTTTCAAACTGCGCTCTCCTTATTTATTTTAGTTATGCTCTTATTTAAAGTAATCTTATATTCATATTCATATTCCTTTATTGATAAAATTACAAATTTACTATGTAGTAATAGCAGATGACGATTAAAGATAATGTTAGCTATGTGTGACGTGGGGGTCTATAAGATTATATGCCATATAAATTTGTAATTTTATCAATAAAGCATAAGCATATGTATGCTAAACATACTTCTCATACGCAACGCATGAAATATAGTTATACATCCAAACATACATATTTCAGGGGCCAGATTAACATAACACATTACATACGTTGCGTACGTGGGCCCAGTTTGTCCCTACTTAAATTTAAACCTGTGATAAGTCAAAAAAACGCAGCGTTTATATATTGTTGTTATGTCAAAAGTCTAAAGCATTTAGTTGTCCAACATATGGTATATATACATAAGTACAGATCCCTTATGTATATATAATCATTGTATTAAAATGTTGTGCCGTAAGGCGAACAATGTTTCGTTTATGGACTGCAACGGCATGCTGTGCACAGTTACCATTAATAATCATCTAACAAAAATTCACTTACGCTATAATATTCTTTGTCAATTAAAAAACAAATTACTTTTTAAACTGATTATGTTACAATACAATACAAATATACTTTATTGCACACCTCAATACAGAAACAGTATCTGTATTTCTTGGTTCATTAGGAATTTTCTTAAAAAAACTTTGGAGCCATTCCAAAAAAATTTCTAAATAACGCTGATTTGGAAGGCAACGAATTTATTTATGTGTTTTTGTAGCGATTAAAATCCTACATGATTAGTCTTGAACCGTTTAAATATCAAATGTAACAGCTTATCTTCTTTATTGACCAACCCTCTTCCTAGCTCATCTGGAGTCGGGTCTCCTGGAACGTTTGCGCCAGAGAGCCCTGTTCTGGGTTGTCTGCGTAGACTAAATTTATCAGCTTATAAATAAAAAATCGCCATCTAATTAAAATTGTTAAAGGGCCTTTATATCCGCCGCTATCTTTTACGCCAACTAATATTATCTTAACTAATAGTTGTCATATACTAAATGAAGAATGAGAATGCCATCTTGTGGTGACGGCCGGATTCACATGAGGGCTTCGTCACTTTTTCTCAGTACCTATATGACAGTTTATCATTTATATAACTATGTATGTATCAATTTATGTGTGTTTATTTGTACTAAGGATATGTGTAAGTTTACCATCATATAGTTTATATTCATATAGTGGTACAAATTCATTTACTTTAAAAGACACTGCACCTACTTAATCTTTCTGGTTTAACCTATTGGTTTTCTAGTAGAGAATGCCTTAAGTCAAAAAGTCCACCATTTGTACCTTCATGTATTGTACAATAAAGATTAAATAAATGAATAAATAATAGTAAAATAATTTGATTTGTTCCCAAACTTGTTTTTCTCTTGTTAAATTTTATGTTTTCACCTTCAAGCATGAAGTGAGAATGTTTAGTAGCACTGCAGACCTCTTCGGGCCTGGCAATAAAACTTTATAGTGGCATATGTTGCTATAATAAAACCTTTTGCCCAAAAAACTACCTTTTACAATCCGGCCGAGCGGCACCCGTAAAAATGGACCGTCGTTTTTCAAATCTTAATTGGTTTCGTAGGTTATATCTAAATGTACTAAGTAAGTTTTACATCAAATGGGAAAAATCATAAAAAATGGGTTGGTACGTAATAAAATATAGATGTTTTTAAGAAAATAGTACATTACGATACAAGTGCGAAAAATAGGAAATTCGAAACGAGTGGCGATAAATTAAAACACGACCGAAGGGAGTGTTTTAAATCGACACGAGTTGCGAATTACCTATTCGCACATGTATCGTACAACGTTTTACAGTACATATGGCCCTTTAAATGTTCGACAGAGTAACGTAATATGCTACTTCTCGCACTAGTGCTATAAAGTAGCCCCATATGTACTGTAAAAGTTTTTTCCTGATACCGTAAGCTAATCTTGTACTAACCTAAGTGTGCCTATATAACCTATAATGATACAAGTTCCTTTTTAATTGATATAAGTCCATTTTTCTACTCGTCGACTGTAATAGTTGAATTAAGATTTCGTATACCAAACTATAATTGGGTTCTTTTCATGTATGGGCTACCAACTCAACTATAATATTCATTTCGAAACGGTTTAGTCAACTATAATGAAATGGACTAATCACAGCTCGCCGCGGTCAAGAGGACGAAACAAAACAATAGCTCAACTTAATTATTTATTTTAGGTTGTATAGTAGAAACAATTCCTTCATAAGTCATAAATGCACATGTGACACCCTTAATATAACAACATCTATAGACTACGAAAACTGCTTACCATCGCTTGTTAGTCTCCATAGGCTACGGTGGCTCAAAATCGAGAAAAATCTGTTTAAAATTGAATTTAGCAAGTAGCAAGTACCAGGGCCTCATGAGTTACGAGGAGGTGTAGTTGACCACCCCGCCGGGTCCCGGCGGCCGGGCCGCGTACGAGTATGAAGGTATCGCGGCTGCTCGCGTATCTTAAATAGCTGTATTCGTTTTTTGGCTTGTTTACCAGTATGATTTTATTAGTTTAAAGTATAATTTTTATTGACTCGTAGAAAAAGTATTGTATACAATAGTGATATAGTCAAGCTTTTCACTCTCGTACCTCACTTTGGCAACTCAGCAAGCTTAGTTGCCAAAACACGGTACCTACTCGACTGAAAAGCTCTCTATTATATCACGATTGTATAAAATACTATTTTAATTAGACCACACCAAATACGCGTCTTAACACGGGCTACCGGAAAATTGTAGTTTTATACCTATTGAATTTTTACACGTCTTATTCACGGAAAATTGCAATGAAAAAAAAAATACAAAATCTAGACTTTATTTGCAAGTTGGATCGATAGAAAAAATACCGAAAAATATGTCTAACATGCTAAATCTTCCATTCGCAAGCTCACGCGGCGCGCCGTATTTAAAATATTTAAATTAGAATCGATGACCCCAGCCCACCTCCAGAGGGTAAAGCGAATTCTTCTATTTTATGAAAATATTCGAATGATTTTTTGCCCTTTGGCAGGTTTACCCACACCAATCGAGTGGAGTATCCTGGGTGTCCGAAGATCGGATAGGGTGAGGGACACAGAGCTTCGCTCCAAAACCCGTGGCGTCGATGTTGCGATGAAGACCGCCAGGCTAAAGTGAGACTGAGCTGGACATATCTGCCGGATGAATAGCCATAGCTGGCATCCCCAAAGTAGTCGTGGCAGAGGCCGACCGAGGGAGAGATGGTTGGACGACTTGGATACGTTTCAGCGGGATTGGCGGGATCTTACTCAGCACAGGGAGGATTGGAAAGGGAGAGGGGAGGCCCTTGCCCAGCAGTGGGATACACAAATAGGCTATTTGAAAAAATCTAATGATTTAACTTATAACATACAATTTTACGATATAACATCGTACCTAATCAGTGTTGAAGACTAATAGAAAAAATATCAACTATCTTAACTTGGCCCTATGCTCATAATATTCTTACAATTTGTATATGATGGTACAGTCAGCATCAAAAGTAGCGGATCAAATAACGCTTCATAATTATCTACCATTCTGTAACAGCTTAACAAAAAGTGATGTCTTTAATATAGAACAACTAAGACTGTAAAAGATATTTTTTTAACGCGAATTTTATAAAATTATCTACATTTGGAAAAATAATACGGAATATCAGATACTTTTGACGCGTTGTTTCATCCGCTACTTTTGATGCTGACTGTACATACTGTTAATAGTCGCTACAAATTGAATTGAAACTACTGCCTACGCTAAATCTTGGGATTAGTTGTCAAAGCAGATCCCAGGCTCCCTTGAGACGTGGCAATATGCCGGGACAACGCTAGGAAGAAAGAAAGAAGTCACTACAAATTGAATCGTAAATTGTGTCCTATAAAATCCCTTTTCCAACAACACCTATCGAGTATGAGAGTAGGTATTACAGTCTTTTATTTCTTTATCCGAAGTCGATTGGGTATAAATTAGTTTCTTTGTACATCTCCACTTCAAAACTAAAACGACCCAATTCTTTATATATTTCTACGCGATTCTCGTCCTTACCGATATGTCTATAGAATAGTTTGTAGAGTTTTCAGGTATTATGAGAGAAGTTATTAATCACATGGTATTGAAACGATACAGTTAGGTTTAATGATCCGTGGCTCATAGATCTGTCTAAGAGGAAGTTGAATGTTAGTCTTTTTGTTATTGACCGTATTTAATCTTACGTATCATTAGCAAAACTTCTAAGTAGATACCTAAGAAAAAATCACCACATCTTATAAAACAAAGCCCCCACCCGGGTCTGTATGTTCGCAATAAACTCAAAACTTCTCAACGGATTTTCATGCGGTTTTCACCTATAAATAGAGTGAATTTTGAGGAAGGTTTAGGTATATAATTTGTTTAGGTTTACCCGTGCAAAGCCGGGGCACAATGTGTTATACAAAGAAAATATAGCGCTCTAATTTGCATTATAATTTCTAGCTTACTTGTAAGTTAATATCAATTTTCATATTGTTTCAAAATGTCGTTATTTGAGAGAGTAACTGTATGGCGACGGCTAGGTTCACGTTACTTTTAATTATGTCTAAAGTCTAACTGGAATATAACATGATGAAGTACTGAAAAAAGGGTAAGCGACCGTCGTAGCCTATATGACTTCTCTTCACAGCGCATTGCTCATCAAGATAGCTTTAACGAATATAATAGTAAGTCATCATCATTTTCCCCGCGTTGTCTCGGCATTTTGCCATGGCTTATGAGAACCTGGGGTCCGCTCGGCAATTAATCCCAAAAATTGGCGTTGGCAGTAATTTTTACGAAAGCAACTGCCATCAGATCTTCCAACCCAGACAGTATACTAGGCCTTATTGGGATTAGTCCGGTTTCCTCACGATGTTTTCCTTCATCGCAAAGCGACTGGTATAAAATGATATTTTGTACATAAGTTCTGTAAAACTCATTAGCACGAGACGGGGTTTGATTGAACCCGCGACCGAAGATTTGCAAGTCACACGCTCTTACCGCTAGGCCACCAAGCGCATCAAATTGTAAGTGAGATATATAAAAAATTTTGCTAACGCTTTGAAATTATGACACGTACTTTAAATTATCATATTAAAACCAAAACACGAACAAAATGACAATTATTAAAGCATTAAAACCCCAGAGCCTTTTAACCGCAACCAGAATTGACAACCCTAATGTTCATCACGTTAATCATGTTGGCGCGGCGGCCGCAGCGCGCGCTGTGATTGGTCCGCGGCGACGGTAATTGGCTCTGATTGGCGGGCGATACAGAGATTAGGGCTGTCACTAGAGTCTGACATAATGCGCTAATTGGTAGTGACAGTGGCTTGTTGGTTTTAATCTGCGGTTAGTTGAGCGTGGTTATTTGATGTTTTATGCTGAAATTAAATTATTTGGTCAATACACAGTGTGTAAATCCAATGACGTAAGAAGTTTTTTTTAAAGTTACACTTAATTATTGCCCAGTAATTAATTTTTGTAAATTTACCGAGCAGCAATGTACTGAAAGCATTACTAGACAAAATGACATGGTTAATATTTTCATTGTATTTCTAAGAAAAAGTTATTTCAATATATTATTCTTCTTCGGTCCTATGTTAATTACCGTTTAAAGGTTTGCCCGTATTTAATTTATACACTGTATAAGTAAGTAGGTTTTAGGTGTTATTTTGTTTTCTAAAAGAAATTAAATCAGCAACAGCCACGTAACCTGGGGACCTTTCATAAAAAGTAGTGCCTTTGCCATTGGGATTAGGTCGCCAAGCCGACCCCGGGCTCCCGAAGCCAATGGTGATTTTTATTATGATTTAGAAAGAAAACACTTAAATATGTGCTAAATAAGAGTTTAATTACAACGACGTGCTAATTAACTGAAAATAATTTGCTACATATAATAGGACACAATATAAACGGGTCCATAATGGCTCCTTTACACGATGGCCCAGCGTAGGCCAGTCCAAGGGACGCATTTATGCGTTTTTTTTTTAATACTACGTCGGTGGCAAACAAGCATACGGCCCGCCTGATGGTAAGCAGTATCCGTAGCCTATGTACGCCTGCAACTCCAGAGGAGCAAGCCGTTAGAGGGAGCAAGTGATATTGCTATCTCATTCCACTGCATAGCTGCGTCCTTAGACTGGCGTACGATGGGCCATCGTGTAGAGGAGCCCTAAAAGTTTAAGTCATATCTTTGATACGCATAACAACTTGTGTCATAATCATCATTGCGCATACAAATGAAAAGTCATATTATATTGTGTCATACATTTTTAGCCATAATATTTGATGACATACATAGCAGTTGTCATATATTTTTTGTGCATACCTAACAAACCTAACCAAACATTTTATGCGAATTAAATTTATGACTAAAAAAATTATGACATAACTCATTTATGACAAAAACGCAGTTTTATGCTCAGGAATAATTCTGATTAAAGATTTTTATGACTTACAATTTTATGCATAAAATGTTATGACAATTAAAAATATGAAAAAAGTTGTTATGCGACCAGAGGGAGTCCCAATATAAACACAAGACAATAAAAATCTAATTAATACTATATTATCTATTAATAAAATTTCATATTTAATACAATAACGATATACATAATGGATATATACAGATGATTACTATAACTAGCTTATATCTAAAATAGGCCCTTGAGGCATTGTACCAAGGATGCTGGCGGCATTTCCTCGTTGTATCGCAATACTGATACGTTGTGCGAGGAAGCCGCCAGCTCTTCGGCCACCAGTTACGTCAACCAGACGTTTCGCGATTTCTCCAAAAAACTTGTGCGCGCTGGGACCCCATGGACCTAGAGTTTCAACGCCAAATCTATTAATTTGTTATCTGTATGAAAAATACGTTGACAATTAATTATAAATAAATAAAATAAAATATAAATATGATAGGATAGGCTTGTGTTGAGGGTACTTTATACAACGATATATATAATATATAAATATGTATAAATACTTAAATACATAGAAAACATCCATGACTCAGGAACAAATATCCATGCTCATCACACGAATAAATGCCCTTACCAGGATTTGAACCCGGGACCATCAGCTTCGTAGGCAGGGTCACTAGACTAGACTAGACTAGGGTTAGTTAGTTCTTAGTAGGATCTTTTAATGGCCGAAGGCCAAACCGCACAGAAATAGAAGCCCCGCGGTAGCGGGGCTCCATCGACATCGCTAACGTAAAGGTAAATCGACGATACGTAGATAAATAAAAGTATAAATAATTGTAGTCATTTTGTGTTTTAGCCGTTTGCGATGTAGACTAAAAGGGATATAGGCTAAATATTACACTAGTTATTTTGTGTTCTAGACAGTCCGATACCAACCCGTCTATGCTTACTTATTTCTTTATGCTAGCCAATGAAGGCTTGTAGACTTTTTGTAGTTTAGTCTCAACTTGAGCATCGAGTTGAAAGTTTACCGTCTTACAAACGAAGGAACTCTAGTAAATAAATGACCATAATGTCGCTAAATTTAAGGCAAATTCTGTACATAAAGTTCTCACGGTTCTGACAAAGCTTAATTACAGCTCATTCAGTAAATTAGTTGGGCAAAGTTGAAAGAAACTTCGCGGAGCGATTTTTTGCCCGGGAAAGTTTAAATTGTCCACGTTTAAATTAAGGAACATTTTACACTTAGGACCGGCTCTGAGATAATTGGAGGGCTTGAAGGTTAGAGTTCATGGGTGTAGGTAAATGAGGGGAGGGTTAGGCGATAGCCTGTCTGACTGACCGATAGGTCAGTCTGCATCCTGGTACTTTGATAGATTTTTGGAGACTTCACGACCAGATCTCACACCGCACGTTTTGTTAGAATTTGAAAAAAACTCTGGAGTAGTATGTTTAATTTGGGCAGAAATCGATTTTCGCTATTATAGCACAGCGGCGGTATCATGGTCGCATTTTTATCACTTGTCATGTCATGTGTCACTTTCGCCCTAACATACTTGTTAGAACGTGACAGGCATGATGACAGATGATAAAAGACCGACCATCTTAGCCCCACTGTGGGGCTAAGATGGTCGGCTCTTTATCATTTGTCACCATGCCTATCACGTTCTAACAAGTATGTAAGTGTGAAAGTGACGGGAATAGTGATAAGCGGTAAAAATGGAACCATGGTGCCACTGCAGGTCTCTCTTTCCGTCACTGACATTTTATGTCTAGGCTAGTGAGCTATCTTCAAATTTTTGACACGGAAATCGGTAATCATGAGATACTTTGTATAGAAAAGTGAAGTGTCCCGGAGCTTTCTAGCATGAGGGATCCTTAAAACAAATATGTAACAATATAACACGTGCAAACTTGCTAACATCTTCCAAAGTATAAGGCGAAAAATGATTAGCCCTGCGCTCGCATGAATCATTAGTATTATCATAAATAAATATTCAGGGGCGTATTAAATTTCATCCCGCTGTGGCTTGGCGAGGCTCCAAGCTATTGGTCTTTGATAGGGGGAGAATGGAAGAGGCCTGCGATTTTGAGCGTAGTCTTGGAGTAGCTATACTTGCTACAAACTAAACTGACGGCTGGGGTCGTATAACGTCTCATTCACGCTTACGTGGTCATGGCAAGAGTGCGAGAGATAGTGATATATAATTTAATTTAATCTATTTAAAGCCACATGCAAATATAGTTGCTGCACATTGCTGAACAAAAACATTTACGTATTAGTTTTATTTTAAAAATTAAAACCTTTAATAATCAAATAACATTATTAAAAATAAAGAAACTAATATCATCAATTCAAGCTTATTCTATATGACCTCATCAGTCGTCAATTTGGTTGGCTGCAAGTATAGTTGTATCTCCTTCAAAAAAAAATCGGCTGTTGGATTGGACGGCGACAGAAGGACGGTAAAACTGCCCAATTGTTAGTCCGAAGTCCAAAAGCTCTTAACTATGGTCCAAAATCAACTCGAAGGCATACGTTCAGATGTGAATATAATTTAAATGTCGCAGTTTTGAGGATAAAATGAGGTAGAGGGGCATGGGTAGAGCAGATCCAGTCGGAGAATGGCGGTTTGGCTTGGACACGTTTATTAATTGGCCGAAGAAAGTATTAAATCGGGAGTCGTGGAAATCAAGGGAAGATTCAAACGGAATAACAAAGGCCCCGCAGTGGGACGCTTAAAATAAAACCAGCTAGTAAAATAATGTACTAGACTTTTTTTAGAAAATTCACCATCTGAGAGAAAAGGAAAAAACACAGTCCACACGGTTATAAAAAAATAGATGTCGCCGCTCGGAATATTGTCATTTTCGGCAGCAATGTCGCGCCGCAAATTAGACAGCAGTAATTGTGGTTTAGTCTGAACGTTGCCTTTAATATTCCTAGAGTAAGACAAAGCTAGATTGGCAGCGATATCAATAGCACGGACTGTGCAAGTATTATTTTAAACGTAATTTTATATAAGTTTGGCGTTTCAAATAAATCTTGTACAGTCTGTGCTATCAATATCGCTGCCAACTTAGCTTGGTATAAGTCTACATCTGTTACCTTTGTACATTATCATCTTCCTCGCGTTGTGCCGGCATTTTTGCCACGGCAAATGGGAGCCTGGGATCCGCTTGGCAACTATAATTCCCAGAATCGGCGAAGACATTCGTTTTACGAAAGCGACTGCCATCTGACCTTCCAACCCAGAGAGTAAACTAGGCCTTATTGGGTCCGGTTTCCTCACGATGTTTTCCTTCACCGAAAAGCGACTGGTAAATATCAAACGATATTTTGTACATAAGTTCCGAAAAACTCATTGGTACAAGCCGGGGTTTAAACCCGCGACCTCCGGATTGAAAGTCACACGCTGTTACCGCTAGGCCACCAGCGCTTTTCTGTAACCTTTGTACATAACATATACAATTTCTATCGTGTCGTATCATTTCCAGTATGTCCACATCCTTGTACTGACTATGCAAAACCCCCAATGCCGCGCACTATCCATTCTTCTTCCATTAAGAGCCGATTCTTTCCGCGATTGTTTGCCTTAAGTGAAAACTTGAGCAGTTTGACTTTGATGTCTGAATACATTCGGCTGTCGGTTGTTTGTTCAACTTTGTGACTGAAAAGTTCGAGTTAGAATGTTTCTTCAGTGCGGTGATAGAAACATAAGTTGTTAAAGATTGGTTGGGTACTCATTATCTGTTTCAGAGATAACATTAAATCTAGTACGATGTACAATAACATATAATGTAATATTTATTTTATTCTGTTTTTAGTATTTGTGACAAGTTAATAAAAAAAATTATATAAGTAATACAATTAACTAAACTAAAACTACTATATAAAACTAAAAATCTAAATCTAAAATGGGCCCCCGTGGCAAGGTACCGAGGATGCTGGCAGCATTTCCTCGCTATGCTCAAGCGTTGGGCGAGGAAGCTGCCAGCTCTCTTATCCCCGGTCCCATTCACCAGCCGTTTCGCCAATTGCCGGTATAGGCCCTGCGCTGCGGGGCCCCACGAACCAAGAGTCTCGACTCCAAATGCAACAAAGTTGTAGTTGGTGTCGAGACTCCCGTATTTGCGCTTTTTGAGGGCCTCTGCCGCTTCCGCCGCCGCGCCGGCTTTGTGTGTAGTACCGTGGAGGTGGGAAGGTGCCAGCGTGTCAACACAAGTTGCGTCCCACACGAGCACACGTCCCATCCTCCACGGAATAATGTTGTATATCATATTAAATTTATAAAAACACACTTTATTTAGCTTTACTCCGTATGTTTGTTGTTTCCTAGTGTCTGGTTGAAATTAAATTGAGCACCTATACCTACTGTTCACATGACAACAGTAACAGACTGACTAAATAGGTAAACAAACCTAGTTTGTTATTGCTACTAATGGTTATTGTTAGCTTAATGTTTATGAACTTAATGAAATATGGTGACATTTCAAACATTCGTCCGCCATTCTCATTATTTGACAGGTTCGGCATTGAACGCACAGACCTATCCGGCATTCAGCCACGATTGAAAATTCTGTAAAGATATTTTAAACGGCTATTAAATTAAAAAAAAAAAAACATTAAATATTTTTCAACATATACAATAAAAATAAATTATAAACGTCAGTATTTTAAGTGTAAAACTCACTTATAACTACTTGGTTCGTATGAATTAGTGACACAATTAAAAAGCTGTAACTTCCGCGGGAACAATACATGCCCTTGTCCTTCTGTATTGCATGAAAAAAGATCTTTTTCGGGCAAGTGTGACAATAAAAAATATTTAAACACTATCCTCGTTTACTGGTCTACGCTATACGCACCATCTGTCGAAAGTATTTGTTGGAGTGTTTCGGACAAATATTTATGGATTAAAATTGTAGTTTAAAAATACAACCAGTTTTTAGTCTTCCGTACTTTTTAAACTAACTGCCAATAAATCGAAATCTTAGAAACCCACCTCAAGAACATTCAATAAAACAAGCCCGACTGCGACTGAGCGCGATAAATTAACCCGGGTTCAACAAAAGACTGCCCGTGAATGGGAGCACATTGTTCTGTCAGCCAGACAAAGCGTCGCGGCGATTATATGCCGACACTCATTATAACTTACGGAGGCTGTTCACGGGGCGATTTAAGACGCATAAAAATCTCTGTGTCCAAGATTTTTGAAAGAGAAAAATCTTTTTAGAGTTTAAGGTGAAATGTGGCTTGTGTTTCTGTAACATTTTGAAACAGAAAAACTAAAACTTGGGTTTTATTATAACAATTGAAACTCTCGCGTAATAATAATGTGTATACAACATAATTTAATGCTATGGATGATATAATATCTATCGCGATATTATCTCATTTTTTTTTATCTTAAGTCCGACGTTTTAACTGGATTGCACCAGAAATGACTTCGCGGTAGACATCATTGAATTTATACGGTTTTATTATTTAGAAACAAAGACCAAGCATCGCGGCGATGATGGCGAAGAACCCACGAAGCGGTGTGGCAGCGCTGCACCGTGCTGTACGGCGGAGGCGCGGCGTGAAATGTAATGTTGTATCACGGTGTACACGCACGCACGCAACGCCGCGCCGCAGCACCGCGCGGTACGGCTGCCTCTCAATAGGTATACTCGTAACTTACGGATCCCGCTGTTCACGGGGCGATAATGTTTAAGTTCTTGTCTCTCAAGACTGTACAATGGATTTTTAATATATATATATATATATACGGGCTTAGTCTAGTTACTTTCTTATACAAATACTTAATTGCCGAGGTTTTCCTTCTACTAGTATATTTTACCGTATGTTTTATTGACAAAAAATACAAGCAACGTCGATGACGAACGTTACTCGTTTATCTAGGAGACAGTAAAACCGAATCAATGCAGCATCGATAAATGCTTAGAAGATGTCACATCGATACGATACCGTTCTGTCAGTGTCAAAAGTCAAAGTATCGTATCGCGGTAACATCTTATAAGCATTGTTCGAATAGGGCCGATCTTCTTCATTACACTCTTAACAGTGGATTAACAGGTTATTTGGAATCGATTTCAAAATTAACAGGTTAATTGGGCCGATAGTCGCTATCCAAATCTAACCTTAATAGTACCGTTCGGATTCAGAGTGCAACAGCATATAAATGTGTTGACAATATGACCTTTTTGACATTTCCTGCAGTAATGCAGCCGGCAGCAATGCCGCTGCGGTATTACTGCCGACAGCATTGCTGTCGCAAACGTTAACTATGTACAACGCAATGCAGTCGGCAGTAATGTCGCGCCGCATTACTGTAGCAGTAATGCTGGTGTAGTTTTTAATAAGTTTTTGCCAAAAATTTCATTTTTGGTACTTACAAGCTTTTATCGCTGACTGTACTTTTCTTTCCACAAGCAACTAATACTCATCGAGCAAAATCTAAAAACCCCAAACACAATTAGGTTGCGTTGTTTTATCACAGAGTTCCTATGTCCACCTCTTGTCTCCATCATCAGATCAGCTCGATGGTACCATAATATTGCGTTGTCACCCGACTTACATACGTATGCAAATTTTCAGCTCAATCGGAAACCGGGAAGTGGATCAAATTTAACTGGCAAGATTTGATTACAAACAGACAACGGTCAGGTGAAAGTAAATAAATAAGAATAAAAAGCTTGTAATTTTTTTTTATTTGTTTATTCACTTTTTAAAACCAAGTTTAACACAATATGCCATTATTGTAAACCTCTAGGGTTTATGTAAAAGTTGGTACATGGAAATGTCTGTATTCGATTTTTTTCACCTTATGAAAGGTGTTTGACAAAAGGCTAATTTATTGAAAGGTTACTTCCATTACTAAGATCCCATTATTAAAATTCCATTGTTAAGGTTACTGTATACTTAAGACTATACCTTCGGATTCAGCCGAACAATATTAATAAAGAAACCATGTACCCTATGCTGTCGTCCATGAATGGCTCGCTTTACATAAGAAAATCAACCCGCAGGTGCTAGTTTATCTCCCGGTGGCTCATTAGCTGCCGGGGGCTGTATAAACTATTATAATATGACCCCTGGGACCTTATACACCGTGGGCTCGAGTAACCCCACATTTTAACCACGTATTCCTGAGGACATACGGAGCAATAAAATGTATGTGACTTTTGATCAAATTTGGCAAACAAAATTGTGTGTTTTTTGCACACGGCACGTTATGGATAAAAAACATTACAACGAATAAGTAAAGTTTTTTATTTATTTACAGATAAATTTTGTTTGTTTTCTTTATTGCTTTAAGGACTGTTGGTAGGTATGTCTAAACCGAGTCACATAGCGCCCGCGTCGCAGCCAAGAAGGCGTTTTCACTTTTTTCATCATTATCACAAACAATTTTTCATCATTTTCTGTAAAACAAGACCAATTTTAGAGAACTTTGTATACTTTTGTATGCTTAGCGAACTCGGCGCCGTCGACTGGACAGAAACGGCTTTGGACAGAGAAGCATGGCGGTCTTTGGTGTCGGAGGCCAAAATCCACTTCGAATCGCTGCGCCACAACAGTAAGTAAGTTGTATGACCGTTTAATCTCTAAATGCGATCAAGAATACACCTTTAAAATCTGTCGGGTTATTTGAACCCACGGTGTATAAAACGCCTAACGGAACTTAAAACTGTGGAATGAACTGTCACCTGCGGTATTTCCGGACCGATATGACCTTCAAGAGAGTACTCCCATCTTAAAAGCCAGCAACGCACTTATTTAATATATTGCTTCTGTTACAAGCCACAGACATACCGATAAGTCTCTGTAGGTACATAAAGTAATTATTAGACGGTTACGTATATTTTTATATTTATTATAAAATATATATATAATTTATTTATTAATTTTTATATATTTTTTTTATATTTCAATAATTAATCTCCTTTACCTGGAAATCGCTTTCATACCTTCATTTGGTTCTGAATGCGTGTAATCCGAGTTTGAACAGAAAGTGTGCATACTTTTCCTCGTTTTTCAGTTTTTTGCTTGTAGCTCGAAAACGGGTACGTCTGACGGAAGAGGGTTAAACTCTGCGTCGAATGAGCATCTAAACCTTCAAATTCGGTTCAGTGGTACAGCCGAAAGCAAATCCATCCACGGTGAGATAAATGGTGGAGGTGGACTAACACACTTTTACCTTTACACCTTGTATGCGTTATCTTAGAACCTCCTCTAAGATCACCAAAGAAGTACACTAGTAGCAAAACTTGGCACATCTTCATAGACAGCAAATAACCTATTATTACAATAGGTCGAAATCAACCATTTTGTTCTTGACATGTATATACCCACTTCGCAAAGCCAAACTCCCTTATCGACGAGCAAATCCCGAATAAATGCTACGTCATGAATAATAATAGCCTAAAAGTAAAAAGTCCTATCTCTATAATAAAGTGGAGTCATTTACGACCTTTTGTTAGTGAGTAGGGTGTTCGCATCACGCAATGTATACTCCTATTGTTATAATACGAGACAGATATATTGGAGTCGTTACTGTGTCGCGGTGGGGCGCGGACCACTGGGAGCGGGTAGCGAAGATGGTAGCGGAGCGGGTGGAAAAACAATTATATTTGCGCAAAACTGAGACTACTTGTCTGGCCTAGTGGGTTGTGACACTTGTGACCCTGCCTATGAAGCCGATGGTCGCGGGTTCAAATCCTGGTAAGGGCTATTTATTTAGGGCATTTATTTGTGTGATGTACATAGATATTTGTTTTTGAGACATGGGTGTTTTCTATGTATTTAAGTATTATTGTGCTTACTGTACAATTTTGGGTAAAAAAATCTTACATTTCGGTACACAAATGAGGCTTCATTAAGTTTTTTTTACAGACTTTTATTTAATTTCAAAGTTTGTATACATACGGCGTGGGTCTCTATTGTTTCTCATAAAGTTTTAAGTTAGTATAGTTTTGTCCGCATTTTCGTTAGCCATAATTTGGTTTTTCTAAGACACGTAACTTTTCAGGATTGCCATTAAACAAACGTAACCTAACCTATCTACAGGATAACATAAGGAAATTCCTGAAAAGTTAACGGTTTCAGAGTTATGACTAATGATAATATGACTATCATTACATTATGACTTTCAATAATTATGCAAAAAAAGGGATCCGATACGGGGTTCATACAAACTAAATTTAACCCACAGATAAAGTACAGTCAGCGATAAATGCTTGCATTTTGATGCATGTCTTTTCTACAAGCTTATTTAATTTTGTATTGAGCAGAAACGTCTGCAAACGATGACATAAAGCTTAGAAATAAATATGGAAATAAAAGTGAAAAAAATCGCCTTCGGGACCTCCCTAGCGACATACCACATATTGCACTTCTTAAACGTCAACCAGGGCTATAAGCGCAAAAGTTGAAGTTCGTCAATATCGGGCATTTTTTCTCTATTATTCTATTTACGTCTTAGTGAGAGTAAAAGAGAAAGATCCCCGCAATTTGCGAATTTCAGTTTTCGCGGTAGGTTCCTGATTTCCAAGTCATATTGTTAAGAAATTCACCAATATCGATGCGCTATTACAGACTAAATTAATTTTGTATTAATAGGCCAGAAAACGAAAACGATGCCATATAAAGCTCACCTGAGACAGAGAATTCTTCTACTTTTAATTTATTTCTAAAAAACTTATTTACCACACAGTCAAACTCAGCACTCTAAGTAGAACCCCACCCTGTCGCTTGCGATCATTTCCCGTCGCATTGTCACCCGTCACCTTGTTATTTATTTCCAGTGCTTCATAAATAGGAGAGTCGAGCGATGAGTGAACCAGGAAAAATAGGACCTCGGGAAATACGGACATCTTAGGACTATAAAGTGTGGCATGTTACACGTCACTTGATAATATATTAAACATTACATTATAGGAAGGGAAGATGGATCTTATCATAGGACGCACGGTCGCATTTTGTCGACTGTCACCATGCCTGTCACGTTCTATCAAGTCAAGTATGTACCTAAGTGCGACAGTGACAGGCATAGTGACAGGTGATAAAAAAGCAACCAAGCTGCCACCGCTGGTAAGAGACGGACATGACAAACGTCAGGATTCTTAATACTGGCGCCAAGTGGTGGGTATTAAATCTTATCAATTATTTATCAACCAATCTTGGCTGATAAATAATCTAAGTACGTACGACTAACGATGTGGGGTCCTGCTGCACGCATGCCGCTGGTGCACGGATCTGAGGATGGATTGGCAGGTGCAACTGGTGCAACTGGGGCTGCGGGTAGTCCAGTATCAGCTAGGACAGGAGTACCCTTGCCCGTGACAGCAACAGTAACAGTAGTACAGTACAAGTACAGTACAGTACAGTAGTAGTACAGTTTGTTTGTTGTCAGCATCAATAGTAGCGGATGAAACAACGCGCCAAAAGTATCTGATATTCCGGATAACTTTTCCAAATATAGATAAATCTCTAAAATTTACATTCAAAAGTAAATCTTTTGCCGTCTCAATTGTTCTACACATAGAACCACCACATTTTGTTAAGCTGTTACAGAATGGTAGATACTTTTGAAACCTTGTTTGATCCGCTACTTTTGATGCTGACTGTACCCACAACACAAGCCTTATTGAGATACTGTGGGACTAGGATGATCTGTATAAGATTAAAAATCTGTGTGTATCTGTGTAAATTGATGACCGGTTTGGCCTAGTGGGTAGTGACCCTGCCTACGAAGCTGTTGGCTCGGGTTCAAATCCTGGTAAGGGCATTTATTCGTGTGATGAGCATGGATATTTGTTCCTGAGTTATGGGTGTTTTCTATGTATTTGTTAAAATAATTAACCGCAACCTAGCAACACTTTTAAAAAAATAAATCTTCTTCTTGTCTATATCTTCTTACATCCGATGGTTTCATCGTGCTTCCCTTAGCCCTTAAGAGGCTGTCAATACCTAAAGCGCGCACACTGTCTATTTCTATCGGAGTAAATGAGATAGCACTGTCGCATGTTACTGGGCCTGGGCAAGGGAATAATAAGAAAAATATTTAAATAAAAAATAGTGGATTATTAGTGTAATATTTTACTCAACCACGGTTTAGATATAAATGTTTTGAAATTGTGATTTTTATTGCAGACCCATAAGTCAAAACAATAAAGACATAAAACCGTTCAATTGTGATTTTAAGACCAATCTTTGCAATTATTTTCTATCGAGCCGATTTCGTTCAATCATGTATCGAGTACAACCACGGTCTTTGAAATATAATTAATATGAACATATATTTTTCTTACTTGACTAAAACAAATAGTCTTTCTTAAAAAACTGTTTAAGTAACATCAAATTCAAGGACATTGGGTGTTGACAGCCTCTTAAATAATAATTAAAACATTAATCCGATTTACATTAGAGGATTCTAAGAGTATTTTAGTATTTATAAATATTTATATATGATATATATCGTTGTCTAAGTACCCTCAACACAAGCCATATTGAGCTTACTGTGGGACTTAGTTAATTTGTGTAATAATGTCCTATAATATTTATAATATTTATTTATAATAAAAATCCTTACTTTATCTATGGCCGAGTGGATATGACGTACGACTTTCAAAACCGGAGGTCGCGGGTTCAAATCTTGGCTCGTACCAATGAGTTTTTCTTATGTACAAAATGTAATTTGATATTTAGTACCACTAGCTTTTCGGTGAAGGGAAACATTTTGAGGAAACCTGCATACAGTCAGCTGCAAAAATATGTATCGAGAGAATCGTCTGATAAATATGGTACAACGCTCTTATTAAATAAATAAATAAATAAATATTATAGGACATTATTACACAAATTGACTAAGTCCCACAGTAAGCTCAATAAGGCTTGTGTTGAGGGTACTTAGACAACGATATATATAATATATAAATATTTATAAATACTTAAATAGATAGAAAACACCCATGACTCAGGAACAAATATCCATGCTCATCACACGAATAAATGCCCTTACCAGGATTTGAACCCGGGACCATCAGTATCGTAGGCAGGGTCACTACCCACTAGGCCAAACCGGTCGTCAAATCCACACGTCGTCTTATTACACCTGGAATAAGATGCTATGGGACATATTTTTGAGTAAGATGTGTACACCCATATTTTTACACTTGACTGTACATCTGAGATGAAATTCAAAGGTGTATGTGAAGTCCCCAATCCGCATTGGGCTAGCGTGGGGACTATAGCCCAAGCTCTTTCGCGCATGAGAGGAGGCTTGTGCCCAGCAGTGGGACGTATATAGGCTGAATTATTATTATTATTTTATCCACACAATACATGTTAGATAAAAACCTCATACAAACATGAGCCATCAAAGCCCCTACGGCGTCGAATCGATATTCCGTAATCGAGGGCTAACGCGCGATAGATATCAATATTGCACGTTGCGATTCGACGGGCGATTACAGTTCGCCCCTACTATAGGAACTCGAGACATACTTGAGCCTTTTTCCGTCATTAATGACAAAAGCTAAACGGAACGAAAAAATGTATGAGGATAACAGATTCTACCAAAAGTCCCGGATATGTCTTTAAATCAAGTCGAAAAGAGAGGTATGGGCACTGTGAATGTCATCTCGCTTTGTGTGGTAGGGCACAGCACAGCGGATGTCCAGCCCAACTTGGGAAGTACCTCCACCTTACAGAAAACTGCAGCCAAATAACACTAGACCTTACTCATAATGTTGTGTTCATGCCGGCGAGTGAGGTTCTAAGGTTGCAAAAGCTCAACAAGGGGGCGGAGTGATAGGGTCGGCAACGCGTATGTAACTCCGAGTTGATACGTTCTACGTTGCTACGTTCATACGCCTCGTAGGCTACGGAGACTGCTTACCATCAGGCGGGCCGAATGCTTATTTGCCACCGACGTCTAAAAAAAGTCACATGACTATTTCATATTTATACATACATAACCGTGGGACCTATATCCAGCAGTGTTCCGGTCGAGAAGTGGCCTCTCGGGAGACATATTATACGAATATTTAGATTACAATGAAGAAATTACTGATAACAGTTAGACTGCAACATACCTACATAAGCACTACAGCAAATATTGTAAACTACCAATACTGTTTCGTAAATATTCGCTCGGCGAATAAGGTAAGGTACAGTTTGGACTACATCAGACTACACCAGCATTGCCAATGAGTGCGGTACCGCACCGACTGGACCCAATCATTTGCTGATCCTGCAACACCAACGCTGCTGTATATTGTGTCCCGTGTAAACTACCTTACGAAGGTCGAGGAGATCGTAAAGTACAGTCAACCAATTAGAATCCTAGGCCACTATAGAACCTTATCGCTTTAACTACTAGATACTTGACACGCATCACTCAATAAGCACTGTCGTAGAAGTCATTATGGCATGGTTCTATAGTGGCCTAGGAATCAAATTGGTTGACTGTACGT
Source organism: Cydia pomonella (assembly GCF_033807575.1). Lineage (NCBI taxonomy): Eukaryota > Metazoa > Arthropoda > Insecta > Lepidoptera > Tortricidae > Cydia > Cydia pomonella. Next base: position 3,641,266 of record NC_084719.1, read on the forward strand.
ACGAGTTAAGTCCGGATTCGCCCTGAGGGTCATGAAGCTGGAATCTCTTTGTGGCGAGGCGACTGAACACCTAGCGACCTTCACCAAGGAGGAGTTTTGGCCGAAGAGTGTCAAGATCCGGCGGTTCCGTAGCCGACTCCCGGACACTGCTGGGTTGCAAACTGCATCGCAGCCATAATTGTGTGTTTATGGTTTTTAGATATATTTTATAATGAATATGTATGCTAAGTTTATAAGGTATTTATTTGTCGGCCAATAGTTACATAAAAATAAAGATTTTCATCGCAGCGTTGCAGAGCGACATTACTGCCGAGTGCACTACTGTTGCAAATATTAAAATCGATGTTGCTGCCCCGATTTCAGACATTTTGCGTTAGCAATGCAGTCGTAGCAATGTCGCGCTGCAATACTGCTGCAGCAGTTGTGCTAGTTTAAATCCAGGTCAAGGTGAATATCGTTCGAGTTCACTTAGTACGTCCAAAGATACAATCGTCGCGGGCAATGGCGTGTTCTGTTAATAATTGATCGCAATATCTCCGGCGTGCTCGGAGCAATCTCGAGCCGTCACCAGCTACGTGTAATTCTCACTGTCACCACCATTTCACTTCAACACAATGCACTATGATATTTTGATGATCATTTTATTTGCAACTTAGAGATAGCGATCAAATTGAGCTGAAAAACAGGTGAATTAGATTGACTAGTAGGGAATCAACAATTGAAAACATTAGTTGAAAGTTTGTTCTCACTGCACTGCACAGTCTTTTATTATGCCATCAATACGGTTAAACCCTTGCAAAATTGCAATGGAAACGTAGCCCGTAGTCGTCCGACACCAAAAAAATTGTCGAATAATATTTAAGATCACTACCATTTCACTTCACAAACTTCACACGTACGTATGTACCTACTATGATGTTCATGCTACTATAAATAAGTTTTTTGTCATCAATTTAATTTTTTTGTAGATTATTTAGGTATCTATTGAGTTGATAAACAGTCCAGTTGCCATTAGTTAATAGGAAAGCAATCACAACTACGCTTAGAGCATCAGTCCATCCATGAGAATGTGTTACTTTTTATGTCACAGATCTTTTTGGCATTTCTAAGCAATTGTTTGCATGTGTTATTTCCTCACCTCCCCGCAACAATCCGCAGAATTTTCGTAACATAAAGGCAAGTCCAGTTACTCCAGTTATTCATGGTCTAAGAGGGCGTCCATTAATCGCGTCATACGTTTTTGGCTTGTTTTAGACCCCCCCCTCCCCCATGGTGATCTTTGGTGATATTTTCAGGACCCCCCCCCCCCATCCAATATGACGTGTATTTTTTTCGATAGCTAAAGAACAGTTTTCTAACAAATGAACCTAAGTACACGTGAAGGATAATAAGGGCGGAAAACTATTATTTTTATTTTATTGACTATAATACAGTATAGCACAGATGAAAAAAAAATACACGTGATACGTGTCCATACCCCCCCGTCCCCTGTGGTGATCATTGGTGATTTTTTGCTGACCCCCTCCCCCCCCCCCCCCCTATACAATATGACGCGATTAATGGACGCCCCCTAAGCAGCTACGCGAGTAAAGGATGACTCACGCTAGAACGATCTGCTAAAAAGCATCACGTGGTCACCGATCTCCAGTCATAGAAATAAAAGCCAAACAACTGTTTGTAATGCAAAAAAAGTGTGTCCGCGTCCTTGCAAATGTGCGTTTTCCAAACAGCTGTAGCCAATATTTTATTCAGTATGGATTATTGACATTGCCCTCTATTTCTTCTTCTTCCTCGCGTTGTCCCGGCATTTTGCCACGGCTCCTGGGAGCCTGGGGTCCGCTTGACAACTAATCCCAAGATTTGGCGTAGGCACTAATTTTTACGAAAGCGACTGCCATCTGACCTTCCAACCCAGAGGGTAAACTAGTCCTTGTTGGGTTTAGTCCGGTTTCCTCACGATGTTTTCCTTCACCGAAAAGCAACTGGTAAATATCAAATGATATTTCGTACATAAGTTCCGAAAAACTCATTGGTACGAGCCGGGGTTTGAACCCGCGACCTCCGGATTGCAAGTCGCACGCTCTTACCGCTAGGCCACCAGCGCTTCTTTGCCATTGCCCTCTATTTATATACTACAATGTGCCCTCTTTGTTCGTGAAAACCCCCACTTATTCGAAGTGAAGCAAGATAAGCAGAGAACTAGAGAGCAGTACAGAAATAAACTCTTATTATTATTATTATTATTCCTTTATTTCTCTTTCTTCTTAGGATTATGTTTTTACAATATGGATATAAAAGTACTTAAAATATAAAAATACATTAAAAAATACTATACAAAACACATATAAACACATTGTAAAAAACTTAACCTAGTGTGCCGCCAGCAGCGGGGCAGGGCCCAAAAATAACAAAATAATAACTCAGCCTATACGTCCCACTGCTGGGCACAGGCATCCTCTCATGCGCGAGAGGGTTTGGGCTGTAATCCCCACGCTGGTCCAATGCGGCTGGAGACTTCACATACACCTTTGAATATCTTCGCGGATGTATGCAGGTTTCCTCGCGATGTTTTTCTTCACGGAAAAAGTAGTGGTGAATATCACTTGATATTCCATTTTTTTAGTGCTGATTGAATGAAAAATAAATAAATGAAACAAAATATTAGTTATTTGTTTTACAAAGAGGCAAAGTTGTTGTTTAACCGCTCGTGCTAAGCTAATATTGATACCCGAGCAAGCGAAAGATTCCAAAATTGAACCACGAGCGTAGCGAGTGGTTCGAGAAGTGGAATCTTGAGCATTGCGAGGGTTTCAAGGCACGAGGGTTAAACAAACTTTGCCTCCGAGTGAAATACATCATTTCTCACCACACCAACGCGAGGAAAATAATAACTATTCAATACCAAAAAAAAACAAACCAAATCAAATCCAAATGAACGTAATTAAATATTTATCATCCAAAATCATCATTTAAAAGTCAATTCAGCTAACATAAGGAAACGACTCAAAATTTGCATCTGATTACTTTGCCCCACATATGGATAAAACGCAACTTTCTCATTAGTTTTTGAACAATCAAGAGGGCCTTTACTTTACCAGTTGGTGTGGTGAAAATGAAATTTTAGCCCTTAATGTCTATTAACACTTCACTACATGTTATCCGCCGCCCTGTTTCACAAATACAGCGTGTTTGGACACGTCAGCCGCAGCTAAAAGGCCGGCGTGCAAATATTTGCGGCGTCGGCGTCGGCGTGACTTCTCACACGATGAATATTCCTGTCATGGTGCGGTGACGGGTTGAGTGTAGCTGTAGGTGTACGGATTTATATCTTCATGCTATTCAAACTGAGGTAACTAAAGTCGACTCGACTTTCAGAAACTTGTAAAATAAAAAGCTACAGCGTGAGATACAGATATATTAAATACTAATATTAATAAAACCGGCCAAGAGCATGTCGGGCCACGCTCAGTGTAGGGTTCCGTAGTTACTCTTCCGTCACAATAAGCTAAACTGGAGCTTAAAGTACAGTAAATTGTTAACCAAGGGATGAAACGGTACTTTTCACCCGAGTTAAACAAATAGGCAAATTTGCATAATCAGTACCTAATTAAAGTAATAAGTCATTTACTATGAAGGGGAAACTTTTTGCGATAACTCAAAAACAGCTAAACTGATTAGGTCCGCTATAGTTTTCATTTATTTTGGACCTATGGTTCAAAAGTTAGAGGGGGGGGGGGGGACACTTTTTTTTTTCTTGCAAAGCGATTATCTCCGAATATATTCACTTTATCAAAAAATGTTTTGAAAGATCTTTCCAACGATACCCCACACTAGGGTTGAAGCAAAAAAAACACACCCCCAATTTACGTGTAGGGGAGGTGCACTAAAAAAAATTAAATTTTTAGATTTTATTGTACGACTTTGTCGGCTTTATTGATTTATATATCTATGCCAAATTTCAGCTTTCTAGCACTAACGACCACGGAGCAAAGCCTCGGACAGACAGACAGACAGACGGACATGGCGAAACTATAAGGGTTCCTAGTTAACTACGGAACCCTAAAATCGGGTGATCTGTAAGTAGCCCGTTTTCAATAAGTATATTTATTATGTCTTGTACTTGTGTCGATTCGATGTAGTGACTTGAGTCGTTTTCAGAGAACTCTAAATTTTTACCAAAAAATTTCAATGTGCATTGTTTGCATATAAAATTCATGGGATAGGGACACAAATAATCCAATGATGATTGATTATCTTTACTGTTATTTAGATAAAACCTGTGAAATTGTTGAATTTTTTTTTGTTACGAGAATCCAGTTTGAGTTGCGCTTAAAAAAGACTCAATAAAGAACTTTACTCCGGACTTAGTTTATTTATGAGTAAAAAGCTAGATTGCTCTAAAACTTTATATTTACAATAGGATAAGGTCTGCCTGTAATTAGTGTATGTAGGTCTAGATAACAAAATTAAATAAATACATTGATTTAAATTTTTCATACAAAACTGGTTTTTGCTCTATTTCGTTTGTTTTATAAGCTGGAGCTATATAAACTAATAGGGCATAGATATACCTCATATCATTGTATGTACAAAGTTTCATTACAATCCAACCCGTAGTTTTAAAATGAAAACTAAATTCTTTTTGTATGGAAAGGTCAAATTCGGCCGAACTTGCTGTCTTAAGACTGGAGTTTTTTGAAGCGCTGAGTCAAAACGAAATTTAGACTCAAAAGACTCGAGTTCTTACCCACCCAATGTAAGAACTAGACTCAAAAGACTCGAGTTCTTACCCACCCAATGTAAGAACGATGTATTGTTTTAAATTGTACTAGCAGTGTAGTCTTAACTTAATAGTGAAGATGACCAAGTTATACAATATATTTCTGTTACTGTACAACATACAAATCTACAGCAGTTGTATTTTAGTTAATATTCTTTTCTCCCTATTTCTTATTTCAACGTTCCTGTTTATCAAAAAGAGACCAAACGCTTTAACTATCACAGGCATTTCCGTTTCACGAACAAAGCATATTTTAGCCACACCTGTTACACCGTTACACCAAACGCTTTCTTTTCTTATTTCCCAAAATCCCTTTAAAAAGTAAGTGACATCGGAAAACTGCCAGCAGCACCCGATAACGTTAATAGACATAACGTCGGGGTTTATTCCACCCCTCCCAGTCTCCGGGATCATAGATTAGTAAATCTGTAGCAGATATATCGTCATAAGGCCAATCCTTATGTACGGATGCGAAGCTTGGACACTAACACATGAGGAAGAGCGCGTGCTACTGGTAGCTGAGAGGAAGATCTGCCGAAAATTCCTAGCACCCACACGTGGAGAGGATGGAAGCTGGAGACTCCGCAGGAACCAGGAGATTGAAGATGGTGTCCGCTCCGAATATCATTGGAGAAACGAAAGCCGCCAGACTCCGATGGCTCGGGCATGTAGTACCAATGGGTGAAGATCGTGCAGTCTGGAGGGCGTACTTAGGAGTTCTAAATGGCCGAAGACCGTCTGGACGCCCTGAGAGACGAAGTGCAAAAAGACCTAAGCAAACTCGGCGCCGTCGACTGGACAGAAACGGCTTTGGACGGAGAAGCATGGCAGTGTTTGGTGTCGGAGGCCAAGATTCATTTCGGGTCGCTGCGCCATAGCAGTAATAGAATAGAATAGAATAGAATATCATTTATTTCAGTATAAGTACACAGTTATACAATACATATAGAGGAAGAAAGAGAAAAAATGACTTATAACTAACTCGTACACTGTATATAATTATACTGAAAAAGGTGAACACTCAGCATAAAGCCAGGTCCTACTGAAGTAGTACGCTGACGCTGGTCTTCCGTGGACACCTGTAGGGAGCGTAGTTGCGCGCAGCTACCAACTACAGTTAAGTTACTGAGATAAATATAATAATTACGACGGTAAACAACAAAGCGGCAATGAAGCAGTTGACATCATATGTTAGCGTGACTATCATGGTATGGTATCATGGTGGTGGTGTGGTCAGATATAAATATATATATATATATGTACCTAAAATAATAATATAAATAATTAGTTACAGTACTTAAGATTTGTAATGGCTTCACTCAATTACTCTGACAATAGTTTTTGCTTAGAGAGAAGATAACTTTATACTTTTACTCTAAAAGACTGCAAATAAGTTAGTTGCTTAAAAGGTGGAGGTAGCTTGTTCCAGCATTTTGTGGCGGTGTACTTAAAACTGCCACGAAATGCTGCAGTTTTGTGTTTGGGACACATGAGAAGAGTAGATAATTTCTGGCGCTGCAAAAACCGGAGCTTCTCATGCAGGTAACGAGGTGCTTGAAACTTCACGATCCCGAACAGTAGGCAAGCAAAGTGGAGAGAGCGCCTAGATTCCATGTTCATTAGATCGCTTCTGTTAAGATAGGGAGTTACGTGAGTTCTTGGTGGAATTATGAAACAATAACGTGCACAGGCATTTTGGACTCGCTGAATCACTTTCTTTGTGTGAGATAAGAGGCAGGAACCTACAACTGTGTCAGCATAATTAAGTTTTGATAGTATCAGTGATTCGCATAGAGTAATTCTGAGGTCTATGGATAAGTAATTCCGAACTTGATATAGAATCTTAAGCCTATAGAAACAGTTTCTAGCAACATCACAAACATGATTATGGAATCTTAAGTTTTCGTCCATGATCACTCCTAGATTTTTCGCTTGAGTAAGTAAGTAAGATACGTCGTTAATCGTTTGAGGAAGACTGCCTCGTGGCATTAGATGTAAAACGCCAATTACGCAAGAAAATACCTAAACCCTACACGCTGGGCAAGGAAAATAAATGAAGTGATTCTATCGGTTCTTAACAAACACATACCTCGCTACGTATCCTCGCAAATATTTGTTAGATACGCAGTCTTAGTCTATTCTGCCGCTTGTATAGATATCAGCACCAGAGTCAAAGTTACGCACACAACAATATGACATAGAAGTTATAGAAGGACGACAGGATTTTGAAATAGTTTTTTTTTTTTTTCATGGAGGAAAGGCAGGCAAGACCACAATCTCACCTGATGGTAAGTGATGATGCGGTCTACGGTGGAGCACGCTTACCTATGATACCTATTCACTCTAGCCTTGAAGAAATCCAGATTGTACTCATGCCGAAACACAGACATGGGCAGGGCATTCCACTCCTTAGCAAAAGGGCAAATAGAATTTTGCAAGTACATTATTCCAAAATGGCGAATCTGACTACAACATACAATCTGTACCGGGAGCTCGGGGACCATAAACTAGTATTGATGAGTCCCGACTCAAAGGGTGCGAATGTGAGACAGTTCGGGCTCCGGATAACTTTGATGAAGACAACGGGGTGGTGAATAATAATAGAGTCTAGAAAACTGGATTGACTTGCCGACTGCCTAACTAGAAACTTATATCTAAGTAACAGACTAACTAAGGTAACTTACATCTATGTAAGAAGTTTGTTTCTCCGTTCTTGTGTGTTCTAATTATTAAAAATACAGTCACGGACTTTAATTGATGAGCCATTTACTTTTCAAACAATAGATTTAGATTCCCACGCACGGATCCAAGTAAACATACAAGGGGTTAACTGACCATCGGTGGGTTTTATGTCTTTACTCAAACATGCAATGAAATAATATTTAAAAAAATGTTGATGATAATGATTGCTACGCTCGACCGTCTATGTGTAATCGGCCGGCAACCCCTTACTTCCTGGCGTCCATATTGGGTTGCATACAAGTTTAAGTCATATCTTTGATACGCATAACAACTTGTGTCATAATCATCATTGCGTACGCAAATGAAAAGTCATATTATATTGTGTCATACATTTTTAGTCATAATAATTGATGACATATATATCAGTTGTCATGTATTTTTTGTGCATACCTAACGAACCTAACGAAAATTATGGCATAACTTATTTATGACAAAAACCCTGTTATGCTCAAGAATAATTCTGACTTAAGATTTGTACGACAATTTTATGCATAAAGTGTTATGACAATTAAAAATGTGACAAAAGTTGTTATGCGACCAGAGGGAGTCCCTACTTCCCGTCCTCTGTAGTAATGTACTATTGCGATAACGTTTACGAATTGTTAGTTAACAGAGCCATCCCACACTAGCGTCTCCCGAGCGTCGGCGTCTAGTCAACTCTATGGCTGCTGCTCGACGCGCAACTGAGCAACGCTATTTTCCATAGATAGCGTCCACTAGAAAGTCTGCTTGTAGCGTTGACAGATTGATCATTGTGTTCTCATAAGAGTCGTAAGTACGTGTAGTACATTTTTTAGGTTTCCGTGCCCCATAAAGTAAAACGGGACCCTATTACTAAGACTCCGCTGATAAAACATGACACAATTAAACGTTTATGTAATTGCCTTTACCCAAAAAATGCATAATAAGTCAGTTTCTAGATTACTAACCAATACAGAATATTTATTGATGGACTGCTGCTAGCTAATAGATATCCTATTTAACCATTGCTACTTATTTAATTACTTTACAGCCTTAAAAACACCTCCCAATAACAAAAATACTTAGCGATATATTCAACCACCACTTTGAAGAAAATACTCAAGTTTATTAGGATGGGATGGGTCCCTAAGGTATACTAAAACCAATCCTTTGATTCAATCCTCTGGCTTCACATGTGTGTCCAAATATATTTTGGTTTAGAATACTTATAGTTGTCATTTTTTCTGAATTATTTTTCTCACTGCACTCACATTCGAGAATTTCTGTTGTGTCCTATCGTTGACTGGAAGAGAATGACTTAAGAGGCCTTATTCCTACAGACGAGCGTATTTTGTAAAATGCTTCCTTTTTCATTCAAGATTACGACGTACCTATAAGTATATATTCAAAAACTGGTAACGTACTTAAATAATCATTTCCTAAACTAGTGGCTGGAACAGTTAAAATTTTCATTTTCTCTTTTGAACCTCTTTTTTAATGAGTTTTCTTTGGAGTCTTTTTCAAATTTTGCAGTGAGAAGTGTCGTTTCGGTTCTCAATTTTGCAGTAAAAAAGAATCATTTGGAACAATAAATTTTTATTGTACAATAAAGTTTAAATATATAAATAGTCACTCATGATGTAACTTTAACGAAAATCTATATAAAAATATTTATATACGTAGTGACGAATTCAACTTTTTTTAAACCTTTTTTTCTTTACACCTTAAAAAATTCCCAACCTTTAACGTAAATTCACTTTACAATATAAAGCCGGGCTATAATGTTGTTATCAAAAAATTGGATACTTTTATTAGCTGCGTACGTGTCTCTTGGCAGTTCTTTAGAAAGGGGATGTTACACTACACGGACTGCAGGGCCCTATCTTTAGGTTGATAAAAAAAAACAGATACTAAATTTTGAGTAGAAAGTTTTTGGTTAAGTTAGTAGTTTTAAGTTAACTGTAGTATTTATGTTGTGTGATGTATGAAGCTTTTTTTAAAGCACTACGCTGTTCATAGAATATTAAATTTTATCGCATATCAAAAGGGTATAATGTTGGTACATGTTATGTGGTTAGTAGTGACATTTGGAGAACCTTTACACCTCCAAATCTTATTATTGTGTATTATTATTTTTCTCAGACCGTGGGGACCTTATACATCTCCAAACTTAATGTATTAACCGTGGAGACTATACGTCTCTGTCATATTGTATAATATACTTGACTTGGTACATACTAGTTATGTACAGAATGTAGCATTAGTTTATGAGACTGCTAGTTTAACAGTCCAGACGCGGTTTATTTATTTAGTATAAATTTTATTTTGACACTTGGAGAGACTTTACACCTCCAAATTTTATTAATATTAGTACTCTGACATTGGGGACCTTTTACATCTCCAGATTTAATGTGTTTTTAACCATAGAGACTATACATCTCTATTGTATTGTAGTAATTATTTATTTTAAGATTATTATAATGTAATGTTTACCCAGGTATTGGCTGTTGTATTTATAAAATGTTGTTATGTATTTTTCATGTCACTATATGATGTTACTGTAAATGTTGTATTGACTTGTAAAAGAGCCCTTGAGGCCTACTTGCAGAATAAAATTTTGAATTTTGAATTTGAATTTTGAGTATATGCGACGCCCTGTAACGGTAGGTACAGTCAAAGAATTTAATTTCCTACCCATTTCGTACCTTGTCACAGTGACAATAGTATGAGGTCTCTAGCGAGTTTCATGTTGTTTGTTACCGTGACAAGGTACGAAATGGGTAGGAAATTAAATTCCTTTACCGTACCTACCGTTACAGGGCGTCACATATACTAACCTATGTGGTTAGTACCAACTTTATACCCTTTTGATATGCGATAAAATTTAATATTCTATGAACAGGGTAGTGCTTTAAAAAAACCTTTCAGGCGCGAATTAGTTTTACTCGCGCACCGAGGGTTCCGTACAAACTTTGAATTATCTCGTGTAACTATAAAGGCACTCCATAAAAAAAAAAAAAAAATAAATAAAAAAAAAAAAAAAAAAAAAAAAAAAACTTTTGATCAGAAGAACCTGTTTCACAATGTTAAAATAAAGTCCTGAATAAGCTACTTGCCACTTATCTGACGCATCAAGTTGGCGATTCATAATCTAAGTTGCTAAGTTTTGCAGGAAGTTAATTTATTATTTGTTAATAAGCTTATCCAATACTTTACTCAGACTTTGTGAAACAGGATTTAAGTATAATTGTGTACAGCGCCATCTATCGGCATATTGTCTAACTAATTTGCGCGATGTAATGCACGTATGTTGGTTTTTCGAGGATAATTCAAAAACGTTATTTTATTTGAAAAAAAGGTGGCTTTAATAATATCTCATACTCATACTCTTTTATTGGTAAAATATACAATTTTACATAGAAATTCCAAGTGTAATAAACACATGTACCTAAACTAGCTAATTTAGCGATATGACATACAGACAGACAGACGCCGGACGGACGGACAGATTCGCACCATAAGGTTCCGTTTGTACCTTTTTGGCACAGGAAGGGTTCCGTACCTATAAAAACGGTCACCCATCCAAGTACTGACCCCGCCCGACTTTGCTTAACTTCGGTGATTGGATGAGAACCTCGAGATTGGAAAGAAATATTTATTTTATTCTGTTTTTAGTATTTTTTGTTATAGCGGCAACAGAAATACACAATCTGTAGAAATTTCAACTGGCTAACTATCACAGTTCATAAGATACAGCCTGGTGACAGGCGGACGGACGGACAACGGAGTCTCAATAATAGGGTCCCGTTTGACCCTTTGGGTACGGAACCCTAAAAATGAGGTGGAACTAGTCCTAGCAGATTAGTACCCGAAAGATCGCGTAGTGTAGTAGCCCCTCAAACCAGGATTGTGAAAACACTTCTCTCTATCACGGAGACCATAAATTCAGAGCGTGTGTACCGACGTACGCGTCGTAGACATAGGAGGCAACGTGGTCTTCAAATAAGCTTTTTTGACAAAAACATCATTTATGATGAAAAGCTTTTAACGATGATTGTACTATTCTTTGGCAATATACTCAACGAAACAATAATTATAACAAACCCAAAGAAAATTAGTTTGCGTCGTTTTATCACTTCATAATTCAAAATTCAAATTCAAAAATTTATTCTGCAAGTAGGCCTCAAGGGCTCTTTTACAAGTCAATACAACATTTATAGTAACATCATATAGTGACATGAAAAATACATAACAACATTTATAAATACAACAGCCAATACCTGGGTAAACATTACATTATAATATTCTTAAAATAAATAATTACTACAATACAATAGAGATACAATACATATTTATTTTATTTTATTTGTTTAAATTACATTTGCAACTTACAGCTAACACCATAGCATCATAAACTCAGTTACTATGTACTAATTACCACATTCACTCTTCTCATACATTCTCTTACATTCATTAATGGCCTATGCCCACCTCTTGTGTCCATCATTAAATCAGCTAGATGGTGCCATAATATTGCATTGTCACACAACTTACATTATGTATCTACTCCTCAAACCATGACACTTTTTTAAAAAAAAATGTAGTCTTTAGACATTTCATACAAATTAAATATTATCTTCAATGTACGCTGTCATTAGTGTAATGGCCGTTGCTTGTCACGCTTTAAACATAACTTAAAATTTGCGTCTTAGAATAAACTTTTGAATGTACTAAAAATCAAAACACAAGTTATTTTTAAAAGTCGCTGCACAAATTTTGGTCAGTTTGAGGGGTAAAGCCTACAGTTTAATTTTTTGCTGCTGTTACAGAGAACCTCAAAACCCCAAATTCGCAAATTGTGGGGACTTCTCTCGTTTACTCCAATTAATTACGCCTTCATAATTAGAAAGACAGGGAAAAATGTCCGCGATTCGCATACTTCGATTTTCGCGGTTATAGCCCAGGCCCCACCCGGTATACAGTATTACCCCATAATACACTCCACTACCTCCGTGCGTCCCGCTCTGCTGAACTTACGTCCCCCTAGAGACCCTCTCAGTCGCGCAACTTTTTTTATTTTTCTACTCTCATTACAAATTTAAAAGAAGTCGTTTTTAAAACTATATAAAAAGTTTTTTGTGCGCCTGGATTTGAATAAAAGCGTATATAAAACTGTTTTTATTAAATCCTTTCGAATTTTGGTCTGCGCTGATGGGAATTCTTTAGGTTACGTATTATTTTTTGCAATTTTCTTTTATTGGAATGTGTTTCATTGAATCTTTCGTTATATCGAATCCAGCGACGCTGTATTCTTTTATTATTTAAAGTGTATATTCATGTCTGTAAATGTAAAACGAAGCACTTAATGATATTCATAATTTAGAGGTACAGTCAAAAAAATTAATTTCAGTATCAGCACAGTATCAATATAAAACTTGCTAGGGACCTCATAGTATTGTTACCGAAGATTTCAAAAGTAAAGATAGGCCCGTTCATAGGTATAATTCCGACCGAACATTTTCGTTTGATTGATGAGTACGCATCACGCGCGCAATTAGTCGCAACTAGTTGCTTTGGACTGCACACTTGGCTCGCATTCGTGCACCATTCTTGGTACCCGTAAAGGTCGGTTTATATCTACAGACATTGAGCGTGGCAGACACCGACAGACACTGTTTATTTATATCTACAGACATTAAGCGCACCAGGCCCGTACCGGGACAGACTCCGTTTTTATTCACATCTAGCAGAAGCGTGCCGTGTCAGACATCGACAGACACCGACACAGGTTCCGGTGCCCTATTCACACTGACCGGCAGATAGCCACAGACCTGTACAGACATGCACCGCGCAGACAAAATATTCTTTCCACGCATGTCTGACGACCGGTTTGGCCTAGTGGGTAGTGACCCTGCCTACGAAGCTGATGGTCCCGGGTTCAAATCCTGGTAAGGGCATTTATTCGTGTGATGAGCATGGATATTTGTTCCTGAGTCATGGATGTTTTCTATGTATTTAAGTATTTATAAATATTTATATATTATATATATCGTTGTCTAGGTACCCTCAACACAAGCCTTATTGAGCTTACTGTGGGACTTAGTCAATTTCTGTAAGAATGTCATATAATATTAAAAAAAGAAAAAAAAATCGACGCTTCCTTGGGGCCTACCGCGAAAACCGAAATTCGCAAATTGCGGGGATCTAGCTCTTTTACTCTCAGTAAGACGTAATTAGAATGACAGAGAAAAATGCCCGCAATTGACAAACTTCAATTTTTCCGGTTATAACTATATAGCCTTTTTTTTATACTACGTCGCTGGCAAACAAGCATACGGCCCGCCTGATGGTAAGCAGTCTCCGTAGCCTGACACTCCAGAGGAGCAACATGCGCGTTACCGACCCTAACCCCCCCAACCCCCTCGTTGAGCTCTGGCAACCTTACTCACCGGCAGGAACACAACACTATGAGTAGGGTCTAGTGTTATTTGGTTGCGGTTTTGCCTTCTTTGGTTTTCCGAATGTAATAAAATTCATAAATAGACGAGATGGCGAGACGACCTGGACTCATTTCGTGGCGACTGGCTGGAGCATGCACAAAGCCGTGACGAGTGGGGAGGCCTTTGCCCAGCAGTGGGACACAATGTAGGCTATCAAAAAAAAATAGACTTAGGAAAGAAAGGCCTAAAGATACTGGGTAAACTAGCGGATAGTTATAAAAACCTAAATGTTTTATCATGACGTTTATTGTGACCCAATTTTCATGCCAACACAACGGACGCACGTGTGACGTCATCAATCGTGTCGCTCACGTGACGTCACAGATTAATGACGCTTCATGCACTTGATCGAATAATGGGCTCGCACTAATGCGAGCTAGTAAAGGTTACATTCCAATTGCAGCAGGAGGGGGGGGATATGTGGACCGGTTTTTTTTATATTTCAGTTTCGAGTCTTGCCCAGAGTGGTGAATTTTAAAATTGTACACTTTAGGCACGAGTATTCACTTGACTAAGTGATCATTTTGAGTAGGTAAGTAAACACAGACTTATCCAAACCATTTTGACATAGTTTAAGTGCATTAAGTAAAGTGCAAAGCATTAAGTGAAGTCCTATTCCATTTCGGTCCTTATCGTCATCGTCATTTTATTGTTAATCGATATGATATCTGACCTTGATCGACTTTGAACTGCAAGTTTTAATTAACAATACAATGACTCCTTAACGCAACTCAAACATCTGTCGGCAATCTCTAAGTCAAATGACATAAAACCAGTAAATAAACAGCTTTAAATCAAAGGCATAACGCTCAAAATCCTTTGCTTCAAATCCCCTTTCTTTGACGCAGACTGGCTAATTCGAGTTTTAGTTCTTCGATCTGTTTCCGATATGATACGGAAGATTTGTCACTTTTGACAATGACAGATCAGTTGAATCGGAAAGAACGGGACCGGGGTATGTCCTTAAACTACGTCCAAAAGAGAGGTATGGGCATTGTGAATGTCATCTCGCTTTGTGTCCGTATCACAGCAGAGCGGATGTCATTCAAGATCTAGAGCAGAGCCCAACTGGGGAAGTACCTTACAGAAAACCGTAGCCAAATAACACTAGACCCTACTCATAGCGTTGTGTTATAGGTGAGTAAGGTTGTCAGAGCTCAACGTGGGTGCGGGGTGTTAGGGTCGGCAACGCGCATGTAACACCTCTAGAGTTGCAGGTGTCCATAGGCTACGGTAACTGCTTACTATCAGGCGAGACATAGTATAAAAACCGGGCAAGTGCGAGTCGGACTCGCGCACGAAGGGTTCCGTACCATTATTTATAAAAACGGCAGAAAAAAATATGTTTGTTGTATGGGAGCCCCCCTTAAATATTTATTTTATTCTGTTTTTGTTGTTATAGCGGCAACAGAAAAACATCATCTGTGAAAATGAAACTGTCTAGCTATCATGGTTCATGAGATACAGCCTGGGGACAGACGGACGGACGGACGGACAGCAAAATCTCGGTAATAGGGTCCCGTATTTGACCCTTTGGGTAAGGAACCCTAAAAAACAGATCAAATAACTGAAAGTCGAATTGGCCTGTTAATATATTAAATAGAGACGCCTAAAGTTTCATAACCGCCATGTCTGGTTCCAAGTTGTTAATTTCCAGTTGGTGTATTAGGAATGTAGATATTAGAATTTGGTAGTTTGAGTTAATAGGGAGTTTATTGTGGGTTTAATTTATTAGGCAAATGCCTTTAGATTAGGGCTAGTTAGGGGTTAGAGGGTTAAACAGTTAGTATACCGTTACCTACGGTGAACTATAAGGGAGGAACTTAATATTAAATTCTCAAACTAAGTATACTAACACATTAACATATTTCATTTTTTTAGATTTTCATTCTGTTATTTTAGAAGTTACAGGGGGGGGGACACATTTTTCCACTTTGGAAGTGTCTCTCGCGCAAACTATTTTAGTTTAGAGAAAAATGATATTAGAAACCTAAATATCATTTTTGAAGACATATAGAGATACCCCACACGTATGGGTTTGATGAAAAAAGATTTTTTGAGTTTCAGTTCTAAGTATGGGGAACCCCCGAAATTTATTGTTTTTTTTCTATTTTTGTGTTAAAATCTTAATGCGGTTCATAGAATACATCTACTTACCAAGTTTGAACAGTATAGCTCTTATAGTTTCGGAAAAAAGTGGCTGTGACATAAACGGACAGACAGACGGACATGACGAATCTATAAGGGTTCCGTTTTTTGCCATTTGGCTACGGAACCCTAAAAATAGTTAAATTTGTATAGAACCCTTGAGGGGTGGGCGAGTCCGACTCGCACTTGTCCGTTTTTTTTATAAAAAAATCTTTACTATACCAAACAATCTAATGTAAAAAGCCTTTGAACAAAATCAATGTTTGTGCCCAATCCCATTAGACGAGCTGTCGACGAGTACGCGGGCCGCATACAGGGTGGCTAGAGCAGCGTTCAATCTACCGGGAATTAAGAGGGAACTGTTTACGTGAACTATTTATTAAAAGGGAGGCTACGAAACAAGCGGTCGCGGCCTTTACTGGGTTTTTTTTCTGATCTCTCTCTCTCTCTCTCTCTCTCTGTATTCTCTGTTTTAAGAACACTCTCTTTCCGGCAAAAAATCGATTAGAGTTGGACCAAGTTAACTCAAGGTGACAACTGCAATGACAAAGATATTTTTGTACTAGAATTCCTGAATGAAAATGTAACTATATGAAATATAATGTAATAAAATAACTAATAATATAATAAAATATTTAATATGTAATTAATCGTGATGTTAAATTTAATAGTAT
Source organism: Cydia pomonella (assembly GCF_033807575.1). NCBI lineage: Eukaryota > Metazoa > Arthropoda > Insecta > Lepidoptera > Tortricidae > Cydia > Cydia pomonella. The sequence goes on from NC_084719.1 coordinate 3,658,071, forward strand.
GTAATCGTCAATTGTAATGTAAATTTGATAATATTTAATCTTTAGTCGTAATTCAATAACATGTAATGTAATATTTAATTGTAATGTTTAATTAAATATTTTATGTAATGTAACCTTTAATAGTGATTGATAGCTACTTATGACTAGTACGTAAGTTACGTTTTGCAGTGCCCTTACAGGGTTCATTGATGATCAGAATTCTTATGTATCACCTTAATAATTATGTACCTATGAAGGCAATAAATGACTGAATACTGAAAGTGACAAAATATCATAATGAAAGTCAATTTTATCCAAGTGAGGAGGTGTCGAAACGTCTTCGTTTTTCGTTGGTTAGACATACATTTTATTTCATTTTTCGACTTTTTAGGGTTCCGTAGCCAAATGGCAAAAAACGGAACCCTTATAGATTCGTCATGTCCGTCTGTCTGTCCGATTCTGTCACAGCCACTTTTTTCCGAAACTATAAGAGCTGTACTGTTCAAACTTAGTAAGTGGATGTATTCTACGAACCGCATTAAGATTTTCACACAAAAATAGAAAAAAAACAATAAATTTTGGGGGTTCCCCATACTTAGAACTGAAACTCAAAAAATCTTTTTTCATCAAACCCATACGTGTGGGGTATCTATGGATAGGTCTTCAAAAATGATATTGAGGTTTCTAATATCATTTTTTTCTAAAATGAATAGTTTGCGCCAGAGACACTTCCAAAGTGGTAAAATGTGTGTCCCCCCCCCCCCCCCCGTAACTTCTAAAATAACAGAATGAAAAATCTAAAAAAAATATATGATATACATTGCCATGTAAACTTCCACCGAAAATTGGTTTGAACGAGATCTAGTAAGTAGTTTTTTTTTAATACGTCATGAAATTAAAAAAAAAAATTTTTTTTCATCATACCCATACGTGTGGGGTATCTATGGATAGGTCTTCAAAAATGATATTAAGGTTTCTAATATCATTTTTTTCTAAACTAAATAGTTTGCGCGGGAGAACCTTCCAAAGTGAAAAAAAGTGTGTCGCCCCCCCCCTGTAACTTCTAAAATAACAGAATGAAAAATCTAAAAAAAATATATGATATACATTGCCATGTAAACTTCCACCGAAAATTGGTTTGAATGAGATTTAGTAAGTAGTTTTTTTTTTATACGTCATGAAATTAAAAAAAAAAAATTATTTCATCATACCCATACGTGTGGGGTATCTATGGATAGGTCTTCAAAAATGATATTAAGGTTTCTAATATCATTTTTTTCTAAACTGAATAGTTTGCGCGAGAGAACCTTCCAAAGTGAAAAAAAGTGTGTCCCCCCCCCTGTAACTTCTAAAATAACAGAATGAAAAATCTAAAAAAAATATATAATATACATTACCATGCAAACTTCCACCGAAAATTGGTTTGAACGAGATCTAGTAAGTAGTTTTTTTTTAATACGTCATAAAATTTAAAAAAAATTTTTTTCATTAAACATATACGTGTGGGGTATCTATGAATAGGTCTTCAAAAATGATATTTAGGTTCCTAATATCATTTTTTTCTAAACTGAATAGTTTGCGCGAGAGACACTTCCAAAGTGGTAAAATGTGTGTCCAAAGTGGGAAAATGTTGAACAAGATCTAATAAGAAGATTTTTTTTAATACGTCTTAAATTGTACGGAACCCTTCATGCGCGAGTCCGACTCGCACTTGGCCGCTTTTTTTATTTGTTAAGGTAAGAATACTTTACCAAATAATCTAACGCGTGTTTTGTCTATTTATATTATAATGGATTAAGTTGAAGTTTAAGTCGATGAATAGGTTAGGTATTTGATGTCAAGTAATTACTAGGTATTTCGTTTTTGTCCATTTTAATCCCATTAGACGAGCGTTCAATCTACCGGGATTTAAAGGAAAATGTTAACAAGAACTATTTATTAAAGGGGAGGCTCTTAAACAAGCGATCACGGCTTTTACTGGGAGTTTCCAGATCATTTTCCCTAGTTATTCTCTGTTTTAGGAACACATTTACATTTTGAAGTGACTTATAAACCCTCTTTTTGGCAAAAATGTATTAGAGTCTGACCAAGTTAACTCTACATCGCATCTGTAATGACAAAGTGAATATTTGTCATAATGAATGTCAGATTTCTCCAAGCAAGGAGGTGTCGAGTCGTCTTGGTTTTTCGTTGGTTAGACAAAAAATTTACTTCATTTTGGAACTTTTTTAAGGTAAGCAATCTTTACCAAACTGAAGGCTAGTTAGCCTTTCAACAAATTGTGCCCAATTCTATTAGAGATTTGTGACTGAATTTTTTATATATATTAAATGGATTATTTAATGTCGAGTAGTTTTTAGGTATTTATTGAGTATTGTATTTTTGTCCATTTAAATTAAAGATGCACCGGATATTCGGTTACTATTCGGTATCCGGTTTATCCGGACCATATTTAAATATCCGGCCAGATACCGTGCCGTATATGTAAAGGCCGAATATTCAGTGCATTTTACTATATTATTTGAGGTACAATATTTTTTATAATAAGTAGGTAGAGCAACATTATTAGAGTGCGACCAATATTATTTCAATAGCAGTTTTGAGAATATCCCCTGAGAGCATACTTAAGGTGACGGAATCGGTAATCAACTATAGCTGCATTCTTCTGAGTCGTGTACTCTTATCAGATTAGTTGTTTTCATTGCGGTTTTTCATTGCTTCCCGCCATGCTTCTCTATTTATTGCCTGCCGCACGCACAGATTTAAAGGTGACCCGATGAGAGCTTTTACTTGGTCGGTTCATCGCATTGAGCGCCGCAATCTGGGTCTTGTGCCATCCACTCTGCGCTAAACAACCAGCCTCTCCATGGCGTCGTCTTCCCTGCGCGTAACGTTACCGTAGTAGCTAAGGATACGAGAGTAGCGAGAGTAGCTGCTGCTATAGCTGCATAACTGTTGCGAAATTAAAGCAGCGGGTGTGTCTGTCAGCAATTTCACAACAGCATTGCAGCTGCTGGTGACATTAGAATGTCGCATTATGTATGTAGAAAACAGATAGGTATAAATAAAATAAAAATAAATATTTTAGGACATTATTATACAAATTGACTAACGGGCCGATTCCAACTTTAGCATACGTTAAAAAAAACTATATCGATTAGATATGTCAGTGTCAGAAGTGACGTTTAAACAAAAACGTCTCTTTTGACACTGATATTATCCATCGCCGTAAGTCCCACAGCAAGATAAGGCTTGTGTTGTGGGTACTTAAACATAAATATACACCGTGTTTTTTTTGATTTGCTTTAATTTCGAGGGTGCACTCCTGAGCTTAAATTAAGTAACTTTCTCAAAGACACCGATATTCTAATTACCTCCATTTCGGAGATAATCAATCATTAATTTTTATCTTATAAGGCCCTTACGAGCGTGTACACTTGCCTTAGGGCCTGTTTACTTATTGATTAGTATTTAGTGCGAGTTCATACATTTACTACTAAACGTAAGTACTATCTCGGACGATCGACGTTCGAAATGACATTGATATGTCACAGTTTTCAATTGTTTGGTTGAGTTAAATGTAATGCCCGTGTTACAACAACGCTATATGCAACATTTAGTTACTTTTTATAAAAATAAAAATGGTAAAAAAATAACAAAAAAAATTTTTTTTCTTGCAAATTAACTATGCCATTTAGTTTCCTTAAACGTACTTACCAATACCCCGAAGTTAACGCAATTCAATAAAAACACGGTGTATAAACACTTACACTACATAGAAAACATAACTCAGGAACAAATATCTGTGCTCATCACACAAATAAATGCCTTTATTAGAATTTGAACCCGGGAGCATCGGCTTCATAGACAGATCGTCAAGATAGATATAAAGAAGGGAGGAAGGAAGGTAGATATAAGTTCTAAAAATCCTCTAAAATCTTATCTAAAAATCCTCTAAAATCTTATCTAAAAATCCTCGCTGGTTTCATGGCCACACTCCTCGCAGTATTAGTGCGGGCCCCTCTGTAACTGATATGTGCAATTAATTACTAACTCTTCCGTACACAGAATCGCATTTACATTTATCTCGGAGATACAACAATAAAACATTTACTAGCGAACACGTACGCGTAAATAATGTTTGTTTTGCTGGCCTAGTGCGGTAATAATGAAGTGGTTTATTTACAGGAAACCCGGTAAAAGGTATATCTTGTTACGGAGAAACATTTATTTGGAGAAAATATTAAAGGTGAACTGGGATTGTCATGGCGTTTCACGTCTTTCTTCCACTGCGCAGGCATTATTCGGTTTTTATACATTTTAGACATTGCCTACCGAGATTTAGCTGTTGACATCGTTTCTTTATGCTAGGCCAGTTTGTTAGTAGTATAAACTCTAAAAAACAACAAGACAAATAACAAAGAATACTTAAACTAACTATAAAGCACAACCTAACTTGCTCTTAATATTAAAAGGTCAAAAACAAAATGTCGGCCATCTTTTTTCGTGTCTTTATCCGTGTGTCGAGTCGAGACCTCGTAACACGGCGCTACGGTTCTCGCCCCAAGAGAGAACAGGTTGAGACCACATTGGCAAGCGGCAGCGGTTCTTATCCACGATAATTGCAGGGATCCGCATATAGTTCCGCACCGCTCACCGCCGGCAGGGTTTTCATCCTCACACCTTAGAACCTAAATGTTCGCGTTCTGTGCGGTTTAAGAGGAATTTTCTCCCGCGGGCGCTCCGGCTATGGAAGGAACTCCCTGCCGAGGTTTTCCCAAAGGGGCTACAGTATGGGGCTCTTTAAAAACGGAGTATACAGGTTTTTAAAGGGTCGATAACGCGCGGGCCGTATGCTTGTTTGCCACGATGTGGTATTCAAAAAAATGGTTGTTCCGTTCTCGAAAACTTTGTCCGTTACCAGAGCTCAACGAGGAGGGGGGGGGGGCTCGGCAACGCGCACGTACCTCCTCCAGAGTTGCAGGTTCCAGCAAGCTCCTCCCAAGGCTCAGGGTCGATGGCGCAAGCGCTCAGATGCCGTTTGTGCTGACCACCGTGCTTCCGCTTACCCACCGCCAACTAAGAATGGAGAACAGCTTTAGGCAAGCGGTGGTCATCCATTCGAAGGACGCATTGGAACAATGGTGTTACGGACATTTGGCAGGCGTGACGAAGCCAACACGTAGAGGCCATTTCGACACTTTAATGAAACCCCGAGCGGAATGCTGCCCTTTCCCGTGTCATGGGACGCACGCAGAAACAGCACTCGCTAAAATTACCGTATAACCTGGTTCATTAGGGAACCCTAGGTTTCCCATAATTATTGGGAACTGAGGGCCTACCGCGAACCACGTTCGACGGGTTACCTCTCTGTCGCACTTGTAAACTCGTCCGTAAGTATGACAGAGAGGCAACACGTCGAATGTGGTTCGCGGTAAGTTGAAATCTGTCAGGTGATTATCGATTGGAGGGGATGACGAGAGGCGACGATTAGGAACCGGGCCAGTTGCGACATTCTAGTGTCGGTCGTGAAGAAGGACAGTCGTCTAAAATAACTACCAAGTTAACAACAAGGGCGATAATAAAAGTATTCGTCTCGAGTCTAAGTTTCAAGTAACCTCCAAATCTACGAAACTCGAGTTATCAATAGTTTGCGAGAGTTGTGCCGATACCATGTTTGTTTTGAATGTCTTTCGCTTCGATTGACACTAAGGCCTCAGCCGATCTAAGATTTCGTTTTTACGCCGCCATTAAGTATTCAAAGAGAACCACAAAATGTACGGAAACAGAGGAGAATGTTTACTTATTTATGCTTAACGATTCATGATCGAAAACCGGTTTTATTTTACTCGAATGCGGCGAATCCAAAAGCATCGTTATGTACAGGGCCGGTACATGTTATGCCGTTGACGGAAAAATGGCGCCACGCTACATAGAGTATGTTCCTAATTAGTTATTTTTAATAATTAATCATTTGTCAACCTCTTCAGTTAACTGACATAGATACTTGACAATCAGTACAGATACATCTAACTTACTTTGATATTACTGTCACTCAACTATATAATAGATTGTTAGTTCATTAAATAATATTTTCCGCTAATATTATAACTAGAGTAACCGGAACTCTATTTTCAACACCTACGCTTACTCTGGTTATATTATAATATTAGCGGAAAATCGTTGAGCATTAGTTTGCCGCGATATCTATTGTCGAGTAGCAGTACTGAGAGTTCCGCTATTCGATGCTAGATGTCGACTGCGAAAATAATAAGCATTTTGGTATCAAAACTGATGTATGGAGTGACCACTCTATTACTTCTTATTTCTCTATGACCTAATACAGTAAGCACATACAAAAAAACATGATGTCAAACATGGCATAAGGGGGAACAGGGATACTAATACTTTTTATTTAGGTACATACTGCTATCATGATAGGTAACTGTCATATTCATAATGAAATGAAAGTATTGGATATATAGTTTATGTTCTATAAACGTGTTTCAGCTACGTATATACGTAGCTGCATTGTAGCTGGCTATATTGACCCAAATAGACATGTGTTCCAATCCGTCACCACGGTCGTAACAAGTGGGAAAATATTTTTATCGCAATATTGGGTGAGGTCTGTGTCCCCGGATCTCACCTTCTAGATACAACATTTATTATATGTACTAACATCCCGTAACACTCGAACATATTAAAGTTATTTTAAATGGGCTACTCACGAATTATTAAGTCGAATAAACGCTCGACATGTTTCGATCCATTTTTCGAGAATCTTCGTCTAGGAGCACCGACTGCATAGCCTTTACCTATCGCGCGTGAGCGTCGACGTGTTCGATCGAATAATACGTGAGACCCATTTAAAAGTCCCTAAATAAATAAATGAATTAAAAATGATGTCATGTATTTTTTCAGAGCACAACCTCTAATTTTGATGCGGGCACTAAGTATCATAATTTAATTATCAGCGAGTTCTAAGGTTCTATTTTACACCTCAAAACTTTTACAGTAAAATAAGAGCTTTGCCAGACTTGCATTTTTGCATGTAATGTTTTTGATGGGAATGGGATAAAAATTTGCACCCACCATACTGTATCACCACACACAATAGCCGTAACAGGCATTGGAAAGCTTATCTAATTGTTTACCGTATTTTTTTTTATACTACGTCGGTCTACTTTTCATACAGCATACGGCCGGCCTGATAAGTGGTTACCGTAATAGTGTATGGACACCTGAAGCTCCAGAGGTTTTACATGCGCGTTGCTGATCCCAACACCCCGCACCCTAGTTGAGGCGTATTTTCGTGCCAAATAGTTACGTTACAGCAAAATAGTTCACATTTCCACTCGCTTTCAGTTCCTTCCCTCACCTCGCATTAAACTACGCACATAGAATGCAACCACGCTAACATTCCGCACTAACTGTCAACTGCTATATGCTTTTGTCACCACCAATAGGTTAAGGCTGCCCGCCACCTCTTCACTTTTCTACGCCTCAGCGTAAAGGTGGCCTTAGACTGAGCGTGGTCGGAGTCTTGGCAACAGTCTTCGCCAAACTGTAATTGCAATTGACAATTAACCATTACAAATTGAACCGTAACACGCAACAATTTGTAACCATTACAAATTGAACCGTAACACGCAACAATTTGTAACCATTACAAATTGAACCGTAACGGCAACAACACGCAATGGTTTACGTTTAAATTTGCAATGGTATCAATTACATTAACGTTTCGGTCAACACTGCTTGGCAATATGTAGTGACCGCCAGATTAGATTAGATTAGATTAGATGATTTATTTCATGAAAGACAGACAAGACAGACAAAGACGAAAGGTGAAGCTTCCCTGCGAATTCTAAAATAGGTAGTCTGTGGCCCAGGATTTACGGTTCACATGAAATACGAGCGAGGGAGGGGATATAAGCCATGGGGGGAATTAGGTAAATTTAATTTTCGCACGCCCGATAGGTTTTTATGAGTTTATAAGCAGCTTTTGGTTGTTCGGCTATTTGGTTTTTGGGTTCAGGATGTTTGCAACCCTTTTTCGGATGAATGAAAGTACAGTTGAAAGCAAATATTTGCTGTTTTTACACGAACATGTTACTTGAAATAAATATGCGAGACTGGGGCCGACAGGGCAGGATTTTTTCTAGCGTACCGCTCCGCTACCCCGTAAGGTCTAATTTAAATGGCACGCGAACTCGCGTGCGATTTCAGTTACATTGCGGACTATTGAAGTTACAATCAATTCGCCGACCGATCAAATACCGCAATGTAATGAAGCATGCGAGTTCTCGCACCGTGTAAATAAGCCCGAGGCCGAGGCTGTCTTTTGATGAGCAAGAATGCGAGACGTGCAGGAATCAACCAATCAATCAATAGGTATCATTTATTTGCAAGAATACTTAATTATAGTTAAACAAGAGCATCCTTGTAAAATATTGTACAGTATTCTACCGTAATTAAACGATGCGCAAATTCTATAGAATTTTCATTGTAGCACATGTGTTAGACTGAAAATAATTATATTGCATATTATAATCCATGCAATAACAAACTTCTATGAAATTATGACGTTTACTTAACACTTGCAGAGGCTGGGCTATCAAAATCGTTGCCAACAGCTTGGTCTGACTCTAATTCCCGGTAAAAAATACCTCTAAAATGCAGTGTAGATAGTTATGGTGCAGTAGAATTATTGCAATTACAGTAGCAATTGCAATTGAAAACTGGTTGCGTCGGGCACTGATGTACTTCTATCTTTTCATCATCAGCCTTGAACCTACTAGAAATCCCAAGCTGCGCGCACGCCTCTATATCCAGTATATGCGTGCGCAGAAACGCGCGGTGCGCAAGCACGCGCGTGAGCGCGGCGCGGGCGCGCGTATTGCAGCTGTGCGCGTTGCGCGGTGCGGTGGACGCCACGCCGTACAGGAGGGGCTGTGAATCGTAATGGTCGAAGAAGACCAGACCGCCGCCGCTGTCTCCGCGGCATAATGACTTGCCTGGTAACACAGTACAATTATATTTTAGTCATTAACATGTTTAAGATAATTAAGCAATCAATGCGAATCTGTAGTGACGATGACGCTCCGGCTGTATAATGATCCCTAGCTGCTAAGGTTTCTTCGACAGACTGCAGTGTGGGATTTTCTTCAAAAATAAAACTGTACGTAGGTACCTAATACTCACTATTATCTATTGTATGGTCGGGATCACCAGCTGGATAGACATATCATATAAATTTAACACGAAGCTATAGTGAAACATGAAGAAACTTTGATCTGCCTCAGATATGTAGCTTCTTAAGCCACTCTTATAGTATATAGGTGGATAGTAAAAGTCAGATCATGGTACCTGTGGTAACGCCCGCACAGATCTTGTCACTGGTAATGTACTTAAGGAAGCTGGGCTCTGCGCTAGCGATGCATTCGTCGATAGGCACATACGGCATGTCCAGGGATTGTAGCGTCTGCGCTGGCGTCCCGTCTTCTGATGTCAGACCCCAACCCACTATCTGCAAAACCGCTTCAATATTTACCTTTTTAAAGCGACGATCATCGGTGACCTCATCAGCCAGAGCATCTCGTCTTTGAAGCTAGACATACACTACAAGAGAATGTCAGATTCCAAGTCCTCGTCAAAGCGGGTGATGCGCGAGAGGTTGAAAATTCTATCAACAATTCCTAATCTCGTCTCGTCTAGCTACAGACACAAATTACAGGATCCTTTATAGATCTCTAGGTCCTTTGCTAATTTCTACACTAGTTTTCGTCTTTTAAGCGTTAGACACAAACTACCAGACTTACCCTGCCTTCATTCCCACTGCGCAGTATATCAGCCTCCAAGTCTTCATCAAAGCGAACACAGAGCGGACGGACCCGATAGGTGATTACAAACTCCTTCGCCAACAGTACTGCAGCTATGTCGTCTTGGAAGCTGGCGGTGGCGCCGCGAAAACGCGCGGGGAGGTGTATTGCGGATATCTGCGGTGGAAAAATATAGATAGATAGATAGATAATAGTTTATTCATCACACATGGTAATAGGTACATTTAAAATATACATCATGTACATAATATCTATACTACTAACAAGTGCGACTAGTCAGGCATTTTTAAACTAAAGTGCATGCATGTCATAATTTATAACATTTACACTTCATTAAATTAATTAATGTTATACAAATTACAAAGTCTTGTTTAATAATAGGTTTTTCACTTTAGCACGAAACACGGTCACGGTCACGGTTGGACACGGTCAGTATACGATATTTTAATTTATCTTGCAATTCTTGCAATGTTATGGAGCCTTGATTATATCCCAATATATCCCTGTACAGCCCTACCTGAAGGATGACAAATACTCATAGAGTTGTGTTAACTTGTGTTCTGGCCGGTGAGTAAGGTTTCAAGAGTTCAACGAGGGTGCGGTGTGTAAGGATCGGCAACACGCATGTAACACCTCTGGAGTTGCATCAGGCGGGCCGTATGATTGCGACCAACGTTATATAAAAAAAAAGGGGACACATTCAACAGCCTACATTTTAAATGTTTTATGCAATACAATTCAAATGACGAAATAATTTGATAATCAACAAATTTCATTTATTGATAGTCTTGAAGCTTGAGGTCTGCTGCTGGTGAGGCGAGCTGAGAATGCTAGAAAGCCAATTTCTAGTTTGTTTGATCAAACCATTGGCTTCTTGGTTTTCAGTAGTGCTAGTAAGCGACTCTCAAGTCTTCTTCTTCTTAGTCGTATACTTTTGTCAGATTAGTCGTGATCATTGCGGTCGTTGTACGGCCTTTTTTTTCGACACTCAAGAGGAATGTTATAAGTATTGCATAGAAATGAAAGTAAACTACTTACGTCAGCCTGTTGTGCCTCAAAGTCATAGCTTTCTTCCCACGGTCGGTAAAGTTTGCCGGCCGCCGCCGCGAACTGCGACGCAGGTAGCGCGCTGCCATCCAGCTCACTCCAAAAACAGTGCGCCGCTGGAAAGAAAATAGGTTTAGATAATAATTAAATACAACAGGGCCACAAATTTGTTTAGCATGAGTCAAGGTTCTGCGACTTTTATATGGACATCATAAAAGAAATGGAGTTTAAAGGCTAATTTCCTTGTTGGCCCGTAGAATCTAGTTTCAAACTCCTACTCCATAATAATAAAATCCACCCAAACTATTAACTTTCGTATTGTCCACATCATCGTCATACTAGTCTTCCCAAACGTTTTGACCTAGCTGATGCAGCAGCAGTTAGCCGATGATTTTCAAGAGCGGATGCCATAAAATACCCACATCATTACAGGTGTGCCTATATGTAATGTTCCAAGAGTTTTCTCTGTATCTCCAGGATCAGATTTTGATGATCCTTTGACAATGGGATCAACAAACCCTTTCTAACAAACAAGATTTTTCCGGATTGGCTCAGCTGTCTTCGAGAAATCGCGGAAAAGGCGTAAAAAAAGAAAGATCTCAAAAAATTTGATTAATCAAAACCTCTAGAGTCAGAACAAGATAAGTTCAGCGATTTTTACAGCCCAGACAGTACAAGTGTTATTTTAAACGTCAAAATTATGACGTTTACTTAACACTTGCACAGGGTGGGCAATCAGAATTGCTGCCAACTTAGCTGGGTCTGACTCTAGTCTTCCTTCAAAATATTATACTAAAAATTGCTTGACATTAGGCGATTCATTTGCCTTCCATAGGGAGCGTGCATGAACTGTAGGAGGCAGCACAGGACAGGAGCCGTCAGATTTTTGGCGCGAGACGTAAATGTGATGTTTATTGTTCCGATGTAGCCCACAAGATGGCAGAACCTACTATGCACAAGAAAACACGTGACGTGTAAATGTACATGTTTATGGTTCCTATTCAGACCACAAGATGGCAGACCCTCCAACGCGCACGGTCCCTATACCTATCATAAAAAACCAACAAATGAGTTGTCGTCCTTCAAAATCTTGTAGTTGGTTACAAAGAAATCGATACGAAAATGGATATAGGTACTCTACGAGTACTTGCATAAAAATATCATGGAGTTTTTTCAAATTAAATTATTAGTTATATTAACTTTCACATAAAAAATCTATGGGAACAAATCAAATTATTCTATTTTATATTTTGTTTATGTGTATTCCCATAAGGGATTCGTATAGGGGGTACAAAACATGTGCTGCTCGACCTTAGAGTTGGTCAAAGTTCAAAGTTTTTCTAAGATTGCGTATACTCGAGAAATTGGATCAGGTACCGCCATGAAGGGGTACCTTAGAGATCCAGGGCGTTAACTGCATCATTTTTTTTTATACTACGTCGGTGGCAAACACGCATATGGACCACCTGATGCTAGGCAGGCTCCGTAGCCTATGGACGCCTGCAACTCCAGAGGTGTTACAACTTGCACTCTTGATGAGCTCTGGCAACCTAACTCACCGGCAGGAACACAATGCTATGAGTAGAGTTTAGTGCTGTTTAGTATATTATGACATCTATTTCAGTTGATAATGAATGCAAATATTCTTACCTGAAATAAAAGCCTTAGTAGTAACTAGCGTCCCGCCGCAAATCTGCATGTAGGGCTGAAAAGCCTTGCTATATACACCAACGTGCCACTCAACCAGCGGCAGCGGTTCTCCGAAAGTCAGAGTGTTCCCTCCTGCTATGAACGGTGAATTTTTGTTTTCTCTCAGATAAGATCCATAACTTTCTGCGGTAACTGGCTCGCCATAAACTGTTTGAAGCGTATTTGCTGTTTTATTGTCTTCTTTTTTATCTTCTAATGGCCAAATATTATGCTCATGCAAGGACATGCGTAAGAGCGTTGGTAGATCAGTGTGGTTTTGTATTTGTTCTTGATTAGGTCTGTTTGTTATGTTCTGAAAGGGTCTGGTGTCGTTTTGATATGCATTGTGTAATTGTGTCGAATTATGCCAATCTCCTTTAGACAGTTCGAAATTTTGGCTCGCGAGGATTATAGCTGTGGAAATAAAAAGCTCAAGTTGTAAGAGTTGCATTCAGAGTCCTATCCTCATAGTCACTAAAATAATGCGTTATTTCAACATAACTGAAAGATTTTTATTGATATTTTAGTAGCACGTGCTCAAAAAGAGATAAAAACAAGAAGATAATATTTTAACCTTTTGAACGCCACTCCTATCGTACGCGGCGCGTAATCGTGAACCTTGTCGGTACGCATGAAGGTTAATATTGGGCTGTAGCTGCGCGCGTCATATGAAGTCTTTGGCGGTCAAAAGGTTAAATAAGCTATTTGTTACTTATGTAACAGCTCAAAAGAATACCTTTGTATAATACCATACCACGGATTTAGGGTGCGAAATTGTTTAGCACTAGCCAAAAAATGGGTAAAAACTGTAAAAAATTAAACTACTTGAACATTTCTAAGCCCGTTTGGAGCTTACTATCTATTATTTCATACTTTGGTAACCATTTTACAATAAATAAAGTTATAAACACACGAAATTATTCCCGCATCCAAAAATCCGGGGTATAATAGTAGCCAGTGTTGGCCGAACCTTAATGAGAATTGACCATAACCATTACAAATTGAACCGTAATGGATGGTTACCGTGTACGGTTCAATTTGTAATGGTTATAGTTAATTCTAATTAAGGTTCGGCTAACACTGATAGTAACTATTCAAATATTTCTGTGTAATTGGACCTATTGCTAGTCTTTTATGTTTAAACTTTATTAAACAACACAAAATACCTTTAATGTTACTTGAAACAAAGTGCGACTATTCGAAATTTTTGGTAACTTAATAAGATTGCTGCATATTGGTTTTAATTATTGGTATTTTTTTGTGCCAAGATAATACAAAAAAGTTTTTATGATTAATGCTTGAAATTTTTGATCCTACTAAGTTGTTGGAGCACAAAAGGGATGTTTGTTTACTGTATTTAAGATAAATTATTTCACAAAAAACTGCTGCTGGAAGCGCTGGTGGCCTAGCGGTAAGAGCGTGCGACTTGCAATCCGGAGGTCGCGTGTTCAAACCCCAGCCCGAGTTTTTCGGAACTTATGTACGAAATATTATTTGATATTCACCAGTCGCTTTCCGGTGAAGGAAAACATCGTGAGGAAACCGGACTAACCCAACAAGGCCTAGTTTACCCTCTGGGTTGGAAGGTCAGATGGCAGTCGCTTTCGTAAAAACAAGTACCTACGCCAAATCTTAGGATTAGTTGTCAAGCGGACCGCAGGCTCCAATGAGCTATGACAAAATGCCGGGACAACGCGAGGAAGAAGAAGAAAATAAATTATTTCACACCATGCATGAAATAAAGCACCAGAATATTAATAGAGAGACGTAGACAGCAGCTATCTTTAGATAATTTCTATTTTATAAATTGTATAGAACTTTAAAGAGAAGGTAAGTTGACCGTGATGTCATTTGCTAGTACTTTACGTTTTAAATTCCATAGTGGCAAATCGTTTTGACAGTTCTAAAAAACTGATTTGACTAGTAGTCAAATACCCTATTGCCAAATAGGAAGCGAAGTAGGCAGATACGGAAATGATATAAACTCACCAGCGATCAAGATCGAACTTAATAAGGTCATTATCCTTTTTTGTACAGCACGGACTGGTCCGGATCTACCGGCAGATAAACATACACTGCGACATTTAACCGGTTTTTCATTCAATTCCATATTACGTTTTACTGGCGTTTGACCCTCAACTTGTGACGACAGTGCCAATAATATCGAACTGGTTTATTAATTAATAACAGAAAGTTTTTGTAAGTTTTTACTGAAATATTTTTAATAATTTAAAATAAAACACCTCTTTCTAATCGATAGTTTTAACGTTGTCTCGAACGAACTGCATTCCGATGCACATTTCATGCTTATCTGTATTTAAGGATGTCACGTAATAAATATAACCTCAGAATATAACCAAAATTATAGGGTATGGAAGGTAGAGGCAAGGAAAATAATCTCCATAGGCAGAACTGTGGAAGATAGAGGCAAGGAACAAAATCTCCATATACCAAAAAGTGTCCGACTAAAACTTTAGGTGTTTAATTTATATATAACACGATAACACACACATACACAGATATGCACACAAATACACAATCTCACAATCACTATCACGCACACACAGACGCACCCAACTACATCCTATTTGTAGTATTTATGCCGTAAGGCTATTATTACCTACTACAACTGCTCTATCGTCGTAATGAGTAATAAGTACTCCCCTAGTTTTTAAGTTATAGATAAGTAATTAAATAGTTACAATTGTTACAAACAACCACTGTTTATGGAGGAGCGGGACTTCCTGACACAGGTATTTCTCACCTACAGGAAGACCCAACCTTGTTGTCATATGTGTACCTAACATTTATGAAATAAATCATTTTCATTTTCATAACACAAGCACACTGAATTACGTACAAACTTGTGAAAGGTATTCTGAAATAGCATATCTTTAGATTTCCGTGTATAAGGTATTTCATCAGCTCAGGAATAAATCATTCATTTAGTTTTTTGGTTTGCCTCCCGGCTATTCTTTAATGTCTTCTTGTTCCACCATTCTGGAAGTCATTCAGTTGGAAGTTCATTTAATCACCAGGCCTGGAGCCCTTGATGCCACATGCACGCCGTTGTGTTTTAGAAGTTTAACAAGCTTTAGAAGGTTAATATAGGTACTGTGGTACACCTGCAACGTGCCAGCTTCAACCACGTGACGGGAGCGCGTGCCCACTGGACAGCAACCAGCCTCATCGAGGGTCTTCTGTCTTGAAGTCGTCGTGAAGATCTGCTTGTGGACAGGCACTTAAAGTATAAAAAGTCTTTAATCTGAGTACACATAAAGCAGACCCTTGGTTTGTGTAAAGAAGTGGATATACTGGGAAAATTCGACCTATGCCGCCGTGACCCCGACGGCCGAGTGGCTCAGACACTTGCCGCAATAGCAAAGGACGCTGGTTCGATTCCAGCCTGGGGCACTGGAGGCCCTGGTCACTTTTTCTTAGTACATATATGACATTTATTTCAGTTTATAATATACATAGACTCTACTTGAAATAAAAACCAATTAAAATATTTTCTGAAAATAATTTAATTTTTTCTAATACTTCTAATAGTATTGATTGGCATCTCTCGCAGCGCCGTCTCTCTCGCTAGCTCGATATCACCTGAGTTGATCCAGTTAGAAGGTCGAACCATACTGTTCTACATCAGGAATGGCTAGGGGGCACCGTAAGAAATGCATATACTTGGAAAAATTCGACCTATGTGTTGGGTAGAGGGGCTCGCCGTGACGAAATGGTGAACACAGTGGAACTTTTAAACAGCTTATATTTCGAAACACACACAATACGTACAAAAAATAGAACTCAAAACTGACAGTTGTGCGTACGGGCGCTCGCGCGGATAGCATGGACCGACTGACTGGCATACAGCGCACATACAAAACCAGATTAGCGGCTCGCGGCCACCGTTAAAACTACCCTTAAGTTTAGATTTCTAAATCTACCTATTTATTTATTCAAACAACATTTAAAAAAAAATATATTTTCAGATTCCTCCGATCCATAGATTGTTAGTTACAAGACACTTATAAAACTACATTAGTAAACTATCTTATATTACAGGTTTCATACAAATATCTATTTCTTAGGTCGTATGATATGGAGTTCGGTATAACGGCGGAGAATATCCGAATCAGGATGCTGTTTGCGCTCCCCCTCATCCGCCTCACCACAGATGCCGTCTTCTTCCTCACTATAGCATAAAAGTCCTCTACAGCGGCATCGGCAAACATTCCAGAGGCGCTACAGAATCGAGGAAGCCCAAACAGCATTCTGAAAATGTTATTATATTGGATACGCAGGGTATTATAAGTCAAGAAAATGTTATTATATTTAGCAATGCAAAATATATATATAACAAAATATGAGCGTCGCTAACACTATGTATGCCGCCGTGACCCCGGTGGTTTTATATTGCTCCAATATTTCTAATAGTATATAATCTTACATTGTAATAACAAAACTTCCGTGAGACACAGACATTAAATATGTTAAAACGGGTCACTCACGTATTTTAAATCGAAAACGCTCGACATGTTTCACTGTGTGTTGTTTTGTCTGTGCCGGTCCGTCAAAGCAAGCTGACGACACTCCTCGGAACGGAGTGAAACATGTCGAGCGTTTTCGACTTAAAATACGTGAGTGACCCGTTTTAACATATTTAATAAATAAATAATAAATATTATAGGACATTATTACATAAATTGACTAAGTCCCACAGTAAGTTCAATAAGGCTTGTGTTGAGGGTACTTAGACAACGATATATATAATATATAAATACTTAAATACATAGATATAATATTACATTGTGTTTGAAACTTGACTTGATTTGGACGAAAACTGCATTGGCATTAAGTCCGCCTTTTGGACTATAAGGTTTTCTTTTGTGCAATAAAGATTAAATAAATAAATAAATAAAACTAATATTTTACCTTAGTTACCGACCAACGTACGTTTGTTTTGATAAGGCTGATAAATAATAGGCGTGCGTTCGGAATATCGTTTATTGCAAGACTGGTTTTACCCTCCATATATAGATATACATATACCTAATATTTACCACCTCCACGTCCACCTCCACCCATAATCGCTACTTCACTAACTTAATACTATATGGTTCTTAATACATAGGGTAGATAGTACTTAGCTCTAAAAATATTCATCAAATTGTCGGATGGTCGGGCACCAGGGATACCACGATTTTTAGTGACTGCGTATTATTATTATTATTGGGGTTTTTGGGCCTTTGAGTGCCACGTCGACCAGGTAGTGATCTATTGTGACAGCCCTTTAAAGTTCATTACTGATGCCCGTTGAATCCAGGAAATTCCAGATTCTTTGGGCCGTAATGTTCTGTACCTCATAGGGTTGCAATACGTGCCGCCCTAAGTGGGTACTTCTTTTTGACATTAGTGGTCCACAGGAACAGAGAATGTGCATTGCAGTCTCCTCTGATTCCTTGCAGAACCTGCATGTCGCGTCTTGTTTCTTCCCAATTTGAAACATGTGACTGCGTATGCAATTCATAGATTGCATATAAAATAAAATAATAGCTAATAGTTTTTTACTTCGTAATAGTAATGCCGAAGTTATGTTAATTACTATAATAATAAATTTAAAGTGTTTAAGAAAAGCAGATATAGAACAAAGAATATTAGAATAAGGAAATATGTACAACATTTTGTCAAAAACTATTATGGTAGAAGAACAGATAAATTTTTGGTCCCAAAAATATATAATGATATAGAATAGTTAAGAGATGAAAAGAAATATAGCATAATGGAAGTAAAGAACAAATTAAAAAAAATACTTTTACATAATTTACCTTGACCTCAGCTAACGTGTGTTATTATTATTATTAGACTTGTTGTTTTTGCATAGTCTATCTTCTCGTAAAATTATGTACTTGTATAATTTAGGGCATGTAAGCATAGAATGATAGCAACTTAATCCCTTAACGTGTCATAAAAAAATATAGTTTTAAATTTGAACTCAAATAGCTGTCAATAGAGTAGAAGATTATATCAGCCATATACGAGTATATAGGTTGCATATGCGGTAAGGGGTTAAGTACGGTACCTTTTTAGGTGCATAAAAATGTAAAAAATGAGCGCTGTCTCGCCAACAAACCGCATAAGCAGTTTGGCGAGTAACTTTAAAATTGATTATGTATATGTGCCTTTGAAAAAAAAATGAAAAAAAAAAAAATGTATTATGCAAGTGAAATACTTAGTAACCATGAATATATTATCTACTGTATCATAAGTTGCCTATCTCACAATCTATATATACTTTGGAGTAAATTTTGTCGTTGTAGAACTGAAGAATCGTGGACTCACGCGTCTCTTCCAATTCGGTACGGCAGGTTAGAAGTACCTACGGGAAGCGTGTGTCTCCGCACGAGCTCAGCGTTTTGTCTTCCATTAATAGTTCAGCAGTTCTCATAGGTAAGATACTAAGGACTTTCCCGTCAAACTATGAGACTATTGATTAGCGGAGAATAAGAACGTTCGGTATCTTGCCTGTTATTAGACCAGCGGTTGAACAAAAATGGGTTTCGATAATATTAAAGTTTTTTCTTTTTTGATATGTCATTGGGAGTATGTTAAATAATACTTTGGTAAAAAGTTAGAAATTTTAAGATTGAGCTTTCGGTTATATTTAAATATTTTAATTTTTGCTAATAACTAAGTAAATATAGAATTAAAGTTACAGAAAACTTTAGCATATCGAATAACACTTCAATTTATGTACAATTTTCAGTTTTTAGAAATCTGGAACAGCTGCTTTCTGGTAAACGTAAAAACACGAGTTATTTTGTAAATATAGAATTAGAGTTGCTGATATTGCAAAATTACGATATTATCGATCAACTTAGTATTCTAGTAAAAAGTTAGACATGTAGACAATGTGCTTGTCTAGATATTGATTTCAGGTTAAGCAGTATAGCTGATATTGAATTAAAGTTTGTAGAGTTAATAATAATCGATCATCAACAATGATCTCAGTTACTAAACAAAAATTTAGAAATATAAAATCACGGCGACACTCATTACTGATATGTATGCATTCCTTGCTTATATAAATACGTTACGTTTCAAACGCGCGGCAAGTTTGCGCGCGCCGCGCGCTGTGGCAGGAGGCAGCGAACAACGGTAGTGGGGAGCGGGGTGCCCTTGACTGCGTCTACGGTCCATCAAAAAAAAATCCTAAAGCGTGTTTTAAATTAATAGCAATGGAAAATTGTTATTTTGTTGTTACTATAATAGGTATTGCCCGCGGTTTCGTTCACGTAGAATTCGTTATCGCGTTACATGAATATTATTTATTTATTTAAACTTTATTGCACAAACAAAAAAAAACACAAATGGCGGACTTAATGCCAAAAGGCATTCTCTACCAGTCAACCATTGGGTCAAATAGAGACAAAAAAACACATTCTCATACAGATGACCACCCTTCCTTGTACCATTTTAAAAGCCAGTTGCAGCTTTTCTTTCCCGATTTTTTTCAGATGTTTGGACTTGGTATTTTCCTCGCGATAGTTATTTGTTTTAAGGGGAATGTTGTTGTTAACCGCTAATGCTAATATTGATAACCGATAGTTATATAGAGATACGTTATAAGGTATATGCACCCTCATGTTATTTATTTCTGATAAGAAATAAATGTAAAACAAAATTCACAGTGATACATTTCAAGTAGGTTGCCTTGTAAGATTGCGTACGGATAGTTTTTTTGTTTGTTATTTCATCGTATGATATATCAAATGAAAGCTTATTTGAAAGTTGCCGTATTAAAAAAGTTGGTCCAGTTAATGGTCGCCTAGATTAACCGATTTTTATATAAAATGTAGGCAACCATGGACTGGACCAACTTGTTAAAAAGGCAACCTAGTACAGTTAGTAATATTAGTACCTGGGCGACCGAGCTTTGCTCGGTTATAACTATTTATTGTAATATGGTGGTGATAATCTACATAAACTTAAAAAGTAAAATGTGAACTGACAATTAGTATTATTTACAATCGATTTTAACCTTACAGCACTTGTCACAGAGTAACGCCATGTATTGTCGATTTTTCTTATTACATAGGTCATTTTTTTTTTACTAAATTAAACTTGTGTAAAACAATAAAAATTAAAAAAATATATATAAACTTGAACATATAAAAAAAAAACAAAAGTTAGTCACCGGGCGAGATTCGAACCCGTAACACTCGTTTAGCAGTCCGCGTCTTAACCCGCTGGACCAGACGGACAGTGGCCGGCAACACGAAATTAGTCACCATATTCTGCGTCGAAAGAAAAACGTATGAAAACTCGAAAACACGCGTTTTCCCAAACATAAGACTAATCTAGATAGATTGTATACCCACAAAAACCCCTATATACCAAATTTCAGCGAAATCGTTAGAGCCGTTTCCGAGATCACAGAAATATATATATATATATATATATATATATATATATATATATATATATATATATATATATATATATATATATATATTTATATATATATATATATGTATATATATACAAGAATTGCTCGTTTAAAGGTATAAGATAAAATAACTTTTCTTTTGATATATCATGTGACGTTTTCGTTTACACAGTAAAAGCACAGTGTAAAAAGTAACAGTGGGCTGACGCCTTTGATGTTTGCGTAAATGCCGACACCGCTCAAGGTCTCCATACCTACCTAGGGTTATCACAGACTTACACAACTGCCCAAAAGAGGATGGAAATGTTTTTAGTTTTCATGTTGTATGATGTATGTGTACTAATTTTACAAATGACGTCTATTTTGGAAATAAAGATGGCGGACGTCACTTTTTTGAAAAAGTCGTCATGGGTGTTGTTTTCTGGGTTTTTAGGGGTGTGGATTTCAAAAATGGCATCTATTTTGAAAATAAATATGGCGGACGCTACTTTTTGAAATGGGTGTCGATGTGTGTAGCCGTGATATCAACCACCTTTAATTCTAAAATGGTCTCTATTTTTGAAATCTGCACCAACAAGAACCGCCAAAATTGACGTCATTTTTGTAATTGGAACCCCGAGGAACCTCGGAGATGACACCCATATCGATTTTTAAGAAAAATTAATGTCCGCCATCTTGGATTTCAAAATAGACGTCATTTTCGTAATCGGAATCCTGAGGAACCTCGGATATGACACCCATATCGACTTTTAAGAAAAAATAATTTCCGCCATCTTGGATTTCAAAATGAACGTCATTTTCGTAATCGGATCCCCGAGGTACCTCGGAGATGACACCCATATTGATTTTTAAGAAAAATTAATGTCCGCCATCTTGGATTTCAAAATGAACGTCATTTTCGTAATCGGAACCCCGAGGAACCTCGGAGATGACACCCAAATCGATTTTTAAGAAAAATTAATGTCCGCCATCTTGGATTTCAAAATAGACGTCATTTTCGTAATCGGAATCCCGAGGAACCTCGGATATGACACCCATATCGACTTAAGAAAAAATAATTTCCGCCATCTTGGATTTCAAAATGAACGTCATTTTCGTAATCGGATCCCCGAGGAACCTCGGAGATGACACCCATATCGATTTTTAAGAAAAATTAATGTCCGCCATCTTGGATTTCAAAATGAACGTCATTTTCGTAATCGGAACCCCGAGGAACCTCGGAGATGACACCCAAATCGATTTTTAAGAAAAATTAATGTCCGCCATCTTGGATTTCAAAATAGACGTCATTTTCGTAATCGGAATCCCGAGGAACCCCGGATATGACACCCATATCGACTTAAGAAAAAATAATTTCCGCCATCTTGGATTTCAAAATGAACGTCATTTTCGTAATCGGATCCCCGAGGAACCTCGGAGATGACACCCATATCGATTTTTAAGAAAAAATAATGTTCGCCATCTTGGATTGCAAAATGGACGTCATTTTCGTAATCGGAACCTCGAAAAACCTCGGAGATTTACCCATACCAATTTTTAAGAAAAATGAATGTCCGCCATCTTGGGTTCCATAATGGATGTCATTTTCGTAATCGGCACCCTGAGGACTTTCAAAAATAATGAAAACATCAAATACTACATGATACATATACAAACAGAAGCAAGAAACAATTTATTGCTTTTTAAAGTCTTAAACTACTCATAATTTCTTAAAATAAGTTATAAAACATGTCCGCCATTTTGAATTTGAAAATTGATATCATAATTATGATATATTTTTGTTTACACTGAGACAAATAATTAGCACATGTCATATGAAATATTTTAATTGTGTGTGTTTTTTTTTATTTATTTTTATACTACGTCGGTGGCAAACAAGCATACGGCCTGCCTGATGGTAAGCAGTATCCGTAGCCTATGTACGCCTGCAACTCCAGAGGAGTTACATGCGCGTTGCCGACCCTAACACCCTCCCACCCCTCGTTGAGCTCTGGCAACCTTACTCACCGGCAGGAACACAACACTATGAGTAGGGTCTAGTGTTATTTGGCTGCGATTTTCTGTAAGGTGGAGGTACTTCCCCAGTTGGGTTCTGCTCTAGATCTGGAATGACATCCGCTGTGCTGTGCCCTACCACACAGAGCCAGATGACATTTACAATGCCCATACCTCTCTTATAATGCCTGTGCTAAAAATGTGATTGCGAACTACCTGCAATAACTATACAGTACCTGGGCGACCGAGCTTTGCTCGGTTATAATTAACTATTTATTGTAATATGGTGGTGTATAGGTGATAATCTTAACTACATTCTTTTACTAAATTAAACTTGTCTAAAACAATAAAAATTAAAAAATTATATATAAAATTGAACATATAAAAAAAAAACAAAAGTTAGTCACCAGGCGAGATTCGAACCCGTAACACTCGTTTAGCAGTCCGCGTCTTAACCCGCTGGACCAGACGGACAGTGGCCGGCAACACGAAATTAGCGACCATATTCTGCGTCGAAAGAAAAACGCATGAAAACTCGAAAACACGCGTTTTCCCAAACATAAGACTAATCTAGATCGATTGTTTACCCCCAAAAACCCCCATATACCAAATTTCAGCAAAATCGTTAGAGCCGTTTCCGAGATCCCGGAAATATATATATACAAGAATTGCTCGTTTAAAGGTATAAGATAATTAGGCATTAAAACACTCGTGTGATCTTTTTAAGAAACTCACTTCGTTCGTTTCCTAAGCCCACACTCGTGTATTTTAATGCCTTTTATTATGTAGCAGTAACATAAACTACTAATATATGTTGAAAGTAAGTACAGGCGGCTAACACAATGGTACCAAAAGACAAAAGTTTTGAAAATGTAATTTTCATCATCGTCACTTGGCTGTACATTTGAGGGCCTATCGCGAACCACGTTCGACGTGTTACCTCTCTGTCGCACTTGTAAATTCGTACGTAAGTATGACAGGGAGGCAACACGTCGAACGTGGTACGCGGTAAGCCCTCTGATGCCACCTCCATTAGTCTTTTGTACGCCGGTATAGCCTTCGACTCAATGTATAATCTACACTTTTTATGGAAACGTAGTTCCTCCTTCCCGTAGAAATATTTAACTTTCCCATCACCAAGAAAGATTATTTGCTCGCAGTTATTAACTGCTCAATTCCTCGTTTTTTCTCTGTTACTAAGTCAGTACAGTACACATATCAAACATTTTTCACTCATTTTGAAGTCATAATAACTTTTATTCTATAATTAAATTCATGTAATGTCCGCATCTAATTTATGTGCACGATAAACAAACAAATGAATGATTTGAAAGAAAAGACAAACAGCGCTTGCGAAGCTGAGCGGGGGGCGCGGGCGGGGCGAGGTATCTATCGCTCACCAGGTCGGCTACGATAGGCTCCCGCGCGCCGAGCCGACATGTTGACGGACCAGCGCGGCGTGGTTATGAATTTCGCGCCTTTTTAAGTTGATTTTACTATTACAATGCAAGCTACACACAGATATTTCTACCTTTCCATAAAATGGCTGCATATATTATTTTATAGTAATAGACTTATCTCTACGGACTTTAATTCAATATTAGATCTTACAGGACAAAAAACGCATATTAATTGTAAAGCACATATCCTATTCTTCTAATTTTTTGCCTTGCCTATTAACTTAAGAATTTAGATATGATATTGTGGATTTTTCAAACTTTAATTCAATATTGACAAAATAATAAGCTAATTTGAGTTTGACAAAGTAGCACGTTGATTTTTTTTCTAAAAATTTGATAGCATAAAGCCTCATACATATTATAAAAGACGATGCTTAAATTTTGTACTTTAATTCAATATTCAAAATTCATCAATAAAAATACATAAATACCTTATTTATATCTAACGCTCGTTCTAAATTTTCTTCATATATTACAAATATGCTTAAAAATATGTCCCATAACAGATAAACATCACTTTTCACTCTTTAGAATTATCGAAACTTATAGGGCAAAAATCCGGTCCCACTATTGGTCTATTATGGTCAATATATGGCATCTTGAATCACAAAAGGCCTGGGATGACATCCAGTCCAAAGACTCCAAAGTTGTACCTATACGATGACCTCCTTAGCCGTAGCACTGGACAGAACGTGCCAGACTCTTGGGATGCGCGCTTGGTAGGTCCAGCGTGCCGACTTTGCTGGAGCCCTCCGGCATTCTGAGGGACGATGGCAAGAAGCTAGAAGGAATATCATTGATTCCGTGGGAGATGAGACGGGTGTTGGTTTAGGATGGTACATGTGTGGATACACTGGCCCGTTCCCATCTTTATGGAACTTCCGTCTTACCGGATGCGGCTGATGGAAATTAAAATTTTACAACTTTTGATGTTAAAGGTAGAATGTATATACTATTTCCAAGTAGGTAATTATATATTTAACACCATGTATCCTGATGCATCACTGTACTGTACATTTATATAATAAATACAATATAAAACATTATCAGTATAAAGAAACTTAGGGTATAGCCGGTAGAGTGGAATTGTTGCAGTTACAATTAAGAACTGGCGGTCTTGCACTACTCCGTCGTACTGTCCTGTCTGAAGTAGGAGCTTACTTGAGAATTCTACTGGACAGCCCACGTACGCACTTATTCTCTATGTCCGGTATATGCGCACGCAGAAACGCGCGGTGTGCAAGCACGCGCGTGAGTGTGGCGCGGGCGTGCGTATTACAGCTGTGCTCGCTGCGTGGAGCAGTGGACGCTATGCCGTACAGGAGGGGCTGTGGGTGCTCGCTGTCGACAAAGACGAGATCTGTGTCGAAGAAGATGAAATCGCTTTCGAAGAAGACAAGACCACCGCCGCTGTCGCCGCGGCATAATGACTGGCCTGGTAACGTTAAACATAGTAAAAGATAATATTAATATTAACAAAGCTTAATGAAAACTGCAAAAACTCACTGTCGCGGGCGAGGTTCGATCTCGTTCGAACTGGATCACTAGCCCATCGCAATGCCAACTGAGCTAATTGAGACTCCACTCGATGACAGTGAATATTTCCACCATATAACTCATATGCGTGCCTTAGAGAGGCGACTAGCGACATCTACCGTAAGAGCTTTACACCTACACAACACAACACTTCAAGCCTCGGTCGGGACAGTGTGTTTTTTTTTTCACTTTTCATTTTTGTTAATAAAAAATAGTTACCAAGATAGAGATTTGATTATATTTTTTCTGTAAAATCAGTGTAATGATCACAATATATAAATAAATTATAATCTTTTTTCGATATATTTTAGAGATAAGGGGTAGTATTTTTTTCACATTTTCCTTCATAAATCAATTTTCAATATATCAATCAATCAATATTGTTTCACTATGAAAAATAAAAAATAAATAAAGAAAAATTGAAAAGAAAATTGAAACAACATTGAGTACTTCTACTTTTTTTAATTTCCTTTACTTTTCTGGTTCGAATTCATATTTATTTATATTATATATTGAATATTTATTTATTTTTATTTATATATATATATATATATATATATATATGTATGCATTATTTTATGGTTATTTTTCTATTTATGTATATTTGTATCAATGTGTATTCAAAACGTGCATTTCATTAATTTCAGTGATTGTACACTTTTGTTTGTGTTTGTCATTCATTCACCGTTACTTCTGTTTTACTCATTTCCTCAAAGGTTAACTGGAAGAGATCCCATACAGGGATAAGTTCGCCTTTGTTGTATTTAATTTACTCTGTAACTGTGTTTTTCGTGTTTTTATTTCTATGTACAATAAAGTATATACATACATACATACATACAACAAAATAAGAAAATAATACTTTCAATGTGTCTATGGGTTAGCGTTGTTCATAACTATTCCAAATTTCAAATCGATAGCTTAAGTGGTTCTCGAGATATTTAGCGATGTGACAGACAGACGGACAGACAGACAGACGGACGGACGGACAGAGTAGCACCATAAGAGTTCCTTTTGTACCTTTTTGATACGAAACCCTAAAAATATACCTTAAAACTACAAAACACTTTATGGCTGCGACCTGCGACCCCTTACGCAACCCCACAGTTATGGAAGGTAGGTAAGGAACGCAATCTCCATAGGCAGAACTATTGCAAAAGTGTCTAGCTGTCAGCTATAAATAATAGTTCCAAAACTCTCCAGAGTAGCGCTAGAGTAGCTAAGAACCTAGACGTTATTGACGGTGTTAAGTGCGCTGTCTACGGTACGCCTAAAAACGTTGCAAATGGTGTTAAAAGCATGAAAATTGGCACGACTAATCTTTAGGCCATTTGAATCAATATGACCCGAAGCACCAAAAAAAAATTAAAAAAAAACTGAGGAGTTAATACGTCATCTTTTTTGTACGGATTTTTTTGTTTGTTCAGAAACCTATCGTGTGTGGTATTAAATGAAAGGGCCTTCTGAGCCGGTTCTAAAAATATATAACATCATTACATTTCAATCACTTTTATTAAATTAAAATAGTTTTCAAAACATACCAAGTTTGAGCTCCTCCAGATACAAAACAATACCGTTGAATTAATTTTTGTAAAATATACCTCAAATAATACCTTATATCCTCATATCTAACCCCAACAAAGGAATTTCGAAAATATTTAGATTTCGTATCTTAATCTTAAAGAGAGCTTAAAAAGCGTCGCGTTAAAACCCGACGTTGGCGCTATTGGTGGACTGCCAGCACTAAATATTCTAGGTATTGTAACGCCACATATTTAAGGTTTTTTGACGGACACTTTTTGGTACACGGAAATTTCACTCCTTACCTACCTTCCATACTCATAGTGTCAAAGAGCCGGTGGCTGCGGAACTCCTGCTTGGTGCAGGTCGCTAGACGTTCAGTCGGAACCCTTAGCTCAAAAGAATTCAAAATTTGCGTTTTATCGAGATTCCAATTTTGCAAGTATAAAAATTGAGTAACAAGATGGTACCTGTAGTTACGCCCGCACAGATTTTGTCACTGGTAATATACTTCAGGAA
Source organism: Cydia pomonella (assembly GCF_033807575.1). Taxonomy (NCBI): domain Eukaryota; kingdom Metazoa; phylum Arthropoda; class Insecta; order Lepidoptera; family Tortricidae; genus Cydia; species Cydia pomonella. The sequence continues at coordinate 3,686,108 of NC_084719.1, forward strand.
CCCGGGCTCTGCGTCGGCGATGCACTCTTCGATAGGCACATTTGGCATGTACAAATACTGCAGCGTCTGTGATGGCGGCCCGTCTTCTGATGTCAGGCCCCAACCGACTATCTGCAATATATACTTAATTACTTGTTAGCTTTTTATAGCCATCATCTTCAACGGTTTCATAGAAGCAGTTTATAAAAATCTATCTATATAAATAAAATTAAATGAATCGCCAAAACGTATGTGATTGCATAACTTTCGAAAGACTGGACCGATTTGGCTAATTTTAAAGGATTGACGGTAAGAAAATATGGAAACTTGAGAGAAAAATGGTAAAACCAACGATATTCTTTTCCCATACAAACTGTTCCTGCCTATCAAACATTTGATTCGCGTCGCCGGTTCCGTAAACTAGAGTTCCCTCAAATTGAATAACGTATTAAAATAAGGATTTCGAATCGACAACATATATCCACAATATTTGGATTATCACGTATTTGGATTTTAAATACAAATAATTCAGAAATGGAATATGGTAAAAAATCTGACCCTAAGTATTTTAACTACAAATAAAACGAAATTAGAGTCAAAACAAGCTAAGTTAGGAGCAGTTTTGATAGCCTAGACGGGGCACGTGTTATTTTAAAAGTCAAACTTCTACTTAACACGTTTACTTAACACTTGCACCGTCTGGGCTATCAAAATCGCTGCCAGCTTATCTTAGTCTGACTCTAGGAATCAGAGGTTAAATTGAAAAATACAGCCGCCATCTTGAATTTCTGCATTTTTGCTCTAAACAAGATGAAAATCGATATCAGAAGATCCGAGAAGCCCTTTATTATGAATCTGATGCCAAAATTGCAAAAATCGGTCAGTATTTTAAATTACGGCATTTTTCACGGCACGGGCACGTGCAGGCCCTTCATTAGGAATCGGAGGTTAAATTGGACTACACGGCAGCCATCTTGAATTTCGGCATTTTTGCTCTGATTAAAGAAGAAAATATATTGTAGCATTTGTAGCATGTTGTACGACGCGAATATGAAATATGAAATAAAATCGATATCTAAGGGTCCGAGAGGCGCTTCATTATGAATCTCAGGTCAACATTGGCATAGACGGCCGTCATCTTTAATTTCTCCAGTTTTTGCTATGGTCAAGGTGAAAATCGATATCTGAGGATCCGATGGGTCCTTTATTATAAATCTGAGGGCAAAATTAGAATAAACGGCATTGGAATTATCTGCCCCTCTATCACTCTTGCATATTCGAGCGATCGATAAAGAGGCAGGTAACAAAATTTCGATTTGTGTGTTTCGCGGTAGGCCCTGTGTTTTTTACATCTCATAAATAGTTACTTTTTACACTGTGGTTGTGGCATGCCCCCACAACCTAAGTTATGTAAACGAGGTTTTATAACAATGGTTAGTTGATTTTATACTATACTATTCTATACTAATTCCAATTTTAAATTTTATGTCATCAAATTCATTCACAACTAAGAGATAATATTAATGATAGTTAACATTTTATATGCAATAAAATTGTAGTGTATATAATATTGATTTTAATAGTAATGTCAAAAAATAAAAAATAAAATCTCATATCATGTAAAATATTAACAATAATGCGATGCGAAATACAGCGATGAGTAGATATCTAACATTCGTCATTATTTTTATCATCCAAAAAATCATTAAGTTTATAATAGCATTTGTTAAGTAAAAAGTTCTTCAACTGTTTATTAAATTGTTTTTCTGAGGCCTGCAGTTTATCACTGAGTTTATTATAAATTTTTATTGCCATCATTTTTGGGCTTGTTTTGTGTAACTGTAGTTCTGATCGTTCGGATGGCACCAGGTAATGCTTGAATCTACTTTCATATCTTCGAGGTTTGTCGACCAATTTTGGGAAAATATGAAGAAATTTTCTGACGAATTTACAAATTTCTAATATATAAATGGATGTCAGCGTCAGGATTTTAAATTTAATAAAATAGGGTTTACAACTGTCAGGTGCTGTTATATTTGCTAGTGTTCGTATGCATTTTTTTTTGTAGTATAAATATATCCTCTATATCGGTACTGTTTCCCCATAGGATTATCCCGTAATTAAGCCACGAAAAGGCATTTGCATAGTAAGCCATTAGAGCACATTCCAATTTCGTTGATTTTTTTAATTCTCTCAAAGCATATAAAAATGTCGAAAGTTTACTTGTAATTTTTTTTATATGTGCGATCCAATTAATGTGCGTGTCAATAACCAAACCAAGGAGGGTGAAAGTATCTACACATTCTATAGTCAGTCCGTTGAAGGAGTAATTTATATCTAACGTAGTTTTTTGGTGTGGCCTAAATTGCATTATTTGGGTTTTTGAAAAATGTATTTCTAAATTATAGTGCGTTATTTTGCAAGTTTTGGTCGTTTTGACATGACATTAAAATCGAAATATCTTCCGCGAATAGTATACATAGGTCATCCAGATTCCTAAGGAGATTATTTATATATAATTATTAAAAATAATAATATATATAGTCTATAGCAGCCATATATTCCCTAAGTTTATAGCAGTTTAGTACCTTTACTTTAAATGTGTGTAGAGTTCTACAAGATAATGTTTAATTTCAGGTCCTCATTAAAGCAGGTGATGTGCAACAAAATTGAAAACTCCTTCACCAGTTCCAGATCGTTTTATAGGCTACAAAAACAGATTTCAAGACTCACCAACCCTTTTTTATCACTTTGCAGTATATCTGCCTCCAGATCTTCATCAAAGTGGACGCAGAGCGGGTGGACCCGGGAAGTGATTGTAAACTCCTTTGCCAAGAGTACTGCTGCTATGTCAGCTTGGAAACTGGTGGCGGCGCCGCGAAAACGCGCGGGAATGTGGATTGCAGAAATCTGTGGTGGAAAAGTACGTTTTTACTTCTCTTTAAATAATATTGGATATTGTTCCCATATCCGAAGAACTAATTGAACCCTCCAGCGTAATGTATCAGAAAACAATGATTAAATGCTAATTATGCCATTTGGCATCAAAGTCGCCAGTTATTTATTTTGTGATTTACTTGAAGTTTGGAGTTTTCTGTAAAATATACCGTATAGAAATCAGACTTCCAGTTTGTTTTGATCGGACCATACAGAATACAGATCTTTATTGGTAAACGCAAATTTTACAGGTCACATTTTACATTAAAAACATAGATTAAATATATGTTCATTAAATAATTGAATTGTTTCATTACATTTTACAAAACGTTATATATTTAATATTATTAACATTAATAAAAAATAATTACCATGCACAAGTCACCGACCTTATCGTATATTTATAAAGTCATCGATGCTGTAGAATGATTTTTCTATTAAGTAACGAATTGTAAATAGTTGGTCCCATGAGGCTGAGTGACCGTCGTGATTAGGCCACGTAGGTGCGCTGCTTCCTGTTTTCTAGGAAGGAAGTGATCGTTTTATGAAAGAGTCCCGTAACACTCAAACAATTTCTTAAGAAGAAGAGGATCAATAGTCTCGAAGGCGCGCGACAAGCCGCAAAAGATAGCGGCACTCTGTCGCGAGTCCTCGAGATGCCCTAACACTCTCCACGTCCACACGTCCCGCACGGGACGGGACATATTGGCTTCTTCATTTTCAGTAGCGTTTGTAAGCGACAATATACCCCTCACTCACTCACTTCACTCACTTACACTCACTTACTTTTTTTTCGTGTTACTTTCGTCACTTACTTCAGCGTGCTGCGCATTAAAATCATGGCTATCGTTCCATGGTCGGTAAAGTTTGCCGGCCACCACCGCGAATTGTGAGGCGGGCAGCGCGCCGCCGTCTCTCCAAAAACAGTGCGCCGCTAAAAAATAACATAAGTTCGCAAAACATTGTAAAGGTGCCGTTCGGTTTCAGACTACACCAGCATTACTGCTGCACTATTGCAGCGGGACATTATTACATTACCCTGGACTGACCTTAAAAATCCGGGGAGTAACATCGATTTTGATCGAGTCGGCAGTTATGTCAAAAAGATAATTTTATCGAGAAATTTATATTACATTGGACGTTTGGGATAGCGCGGATTTTTGATATTTGCGGCAGCAATGCAGTCGGCAGTATAAGTAGTCGCGGCGCATTCTGCAGTATTGCTGATGCAGTCTTAATCCCACCGGTACCTTAACAATAACAGTTCCATTTCAATATAATAGAAAGGAACAAAACATTCTGAATTATTTTCCCAAAAGTACCAAAATATAAATTCCAGTTAGCGTAAAAAAAAATTCTTTTCCTTAAGGGGGCTCTATGAGACAGCGATTCTTTAATATTTATACGGTAAATAGTTCGTGGACACCTCTTTTGTAGGGTAAAAGTGAACTGAACATCTGTAGAATTTCCCCAGTATATAATTCTATAAGTAAGCAACGGATAAATATTCCCATAATATGCATTTTAGTGATTTCTTCTGTATGGGTTGATATGCTTTTATTTATTTTTTCAATATGGGATTTCCAGTTTGAATTTGGATCAATGTTCACAATTTACAATCAGATGCGAAAAGCGAATGTTAGAAAACATCCACATCACTGTAGGTGTGTCTATAACTTTTTTGCTAGATTTGGATAAAGTTTGGCTCGTTTGAATATTTACTCATTCTTGGTGGAATAAATACGAAATCCCAATTTGGGACAGCAAACATATGTATGTAACTACCTAATTTTCCATTGAGTTATAAAAATACGATACGTTTCCGTAACTCAGTGGAAGATATCTAAACAGATGACGGCGAAATTGCGCTTTTTATGTATCTACAGAATAGGAACGTATCCACGAAATTTTATCAAAATCGGACAAAAAAATCGACAACAAAATATGAACCTGCCCATCAGGGAGTCAGAATCAGACAGTTTCCACGCGAAGTCTGCGACAGCCGCCACACCCTTCTGAGCGAGTAGCGGGGAGGTGGGACAAGGGTAGGGTTGCCAACGCGTATTGCGGGACGGCCCAGTTCTTGAGCCCTAAAGTATGCGTCCCGCAAAAGGTCCGTGCGGGACGCCGATTGTCCCGTTTTCTGGCTAGACTAGATTATAAGCAATGAAACGGAGGTTGCACCAACGCGTGACTTTAATTTGTCTTTTCATGCCTTTCAATACGTTGACGGCAAATAAGTATACCATTTCCCAGTTAGGCCGGGTGAAGGAGTCCCGCATTGTATACCCAAGTCCCGCAAATTGATCGCAAATGTACCGCAAAACTGTGCATTTAGGTTGGCAACCCTAGACAAGGGCCTAATCAGGGACTGGTCCTCGCTCCACTTAAATTTAAGCACTAATAATAGTAACAATTATAGTTACAGAGAGCATTTTATTGTAACTATCAAACTATGGCAATGACTAAATAATGACTATGGCTAGGTAGAGGCAAGGAACAAAATCTCCATATACCAAAAAGTGTCCGACAAAAAACCATAAATAGGTGGCGCTACAATACCTAGAATACTTGAGAAAAAAATCTAATCATTGACAGCGCACTTCACTCCGTCAATAACGCCTAGGTTCTTAGCTACTCTAGCGCTACGAGCTCTGGAGAGATTTGGAACTATAATTTATAGCTGACAGCTGGACACTTTTGCAACAATTCTGCCTAAGCAGTTTCTGTTCCTTGTCTCTACCTTCCATATATCAAACTAGGGACTCAATTGTCATAAACCCATTTTATTTTTTTGATTTTACCTGAAATTACAGCCTTAGTAGTAACTAGCGTTCCGCCGCAAATCTGCATGTAGGGCTCAAAAGCCTTGCTGTATATTCCAACGTTCCACTGAACCAACAGATCTCCGATTAAAGTTACAGTTTTTGCATTTGACAGATACCGTCCAGACTCGTTTGGTGAGCTACACACAGGTGTAATTCTTTACTTGATACAACATTAGGTGTTAAATGTAGATTTCTCCACAACTAAAACTTCCTAAAGTACCTAATTAATTGGAATTTGTTCAAAATTAGTTTAGAGACGATTCTAAACATTCAGCTGAGTGAACCTTCCCGGTCTCAAGCGTCCCTCCCTATCCGGTTCGGAGGATTAGGAATTCACGAAATTTCCAATGTGGCTTCCCCAGCCTTTATGGCATCGAATCACAGCACGTCTGGTCTCATAGGAAATATGTATGTATGTATGTATATACTTAATTGTACATAGAAATAAAAACACGAAAAACACAGTTACAGAGTAAATTAAATACAACAAAGGCGAACTTAACCCTGTATGGGATCTCTTTCAGTTAACCTTTGAGGAAATGAGTAAAACAGAAGTAACGGTGAATGAATGACAAACAAACAAAAGTGTACAATCACTGAAATTAATGAAATGCACGTTTTGAATACACATTGATGTCATTGATACAAATATACATAGATAGAAAATAACCATTAAATAATGCATAAATATATATATAAATAAAAATAAATAATTATTCAATATATAATATAAATAGATATGAATTTGAACCAGAAAAGTAAAGGAAATTAAAAAAGTAGAAGTACTCAATGGAACTAGGAAGTCGTAACCAAAGTATCGGAAAGCCACAATTTTTTAAGCTTCTCCTTGAGTGATGCTACAGATTGGGATTGCCTCACGGACACCGGCATCTCGTTCCATAACTTAACGGCATGGACAGTAAAGGATTTCTTGTATGTGCGCGTCGTATTGGAAGGAATTGTGAGTGAAAGATTGGTGCTTGATCGAAGGCGATGACCACTACCAGCAGCTAAATAACTAAACCTTTCGGAAAGGTAAGGTGGCGAAGCAGGATTGAATAGAACATTGAAAAGCAATGATAGGATATGCACATCTCGTCGACGACGAATCGGACGCCAGCCAAGCTGAGACCGAAAATGTATCAAATACAAATATTTTGCAATCGCTCGAGTTTGTCCAGTAACTCCTCACTAAGGTCCAAGAAAGCAGTATCAGCGTAATCTAACAACGGGAGCAAAAGTGAACAAGCGAGGGTTATTTTTGTTTGAAGAGGAAGGAAATTTTGATGATTTTGATTTTGATTTTGAAATATCTTAAGGGCTTTGCACACAAACTATGACATTGCGGGCTTTGAGGATGATAAAATGCTTTTAAAATTGCTTGCCCAGGCAAATAATTTCCAGGCAACCCAAAATCACAAAGGAGTTAGGATAATATTTACTGTGATCTGTGATCTAACTTACAATACTCTTCTAAACAACTGTACAGGTCCAGAACGCGCAGGGCTTCTGGCAGTCGGAGCTTGAGAAGCTACTGGCTACATGCCTCATACTTTCTTGGATCCCACCTCCCTTAGACTGGCGACTGGTTTGCGACTCGGGATTTCGGTATATAAGTCAAAAAACTGCAGGTCGTTCTTCAAGGCATGCGTCGCTTAGTGACATAATCCGTCGGTCTCGTGCCACCATCAATGTGCCTGATCTTCCTGAGCCGACTGGCATTTTTAGCGATGATGGCAAGAGGCCTGATGGGGTTTGGAGCTTAAGACGAATGTTAGTATGTTTACGCAGGTAGGAACCTGCGTAGACACACTCCCACCTCCAACGGACTAATGTAAAAGCGGGCGGAGCTGAGGAAAGCGAAATATAAACGCCCGCGCGTAACTGGTGACCGAAGAACTGGCTTGACTTCCTCGCACAACGTATCAGTATTGCGATACAACGAGGATAATGCCATCAGCAGCCTTGGTGCAATGCCTCAAAGGCCTATTTAGATTTAAGCTAGTTATAGTAATCCTCTGAAAAGAGAGAAGAAAAAGAATAATTTATATTTTTATTTTAAGATGTCCCATATTTACAACACGTAATTATGAATTAAAATACAATAATAAATAGTAAATAAACAAATATTATAGGACATTCTTACACAGGTTGACTAAGTTCCACAGTAAGCCCAAAAAGGATTGTGTCGTGGGTACTCAGATAACGATACATGAGGGTCGGCAACGCGCATGTATCACCTCTGGAGTTGGAGAGCAGGCGTCCATAGGCTGCGGTGACTGCTTACCATCAGGTGGACCGTTTGTTTGCCACCGTCGTGGTATTAAAAAAAAACTATTTTTTAAGAAAGAGACTGCCATCTGACCTTCGAAGCTAAGTAAACTAGGCCATCTTAAAATTAGCCCGTTCTGTTTATATATTACTGTAAATATTGGCCACCACATCTATAGCAGCGTTGGGTAAAATCAGGTGTTGCAGGGAGGTTGATTGTAACGTCAGCGATGACTGAAGAGTCCAGTGAATACCAGAGCGGCATCTTCTGCCACAGCAATCACAAACATGACGAGAGTCCAAGGGAGGAGGTCTAGCAGCGCGGAGTCTTTTCTGCCTAAAGTTCTCTAACCAGTCCTTGTCATGCTTGTCTACACCCGCTTTGAGATCTCGACGCCACTCTGGCCTCATTTCAGCCTGAAATTCCCAATTGTGAGGTTGAATATCGAAGCAGATCAAGTCCCTCCTGCAGCAGTCCTTGAATCTAAGCTTAGGGCGACCAACTGCCCCCCCCCCCCCCCCCCCCCGTTCTGTTTACGTCATCAGCAAAGCTAGAAACACTAATATTGTATCATGTAAACAATTACAACCTGTAGGATGTTATTTCTATTTCAAATTTATTGCTTAAATGTGACGAATCCCGCCAGTCTTCTTTTTCCTGTTTAGGCTGTTCGGTCGCGAGGGTTAAAACTGTGGAAAAAACAAGCTCAAGGTAAGATTTGTACAAATTGTACAGAACGTATACATGTTGCGAAAATTTTGACCACATTGTAACAACACAAAAGTTGTAACCACGTTGGGACCACGGGGACAACGCCGTTCTCGAAACGTCGGGGATAAAGTTTACGCGATTAAGTCCCGTGTTTCGGATAGATGTCAAATAGATCAAAGGCCAAAAATATGGCGGCATCGTTTCGAGCTATGGCGCCACTCTACCTTTAGCCGATGCTACCTGACATCGGCTAAAGGTAGAGTGGCGCCACTTTTTGATATTTAACTAACACATATCAGTATAAGAATATGGATAAAATTCAAATAGCGTTCTAAAAGTTTTAATCATTTGTCGTAAGATGGCAGTAAATTTACTGTGCACTGTGGCTACAAAATTTTCTTTGACAATCCACCTGTATTTCAAATTCTTAAAATATACGATTGCGTTTCTGCCGCCGCAGTATCTGTCAATTTTCTTGATGAAATGAGTTATGGAGTGTGGAATTAAAAGGAGTGAAATCTCTTATGGTTGAACTGTTGCAGATATAATAGTTCCAAATCTATCCAAAGTAGCGCTAGTTAAGAACCTAGGCGTTATTGACGGAGTGAAGTGCGCTGTCTATTATTTGATTTTGTTTTCAAGTTGGGTGAAATCACCAAAAGATGACCAGTTAAGCGACTACCCCAACTTTAGATTTTTTTTACATATATGTTGTAACTTATTTTTAACAACATTAAGTTTTTAATATGATTCAGCACATAATCTAGATTAGAATTAATTATTGCAAATGCTCATATTGTAATTCAGTATTATTTATAAAAAATATTATATGATGAAATAGGGCAAAATGCCCAGAAGATGAACACGGTGCCCTATCTCTGAACGTTTTGACCCCAAAAGATGAACCAGTATAAAACCAAAATCAAGTACCCTAATATTGAACGACATGATGCCAATAGATAAACTAGTATAGATAGAGTGTAACTTTGCCCCTTTTGTTAAATTCTGACCACCTGAGCAATTGTAATCGGTAGCGAAAAAAATGGTCTATAAAATCTGTTTAAATTTTTTGTGCCAGAGAGAGGACTATTTATGCCACAGGAAAAAAGGTCTCATGCCTGACGGATATTTAGCCACTTACCATAGGCTCTTGCTCATTCGAGCTCAATTAATATTTTATCACTATATTTTAAATTTACGAAATAAGCAACTTTGTTCCTTAGAAATAAAATGCCCTAGGTGGAATTTTGCTCCAAGAAGAAAATATGATCCTGAAATAAATTAAAACGATTTTCTACTCTTTTTAAATTTGTATTTGTAAATAATATAAAAAATTAATTAAGCTACCGATTACTTGGTTCAAGTTTTGGACACGGTATTGAAGAAATAAACTATCAAAATTAATGCGAAATTCACGTATTGGAATTGAGCCCAAAAGATGAACTAGTAAATTATCATAGTTCATCTTTTAGGGATAAGATTTTTAGTTGAACAGCCCATACTAAAATAACCCTTGAAATAACTGGGTTAAATAAAAGAAAGCTTTGTTCATATTTCGGTCACAAAATCAAGGCCTAGTCAGCTATCAATTTAAAACAAAAATTATGCATCAACCTTTTCTATTAGATTTTCTACAAGGATTTGAAAAAATAAGCCCTTGCCCAAAAGTTGACCGCCGGTCATCTATGGCTTAAGCATACAATATTTTAAATTTTTAATAAAATAAGATAAAATATGCAATGCTTTATAAAGAAAACGTTAGAAGAATTAGTCTAGAATCTTTTCTGTGTAAAATCATGTAAGTAAATGTCATAATTCAATTTATACGCAATTATAAGCTTATACTTTGAAGCGCTAATCTTATTAAGATCTCCATACAAATGGCGATTTTGGTGTGGACCGCGCATTTGACGACCGCTCTCAGCCACACGCACATCACAATTGTCTGGGAGTTTAAATGTCAGCCTCGGCAAAGTATTGCCGCGTTAGGAAAAAATACCCTCAGGTGCGTAAAATATTTCACGATTTAATTATATCGATTTTAAGACCAAATGTTCATCTTTTGGGGGCTGGTCATCTTTAGGTTTAGGTTTAAAGATCATTTATTCCCATTAAGAATTTTACAATTTACTTATTATGAGAACTTAAATTAATTACTTAGTAATAAGCGTTAAGAAAACAAGAAGGAGGTAGTTTACTCAATACTCGGACAATAAGTTACCGATACACGTTTCCGACTCATGCGCAGCACAAACATTTGGACAAGATAACAATATTACTGAGATACTCGGTCTGGAAGTGGCTTAGCGCAGTTGGGTCTGCTCAATGAAGTAGTAAGTAGGTACTAAACGATAATTTAAATGTACATTATTTTATTTTATTTTATATTATTATTATTTATTTGTATTTTAGGTTTTTTTCTTTTTAAGGTATTTAAAGTATAGAAACAATAATCAATAATAAACATATATATATATATATATTCTAGGTATTGTAGCGCCACTTATTAAAGGTTTTTTGATGACACTTTTTGGTACATAGAGATTTCATTCCTTACCTCCACCTTCCATAAAATGAGTGATGGAATGAATGTTATAATCGCGGCACGGCAGCAATGTGGCGGCAAACGTCTCTCATTTTATCATGGAAATTGACAGATACATACTCGTAATCATTTTACGCAGAAAGCCAGATGCAGCCCAAACCGCCAAGTGCCGCAAATACGCGTTTTTGAAAATCAATTATGTATTTATGGCACTATCGGTTGAGACATTTGGGCCTTGGTCGTCAGACACCAAAAAACTTATAAAAGAGATATCACAAAAACTTATGGGTACGTATGTCTAGTGACCTCCGGGCCGGGGCGTTTTTTGCCAAAGCCTCGTGCAGCACCCAGGTTATGATTCGTTTTAAAGGATTTTTCCCACTACTCTACTGTAATCTGTCATTTATACGTTCATGAACACGAATATAAGAAAATACATAAAAGGTGTGAAGAAAAGTCTATATTGTCTATTCCTCATAACAGCAATTGTGCTTTACAATCGCTATAACTTTACTGCGATTAATGGCTATCAACAGGGCCCGTACTTTTCATGCCGTTGACGCAAAAATGACGTAATTTAACAAACAGGCAGTTTTTTTTACAACACGACAAATTTAGATAAATTACTTTGACGCGTAGAAAAATAAATATTAAATACGCTGTTAAAATACAAAAATATGTATTATTTAATACATCAATAATCTATTAATTCGTCGAGTGATAATAAGATGAAAGTCAGACGTTTCTGTACTGATTGTCAAGTAAGTATATGTACGAGTATCAGCTAACCAAAGAGCTTAACAAATTATTAATTATTACGAAAATACTAATTGGAATCATACTCTATGTAGCGTGACGTCATTTTTCTGTCAACGGCATGAAATGTACGGGCTCTGCATCAACCTAACAAAATCAAAATTATAAAATTAAAACTAAGTGCATTGCTGCCAACTTACAAAACATTCATTTGGTTGCATAGTAGAAACAATTGCTTCATAAGTCAAAAACACGCATGTGACACCCGTAATATAGCAACATCCATAGACTACGAAGACCGCTTAGTGTTGCTTGTTAGTCTCCATAGGCTACTGTGGAAAAATCGAGAATAAAACAGTCCCAAAATTTAATTTAGCAAAGAGCAAGTACCAGGGCCTCATGAGGTATGAGGTGTCGCTGATCAACCGAGCCGGGCCGGGCTGGGCGCGTAAGAAGGTATGCTCGCGTATCTTAGCTGTATATTTTTGGATTGTTTACCTATATGATATAGTTTAAAGTATTATTTTTGTTGTCTGGCAGGAAAAGTATTGTATGCAACGTTGTATAAGTAGGTCAAAGAATGCTCGTGGCGTATTCTTTTACTCACGCCGCTTGCGTTTTTTGACCCTTCCTATACAACGGTTGCATAAAATACTATTTAAGTACTTATGTAGGTACTTATTTACTCCGTTGGCTCAGTGACCCAAAATGAGACTTGGCCTCCGACACAAAACAGTGCCACTTTCCTCGACTCCTGTGAGACTTCTGGCCAATTTGTACATATGTACTTTTTTTGTTTATGTTTTTGTGTTAGATTTTAGTTTGTAAGGATATATGCCATATTTATTTATTCATTTATTCAACATTAAAAGTCATGTGCATTACAGAAGATGTTAGTTGAATGTAGTCAGTACATGACACCCGGGTAGGGCGCATAATGGTAGTACTTATGAGGTACCTAATTAATTACATACTACTACTATAGTACTTATAAATTTATGCATATCTAATTTAACATCTTTACAATATAATAAGAAGCTAATAATTAAATGTCATATTCGCTTACTAACGTTATTTCTAATATTAAGCAAACACATATCTAGGTTAATTCCTCAATGTCAAAGTTAATACTAATGGTTATGCTTTATGTCAATTCGAAACTTAATCTACGATTTTATGTCACATTTTACGTAATACACATTTGGCATATACGTAATTATGTTGACATGCACGACTTGTAATAATTATAAACTAACCTACTAAATTGCTCTCATGTTTAAAAGTTTAAACCTAGTTTTGCATGATTACTTTATTATTGTAATTTTTATTTAGGATTAAGTAACATGTCCCATATTGTATGCCCTAACAGGGTATCATGTACAGTCAGCGTCAAATATTTTGTAGCAACCAAAGTAGCCAAATAGTTCGGTACACCATATATTTAGTATGGTGTACCGAACTATTTGGACACCATGACTGCTACAAAGTATTTGACGCTGACTGTACCTACTAAGTCTAAAAAATAAGATCTTTATGTACTGATGAACATGATAAAACAATGGAGTAAATGAAATGAAATTTTTCTAAAATTATTCACATTATAAAATAACAAAAAGCTGAAAGAGGTCATATTATTGATAGGTTATATTGCCTTACGGGTTCCATTCTAACAAATTATTATCATTTAAAATCTCGTCAATTGTGTAGTACGACTTTTCGATGAGTAGCTTTTTTAGTTTATTTTTAAACAATTTATCGTTGATTTCTTGTTTTATCGGGCAGTTTGTTTACTATGGCGACGAATCGACTGTACGGACCATTTCTATACATAGCAAGTCTTGAAATTGGCAGCAGAAGTTGATTTTTGTTACGCCGGATCGAGGTGACTTTTTGCAATGGGAATAAAGGGTCTAGCAAGCTAAGCTAAGAAGATTGGCCCCCGCAAGGGATTTGGTTGTAATTTGAGGTGCAGTAGTGGCAGGTCCTAAGAACACTGTATGCGTAATATCAGCCTTCGATCTTCTTTTGTTTCAGACTTATCCACGAAAATGTCAAAAAATCAAGGTAATTTTTAAACTGTTATTGCAGCTAAACCAAGCAAGCGAGAGCAACCAAATAAATTCAGAATTAAGGAGCATAAAATGGGGTTCATAATGCATATTTTTACAGACATTAATTTCCTTAAACTTGGATGAAAAAAATAATGTAATTATTTTCTGCTCCATTTTTTTGCCACTTCTCGCGGAGACACAACTATCAAAAAAATTACTTGATAAGCCACAATTGTTAACTACGTGTCCATTTAAAAACATTTTGAAAAATTCCGCGAAAATTGGCAAAAAAATGGAGCAGAAAAAAATTACATGTTTTTTTTCATCCAAGTTCAAGGAAATGAATGTCTGTAAAAATATGCATTATGAACCCCATTTTATGCTCCTTAATTCTGAATTTATTTGGTTGCTCTCGCTTGCTTGGTTTAGCTGCAATAACAGTTTAAAAATTACCTTGATTTTTTGACATTTTCGTGGATAAGTCTGAAACAAAAGAAGATCGAAGGCTGATATTACGCATACAGTGTTCTTAGGACCTGCCACTACTGCACCTCAAATTACAACCAAATCCCTTGCGGAGGCCAATCTTCTTAGCTTAGCTTGCTAGACCCTTTGCATTGTTCCTAACGAATGAAATGTCAATTGCATACAATTTTGACATATCTCGCATATTAGTTTGTATCGAATGATATGGAAATATGCCCCCTAGTCTAGTTGGTCTCTGAATTAAAAAAAACTACATGAGTGAAAAAAGGTGTAATTTACCGCCATTTGACGTACAGTGTATCTTTTATTTAGTTTAAAGTATAAAATGAATATGTTTTGTGGTTTTTAAAGTAACCATAGCAAAAGTTTCGCGTAAAATAAGCTATAAAAATATTTCGATGACGCCACCACATATCCGCGAGTTCCGCCAAGAGAGCAACGATTTGGCAACGATGCCCCAACGAAGGCTGTAATTTGGGTTAGTGAATATTTCATAGAAAGTTTATAATATGTGTGTAGATAAAATAGTGTATGTAACTGTACATAATTAGGCATTAAAACACTTGTGTGATCTTTCCCACCCACACTCGTGTATTTTAATACCTTTTATTATGTACCAGTCACATAAACTACTATTTCTAATTTCATTAACGTGCAAATCGGATGCAGAGTGCCATGACTCCTAGTAATGATATAAAACTCACCAGCGATCAAGGTCGAAATCACGGTCATTTTGTCTAATACCCAGACTAGACTACCGGATCCACCGCCGGACAAAAATACACTGCGGCTTTAATGGATATATTAATTTAACGGGCTTTTTATTAAATTGCATATTTTGACGATCACAGATCACCTCAACTAGGTACTACACTTCGTTTTTTAAAGAGAGTTTTTCTAACCTCAAAATAAATACATAAGGTCTTTGTTGTTCTAAAATTTGTGCAGAAAATGATACGTATATGTTCGAACTACGTCCACAAAAGAGGTATGGGCACTGTAAATATTATCTCGCTTTGTGTGGTAGGGCACAGCACAGCGGATGTCATTCCAGGTCTAGAGCAGAGCCCAACTGGGTAAGTACCTCCACCGTACAGAAAACCGCAGCCAAATAACACGAGACCCTACTCATAGTGTTGTGTTCCTGCCGGTGAGTAAGGTTGCCAGGGCTCAACTAGGGTGCGGAGTGTTAGGGTCGGCAACGCGCATGTAACAACTCTAGAGTGGCAGGCGTCCATAGGCTACGGAGACTGCTTACCATCAGGCGGGTCGTATGCTTGTTTTACGTAGTATAAAAAATAATATTACCAGCCCACGTAGCCAACATGCCAATCATTGCCGCTCCGTAGCGAACGAAACGCAACTGTCGCAGTCGCACTAATATGGAAGAGTGATAGAGAGAGATGACTACGCTACGCCACGGAGCGTTAACAATTGGCATGTTGGCTACGCGGGCTGGTAATATTTTTTGGAGCCTAGCCAATGGAAACTTGAATAATATTATAGGACATTATTAATTATAAATAATGGATGGAAATTGTCACCGGACCTTTATCCCGATATTCCCGATACACTTCTTTTACTTTTTCTATGTCTGTCATTTTTGTAAATAAGAAATATTTTCAAAAATAAAAGTTTGGGGTTGTATGTGGGCTGTTATAGTATAAAATGGTGTAGAATACAAATTAGTTGTGTTGTTCAATCGTATCATTAATATCACAAGCATTTAATTACCTAACTTACCCTGTTAGTATTTATTTGTACGTTAGTTAGTGTGGCTCAAATCTTTGAACCTATTTATTTATTTATTTTGAAGACCCTATGGCTACCTAACATGATGGAAGAAAGCTCAGTTGGTTGGGCCACCTTCAGAGAATGGATGAAGATCGCCTATCGTCTATCGGACGCCCCAGGTATCGCTGGAGCGACATGGTGGAGGCGGATCTGCGCGAGCTTCGAGTCAACAATTGGCGAGAAGTCGCACAGGAGTCAGGACCGAGAAAAGTGGCGCTGTCTTGTGTCGGAGGCCAAGTCTCATTTTGGGTCGCTGAGTCAACAAAGTAAATAAATCATGGAAGCTAAATTTGACCCATTTCCCGATTTCCGATTGAGCTGAAATTTTGCATACATATGCAAATCCGATAACAATACAAATTATGATGACATGGAGCTGATCTGATGATGGAGAGAGGTGGCCATGTTTAGCGTTTGGAGTTGTTAGAATTTGTCTCGATGAGCCTGTGGAAAAAAAAAGTAATTTCAGCGATAAAAGCTTATAGCAAAAAAAAAATCGTTGTAATTATTTTATAGGTACAAGTAAAATTGCAATATGTGTGGTGATTTCGTGCTCTTTATAAACGCTTTATAATGCGGTGTCTGATTGCTTTTTGCGATTGACCCTCAACCTATGACGACAGAGCTAATAATATCGAACTGGTTTAAAATAAAAACTACTTGCTTTATTAACTTATAAAAAGTGCTTATCTATAAGCAAAAATCCAACTACACAAATGAGCGTTTCTAGTATGGAGTGTGGAATTAAGAGGAGTGGCATCTCTTATGGTAGAACTGTTTCATCATTTATTGAATGCCAACCATGGTATTACAAGGTTTTTTATTTATCGTATGGCAATTACTACTACACTGTAGTTGTGTTTTCAGATAACGACTAATTTATAATCTAAATCTACATTTCTCCAAGTAGGTAATGGCTGCACTCGTTATGTTTTTGAAATCTTCCACTGGGCCATCGTATTTTGTCAGTGGGCACTCCAAAACGATATGGCGGACAGTTTGCTTTGGGCATCCGCACTCGCAGCTTTCCTGGTCATTCCATCCCCATTTTTTCCGGAGGTATGCACAGTGGCCGATTCCTGTTCTCAGACGGTAGAGCATGGACCAGGCACGACGTGTTTCATTGGACCCCGGCACGTAGCTCCGCGGGTTAAACTCGAAGAGATTACAAGGTGTTCACATATAATATTAACATTATGAAGTACAGCATGGACCCTGCTAGGGCGAGACAAATCTTAAAAATATAACTTAACTTAGATAAACAATAATACAATTATCGATAGGTATTCAAAAATATCATAAAAATAGTTCAGTCTAATATCGTATTTTTTTTTTTAATTTATATCGTGTAAATATATTTTTTGGACGCAATAAATGTGTAATTTACACTTATAACTAATACATATTTTCCGATCCGTCGTCCATATATTCTTCGAGAGTGTAAAAAGCTTTAGATATTAAATATTGTTTAAGTTTTGTAACAAAAGTCGTGTACTTCTCTGCAGCTTCTATATGACTAGGTAAGTTGTTGTAGACTTTCATCGACAAGGAATGTGGTCCGTTCGAGATCATTCTGAGTTTCGCTGTTCCAATTCGCACCAGTTTGTTCCTTGGCCTCAAGTTATGGTTTCCTTTACACATGTCTTTAGCTTGGGTACAAAGATAAGCGTGTTTCCGCACGAATTTGCAAGACTCGAGAATGTACAAGGAAGTCAGCGTCAGTATTTTGAGTTTAACAAAATGGGGTCTACATGATTCGTCCACACGTATATTGCTTAAAATTATAATGCAACTTTTTTGGATTAAGAATAAGTCAGGGTTATTAGTACTGTCACCCTATAAAATGATGCCGTACTGTAGCCACGCTTGGGCAAATGCATGATATGCGGAAGTTGCTGCAGTTAGTTCGGAGGTCTTCTTAATTTCCCTCAGGGCGTAAGTAAATTGGGATAACTTTGATGATATCTTATCTATATGGTTTTTCCAATTTAAATGCTGATCCATTTGAATGCCGAGCAGAGAGTAAGTTTTAACAACCTCCAGTCTAGTATCGTAGAATATTTCGGTTTCTAACGCTGTTCTTTGGTGACGCCTGAGCTCGATTAAGTTTGTTTTTGATAAATTTATGCATAGATTGTGTTCGCTCAGCCAAGTTGACATTACATGTTTAAGTTGATTCCAGTTTGACAGTTAGCTCAGTAGTGGGACTAGTGGGTAAGCAAGGCAGTACAAGAGATATGTCGTCCGCATAGAGGAAACACTCTGCGTCTGAGATTTGTTTATTTATTTACTTTATTTATTTGTTGCAAAAGTGTCCAGCTGTCAGCTATAAATAATAGTTCCAAATCTCTCCAGAGTAGCGCTAGAGTAGCTAAGAACCTAGGCGTTATTGACGGAGTGAATTGCGCTGTCTATGATTAGATTTTTTTGTTCAAGTACTCTAGGTATTGTAGCGCCACCTATTTAAAGTTTTTTGATGACTAATTAAAACAAGAAATATTACTTTGCTAATCCGCGAGAAAATAACGTGTTAGTCAATCAGTGCTAACCCGTTATACTTACTTGCGTATTTTTACATGCAATTAATGCAAAGCAATATTTATTGTTTTAATTAGCATGGATTTCCGCAAAGTAACGCCTGATTCTATTAATTTTTTGATGACACTTTTTGGTACATGGATTCACTTTTGTCACTGACAGATCAGTATCAGCGATGGCATCATGGTTCCATTTTATCACTTGTCACTATGCCCGTCACTTTCGCGCTTACATACTTGTTAGAACGTGACAGGCATGGTGACAAATGATAAAGAGCCGAACATCTCCCTACTGATCAGTATCATATTGGAATGGGACTTCCGGTTTGAGCGCCATCTTGATACTCACGCCTCGTGTTAATTTAGTGGGGTTTTTAGGTGCACTCAATGTATGGGAACCAATATTTTTCTCATTAAAGCATGAGACTTGGCACACTTGTTACTAAGGTGGACCAGAGTCGAAAACGCCCGGGAGGCAGCGGGAGACACCCCTCTAGGGGGGAGGGGGAGGGGGTGAAGTTTTCCTACGCCGCGCGCACTGTTGGTCGTTATAACTACTAAACTATAGCTATTAGGGCAAGTGTGGTATCATTTTCGGATAAATAAAAGATGGTCAATCATTTTCTAAAACAAAAAAAACACCTTTACATAGAAAAAAATTAAAATACGGCCCAAAATCTAAAATCTTTTGAGTAAAAAAAATCTTTCAAGGTCAATAAATTTTTAATGATTACCGATATCGGATTAAAAAAAATATATTTAAAAAGGCGCATTAATACAGATTCCAAAAATATAAGTAACATTGCAAATATTTAAGAAAAAAATTGTTTAAAAAAATATAGAACACCGCGCGGCAGAGTCGTAAAAAATTCTTAGCCAATTATGAACATCAAAAACGAGTTTTATAGGTTGCTAGTGTCCTGTAAGCTGTAACTAATAAGGATGGAGTTTTCATTAGATATAGTATATCATCATATCAGCTCATATATGTCCCCACCGAGGGGCTCGAGCCTACCCTGCATTAGGGTGATCGGGCCTTAGTCGATCACGCGAGCCCAGTGCGGGTTGGTCGACTTCACACACAAGCTTCGAGTTTCCTCGCAGCCGTGTGCAGGTTTCCTCACGATGTTTTCCTTCACCGTAAGAGCGTCGAATAAACGTACATATGAAATCGAGATTCGAAAACACATTGGTATGCGGCCAGGATTCGAACCACGACCTCAGGAGGTAGCGGTCTTAAGCATTACGCCACCGACGCTCTCTATATATAGTATATAGCTCAATTTTAATCATTATTTGATAGAAGACATTTTTTATCGCGTGTATAAGCATATTTAAACTTGTGGCTCAGCTGGGCACGATTTCAAGTGACCCAAAATCTATAAAGAAATTAAACAAACAGTATAGAATTTTACTTAAAAATGTTTATTATTTACATTGTCCCCCACAATCGCAAAGCTCCGTGCACTTAAGTTGCCGCTGAAAGCACCGGCACCTCGAGCCGCCGCACCTCTTTTTGCATCTGCACCGGATCATTTCCAGGCATGCATCTGCAGCTACGGGCAAGTCTGTCCATGTAGGTTGCCAGCTTTCACTGACTTTTCTCCATCCCCAGTTAGATGGACAGGGAAGATTTTGATTCGGTGACATCTGACCCCATACATGGACTGCTTGGAACACTGCCTGCAGGAAATGCTGGTATAGAGCAGCTTTCGTCGGAGGTATATTCTCCAATTGGCGGTCTTTTTTCGAGAATAGGTGCTTTCGGGCTTCGTTTACGGTTGTAAATGAACTGGCTCTAAAACAAAACAAAAAATTAGTTACTAGACTATTTTATTGTATTGCTAGTTTTAAAAAGTGCTTATTACCTGTCATATAAAATGACGACAAACTTTTCGATTACTGTAAACGCCTCGCTAGTACTCCCCTCATATGCTGCCAGAAACCCTTCTGTGGCATTGGGAAATGCGTTCCATGCATCTATTGCACTTTTTTTTCCTTTCCCGTTAAAATAGGACACAGTATCACAACCTGTGAAGGCATGGAACAGGGGGAGGACTTTCGCTTTTTGTGGCCCTGTAAAAGAAAATAATATGTTTTATATAGCCCGCCTAGCGTTATAATCTCAGTGCATTCTATTCTATTCTAGCTAGTGGCTAGGGCGTAACGTAGATAAATACAATTTATAATTATTTTTTACCTAGAGTTTTTGCTATTTCGTGACAAGGAAGGTACTGGTGGTGTTTACCAGTACCTACGTGTACCCACAGCTCTTCTAGCTCAGGTACTAGGCGGGCTATATAAAACATATTATTTTCTTTTACAGGGCCACAAAAAGCGAAAGTCCTCCCCCTGTTCCATGCCTTCACAGGTTGTGATACTGTGTCCTATTTTAACGGGAAAGGAAAAAAGTGCAATAGATGCATGGAACGCATTTCCCAATGCCACAGAAGGGTTTCTGGGAGCATATGAGGGGAGTACTAGCAAGGCGTTTACAGTAATCGAAAAGTTTGTCGTCATTTTATATGACAAGTAATAAGCACCTTTTAAAACTAGCAATACAATAAAATAGTCTAGTAACTAATTTTTTGTTTTGTTTTAGAGCCAGTTCCTTTACAACCGTAAACGAAGCCCGAAAGCACCTATTCTCGAAAAAAGACCGCCAATTGGAGAATATACCTCCGACGAAAGCTGCTCTATACCAGCATTTCCTGCGGGCAGTGTTCCAAGCAGTCCATGTATGGGGTCAGATGTCACCGAATCAAAATCTTCCCTGTCCATCTAACTGGGGATGGAGAAAAGTCAGTGAAAGCTGGCAACCTACATGGACAGACTTGCCCGTAGCTGCAGATGCATGCCTGGAAATGATCCGGTGCAGATGCAAAAAGAGGTGCGGCGGCTCGAGGTGCCGGTGCTTTCAGCGGCAACTTAAGTGCACGGAGCTTTGCGATTGTGGGGGACAATGTAAATAATAAACATTTTTAAGTAAAATTCTATACTGTTTGTTTAATTTCTTTATAGATTTTGGGTCACTTGAAATCGTGCCCAGCTGAGCCATAAGTTTAAATATGCTTATACACACGATAAAAAATGTCTTCTATCAAATAATGATTAAAATTGAGCTATATACTATATATAGAGAGCGTCGGTGGCGTAATGCTTAAGACCGCTACCTCCTGAGGTCGTGGTTCGAATCCTGGCCGCATACCAATGTGTTTTCGAATCTCGATTTCATATGTACGTTTATTCGACGCTCTTACGGTGAAGGAAAACATCGTGAGGAAACCTGCACACGGCTGCGAGGAAACTCGAAGCTTGTGTGTGAAGTCGACCAACCCGCACTGGGCTCGCGTGATCGACTAAGGCCCGATCACCCTAATGCAGGGTAGGCTCGAGCCCCTCGGTGGGGACATATATGAGCTGATATGATGATATACTATATCTAATGAAAACTCCATCCTTATTAGTTACAGCTTACAGGACACTAGCAACCTATAAAACTCGTTTTTGATGTTTATAATTGGCTAAGAATTTTTTACGACTCTGCCGCGCGGTGTTCTATATTTTTTTAAACAATTTTTTTCTTAAATATTTGCAATGTTACTGATATTTTTGGAATCTGTATTAATGCGCCTTTTTAAATATATTTTTTTTAATCCGATATCGGTAATCATTAAAAATTTATTGACCTTGAAAGATTTTTTTTACTCAAAAGATTTTAGATTTTGGGCCGTATTTCAATTTTTTTCTATGTAAAGGTGTTTTTTTTGTTTTAGAAAATGATTGACCATCTTTTATTTATCCGAAAATGATACCACACTTGCCCTAGTAGCTATAGTTTAGTAGTTATAACGACCAACAGTGCGCGCGGCGTAGGAAAACTTCACCCCCTCCCCCTCCCCCCTAGAGGGGTGTCTCCCGCTGCCTCCCGGGCGTTTTCGACTCTGGTCCACCTTAGTAACAAGTGTGCCAAGTCTCATGCTTTAATGAAAAAAATATTGGTATTGTCCTATAACGACCCCACTAATTCCTTTGTTTTATGCTTATTAATATTGTCTAAAGTGTAATATTGATAGTTTATTATATAGTAAACTAATGTGATAGTGTGCAGAGAATGGAGAATTAATCTTGAAACGCGTTTTACCACCATTTTGGAGTCAACGGCCGGCAGTCCACGTACTTGTAAGTCCAGCTATCGGTCTACAAGAGCTAATAAAATCATCGTACACTGCCTTGTACTAATCGTACAATTTTAATCGTATTTAAAGGTTCCAAACCTTGATACTGGTGAAATGAACTGACACTGGACTGAAGACATTTTAAAAAAAGTATCATATTGGGATGAGATTTAGAAGACTCCAAATGGCCTGTACGCTCAAATTATTTTCCGAACTACGCTCTAAAACATCTTTTCTTCTCATAAAAAAGATTAATGGAAGAAACGGGAAGGTTTCCGAGTCGTACGAATGTTGATATGACTCGCGACTGTCTGCTCTTTAATGTAGTACAAGCAAACGCTTTTGTGACCAAATGTGCTCTGAAAATGTAACTATTTGTTTTCAATTGACAGGGGCAAGTCGGTTATATCGTTCCTTTGAGGTATAAGTACGTGGATATTAAGTAGTTTTTACGGTTTACCTCACGTACTTTTAGTCATTCGGGTGACATGTTTCACGCGTACCCGGCGCGCAGCATACTTACATACAGGACGAGATTATTTAATTTCCCTTTCAAAAATTATAAAATACGCAAAGTTCAAATTGTATATGGAAAAACAATTTTTTTTTTAATTTCCCGGCCTTTCCTACTGACAAAGTGGGCGTGCCAATATTAAGTATACTCTTAATATTTTCTGCAGAATATTTTATACGAAGCTAGTGACTAAATAAATTAACCTTAACTGAGATTAATTACTTGAAGCAAATTAAAGGAAATGAAAAAATATGCGATGCAACGTCGCCGAGTAGATGAAAACAAATGCACTTGCAACCAAGATCTAGGACGCCTGTTCGGAGTTTTCAAAAATTTAACTTGATTATGACTTGAGATGCGTCGAGTCTAGTAAATAAATAGACTGACCACTACTTACAATAATATACCGTTGAATCATATTCTTAGCTTTATGTGAAGTGTTACCAGTGGCGGCGCAAAAATAAATAAACGTGGGCAAGGTACATTTTGTGAGGCTCTCTACTGGCTGAATCATGCAAACCATTGTGGCGCGAGGCCACTACCTATATAGGACCGCGAGGCCGTAGGCGCCTACACCTAACGCCGCCCCTGAGTGTCATTTCTCTTCTCATGCAATAAATATTCATTCATTCATTCATTCATTCTCTCTCATTTCTCTGGAATGCCCCTGTACCTAATGTACGGTCAACCAATTTGATTCCTAGGCCACTATAGAACCATGTCATAATGACTTCTACGACAGTGCTTATTGAGTGATGCATGTCATGTATAGACTAGTTAAAGCGACAAGGTTCTACACCGTGTTTTTATTGAATTTCGTTAACTTCGGGGTATCGGTAAGTACGTTTAAGGAAACTATATGGCATAGTTAATTTTCAAAAAAAAAAAAAAATTTTTTTTTTTTTTTACTATTTTTATTTTTATAAAAAGTAACTAAATGTTGCATATAGCGTTGTTGTAACACGGGCATTACATTTAACTCAACCAAACAATTGAAAACTGTGACATATCAATGTCATTTCGAACGTCGATCGTCCGAGATAGTACTTACGTTTAGTAGCAAATGTATGAACTCGCACTAAACACTAATCAATAAGTAAACAGGCCCTAAGGTAAGTGTACACGCTCGTAAGGGCCTTATAAGATAAAAATTAATGATTGATTATCTCCGAAATGGAGTTAATTAGAATATCGGTGTCTTTGAGAAAGTTACTTAATTTAAGCTCAGGAATGCACCCTCGAAATTAACGCAAATAAAAAAAAACACGGTGTATAGTGGCCTAGGATTCAAATTGGTTGACTGTACCTATAGGTGGTGCTGTGCTTTTGTGCTTCTGACCCGCATTTATAATATTCTTAGCTTTTGTCCGCGAGTTCGTCTGCGTGGAATTAGTAATTTAGGTATCTTATTTTTTATCCAATTTGCTTTTGATTCCCCATACAAACTTCCTTATTTGAGAGACAAATATATCGCCTAGATAAAATATAATGTATCATAGTATTCGCACGATCATACACGACGGTTTTACACGACTCTATCCTATTTATTTATTTATTCGTATGGCATTATGATTATGAGTCGTTCTACAGTTTTATTTTTACAGATTTATATCTAGGTTCTTTACCCATTGGGCTGCGTTCTCACTAAACGCTATTAAGTCCAGAGGGTCACCAGGATACATTCGGTTCGGGCACTCGTTAATAATATGGTGGATAGATTGTATAGGCGCTCCGCAATCGCATTCCGGAGTGTTTTTCCATCCACACCTAAACATGAAATGGCCAGATCGGCCGTGCTCTGTGCGAAGTCTATTAAGCTGGCACCATTCGCGTCTTGGGGCCGAGAAGCCTTTGGGCCTTTCAGTGGAATTGTAGTCGCTGCAGGTTGTAGGCAGGTTGGAATTCCATTCCAACTCTATCCTATAGCTTGAAATGATGCTGACCGGGTTATGTAGACGCAGCCCGCGGCTGTATTAATTGGCTGTTTGCGTTTTTCTTAGTGGATACATGTTTTTAAAAAGTAAAAAAACAATACAGTAATAACTTCCCGTCCGCTAAAACACGACAATAATGGATTGATTTTTTTTTATTTGAGTTTGACCATAACGAAGAATAAGGTAAACAGTACCTGGGCGACCGAGCTTTGCTCGGTTATAACTATTTATTGTAATATGGTGGTGTATAGGTGATAATCTTAACTACATTTTTTTACTAAATTAAACTTGTCTAAAACAATAAAAATTAAAATATTATATATAAGCTTGAACATATAAAAAAAAACATAAGTTAGTCCCCGGGCGGGATTCGAACCCGTAACACTGGTTGTTTCTTGCCGCCCGCGTCTTAACCCGCTGGACCAGACGGACAGTGACCTGCAACACGAAATTAGCGACCATATTCGGCGTCGAAAGAAAAACGCATGAAAACTCGAAAACACGCGTTTTCCCAAACATAAGACTAATCTAGATCGATTGTTTACCCCCAAAAACCCCCATATACCAAATTTCAGCGAAATCGTTAGAGCCGTTTCCGAGATCCCTGAAATATATATATATATATATATACAAGAATTGCTCGTTTAAAGGTATAAGATTTCCGAGTATATAGGGGAATTTTCCTTTGTCTATGTCGTAGGTATTAAACTGTACCGTTTATCATCGTCGTTCTTATATCTGTATATGTATAGGTAGTATGCCTTATCAGCTTATCTAAAAGAAATAATCATATTTACGCACATTATTTTGAATCATCAGTACCCCTAGTGTAAATTTAGTCGATAGCGAAACGTGACGTACGCGTTTGCGTTAAGTCTCATTTTGTATGGGTTTTTGAACAGCGCGCCAAGCGGGACGTTTTGGAAAGTCAAAAATCTCATACAAAATGACACTTAACGCAAACGCGTACGTCACGTTTCGCTGTCAAAAATATTTACACTAGGGGTACTGGTCATCACATGTGTATACTTACTAATATAATATGCTATACGTATAACTTTTGACCGACATTATCGGTGTTTGTCCACAGTGCAAAATGTTTTGTAAGTGGTTTTCCTATTTGCTTAAAATTTAGTTTTCGTGTTGTCAAGTTCATTAGACACATTTATATCGCAAGCAACTGTGCACGTTTAATATGTTGCTCAAATATTTTATTTTATTCGTTTGTGGTAATCTTTTTAATTATTATTTTTAAACCTTCTATCTCTATTATCTTATATTATTATTTTATTGATTTTTTTCTACTTTTAAATGCAGAAAGAAGACAAATATACTTTTTTTTGTAATTATATGTAATATTTCACTAAAATTTGCCCTATACAAACTTTACTATTTTTTATGTGTTTGATAATTAAGTTAGTCATGGTAAATTAATAGTTTATTTGTGATTTAGGCATGTGTGCAACAGCAGCACAGGAGACAACAACCGTGACCCAGGGGACGGTGTTAGAGATTAATTTCTAGCACTAACGAGTCTAACTCGATACGAGTCTGAATTCGGCAAATTGAAGAACAATAATATCACAAATGAGCAAGAATTGTTGGTGGGAGAGTTTAATCGCTTCGAAAACGACGTAAAGGGAAAGTTAGATGCAATGTATAGGAAATCAGACGAGTGTGATTTGATTCTAGACTTATTATTGAACAGTCTGATGATGCAGAAGATGGAACTCTAGATAGGTATCTGAAATAAACGATTGATTTTAAATGTATCATTGTTTAATTGTACTTATGTAGTGCAAAAATAATAGTGTAATTTTACGAAACGACACGTAAAATTGGAATATATAAATAGCTATAAAGTGACAGAAATTATCATTGTCAGTATGACGATTGCCTTGTTGGGAAATAAGCATCAAGGTATGGAGGGTAGAGGTAAGGAATGCAATCTCCATAGGCAGAACTGTTGCAAAAGTGTCCAGCTGTCAGCTATAAACAATAGTTCCAAAACTCTCCAGAGTAGCGCTAGAGTAGCTAAGAACCTAGGCGTTATTGATGGAGTCAAGTGCGCTATCTATGATTTGTTTTTTTTTTTTCTTTCAAATAGGTATTCTAGGTATTGTAGCGCCTCCTATTTAAGGTTTTTTGATGGACACTTTTGGTACATGGAGATTTCCTTACCTCTACCTTCCGTACACCAAGGTAACATTGACCAATGGGCCAGTCAAACAAAGTAAGTAAGCCATGTTAGTTAAAATACACGGTTTTTTTTAATCCGTTAATTTCAAGTGTGCATTCCTGAGCTTAAATTAAGTAACTTTCTCAAAGAAAACGGAATTGTAATTAACTCCATTTTGGAGATATCAATGATTTATTTTTATCTCATAAGGCACTTTCCTTAGGGCCTGTTTACATATTTATTAGTGTTTGGTATGCGTTTATCCATTTGCTACTAAACGCAAGTAGGCGCTATCTCGTATGATCGATATTCTAAATGTCTTTGATATGTTATAGTCTTCAATTGTTTGGTGAGTTTATTACAACAACTACACAACAACGCTGTTCACTACTTTTATCGAAAAAAAATTAACCCTGCCATTCAGTTTCGTTAAAATGGACTTAGCGATACCCTGAGGTTAACGGAATTTAAACAAACACCGTGTATTATAATATAAAAGTAGCTTCTGACCGAGACTTTGAAACGGGTGATAAAGATGAAAAAAACTATCCTATATCCATCCCTGGACCTAAAACTATATCTATACCAAATTTCATCTGAATCGGTTCAGCGTGTAAAAATAACAGACAGAGAAATACTAGCAGGGATAGTAAAGATATAAAAAATGTCCCGCAGGACGTAGAATAAGCTAATAAGCAGAAAAAGCTTCCATCAACGTCAAAAGAGCGTCTGTTGTACACGAGCATTAGCGAATAAAAAGGTATAACGAATAAAAAGCGCGTAAAAAACAAACAAATGACTTGGGGCCACAAACAAACACACGAGACGTGTAAAATCGAGCGCTAACACCGCTGGCGGGACTTTGGAATAAATAAGCGTAGAATCGAGGGTTGGAGAACGGGTTCTATTGTTGTTGTTATACAGTTGACACAATAATACTCATACGCATACTCATTTAATTATAATATTATTACATATTACACGTCACAATTTGATTTAGGTACATAAGATTACAGTTATTACTACAGTTTAGTGTAAGGCCTGAGTGGACGCTCGAAGCGGATGTATTGATGTATTGATGTATTCCGCACGCTCCGCCCCGCTGCACGCCCAAGTTGAGCGTCCTCTCAGGCCTTATACTTACAGTTTATATTATTATGAATTACACTTTCGGGTAGCATCAATAGTTAAATACATTTGACATTAGTGAGCATTATATAATATAGATTAAATTCTTTGTTTTGTTGAATGTCAATTAAATCATAATAATAAATATATTGTAGAATTCATTCAGGTTATAAATAGCGTGGTAAGTAGCCATTTTTTAAAATTCCCGCGTAAATGAGTTGGACAATTCTATCATGGTCTTTGGGCAATTTGTCAACAACTTTGGGGCCCAGTAAATACCTGCATGGTCTTGGAGGACGTAGTCAGTTGATAAATGGCGGGAGTAGGCGTTCTTTGCTTTGTAGGTACAGGTGAAGTTGCTTGTATTGAATGTGTAAAAAAATTGATAAAAACCAACTTGACAAAACAATTGACAATGGTACCTTTTTCTGATTAGTTTGACAAAATGGAACTTTGAAGAATTAGTACATAAATTAATAATAATAATAATTCAGCCTATATACGTCCCAATGCTGGGTACATGTCTCACTCTCGTGCGCAAGAGGGCTCGGGCTATAGTCCCCACGCTAGCCCAATGAGGATTGGGGACTTCTCACAAACCTTTGAATTTCTTCGCAGATGTACGAGTATGCAGGTTTCCTCACGATGTTTTCCTTCACCGAAAAAGCTAGTGGTAAATATCAAATGATATTTCGTACATAAGTTCCGAAAAACTCTTGGTACGAGCCAGGATTGGAACCCGCGACCTCCGGTCCGGATTGAAAGTCAGATGTCATATCCACTCGGCCACCACCGCTTAGTGCACAAATAAATATAAAAATATAAACTAGTATGTGCAGATATTTGAAGACATTCATCGATCTATCTGGGATCTTCCTTCATTAATTACAGTGGGGTAAATAAAACGTAAAGGATGATATTAGTTTGATCATTAATGCCAATAAGGTAAACGTCTCTTCAGTTATTAACGTATAATCTACAGGACATCATGATGAATCGTGTTAAACTACTAAAACTCGACTTCAGGATGTGACAGTAGCCTTGCAAACCAATTCTAGTTTTAATTATTAGATTTGTTTCTAATACGATATTTCTGGACTGGATGTCGATCTCGATACCTCCCCCGCGGCCTTTAGGCTGCGGCGGCTGTCGCGGGTCGCTCCCCACCGACCGGTGGGGAGGTCTATTGATAGGTATTTGGGAGACGGTGTGTGGGCTAGCTCTACGTTACTGATCGTTACCCAACCCCCGACCCCTAGCCTGGTGATACCGTTTGACCGGCGCCAGGTTTCGGGGCCGCGGTGAAGGCGACCGGTAGCTTAGCTGGCGTGTGCGGCGTGCTGGTGAGGCTGTGTCCGAGTGTGTGTTGTGCTTGCTGATGCTCTGCTACTGATGGAGGAGGGATCGGGGCAAGTCCCGAGCACACCTCTCCGGTGTTCTGGTGTTGTGATGCGGCGCGATGTCCCTAGGAAATCTCGATTTCCGCGTTCCGCGGCAGCCCTCAATGTTATAGTGAAAACTTTATAAAAAACTGTTAAATATAGTATGTATTAAGTTACTCTATGGTTTACAATATGTGCTAGTTCCAGGCCCCCTATTGGCCTGTTGGTTACAGTTTATGGTTCAATTTGTAATGGTTAATGGTCAGTTGCGTTAACGTTTCGGCCAACACTGGTTACATAAAAGTGTCTTGTTATTAAGGATAGTTCCTTGAAGGTGTAATTTTACAGACCAGTGGTATTTTACATCTAAATATGTTTACACCCCAATTTTCCACGCGTCTTTAAGCCGTATTAGAATCCATAGGCGTTTTTCCAGCTTCCCATCCATTCCCGAATAAAAACACGGAAGAACCCGTACACGCTTCGTTTGTAGGAATTTTCTCCGCGCGAATTTTTTGCTTCCTTTTATATTTGACGAGTTTGTATTAAGCGCGGGATCTCACAGGGAGGCGTCTTCGGACCAAAAAGTCTTAAGTTAAGGTATGTTGGTGTAAACATGAGCTGTTTTTGGTTAGATGGGCGTTGGCAGCGGTAATCTTTAAGCAATTTGTCACGGGCGGCCGGAAAGTTCTTTACAACGTCTTGCTGGGCGTGGGTTTGGACGGGGTTAGTGCTTGAACGAGTACTTGTAACGGGGCACATATATTGCACATATATTTAAGTTAAAACTTAACACATATTGCCTCATATCCCTGTTTTTTTATTCAATTAACAGTAATAATATATTTCTTGAAAATTACTTCGTTATTTTAAGACTCCTTAAAAGAATATAAATAGTGTATAGTCTTATTTTCAATCTGTGAAGTTCAAGAGTTATATAGGTAAAAAACTTAAGTAAGTCATCTGTTGTATGTAGTTGTGACGTGTTCGAATAGACAATACATGTTTAAAAGACACACACAAAAAAAACAAATGTCTATTCGAACACGTCACAACTACATACAACAGGTGACTTACTTATGTTTTTTACCTATACACCTTTTGCTCAGGAACCTGTTAAGTAGTCTCGTTTACCCAAAGGTTGACTGGAAAAGATCCCTCAAAGGGATAAGTTCACCCTTGTACTTAGCTTTTCCTTGTCGTAAGCTAGGTACTTTTATTGTGTGTTTTGTACCATAAAGAGTTTACTACTAATTAAGTACTCTGTGTATTTTCAAACTTACGAAACGGGATGATATGGGCCGTTGTGAGGGTCAAGAAGAGCACCCCGAGGGAGGAGGGAGGGGGGAGGGGGGATACGAGTATGCAGAGAATATACTTAGATAGGATACGTGATCTTTCAGGTAGGTGGCTTACTGCATGTCCAGTCAAAAACGGCCTTATTTCTACAATATCTACATTCGAGTACACGCCTATTTTAGTAACCATTCTTCAACTCACCCAATGTGAACGCAGCACAGAAAGTAGACTTTTTATCGTTTACACTTGCGTTGAATTATGAAAACGAAAGTTTTTTTTACGTATTTATTGTTTAGCCTCGAAATTAAATAGGATTAAAGAGCTTCAACTTGAAGCTTTCTCCTTGGGGCTTTCCTGTTCGAATTCGCCGTAATTGAATTTATCGAAGGGAATCTAATTTATTTTTTCCGACCTGTAGGATTTGTGTGATGGAAGGCTTTTAAATAAACATTTTGTTGTGAATAGGGGAATTTTTAATGTTTGTGTCTTGTGGTAGAATTTGAAATAGCGTTAAATATTGTATGTGATATTTTTAGGCTTAAAGGAGCCCAATGATTAACAGTCCGCCGGACGGTATCGGGCTGTCAGTTAGAACAAAAAGTTGAGACTGTTTTTTTTTCTTTTTTTTTATATTAGTGGGCCCCTATAAGGCATGTGTGGCTACCACCAGTTCGACACTGACATAAACGCTACCGAGAACGTAACTTACTTTCTATGCATCTCGCTCGTACTCGCATATAAGTGCGAGCGAGATGTATAGAAAGTAATTACGTTCCTGATAGCGTATATGTTAGTTATTTGTTGTCGATCTTTTACGAATGTACACTTATATACGAATTATTATTATTACTTATTTCGAATTACTTATACAACCTATTAATGTAAAAATGACATGTAATATTATAAATATTGTGAATAAATAATATGAATATGAATATGAATATATGAATATGTCAGTTTTGACACTGTCAGTGACTCATGGTGCGGGTACTGAAATAAAAGTTTAGTTTTACTCGACTGCGTCAGAAGGAGGGTAATGTTTTTCGAACGTATGTATGTGTTTCCATTTCTTTGGCACTCCCTAGAGCCCGAACGGCTAAACGGTTTTTTGCATACATATAAGGTGTCGTTGAATTCGTTAAAATTGTGGTAGTGAGTGTGTGAGATGGGCTACATACATCTTGAAAATGGCGCCCGCAAATGATCAAAATGGGGGATGGGTGGTTTTATCTTACCATAGCAATATGTGTATCAAATGAAAGCTAGTGAAAAGACCATTTCAAAAATATATGTGTCATATCCATCGATAAAACAAAAAAGACAGATTCATTATTTTTAAGCAGTTGAGTTTTTTCTGTATATACTCGTATATATAGGTTGTCGTAAACAGACGTTTCATTCTGGCAATTTGTTTTATAGCGATGCAAATAAGCAAATAACCATTGAAAAATACATTCACAATCTTATACATAATATGTTATTCCTCGAATCCCATCTCGTTCGCATCAATATGCCTATCAAGCACGAATGATATCAAAATGAGATCAAACAAATTGACATCAATTTGTGATTTCGCATCGGCTTATCCGATTGCTAAGGGAGTCCGATGTATTTGATGTTAGGTAATAAAGGCAGAGAAAACTCGCCAATCATTTGCATTCGCCATTGTACGAAAATTTAATACAGGACTGTCGGTAATTATTCAAATCGGATGCCACAGATTACATCTAGCAGGAGGACCATTCATTA
Source organism: Cydia pomonella (assembly GCF_033807575.1). Classification (NCBI taxonomy): domain Eukaryota; kingdom Metazoa; phylum Arthropoda; class Insecta; order Lepidoptera; family Tortricidae; genus Cydia; species Cydia pomonella. Next base: position 3,719,367 of record NC_084719.1, read on the forward strand.
CTAATTAATCGTACTCGATCATAATCATCATCATATCAGCCTTTTATCGCCCACTGCTGAGCATAGGCCTCTCTTCCAGTACGCCACTTATCCCGGGCCTGAGCCAATCTCATCCAGAAGTGACCCGCAGTCTTCCGAATGTCGTCCACCCAACGAGCCAACGGACGCCAGAGGCTTCTTTCGTCTGAAAGCGGCCACCATTCCGTTAGCATCTTGGCCCACCTGCCATCACTCTGCCTGGCAACATGTCCAGCCCAGCTCCATTTTAATTTTACTATGAATTATGAGACGGGTGATTTGTGTGTAGGTATACTGTATTTTCCGAAAATCGTTTTTCCTAAGTAGCGATTTCTTCTGCCATTCGCAATTTTTACCAATTTATTTTTTCTCGATATACGAACAGAAATCAAGAAACGACGAGATTGTACCTAATAGCATTTCTAACTATTCGCACATTTTCACATAATACTTATTTTTCAATTGCTTCTTTTCCTGATAGGATTTCTAAACATTCCCATAATTTTCCACTATATTTCATTTGTTTACAATCACGGAAGAGTGCCCTTTGCTAAAGTCTAGATAGGTGCGACGACGAGCGAAGCGAGGAGAAACATGTTAGGTGAACTACGACCAAAACAGCCAGAACTGACTTATTTTATTGTACGATATTGATTTATATTATATTATAATAAGAATAGATGTCCAAATTAAGCGAATGGGTAGAAAACCTATTAGGAAAATAAGCTATTGAAAAATAAATCTAATGGGAAAATATACGAATGGTTAGAAATGTTTTGGTCAAAGGAGGCTATTGAGAAAAAATTAAGTGGTAAATTTTGCAAAACGAAAAATTGCTAGCAGAAAAAAAGATTTCGTCAAAAATATCGCCATAGTCGCTAGAATTAGGTATAGGTATGTGAGCTGTAATCAAATATTGAGTCCCACGAGTACCTACATATTTATTATTTATATTTTTGAGTTACCCCTTTATTTTCCTGTCTTATTTTTCTCGCAAGTAGTTTTAGTTACGAGACAGAATCAGTTTAAAAAAAAATAGTAGTGACTTAGAGTCGAATCAAGAAAAAACTTATTCATAACTGATAAAACACCTTGTATATGGAAATTCTTACATACCTGTATTACCAAAAGCTTGTATTCCATCTTAAATCATACATCGTTTTTATTCCAACCATGAAAAAATCAATCTAATTCATCACTTTCCTCACCGTGTCCACCCCTCTAGCTCGCAGTACATTGAACAAGGACAGTGATACGGTGAAGGATAATTGTTTTCCAACGGAAACATTAATAGGTGACAAATCGTCGGGCCTTCCATATAGACAGAGGACATGTGAATAGATTACCTTCGAGTCGAGCTCGCGTTATGGAGAACATACGGTTACTTGGCTAACTCGACACAACGAAGACATGTCATAATTAGTGGTCCCCTTCAAGTCTAGTGCACTAGCTGTGGTCTATCGTGAAGACTGTAACTTTAGGTATTTAAAAGAAAATAAACAAACCACAATTAGGTATTTTATTGAGCAAGAAAATTCTTTAAGTCAATTAATTTAATTCGATGTGTCAAATTTACAGAAGTTTAACTACGATTTATTACTTACTCAACATAACAACGAAGCTAATGGTGCTATTTTGTTAATAAGAATATATCGGGATGATTCGATTAAACAATAGTAATTTAGTTTTGTAATAAGTATTGAGATATACCTATTTCGCCATTTGAGGGTAGATCAAAACATTACACGATTAAATGAAATAGGTTAAAGCCAGAACAATAAAGTATACTATCCTGGAAGTATTACATTTGGTTTGTTACTTAAATTATAAATGTTTCAAGTACCGGAAAATGTAAAAACACGTCGTTTTCATTTATTTAACTACCTAAAGATACAGACTATAGTGCAACTTGGCTGAAACGGCGGATAAAAGGTAAAATAAAATTATTTAATCGCGTTTATGATATTAAATATGTCTACAAAACACGAGAGTTTAATAATTGTTAAGTATATCATATTATAAGTTCGAATGGCGCGGCCTCAGTTTATCTTAATCTTAAAGGCTTTTCTAAGCTCCATCTAGTGGTAGTAGTGATAAACTTTATGAGTCATTTAAGGGCGCCAGAAGTATGCCGGCTGTATAATAGTCGTTTTAGATCTATATCTAAAGGCAATGGGACGCTTCGGATGTGTCAACGATATGGATTTGATAAGATATGTGTGATAATTATAGTTTCCGTGTTCACTAGACTTACATCGACCGGGATATGAATCGTGATTACCTTTTATACTGAGGATAAAGAAGTCGAAAGACGGATCCAAGAAGCGTAGACGAGCTATCTGTCTATGAAGCAGCTGATGAAGGCCACCTTCCTCTGACCTTAAAACGGAAACTCGCCAACATGTGCATTCTGCCTGTCCTAACCAACGGTGCTTAGATGTGGTCACTCACCGAGGCGCAAAAGACCAAATTGAAGGTTTGCCAAAGAGCTGGAGCGCAGCATACTAGAAGTAAAACGGATTGACCGAATCTGTAACTTTACGCTGCGCTCGAAAACACGCAATACTGATGTTGGAGCTAACACCGCCAAGCTGAAATGGGACTGGGCCGGCCATATCTACCACATGCACCCACAGAGTTGGGTCAAAATAACCACAGAATGGGTGCCGCAAAGCGGGACGACCTGGACGCATATCTCAACGACTGGCCGGAGATTGCTCAAAACTGAGACGAATGGAAATCGAGGGGCCTTTGCCCAGCTGTAAGACACCGTATAGGCTTATATATTTATGAGCTCCTGATATTTCGACGCAGTTACATGCATCTTGTTCACGGGTAACTGGAGATAGCGGGTGGGTGACAAATTTGTGTAAACCGCGCTCGGTCTACCCTCATTCGTGCGCATCGGCTGCGTTCGCTTTCAACGTTACTGGTCGCGTCCACACTTGTCACACTTATTCATATCCCAGTCGATTTAACTCTAGTGAAACTAACCGTGAATCATTCAAAACTGTTAAATCCCGTGTTCAAAGTAGGGTAACCCTTAAGGATGTACCAAGGGTCCTTTTCGAAATTAAAGCCGTTTGTACTTTATAACAACTGTAATAATCTCCCAAACAAGTCTCACAAACAAGATATAAAAATACACACTTGATATTCTAAGGCAAACAGTCGTTAACTAGTTTGAGCAGGTGACAGCGCCATCTCTCGGTGCATTTGGAAACTAACCACCACGATATGTGTGATTAAAGTTATGAATTGGACACTAATAATAGTAGCAAACGAATGTGCCACATGTGTGCGTTCAAAATACGAATACTTAGTTTGAGGTGACACATCGTTAAAAAATTAAATCTAGAAATGCGGCGCTTGCTTGCTTGCTTCCCGTAACCCGCGCTCATCCCGATATATCGCGCGTAGTGAATTGGCTTTTGCGCTACCAGGAAATACTCGTAAAGTACACACAGATAAATAGCTATTGTCCGCTGCGAAGCGCTGGTGACCTAGCGGTAAGAGCGTGCGACTGTCAATTCGGAGGTAGCCGGTTCAAACCATCCGGCCAATAAGTTTTTCGGAACTTATCTACGAAATATCATTTGATATTTACCAGTCGCTTTTAGGTGAAGGAAAACATCGTGAGGAAACCGGACTAATCCTAATAAGGCCTAGTTTACCCTCTGGGTTGGAAGGTCAGATGAGATGGCAGTCGATTTCGTAAACACTACTGCCATAGTTGTCTAGCTGACCCAAGGCTCCCATGGCAAAATGCCGGAACAACGCGAGGAAGAAGGAGATAAATAGCTATTTTGTTGTATGCTTTCCTAATATGTATTATAGGGAAGACTGTTCAGTGTGACATTACAAAATCTTCATATAGAAAAGGCTTTTAAAATGGCCAGTGTGCAACAGAGTGGTTCTCAAACCTCTGCCGTTATTGTTCCGAGCCATTTAGATACGTGCAGCGGTCGAGTATTAGCACAGAGGTGGATTGAATTTCGAGAGGCTCTTAGCGCCGTCGAGTAACAAGCGGTAGCGATTCAATCAATCAATCAATACAGGGTGACTGGTAATTCGTCGTATTCCTTCAAGGGGATTATTCTACAGCTTATTTGGAGTGATTAAAGTCCAGTCAACCAGGGGTCAAAACTCATTGGTTTTCAAGTTATTCAAGATTATGGATTTTTTTAATAAATACCCGCTTTTTGACCTAAAACTAGTATTTTTTTTTTAAACTACGTATTTTTCAAATAAAAAAAAAGCTGCTGCCTTCAGTAGTGATATGAAGAGGTATTAGAAGAGAAGGGTCTTGGGGGACTTTCAGTACGAGTATATGTGCCTCTGACTCTTATGGAGACACCTCTAATTACGGAAATTTGAACTTTAACTTTCAGCCAGAAAATAATTTGTGAATACGCTTTTCCCCCATTTATCATTTAACTTTGATACTGTTTTTTTTTTAAAGAAACTATTGCTACCTACAGTTCCATCGCATGAGATGACTAGTGGCGTAAATATATATTTTTTAAATATATATATATGAGATGACTAGTGGCGTAAATATATATTTTGACTTGAAGTCACGCTGGATGTATGGGATTGCGCGCGAGAACGCAACCTATGCTAGCAGGTCTTTGTATTTTGTATGTTTTTTATTTCATTTTATTGTTATTCTCTCTCTCTCTCTTGTCGGCTGGAAGTCGCCAGCAATATACTGAGATGAGATCATTTCATGGCACTTTCACCTTTTTATATTTCTCTGTTTATATACTATAATAATAACTATAATTTTCTATTTTGTGTTTGTTTGCTTACATATTTCTATTATTTCTATTCTACATATAAGCTACCTTTCGAGTGTCGGATCGTTAAGTGACAGGATATCTACTACCCACTCACTTGCTTTTGGTAACTGAAGTTACCAGCTGTCACCCTTATTTTATTATAATAATAGAAGTCACTGAAAAATATTATGAAGCAAGTGAGTGGCTACAAGACTACAACAGCATAACTTTTGCAACGTTAATGCTACAGCGTTCACGTGGTCAATGTCACTATCAATGTCCTATGTCCTTGATAGAATTAGTGAGGGAATGAAAGTTCTAATCGCGACAGAAATGCCATAACGATAACGACAATAAAGCAATTTTCCAAGCATATTGACAGACAATAACGATGCAACAGTAATGCTGCTACAAGACTCACCTTACGTTTGTTACAACTTTTATTTTAGGGGTCCTAAAATAGAATAATTGTTTTTTATAAATAAAACAAGTCACTGTAGTTACAAACTTTATTTAAAAAAACGTAATTTTAATTACTGATCGCCTTAAGGGCCTTGATTACAGGGTTCTTAAAAATGCTATCTCTTAACAATTAAAAAGAATTCCCGGCTAGGGAAGAAGAGAGCAAACGTGGGTTTAGCGGTTACCTACACTTATGGTTGGACACTCTGAGTACGTTATCTTACTAGATATTATTACATTTATTTAAAGTTAGGCACCGATAAAGACTAGAGTAATACCTACATATACATAGAATGTAGGTACTTAAATGCGTAATTTTCATTTTACAATAACGTCCGCTGCCGCTCGTAGCTTGCGCGAGCCACGTCCGGTACGTTTGCAGGCTGTATGTGTGCTCCCACGCAAGAGTCCTGATGAATGCGTACGAGGAGCGAGGGCTCCATGCGACTAAAATCACTGGGAAATAGTCTGGAACATTTACTACTGTAATATTCTAAGCAAGTTTCATTTTGCAATAACGTCCGCTGCCGCTCGTGGCTTGTGCGACGCCGCATCCGGCACATTTGCAGGCTGTATGAGGGTATGTGTGCTGCCGCGCAAGTGTTCTAATGGATGCGTACGAGGGCCCCATGCGACTAAAATCACTGGGTAATAGTCTAGCTAGAATATTGACTGTTGTAATAGACTAAATCATTTGGTATTAAATACCGTAAGCCTTGGTTCTTTGACAGTTTGTACTGTGGCTGTGAAAATGCCCAAATATGCCCATATTTATGTATGTATATTTGGGCATTTTCAGAACGCCTCTTTTTGTAAAGTAAGAAATGTGGAATGTGACTTATGTGTACTTTAAGTCAAGGGAAAGTAAAGAATTATGATTTTTAAAGTCTACAAATTAGTATCAGTTTTTTGAAGCTTTGACACAAGGACTTTTGTATGTACTCGTACAACAACAACAACAACACTGGCTCAAGAAGTATGAAAACCTGCCTCTAGGTGCCTCTACTACCTACTTACTCATGGTTATCATTACCAATAAGTAGCACATTTTATTTAAAAAAAACTCGTAAATAGTATATTGTGTATTAAGGGCGGTAAACAAGAAAATAAGAACGCGTGTGAATAGAAGCCCGAAGCCGACATTAACAAGAGCTCGTAATTCCTGTACCGCCCGTAGCACACACAATGATTTTCATCACAGTTGTAAGGAAAAACAGGGAAAAGAATAAAACTTCTGCCTAATTTCGGACGTACATTCTAAATTACAGCACAGCCTTAGATCAAAATTTAGTATTTACGGACCGTATCGTCTACATGTAACAACACGTTTAACGAGCAAGTGTAATGAAAGTCTTAAAAGCCTTGCTGAAAACCTTTCTTAGCCCACATCAATTATTACTGGAATCAGCTACCTATTTTCTATAAGATATCAATATAAGTTATCAAATAAAACAACGTAATAATAAAAACCCGAATAGCGCATTTCTCAAGCTTGCAAATTCATCCAAGAAAGATGAAATGCCGCGAACTTTATCTAGATATTCTTCAAACTAAGACCGGAGGGCGGAACGAGGAATCGAGGTTAGAGTTTAGAGTGCACAAAACTGTAGAATAAACAAACGTAATCCCGCCATCCGTAGCGGCATATCTGTGTCGAGACGGGCATCCATCGTCGGGGCTCCGGGGGTTTTGTGAGGAGCGACAATACTACGATGTAAGCAAATGTTTTTTTTTGTGGAAATGGGAATGTTTTTTGTTCTACATAATCCCAAACTTCGACATAGCGTAGCGGCATATATGTGTGAGTCGGGTATCACTGGAATCGGGCTTTAATGCTAAAAACGATGTTATGGCGATAAAATGACCGGTCTGGCCTAGTGGGTAGTGACCCTGCCTATGAAGCTGATGGTCCCGGGTTCAAATCCTGGTAAGAGCATATATTTGTGTGATGAACACGGATATTTGTTTCTGAGTCATGGGTGTTTTCTATGTATTTAAGTATTTATATTTATATATTATATGTATATATCGTTGTCTATGTACCCTCAACACAAGCCTTATTGAGCTTACTGTGGGACTTAGTAAATTTGTGTAATTATATATACTATTTATATTATTTAAAGCACATCGAGTTATAATTGCACAAAACTGTAGAATAAACAAACGTAATCCCGCCATCCGTAGCGGCATATCTGTGTCGAACGAAACGAGACGAGCAATGAGCATCCCTCGTGGAACCCCGGGTTTGTGTGAGGAGCGAGAATATCACGTAGCCTGTATTAAGGGATTTCTTTATCGATTTAGATCATCAAATGTCTTCAAAGATCCAGCGACTGTGCAGCGAGTGTGCACCCGAATTTGAATCAGATTGCGTGCTTAACTGAACTTATGTTGCGCGCAATCTACAGCATACGTGTACGTGTGTGGCGCATTCGCCAGATCTGGACGCACCTTAAAGATTATCCACAAAGTAATATAAATTTAAGATTTATATGTTTGAGGATCCGATCAAGATACACAGGTGTTGACAACCGCCCCTTTATTGTCTAGGAAATTTTGGCCACAGTTACTGAGTGTAGTGTCTTAACAGATGAGATAAGGGTATTAAGTACAACATTTAATGCAACTTTGCAATGAATTTAGTGCAAAATCGTTTCAAACCTGATAATAAAACGTATTATCTCAGCGCTAGCGGTAATCTTGTGCACCAGTATATCCCTGCAAACCACGCATCGATAATTTGTCTCATAATATCGTTTCAATCCCGTTCCTCAAAAAAACCAACTCGCTGCGATATCAGCACCGGTCCTAACGCTGCGATATGTCTTCGCAAGCCGTAGTTTGTCTCGTAATCGCGTTACGTCTGGGCCTAATGAAAGAACTGGATCTAGACCCGGCGGTGCCTGGTTTTAGATCTGCAGCGGATACGAATAGGTGGAACTATTCGTTTTAGGATGTTCGGTGTTTATTGCACTGTGAGGCTCATTGCTTGTTTTATCTAGAGTTTTCCAAGTCCTAGAGTCAATTTTGCAAGTTTCAATTTGGTTCCTTTGAAGGTCATACGAACCCGCCGCCAAAATACGCTGGCATCCAATAAAGGTTACGCTCCAATTTTACGACATGTTTAAAATACCATGCTTGTATTATTGTTCTATTGAAGTAGATGAATTTTACGCTATAATGCGTTAAAGGCACTGGGGCTGATTTTTGAATTTCGAGCGCTCGATTTCACATTCGTCACTCGAAAATCTGTGGAAAACGGCGAATTAATATTTTAGAAATACGAGCAATAGAAATTGGGAATCTAGTGGTATTGACCACTCGTTTTCAATTATATTAGTAGAATTTAAATGCTAGTGGAGATAAATTGAAGGGAATTACACGAAATCGAGCACTCGAAATTCAAATATCGGCCCCCTGGTCGTTTGTCGGGAGAGCCAATCACCGAACAGCATTATTAAAGTACTGTATGAGCAAGGTTTCTGCTGTAGGTACCTATTTAATTAGTGTTTCTAATTATAGCGCAACAACGGCATAACTGTAAAAGCGCATGTAATGCCTTTGGTGTTGCAGGCGTCCATAGGCTACGGTGCCTGCTTACCATCAGGCGGGCCGTATGCTTGCTTGCCACCGTCGTGGTATAAACACCGGCACAGATGGCCGAAAAATTAAAAAATATCAAATATAGGGGTCTCGGCCCAGCATACGATTTCGTACCTTTTGTCGTCGAAACCCTTGGTCCGTGGGGTCCGAATGCGTCTACACTATTCAAAGATTTAACTAAAAAAATAGCAGATGCCACCAGTGATCGTAGAGCTGGCAGCTTCCTCGCACAAAGAATAAGTATTGCGATACAACGAGGAAATGCTCTCAGCATCTACGGCACCATGCCGCAGGGGAAGTTTTTAATTATTCATTTTTAGATTTAGATTTTAAGTTTTATAGGTTATAATGTGTAAATCATTTATTTGCTAGAATACAGTCAAGTGGCGATGTTATAATATATATATATCTCTCACTATCTGAAGGTTGTCTGGAAGAGATCGCTGTTTAGCGATAAGTCCCCCTGATGTTACCTACCAATGTGTATATTTTATCAATTTCTGTATCTGTTTTTTATGTAGTGTGCAATAAAGAATTTTATTATTATTCCCTTTATTTTTTTTTGGGTCTTAGGCTAGATCATTTATAATATGAATATAAAAGTAAAATATAAAAACACTTACAAAACAATACAAAATATATATAAACACATTATAAAAAACCTAACCTAGGGTGCCGCCAGCAGCGGGGCAGGGCCCAAGCTGCCGGTGGTCAGGGCCACAGAGAGAGGAACCGGCGGACTATCCGCGCCGTGTCCAAGATCACCGCCTTCTGCATCTGACCTTTGATCCAACCACCTAGCGAGAGTCTCTCAAGGTGTTGGTCGAGACTCTTCGCTATGAGACCATTCGCTGAAACGAATTATTATTATTATTATTATATATATATATATATATATATATATATATATATTCTGCTCTGATTTTAGTTTAGAGTAATTTAATTTAATAATTGGCATGTAATTATTATTGTTATGTAATGAGTTGATAGTGTTGATACCTGAATAAATAACATTTTTATTTATTTATAACAATTTCTAGCAACGGAAACAATATTCATGTCAATTTTCATGTTATTTCAGAATATCGTTTAGTGTAGTATGTATGCGATATTGAACTTACAAGTCTAAGGAGAGACTTTGCCTCCGTATGTGTGTTCTGCTGCTTGTACATGGGCTGTGCTCTGAAGAATTATTAGACATGATGCCAACGGCCACTTTCTATCACCGCACCGCTCGCCGTCGGCAGGGTGTTCATCCTCACACCCTACAACCTAAATGGTCGCGCACTGTACGGTTTAATAGAAACCTCCTCCCGCGGACGCTCCGGCTGTGGAATGAGCCCCTGCCGAGGTTTTCCCGAGGGTCTACAGTATGACGTTCTTCAAAAAAAGGAGTACAGATTTTTTAAAGAGTCGGCAACGTGCATGTAGCACTTCTGGAGTTGCAGACGTCCATAGGCTACGGTGACTGCTTACCATCAGGTGGGCCGTAGGCTTGGACGTCGTCGTAGAGAGAGGAAATACGTGTCACGTTTTGTACTTTTGATTTTGGTTTGTTATATTTATTTTTACGACCGGTTTGGCCTAGTGGGTAGTGACCCTGCCTACGATACTGATGGTCCCGGGTTCAAATCCTGGTAAGGGCATTTATTCGTGTGATGAGCATGGTTATTTGTTCCTGAGTCATAGGTGTTTTCTATGTATTTAAGTATTTATAAATATTTATATATTATATATATCGTTGTCTAAGTACCCTCAACACAAGCCTTATTGAGCTTACTGTCCTATAATATTTATTTATTTGCGTATTTATTTTTGTGGGAACATTAATTGCATGTAAAAATACGCAAGTAAGTATAACGGGTTAGTGATATTAGCCGTGAGATCTGATGAGCCAAGTTTTAAACAGAAGTATACATTATTTATTGAGATAAAAGGCCAATCTACTGTCGCAAGTTTCGCGCGGCGTGCCATATCTTTTGTTCCTCTCTAACGTCCTGGCTTTACGCCCTCTCCTAATACTTTCTATCCACCATCATTCTAATGTAAATCACCTTCTGCAAACACCGTTTCATCCTGATTTATTTAAACCCCAACTTAACCAACAAAGGAATAAAACTCCAAGAAGGGGTTGAATTAAACGGGGTCGTAACCTACCGTAAAGGATTTCCTCAGCAACACTAACCCGGTGATTCGCCGTACGCAATCCCGATTTATCGGTCCGGGCGAAGCCGGGAAGCCCGCAATTCCGCAATGGATTCCCGATCGAATTAGCCATTTTATTATTGCATTTTCTTCTGAATAATGACTTTAAACGGTATTTAAGTTGGATTTTAAATGCAGGAGCTTTTAGAGTTTTATGTTTAAGCTTAGAGAAATGGTTCTGAAAGATAATGGTTACTGTCCTATTCCCATTTCAAGTTTTACGATTTTTCTACATTATTAAACTCGCGCCGATGTTTTTGTCAACTTTAGCCAGTTTTTCTCCGAGAGCACGGGGACAATTCCATCCTCGACACGTCGTAGATAATTTTAAAGATTAAGAGAAAAGGGGACGATCGATTCTTCATACAAATATATATAGGCCTCATTTTCCTCCCTAGATATTGACATTATGGAAAATATTTTTACAGAACTTTATGTATTTTAGTCATAGCTATGGGAAAAAGCAAACGGTCGGGCCGTTTGATGTTTTCCTTTTTTAGGGTTCCGTAGCCAAATGGCAAAAAACGGAACCCTTATAGATTCGTCATGTCCGTCTGTCTGTCCGTTTATGTCACAACCACTTTTTTCCGAAACTTTAAGAACTATACTGTTCAAACTTGGTAAGTAGATGTATTCTATGAACCGCATTAAGATTTTCACACAAAAATAGAAAAAAAAAAACAATAAATTTTGGGGGTTCCCCATACTTAGAACTGAAACTCAAAAAAATTTTTTTCATCAAACCCATACGTGTTGGGTATCTATGGATAGGTCTTCAAAAATTATGTTGAGGTTTCTAATAAGGTCCGACCGAGATCTCGGTCTCGGTCTCGGTCTTGGCCGAAACAAAAAAAGCGTTCTCGGTCGGACCTTAGTTTCTAATATCAATTTTTTCTAAACTGAATAGTTTGCGCGAGAGACACTTCCAAAGTGGTAAAATGTGTGCCCCCCCCCCCCCCTGTAACTTCTAAAATAAGAGAATGATAAAACTAAAAGAAATATATGAGGTACATTACTATGCAAACTTCCGCCGAAAATTGATTTGAACAAGATCTAGTAAGTAGTTTTTTTTTAATACGTCATAAATGGTACAGAACCCTTCATGGGCGAGTCCGACTCGCACTTGGCCGCTTTTTTATTATTATAAAAGTAAGAAAGCGAAGAACAGGTTTCATACTAATTTTTAAGTACTCCTAACTCTTATACTCTTATTCTTTATCCTTACAGTAAGGGGGTGAACGTGTTATATTTCCACAATGAGAAGGTTCAAAGAGTTTCACCCTCCATACATACTCGTAAGATAGGCATAAGCTAGGAAAATAAGGCGTGGAAAACCATTGGGGCGCGCAATATTTTCCGTTTAACCGTAACTTCCCGGGTCCGTCTGTTGGAACACGGAAACACGGACAAAGTTAATAAACACAAAGGAAAATGAAAGTTTATATTGCCAAACATACCTTCGTGTAACATGCATATATCCTAATGTATACTCAAAACAATTACCAACATATCAACACCAAGACAGGTTTACGCGTTTACCGCTAAGGAAACCTCCGTTTACTATGGCCCCACAATTTCAAAGCACATCAGGCCATACACAGCACATCACACACCACATGTATATTATTATGAATTAAAGAATGTTCTATTTTTGTATTTGTATGTACATCAGGGAGTATAGGGATCCTTGGTGTGGACATCTAAAGTGACGTCCAATTCCGTGGCCATCTGGAAGGGAAGGGAAGACTGCGCTGACTTCCAAGAAACTGTGTTCAACAAAGCGAGGCGATACTATACTCCGTGGTAAAGGCTGCTACTAAATAAGTCGCAAATCAGGCCCCATATAGAGTACTGCTGTCACCTTTAGGCAGGAGCTCCTGGATACCCTTCAACTCAATCCCAAGGCATGCTGTACGAATTATCGATGATCTCAAACTCATAAGCAACATTGAACCCTTAAGTCTAAGAAGAGACTTTGCCTCCATGTGCGTGTTCTACCGCTTGGACAATGGGCTGTGCTCTGAGGAATTGTTTGATATGATCCCAACGGCATCTTTCTATCACCGCACCGCTCGCCGTCGGCAGGGTGTTCTTCCTCACTCATACCCTAGAAGAGGAATTTCCTCTTGCGGACGCTTCGGCTGTGGAATGAGCTCACTGCTGAGGTTTTCCCGAGGGGCTACAGTATGGGGTTCTTCAAAAGGAGTGTACACGTTTTTAAAGTGTCGACAACGCGCACGTAACACTCCTGTAGTTGCTTATGGCCGTATGCTTGTTTGCCACCGACATGGTATTAAAAAAAAAATATAATAATAATATAGACTGGTTGCCAAAAGCAGACGTGTGATAATCTAGTTACCACAACAGTACCGTCAGTACCGCTACCAGTGGGGTGACAGTCGACCTTTCGGGCGCTCTCGGCTCAGCATTGCTCCGAGCAATTATAGGTTGGCACAACTTGGCGTCCCTTTGAGTGCACAACCACAGATGAGATAATGACTTCAATTTTAACAATCCTAAATAGCCGAAAGAAATAGTGACTATACATTAGAAAGGGTCAACATGATTCGTCCCTGAATCGCTGTCAAACTTCGGTTAGGTAGGAAGTGTCATTTCTGTACAGTAGTCAAAGAGTAGTATAAGTCGTGGAATGTATGGGGCCCAATACATTCCACGACTCTTCTCTTTCCGAACAGACTCTATAAATAGGTACAGATAGCATTAAAAACGCATTGTCTTATCCGCTACTGCCGACTCTACCTAATAAGTAGTTTAGTAAATGACACGGAACCTTACACAAACAAATGTCAAACCCCTATATTCATGAGCTCATCTCCCTACTTAGGCAATGAAATTAGCCACAAATCATTGCCGCGGAGCATAAATCAGCTGCGAACTTCGCAGGCAAAGTTGCCCCGTAAAAAGTTCGCCGACATAAATTTGCCGGGTGTTTATTTATTTTGTTAGCGAAGTTGGTATTGGGATCGCTAGTTGTGATTAACCTCTGTTATAGGGTCTGTATCTGTTGGTATATGTTAAGACCTGAGTGGACGCTCGAAGTGGAGCGTTCGGCGGGGCGTGCAGCGTGGCGTCGGGCTCACAAGGGATTTGAGCAGCGTGTTCACTAAGGCCGCTCCTATACGTTTGCATTTGGTTAATATGCACGCCGCACGCTCCGCCCCGCTGCACGCCAAACTCCAGCGTCCACTCAGACCTTATACTTAGACAAACGAATAGATAGATACCTAAATAGGTAAAGCCGGACCACGCTGTTTTCATGCCAAGTGCTACTTACCGTAGTTAAAAAAACACAGCGAATTCAAGTTTTTCATACAAAGCTTGTTTTAGCTCCATTTCGTTTGTTTTATAAGCTCGAGCTATATTGTACAATGCAAGCATCGCACATTTTTCGCGTCAGCGTTAAAATTAAATATAATAACTTTATAATAATTGCTGTATTTGCGATTACGCCATACATCGATTCATGAATTAGTTTACGTTTATACGTGCTCCCAGCTAGTACTCATATACCTTGGTTATCAATAAATACATATACCAAAATCTGTGTTTCCATCAAGACTACAGTCAATCAAGAATCATATCAGCTCAGATGTACGACCCGTACATATGTAAATTAATAACATGTGATTTTATGTGAAAAGTTTCATTACAATCCAACACGTAGTTCTAAGTAAGTAAGTAAGTAATTTATTTATTGTAAACTGTGTACATAAAGAACGAAAAAAAATTAATTATTATAAAAAAACAAAAAAACCCGACTGCACACTAAAAAGAGGAAAACAAGCCCCACAAGAATATTGTTGTTGATGGTAAGTATCGCAGGCGGGGACCAACAGAGGGTTACTTATAGTCATTTTGTTTGTTGGTCCCCGCCTGCGATACTTACCATCAACAACAATATTCTTGTGGGGCTTGTTTTCCTCTTTTTAGTGTGCAGTCGGGTTTTTTTGTTATAATATTTTTTTTTATTATAACTTTTTAGTTATTCCCAAAAATCCTATGACACTCCCGTGATCAAGACGAATCTAACGATAAGCCGTTTAGGCTACAGGAGGCCACAAAGAAACAGACATACATACATTATCCTCCTCCCTTTGGCAGTCGGGTAAAAAAATAAGAACGAAACTCCGTTTGTACGGGAAGGTGAAATTCGGCTGAGCTTCCTGCGGACTTTTAAATAGATATGTACTTATAAAATAAGTACCGTCTTCCGAGGTGAATAGGGACAAAACTTAAAATGTGATTTACCTGGTCAATGTTAATTTCTTAGAAAATACCTACACAAATTGTATCATACAAAATCTACGATTAATTTCAATCAAATGATATAATTTGTGTAAGTATTTTCTAAGAAATTATCGGTTACATAAATAACATTTTAAGTGTTAATTTTTAAACAATTAGCACCATCTAGCGTAAGCCTTCGAAGCTATGACAATGACAATGTTTTCAACATGGAGAATTGCTGAGTAGTTTTGACTTCATAGTAGTACCATAAACAGCGTATAGATGGCGCTAACTTATACTACCCAACCTGTGATGTGAACATTGTTTCTTTCGTGTTTTCGATTTCGCTACAAATATGAAACCCTTAACATAGTCACCTATGCTATGGTCCTAGTCGTAGCCGATAACATAGGTTTCCCGGTATGGAGAGGAAAGAGGAAATGCTTCGCTAGCGCTGAATGGGTTAATATCCATACTAATATTTATACATGCGAAAGTGTCTGTTTGTTCCCTCTTCACGCTTAAACCTCTGAACCGATTTAGTTAAAATTTGGTATAGAGATAGTTTGGGTCCCGGGGAAGGGCATAGTATAGTTTTTATCCCGAAAATCATCCCTCAAGAGAGTGAAATGCTGGGTGGAAGGTGCAAGTGAGTTAATTGATTCGCAAATATAAGAAGTTGCAATAGCTAGTAATAATATAATCATCATCATTTTACACAGACGAGTCGCAGGTAAAAGCTAGTCTAATATCAAAGAGAATTTGAAATAGAGGTGGATTGTCAGACAATTTTGTAGCCACAGTAAATTGACTGCCATCTTTCGACACATGATTAAAACTTTTAGAAGAAAATAGTTTTTTCTTTATTCTTTCACTGATCGTGTTAAATTTGTTAAATACCAAAAAGTGGCGCCATCTTACCGGGCATTGGTTAAAGGTTGTGGCGCCATCGCTCGAAACGATGCCGCCATGCCTTTGGCATTTTTATCTATTCACTTTTTGATATTTAACAAATTTAAAACAAAGACAAATGGCGTTCTAAAAGTTTTAATCATGTGTCGAAAGATGGCAGTAAATTTATGTGGCTACAAAGTTTTCTTTGACAATCCACCTCTATTTCTCTTTGCTAAAATAAAACAATAATCACTATATAACTCTACTTTATTTTTATTACTTCACACTCAAGCCTTATACTTGTCATTATGTTTATAATTGATCTTCTTATCAATGCCAAGCAGTTGCCGTATAATGAACTCAGGCAAACGCTTGTGGCGCCATCTAGTGGGCAGTGGGGTGTGGTTGGCCTTCTCAAGTTTGCTGGCCACGTACTGTTCGGCGGAGAAGTCGTTGGCTTGCTTGATGAGCGCTAGGAGTTCGTTTTGGAAGGCCTTCTCTTTGATTTGACGGCGGCGTTGCTTTATCTGAAAATAAAATTAAGTTTTAAGACTGAGATGTAACTAATCATTAATAAATACTTTTTATTGCACACCTCAATATAGAAACAAAACAATGTATACAACATATTAAGAAGAGGTAAACAAAAGGCGGTGTTATCACTAAAAAGCGATCTCTTCCAGACAACCTTTAAGTAGTAGAATTTAAATTCAATTCAACTGAAAATTGCTTTATCTACTCTTTAAGTCAACTATAAGCGTGGATATTACAAGGGCGCAGAAACGACTGAAGACCCGATGGTGTGACGAGCTGGCTGACTTCACAGGATTAACATGGAATAGACAGGCTAGTGATAAACTGCATTGAAATAAGATGGGTGAGGCGTTTGGTACCTATGTATCACTTGGCTAAGTAAACAAATTAATAATAAGTGTGGATCAACTGTTTCTTGTTGTTATTCTGTCCCGTCAGTCAGGGGACAAAAGTTGTACAATTTGTTAGAAGAAATTGTACACATCGTCCTAGTAATATGCTTGATAGATGGCCCTTTATGGAAAGGGTTTATGACTACCACAAAAAAGGATGTTCAATGAATTAAAATGCCTTCAAATCAGGTTTTAGAGAGTGACCAGTATTGGCAGGAACAAGAGTATATTCGTTTTTAGAAGACTGCTCTAAAAGATTTCAGTCTTTTAAGTCCAGAGTCAAATCCTTTATTGATCTTTTTTTAAACAGCACTCGAGTCTCCAAATAAAGATCCCATTAACAATTTTGTGGGTCTTATCTTAATACTAGATGCAGGTAACTTTAACCAGTTATTTAATTATAACTCCTATGGTAATTGAAATACGATTCAAAATGAACGAATGGAAAAATGATGTGATTTCTTGTGTAGTCCCTATACGGTTACTGAGTGCCGGCGAGTCGAACGCTACCGAACCAGTCTAAAATGTGTCCTCGATATGAGGAACAAAGGCGCCTTATCGGAGAGCGCACCTACACTGGTTTTTTGAGCGTCGGACTAGCCCGTACTCAGGTGCCATTTAGAATTATATGAGCCTTTTTTTGCAGGCAGTGGCATGCGCCGTTTTAGTTAACAATAGACATAAGATTAGCCGTTCCGGGCCAACTTAAAATCGAACAACTATACCTGTGCCATTAATTTTATATGCAGTAAATAAATTATATATTAAAAACTAAACTACAAAACTTCCTCGCTCAAAGAATTAGTCTTGCGATACAGCGAGGAAATGCTGCTAGCATCTACGGCACCATGCCGCAGGGGGATAGTTTTATTTTATTTTAAGTCTAGTTTTATTTATTTTTAGATCTTGGTTTTTGCAGTAAATTAAAAAAAGAACTAAAAGTTTCCTAAATAGGATTCAAGCCTCTACAAAAGACTAGGGTATCGAACAAGTTGAAAGAACTCAATTTTTGAATTAATTAAATGATTCTAGAAAACACAGCTGAGTCTTAAAGCAGAGGAGTCTAAGGACTCAAATTTGAACCAACACTAGACTCACGAGAATGTAACCATGGCAACATAAATATCAGTGCAAAAGCCTCACCCTCGCCCAGCGATGCCTCATCCTCTTCCACAGCTTCCTTCTATGATGCTTCTTCATTTTCTTCCTCCTAATAACAATCAGCCGAGCCGCCTGAATCTCATCTTGCTTGATCGATGGCAACCCCACTTCATCCTTCCTCCAGTCCTCTACCAGAGGCAGGATGGACCGCGGATTGATTATAGGTATGTACGGAATAGGATCCTGCTTAATTCTGGCTATTATCGGCTTATCATTAATCTCTACACCAATTTCTCTCGGACAAAAAGAAATTACTCCAGCCTTTGGAAAAACATCGTTTTTAGACACCGAAACTGGCTTAATATTCAATGGTTTACATTCCTGCAGCGTATTTAGAGCTGTTTTGATGTTTATCAACCGCAAATCTGGAATATAAAACAGTTATTTCAGTCAAAACGCTAAAAATAAGGACTGTGACATAACCTCAAACGGTACTTACATTTAGCGGAGTTTTGTATAGAATTCATCATGGTGATGAATCGGGTTTAGGTTTTTTCATTAATTTACTTTTAAAACATACTAATAATGTTAGTTGATTATTTTATACAATAAAATCATAAATGAAATATTGCTGTGCTCAGTGACGTTTGATGTGACATTTGACGGATAGTGTGGCCATGCCATGTAGTACTAATATTATTTGTTAGTGCTGTGCAACATAAATGTTCGGTTTTCTGAAATCAAGATCTATCACAGAAATAACCCATTAAAAACATTTTCATGTAAAATGTTACCAAGAAGAAACCATAAGGCTCCCACTGTCAAAAAGTTATCAGATCTCCGTAAGATCTCTTGTAGAACCCAGCTTCTAACTCTACAAGCCCTAACTTCACAAACACTACACCTTAGTCAAAATATCATAGGCCTAAGGTGAACAATTTATTCACTATTCATTATTTTTTATTATACAATACGACGAATATTATTTGACGACCAGTTTGGCCTAGTGGGTAGTGACCCCGCCTACGAAGCCGATGGTCCCGGGTTCAAATCCTGGTAAGGGCATTTATTCGTGTGATGAGCATGGATATTTGTTCCTGAGTCATGGGTGTTTTCTATTTATTTAAGTATTTATAAATATTTATATATTATATATATCGTTGTCTAAGTACCCTCAACACAAGCCTTATTGAGCTTACTGTGGGACTTAGTCAATTTGTGTAATAATGTCCTATAATATTTATTTATTTATTTATTTATTATATATATATATCGTTGTCTAAGTACCCTCAACACACGTCTTATTGAGCTTACTGTGGGGCTTAGTCAATTTGTGTAATAATGTCCTATAATATTTATTTATTTTATTTATTTATTATTACAATACTTCTTGTAGTAACGAAAACAGCTTTAATATTCCATTTAAAATATCAACGTTAAATAAATGTAAGTTGTAAAATTATCCGACATAGAAAAATATCTCATAATTTTTATTATCAACAAGCACAGAGTAGCTCTCGATCATGAGGAACCGCTTGAACGTCGCCGACGACAGCCACCGCCATTCTATTACCTGGAAAAATCAATGCGATTAAATTTCAAGTGGCTTGAAAATTCAATGAAGTATAAAATTATATATATAAAATTCTATTTTTAGGTAGGTTGACACAAATAGGTACATTTTTAAGCCAACCGATAAAATCCTGTAATGTGATAGTAGAAAAATATGATTCCATTTATATAATTATAATAATCGAAAGAAATACAGATTTCCGGGTTATCCAGTGGACAGGTAGCCTTACAGGATAAATCTAATAACCCCTATACTGAAACCCTACCGCGAACACCAAATTTCGCGAATTGCGGGCATCTTTCTGACAGAGCATAATACCCTCGATGGTCACGGTAGGCCCTCTGCAATGTACTAATTGCAATTCTGTCACAGTGACAGAATGGCACAGAAAAGATGTCTTAACTGCGGTTGCTAATATATATAATATAAATAATATGATTTGCTCGTCACGGCTGGTTTTATTATTTGTAAGATTAGTCGCAGGCAGAGTCAATTTGCTTATAAATAACAAAAAAACGCATACATTTGCTGGCCAAGCACTTGGCAGTAGCAAAGACCTCCTGGTCAGTGACAGTGTTTAATAATTTGATGGCTTCGTAGGCGTTGTCGAGGCGTGCGGAGCACGCCGCCTGCAACGCCATACCCTCGGAGATGCTTACACAGTCTTCTTCTTGAAGAGCTATATCCAGTTCTGTAAAACAACAAATGCTTTACCTAATTCTTTAGACTCAGATAACATTATTCCGCGCCGAGATAAAGAGAGAGAGGGTATATAACTATTGCATTTTTATGTGAATTAAAATATTCGTACTTAGCCTCTGCTTTCCAATGCAAATCTGATAGGGAGTTAGTTGTCCTAGCTTCTTCAAGAAGCTCGAAGCAATTAACGCAGCCGAGCATGCGTTACAAGACCGTGTCTTCACAAGGATACCTGTAAACCATTAATTGAAAGTAATAATTCCATGGTAAGAGTCCGTCTAAGCTAAATTTGGGAGTGTCACAATAAACGTCATGTTTTCATAGAAATTTTACATAGTCTATACAGCGTTAGGTTTATAAATTAAGTAACTTAGATAATAATTCACACGTGATGCTTCAGAAGTTGTCAGAAGTTTGGGCAGTTTCTAACTAAGTAATACTAAACTCACCAAGCACTCCCGAATCTGCATAAGATATATTGAAAGCCCTGAACTTCGTGAAGACATCAGTCGAGTCGCGGCGGCTGCGGCATGTAAACTCACCAAACAATCCAGAATTCATATAAATAAGCGTAGCCCCCTAACAGCAGGTGCGGCACATGGTCATCGTCGTGGAACTCAAAATGGAAACTTACCAAACACTCCAGAATCCGCAGAATGCCCTGAACTTCGTGAAGACATCAGTAGCGTAGCCCCCTAACGGCAGCTACGGCACGCGGTCCTAGTCTTGTTAACTCTAAATAGAAACTCACCAAACACTCCCGAATCCGCATAAGATATATTGAAAGCCCTGTATTTCGTGAAGACATCAGTAGCGTAGCCCCCTAACGGTGGTTGCGGCACGCGGTCCTCGTCGTGTTGTCCGCGAGAGTTGTTGCCTGTGCCGCAGGCTGAAGCGATGATGTTGTGCGTCATTAGACAGCTGGAATCAACAATAATCTTAAGCTAACTCTCGAGGTTGTAGGAATTTACAGATGTACAAGTTGCGGAAAGTTTCAAAAAAGTTGAAATAGTTCTGGAACATTTCAAGAAAATTTCATAGAAATTAAAGAAACTTTAATTTCGAAAACGGAAAATTTCGATCCCCATAAAAAAGAAAAGTTTCCGCAACAGGCCTTACCAATCTTAACCACTATATTAAACTAGGTTAAAGTGTCACCCCGGACCGTAGCCGGTCCAAACGTCTCCATGATACTGACAGCGTTGCCCCGTTGAATTGCTAAGGAGATCTGTTGGACCAAGAACGATCCAGAGTGAGCGTTCCATAGGTTAATGTTAGATTCGCTTACGGAATATCGGTGTTTCCACAGCCAGGAACGGCGACAGCGATCCACGTATCAGAGTTCGGGCCCAGATCGTGATACTCGAAGCCACCGCGGGCGAAAGAAGGCGGATAGCATCGCGGGCTCACTGGCAGCTCCTATAACCAGTGAAAACTTGAACCATGAAGTATTTCATCGCTTTTTAAAATGTTTTGTTTTATGTAAAGTTCATCTAAAAAGCTCAATCTGCACCGGTTGCAGTGACAAAGTTTAGAAATGCATAGAAACGTAATATTTTCATAGGAATTTTACATTTATGATTGCGATGGTGGTTGCCAAGTCAGTGCAGAGTTACCATGGTCTAGCACTTGGTAGGATACACGATGTTATACTTCACAGCATCGATAAACTAAACGGAATTACAATCATATGATCCGATACATTTTTGATAAACTTCTTGTAGATAAATTAAACCACGAGGCATTAAAAATTCATATAACTAAGAACCAAGCTTTTAAATGGTGAAGTTTCCAATTCATATTAAAGTGAGAATAAGTAATTAGCAAATTACCTACCGGATTAAAATCAATCTTCCTATTAAATAGCATCATTTCTTCATACGGCATCTGTACGTTGTCAACCGTAGGTTCTTCTGTATCACGGCTCTATAAAGTATTCCATAATTTCATTTGCACTAATTCGTTTTGTGGGATTCATAGGTTTAAGCATATTATAAATTAAATGATATCAAATAATTCACCTAAATAAAAATAAGTATGTTAGGCATCAGTATTGAAAGTATGTAATTAATTAGTAATTACAAAGATATAATAAGCACGATAGCTGAAAAAAGAAGAACCAAAACTGTTACAGAAAAATTAACCTATTGCAAACGAAATTATAGAATACGAATGCACACCTAAATCCCATAACATGAAGTGTACTTAACTTACCCGTTTGTACTCAATCATTTCCGAAAAAGCCATCACCTCATCATGCGGCAAGCCATAGCTGCCAACCGTGCACGTATCAGAGCGCATATTTAACACCGAGAACGCATCTAAGTCAGTCGATGACATGCTGTCAATACGTTCCTTCTCGCAGAAAACGGAGTTGTTTAGTCCGC
The DNA here is from genome assembly GCF_033807575.1 of Cydia pomonella. Lineage (NCBI taxonomy): Eukaryota > Metazoa > Arthropoda > Insecta > Lepidoptera > Tortricidae > Cydia > Cydia pomonella. The sequence continues at coordinate 3,742,264 of NC_084719.1, forward strand.
CGCCCCAGCAAGCTTTCTGGATGAGGTCCATCACGAGAACCTCGGGGTGAATGTTTTGCAAATCCCGTTTGAGCTGGGGTTTGTATGCGTCGATCTCGAATTGGCGGAAGCACGTTCTACCAAATTAACAATAGTTCGATTCTAATTAAGTCAATTATTAATAGGACTGGTTTGACCACCATATCTCATGCATCTAGAATTCTAGATGGGTAGGCAAGCCTATTCAAGCTTCATCAAATGCATGCCAAAAGAGAGGCCTAGGCGGGACGAAGCGCAGGCGGTAGAGCGAATAAACATAATTTTAAATCAGAATCAGGTCATTGAGGATTGGGGTTGAGGTCATCAAGTAACTTATAATCTTATAAACTCAAAACAATGAGCACTCTTTTAAGAAACCTTTTCCTTAGTTAGTTACCATCATAAACGCTATTGTAAAATGTGACATACCTAGCTGCGATATCCAGCAGGTAGTATTTGACATCATGGAACGCGGGGACGGGACATCGGAGGGTGAACGCGACGCTTTGTCGGTCTGAATTGACAGTTATGTAGGAGCCAAGCTGCTGTAGCACTCTAGTCTTACTGTAATTTCAACATTTGTGAACATAGGACAGGTATTTAATTTACTGTAATATTTAAAACTTTTACCCTTTGAACACTGAATAAATGTAAAAAAAATGAATTCGCTATAGATACGAGGTCGATTGTGGACAGGTATTTTTCTATAAAAAAAATAAGCCTAAATTACCATCTGCCCACTAATGCTGCTATTTTTTTTATGTGGCATGTTGAAATTTATTTTAGCTAATTTTAACCGATTGCTCATATCTTTCCTATTCAAGTATATTTATATGCAATTTTCGAATACTTTAACCAATTTGATAATGGCTAGTGCAGTTTATCACAGTTTATTTAGCTGGCTTACCTGAAGGTAGTATAAGAACAGCCAGCAGTGCTTGAACACGTTCGCAGGAAATGGGTAGCTCCGAGCTGGTCGTCACGCTCGAAGCGGGAACCGCTCTGTCGAATAAGGAAAAACCACTACAATATTACCGATTCATAAAAAATATCACATCACTAGCACGGTCAGTACGCAGTACGCACGGTATAGCAACATTAGACTTACAATTAGTTCGTTTTCCCGCGACCTAGGCTACAACCGCGAAAATCGAAGTTCGTCAATTGCGGGCATTTTTCTCTGTCACTCTAACTACGTCTTAGTGAGAGTAAAAGAGAAAGATCCCCGCAATTTGCGAAATTCGGTTTTCGCGGTACGCCCCCTGCGTTGCCACAAATATTTCACAAGTTTATATGTTCACTCACATTAAATTTGATGTGTGTTATAAGTTCACTTGTAATTCCATTTAATTGACGACAAATAATTGATTATTGATCTATTCTAAAAAATATGCCCCGCATTTTGTGGCGATTGGACTTAAGGCGGGTGTGTGGGTGGCGGAAAGCGCTGTTAATTACTTTTTACGAAATAATAAAACAAATTAACAATGCCATTCAGTTTCCTTAAATGTATTTAGCTATACCCCGAAGTTAACGTAGTTTTAAAAAAACACCGTACATAAAAGATCAATGCTCCGCGCCTGCATTTTGTCAAATATGTCACCTTTTTCTATTAACAACGCTGGCTTGCCAGATTATCTCGGTTAGAAAGTCAGATGGAATCACTTCGGTCGAATTAAATTGATGATATGATGATTAAATGAGGTTGTAGTTGTCGTGTAGGAAGCTGTTCAGATAGTCTAATATGCCAATTTACCATACTAATATATCAGCCTCTTCTGCTACGCCACTTGTCCCGGTCCTGAGCTAATCTCATCCAGAAGTGATCCACAATCTTCCGAATATCGTCCACCGGTCAAACAAGCCAACGAACGGACGCCAAGCGCTCCTTTCATCCGAAATTGGATTCCGTTAACATTGTGGTCCTCCAGCTGCCATCACCCTGCTTAGTAACATGCCACGCCCAATTCCATTTTAGTTTTGTAATGACTATTTTACCTGATAAAGTATGGTGCAAGCTGCCATCTGTGCCCCAAAAGGCCTCGCCGACACAAGCTGGATTCCGTTCATAAGCGTACACCGGCCTATCTCCAATGGGCCGTAATCTGGTTTCATGCCGCATGCCCCTAAACTTGCCTGACGAACGCGACTAGTTGAAAATGATCGTAAATTGGAAAATTGTTGGGAAACAAGACGTAGTTTATTCATTGTGATTCTGTGTCAATGTCAATGTGAAAGAATAATTGTTTATAATGTGTGCGGATAAGTTTTTAACTTATCGATACCTCAAATATATTGCACACGGTACTTGTGTCGTATTAGCTTGCGCGGTATTCGTGAATTTCCACATTTCCACTCAGACTGGAGTTCATGTTGTCCTTGGTACAATGGTGTCCTCCGGGAGGATGTTTGAGAGGCGTGCGCGGAGCTGAAGCCAACACTGGCCTACAGCGAGCTGCAAAACTTTATAGACACATTATGAATGAATTTATTTTATAAAATGGTTGTGCAATTTTGCGGTTGAATGACCATGTTCTTAATTATTGCTGGGCAGCGTCCAAATAACCAACGAGAAAGGGGGAAGGAAACGATGTAAATTCGATGGAGATTTAGGGTTCGTTATCGCGTAGGTATGTAACAAGTGCAACCCTGGGGTTGCATGCTTCCATGGGCTATGGCTTTTAGTTATATCTCGCATCGAATGATGTTTCAAAATAATAGTATGATGGATCTTAATCTCTATGACTAAAACACAGTAAAATATATTTCTTTTTTTTTAGTTATGCCCCACTAAAAGAGACTTGAAGAAGTTGAAGGTATAGGGTCCATAATTCGACGCGAGACGTATAATTACGTCTATTTTTACTTCTTATGGATATACATATCTATTAGGTAGGTACTATTAATACGTTAATCCGTAGGTATTTGCTTTTCCTGTAAGAATAAGAGGGCAACAACAAGTTAATACCTTTACGATATTTGAGTATGTTATCTCAACCTTGCCATTGCCTGATTATACATTATGTCAGTCGGGGTTACAGTATGTAGCGCGGATTCAATCGGTACACAAGTAGTTTTTGACCGACTTAAAAATATATTCTCAACTCGGCGAAACTCTTTTTATTATTATATATGATCACCGATCACTTCATGATCACTTGGCGATGGCTATTAGGTACATAGAACCGAAACCGAAAGTTCGGTTGTTCTATCAGTTTCGGCCAAAGGTTTGGAAAAACTACGGTCCGACTTTATCGAAAATACAGTTTTATTAGAAAGGTGACCGCAACCTTCGGCCGAAACATGATTTTTATGCCGAGACCTGCCGAAACCGAAAATTCGGTTAGACACGAAACAAACCGATTTCGAAAATTCTTTTATTGTATTTTAGTCACTTGTGCAACGTGTTTCGGAGAACCTATGTCTCAATTTTTAAACACTCAGCGCAGAGAAATAACCGGTTGAGGGTTAGGGCTGGACTGGCTAGGATTGCAGGGCAACCCCCCCGAGGGTTGCCCACCTTGTCGTGGTGGAGGGGCTTAGTAGCCGTGGCTTGGTCTCCCACGGTGAAGCGAAGAGGCAACCAGGGCCGGCCTGTTTGAGGTGCTGGCTGGCCCGAGGAGGACGCCCCAAGTGGGCTTGGTAAGCCCGCTTGTGACGCGTTGTAGGTGGACCGTCGAGGAAGAGGAGTGTCGGTATTGGGGTGAGCCGTTGTCCCTATCCTCGACGGCCGAGGTGGGATCGCAGGGGAAGAGGCGTGATGGTATTACGATGCGCCACTCTCCCTATCCCCTGCGACCTTGGCGGGGCCATTCCGCTGTAGTGGCGTTGGTGGGGCTGCAGAGGAAGAGGAGTGTCGGTGTTACGGTGTTCTCCCCGTCCTCTGCAGCCGAGTTGTGGTTTGCGGCAGAACCATGGACCTCATCTGCTGCCGGGCGCTGGGGTGTTTTCTGGCGCCCGTGGCCTCCTTGTGGCGGGCTCGGGGGGGTCCGCTACACTGCAGGACGGAGGCCGAGGAGGAAGGCGCGTCGAACCATCTGGCGCGCCTCGCGTGAAGGGCCTTCGGGCATTCGCGAAGGAGCCGCTCGCGGGCGGCTGCCGCCGGTGGGGTCGCGGATGAGTACGCAAGCGTTCCTGTAACCCCACCAATAAGGCAGCGAGGTTGCATATGGGGGGTTTTTAGTGGGTATACCGTGGGCCTCATTAGCCTAGACGGGAGTCCCACATAACCACTCGGGTCACCCCCCGCACCCGGGTGGTATGCGGAATGCATTTTCCCCCCTAGAAAAAAAAAAGCATTGCAGGGCACGACTGCCTATTTGATCATCCAACGATAAACAAACTGAACTTATTACTGTGTCCACTACACTGCTACATACAGAATTGATGTGCCTAGGTATGTAATCTTCTTTTTCTTTCTCATTCCCTCATCTGAGGATAATAAGATCAAGTGAACTGCACTGTACAAACTGCCACAAACAAAATTGAGACAGCAAAATAGAAATAAGCACACATATAAAATGTAATAATTAATAAAAAATGAAATAAAAGAACCTTCACGTGTTTTCTTGTGCATAGTAGGTTCTGCCATCTTGTGGGCTTCATCGGAACAATAAACATCACATTTACGCCTCGCGCCAAAACTCTGACGGCTCCTGTGCTGCCTCCTACAGTTCATGCATGCTCCCTATAGCCATGACTCATGTCTTAAAGTGGTCACATATGTATTTATTAATTTATTAAAATTACAGTGGTATTCTTAAAAAATAGTCGTAGCCCCATAAAACCCAACAATGAGACTGTGGGGTCGGGTCGTCAGTCTCTAGTTAGGTATGCAACTAAAAGTAACTTATAGTAGGTAATGAATGATATCTAAATACAGCCTCTATTACCAAGACGTTAAAAAACATGTTCAGATAATTTTGAGCACTTTGACCACTCCGATATATCTGATGGCGGCTGTACACAATCCATAGATCGTACGGAAAATTATCTATACAGCTTCTGAGCGAATATTGATAAATAGCAATCAAATTCAGTGGCAAACAGCCTATCACTTTTATGGTATACAATCTCGGTTTATCCCCGTACCTATTATTGTTAGGTATGAGTCATAAACGACGTTCTTAATATAGGTTGTGTGCCCATGTGATGGCGGATTTCGGGACAAGGAAATTGAAATGTTATTATTTTTTGACGACCGGTTTAGCCTAGTGGGTAGTGACCCTGCCTACGAAGCTTATGGTCCCGGGTTCAAATCCTGGTAAGGGCATGTATTTGTGTGATGAACATGGATATTTGTTCCTGAGTCATGGGTGTTTTCTATGTATTTAAGTATTTATATATTATATATATCGTTGTCTAAGTACCCTCACCACAAGCCTTATTGAGCTTACTGTGGGACTTAGTCAATTTGTGTAATAATGTCCTATAATATTTATTTATTTATTTATTTATTTATATTATGTTTTTCTTAAACATACTTGACATTAACGCATACATTTGTATGCGTTAATGTCACGAAATGAAGACATGAAGTTGCTCATTTCCCTATGGCTCCTTACATTACTTCTTGATCTAGGCCAAGAAGTAAAGTAGGGAGTTATTATGAAACTTACATTATTGTCCGCTGCTCTAACTTTTTAAATTTGCTCACAAAGAAGTTTTTGGCATAAATTAACATTTTTGGTACAAGCTTTTATCGCTGACTGTGCTTTTCTTTCCACGGACAACTAATATTCATCGAGACAATTCTAACAAACCCAGACACAATTAGTTTGCGTTGTTTTATCACAGACTTCCGATGACCACCTTCTGTCTCCATCATCAGATCAGCTCCATGTCATCATAATACTGCATTGTCATCCGATTTACATATGTAAGTATGCATAATTTCATCTCAATCGAAAAGTGGATCAAATTTAGCTTCCAAGATTTCGCCCACAGTAACTAACAGAGCTAGTTAAATAATAGTTATTTGTACAACAAGAGAACAAAGTTTGATATGTCTTCGAGTGCTTGTTTTGAGTCCCGTGCAAGCGAAAGATTCTATAATAGATTCACGAGCGTAGCGAGTGAATCTAATTGAGAATCTTGAGCGTAGAAAGGGACTCATAAGCGCACGAGATGTAAATAACTTTGATCTCGTGTAGTACACAACATTTTTCACGTCAGTCAGCCATCAAAAAATACAACCTGAAAAAATGTAATCCAGACGGACGTATCACTATCTCACTCATGTTTTCTGAAGGTATTCTAACAATTAACTATAATTACCGCAATAAAACAAAACCAAAGAAATTACAATAAAATAATATGAAAATAATGAATTAACGAACATCAATTGACAGTTCAATCGACAACTTTTTTTTGTAAAAAAAAACTTTGTAAGATCCGGTCCGAATTGCGGATACTACTATTTGTCAACTATAATAGAGATCGTTAAAAGTAGTTAAATAGAATTATTTACTGCGTAACAATTGCGTAAATTTGTATAAGTTCATTGTTTTGATTCTATAATAAAATACGTAAAATATGGTGTTTTTATTAAATTTTAAACTTTTATTTCATTAATTAATTATTACGAATGAAGACTCGTAGGGTGTTTTGGAACGATGCGGTCTGACTTATTTCGGGGGTCTATTATAAACCGTCAGTATACCGTTGAATTACGTATGCACTTTTTTGTCTCTTTCTTTTTGCTAATGACGTGAAAGGGATAAAGACAATAGAATCCAAATATTTCGAACTTGTATTAGGCCCCGCACGTTGAAATGACATTCGAATAAAAAGGTCACTTGAATGTTATTTTGTCTCACTCGGTGAGCAAAATGCGATTTTGCTCACTGTTTTTAAGCAGAAAATTACCCTTGTTCGAGCTGCTGACGTGAAAAAGCTATTGTAATATTATTAATATTGTTGTGAAAATCGAACGAAATGAAACAAAAGCAACTCTGATTTATTTAATAATGATTTAAATTTCTTTGGAGGTAGTTAATTAGTAGGTACTAGTATTAGAACGGTGGGAGTTTGTTACTACATTTTAATCAAATTGTAAGTTAATGGCAAACATCTAGAACTAGGCTATCTATTAGTCTAGTCTAAGGATCTCTTTGAAGGCTCCGTGCGGCACGCATTGACTATTAGCAAATTAGCAGTTAAGAAAAGACTATCATTGTCACAAATTATGCGTTGATGATAATTGTTTTTTATTAGACATTGTCTTCGTTTATTAACGTTTGCCATGGTATAGGTTTGAAGTACTTGTGTACGGTTACCATCAAATAAATAGTGAAAGCCAAAGTGGTCAAAGATATTTCGGAACACATTTATATGGTAACAAAGGATGTTATGATTTATTTGGCCACTTTGGCCGTAGCTGTAAGTATGTCTTTAATGCTGATTGTAAGTAAAGGTACTATATATTTTAATCACATACTTAGAAAATAAATTATTTTTAACAACTTAGGAAATAATGGGGAGGCAGAAATTAGTTTCGGAGTACCTACAGCAATAAGGATAAGTTAGTAGGAAAATTAGTACTTACTTCTAATTTATTCCATAAAATTTAAATTATACAATTTAACAACTAAACAAAAAAATCATTACACTATGTCAAAACTTACGATCTAAAACGCATGTATAAAAGACAAAAAAAAACAAACAAAGACACTAAAACTAACTCTTAAAAAAAGCAATGAATTAATATACTGCCCTACCTTATAATATCAACCCCACCCGACCCAAGTGCCGAAGATACTTGCGGAATTGCCGCGCTGGATGGCAAGTGATATTTGTTGGACTAAATAGGAGCCTGAACGGGCATCGCATCATGTAAACGCCGCCCCAAGTCCCTAACCAATTGTTTTGCCTCCGAAAACCACGGCCGGCGGCCAAGCGGTTTCCACCGCAACCGGAACAAAATCGTACGCTGGTTCCAGGTTGGCATATTTCAATATTTTCAATCGTTTGAGCCTGGCGGCATTTTCGCGGCTGCGCCTGCCAACCTGCTAGCCGGAGCACTTACTTACTTCTAATTATGTATCCCGATTTTGAAGGATGGTTAAAAGGGTAACTAAAATTAAATCAGTAAAAATTATTTTAACAAAGTGTGTCCTAGGACATTGCTGTTGTGTGGTTACCGTACGATTTTGCAAAGGCTCTTCCAGACGTTGGGTTACCAGCGATTTTGTTAATAGTAAAAAATCTTCAAAACTTTTAATGTGCTGTTCGAATTTATAGTTAGGAGCCCCTGATGTTGATTGTTGACGCCCCAAATTGGCGGAAAAATCTAATTATAAGAGATAATCTGGATCAACAACTAATGTTCTGTAAAAAAAGTTATGTGAAAACAATAGGTACCAAAATACATATAAGTAAACACATAATTCATAAAACACAATATTATAAAAAAGCTAACCTAAGGTGCCGTTGGCAGCGGGCAGGGCCCAAGCTACTGGTGGTCAGGGTCGCAGAGAGCAGAGGAACCGAATGTTTCATTCATACCTACTTAATATTTTATTACAACTTCTTATATAAACCATCACGTTGTTTAAGGAATAATCCACCTAAAGGATAGCGTCTCTGCAGCGACTTTGCGTGTGTAATCGCATAATGTCAATGATTATCACTCAGACAACTTCGACGAAACTAAACCCAAGCACAAATACAATTCTCGATCATCTACTTGTAAACCTTAATACCCATTCAAACATTATAAACGCCGAGTTTCACGCCGGGTGGCATTTAAAACGAACACACCCGCCGTTGTAGCTTCAGAAACATTTCATCGCCCAGCGCTGCAGGTTTCAAGATGGACAAGTTGAAATTTGAAGAAGGCTCCGAATACCCTAAAGAACTTGACAACAATGATCGTCTGGGGCACTTCAGACAACGCTTCTACATACAGAAAGGCGTCATATACATGTGTGGTAACTCACTCGGTCTAGCCTCTAAAGATGCAGAAGAAACTCTTCAAATTGCTTTAGAGAAATGGAAAGAAGAAAGTATTAAGATATGGAACGTGGACGACAGCAAGTATTTTTTGTATTCCAATTATTTGGCAAAGCTTATGGCTCCTTTGATTGGTGTTCATGAAGATGAAATAGCTGTGACTGGATCTACAACAATATCAATACATCAAACTATAAGTACCTTTTATAAACCAACGAAAAATCGATTTAAAATACTAGTGGATAATTTAAATTTCCCAACTGATCGCTACGCCGTCGACAGCCAAGTGCGATTAAAAGGTTTTGACCCTTCACAAGCAGTTAAGGTCATAAAAAGTCAAGATGGAAAGTTTCTGGACGAAGAAAAAATCATCGAAGCAATGTCAGATGATGTAGCTGTTATTCTTCTTCCAACAGTTCTTTACAGAAGTGCACAAATTCTAGACATGAAGAAAGTAACAGATGCTGCGAAAGAGCGTGGTATAATCATCGGTTGGGACTTATGCCATGCTATAGGCTCTATTGAAATGGATATAGGATCTCTAGACTGTGACTTCGCCGTATGGTGTACCTATAAATACTTAAATGGAGGGCCGGGATCCACAGCAGCTTTATACATTAATAGAAAGCATTTTAAGAAATTGCCAGGTTTGGCTGGATGGTATGGGAACAAGCCCGAAACTCAGTTTTTGCTACGACAGGAATTTGAGCATAATCAGGACGGGAGTGGATGGCAGATTGGTTCTCCGTCTATATTGTCAATGGCTCCAATCGAAGGTGCATTGAAGATGTTTCACGAAGCCGGTATGTCTAACATTCGTATGAAATCTCTACGCTTAACTTCCTACTTGATGTTTTTGATTGAAAAGAAGCTTAGTTGTTTCGGGTTTTCTATCGGGAATCTTAGGGAATATTCCAGACGTGGAGGTCATGTTTGCTTGGAACACGAGGAAGCGTATAGGATCAGCATGGCATTGAAATCGCAAGGAGTTTTGCCAGATTTTCGGGATCCGAATGTGATCCGCTTGGCGCCTATAGCCTTCTACACTAGTTATGTAGAAGTATACGATATGGTAGATATTTTGATAGACATCATGGAAAGAGAAGTGTATAAGAAGTTTAGTTCGAAGAGGAATTTTGTTGTTTAAAAATATCTAGGTAGGTATATATATATATGTACATTTTAAATATTATATATGTATATTTTAATTAAAAATATACATCGAATTCTAAATCGGAATAACGTCATAGCAATTGTATGTAGGTATTAAATTAAACCAGAGGTTTATTTGTAATTATAATTAAAAACAAGTACCTACAATAACAAAACTTATAATAAACTACTACTAAAATAAACTATGAACTAAAAAAAACTAGGGCTGGCTCATTCCTGTCTGTATCTTTAGGTATTTAAAAAAAGGTAAACAAAATCTACCCTCAAATGGCTCCTTAACGCAGCTGAGGGTACATGAAAACATTACATGATCAAATAATGTAGGTTTAAAGTCAGGTCGTTCAGTGACAGATTCAGCCGGTTTTGTATTTAGTTGGTTAACCAATAAATATTAAAACTACCCGAAAATTTACAAATTGTTTGTTTACCTTTTTTTAAATACCTAAAGATACAGACTAAAATAATAGCCATAGCTATTCGGCATGGGAATGTGGCCAGCCTTATGGGCACCCTTCCGCAGGGGTCAGATCTAGGGGACCTAAGACCTTAGGTGAGTTTAAGTTTGATATTAAATTATTGTATTTAATAATATTTTGTTATTTTTTTCTATTTATTTCTAGTAAATACCTAAGTAAAACCCCAAACTAACAATTAAGTACTTAGATTTACCCAGGCACAGCAGATTTACTCGCCTCAAACCTTTTTTTCTTCATTATATTATAAGCAAGGGTAAAAATTGGACGGTTAGAACTGTAAATAAATGATAGCGAAAACGTTATATGTAAGCCAAGGGCGCCAGCTGATGGGCTAGGGGGGGGGGGGGGGGGGTTACTTTATATGGCCGATGGCAAGGGGGGGGGGCATACAATTAAGGGAAGGTAGCAGAGTTCTGGCACTAAAATATTATTATTTCATATATTATAATTTTACTTACATAACGATACATTTTTTTATGTCCGTTGATTTTAAGAGTGTATGCCTGAGTTTAAATAAAAGAACATTAAATATTAACCATAATAATAATGCAGTAGTAGATGAGGTTGACTCGTTTCATTTTCTCGGAATCACAGTTGACAAGCACCTGAATTGGAACGCACACATTGACAAAATCTGCATTGACAAAACTAGGTAGTTTTGTATTTGCACTCAAAAGGCTAAGAGACACTGTGTCCCTTGAAGCAGCATTGACCGCTTATCATGGATACGCGTCATCTGTCCTTGGTTATGGGTTGATATTGTGGGGAAACGCAGTGGAAGTGGACAGAGTTTTTAAAATACAAAAAAAATGTGTCTAGGTCATTAGTAATTCGGCAGGATGAAAGTTGCGTGCCCCTTTTCAAAAAACTAAAAATCCTTCCATTACCGTGTCTATATTTAAGAGAGAATAGGTTTCAAAATAATAAACAAGTACATTTTTCATTATTTTAATTTGAAAATAGGCTTAAAACTATTTAATCCGTCGCAATGTGATTTTACAGCAATTTCTCATCCCTTCGGCATTCAGATGTACATACTCGTACATAAATCACACCACAACTTATCTATATAAATTAAAAAAATAACTATGTATAGTATAAGAAAATAACAAATGTCAAAACATGAAATTTTTATCAGTATTTCCCTTTCCGTAGCGGGGGACTAAGTTTACCTTAAAAAATATTAAAATGTTCTATTTTTAAGTACAATAATTTACATCACATTGTTGCTTGATGGATAACAACACTCGATAAATTGCCAACTATTTAATAACATATAACATAGCCAAGTTCACACGCGACGCACTCGTTATGACATTTCGTGACGCTTCGCAACATTTTGTGACGCTGCACGACATTTCGTGACGCTTCGCAACATTTTGTGACGCTGCACGACATTTCGTGACGCTTCGAAACATTTTGTGACGCTGCACGATACTTCGTGACGCTTCGCAACATTTCGTGACGCTGCACGACATTTCGTGACGCTTCGCAACTTTTTGTGATACTGCACGACATTTCGTGATGCTTCGCAACATTTTGTGACGCTGCACGATACTTCGTGACGCTTCGCAACATTTCGTGACGCTGCACGACATTTCGTGACGCTTCACAGCATTTCGTGACGCTTTATGCCATTATGTGACGACACGTGTGCGTTAAGCGCTCGTTGTTAGAACGTTTATGTCACAACGTAGTGCGTCACACGGGATTAGGCTCAACAAGGAACTACGCATTAAGATCACTGTATGAAGACTACTCTGAAAACACTTCGTATATTTAAAATCTTTGAATTTGATAAAAACAGTAATACTAGTTACTGTCTGACGTCCCTTCCACTTTATCATTTTACTCACGTCTTATTCTGGAGACTCATTTTCAAATGATGAGACAGTATAGTCGTAAAGTTAGTATAAATCCAAATGACAATTATTGATGTTATATGCGGGATTTTCAAGTTTGTGGCTAGCCTTACAGCTATAAATTATTAAATATATAAAATGTTTTCAGAGTTGTTCTCATGATATATACCTCAAAGGTCCGAATATGAATTAATTGCATTCTACTCTATCAGAAACCCATTCCATGATATTACTGTAATTTTTTGAAAACTCAAAAATAAAGTTCGTTTGCTCGTTTACATTTATATTTTTAATTTTATAGCTCTTTTGTAAACCTTAATTTTCCTTTTTTGTCCACATCTATAAATACGAATTTAAACACCGTGTTTTTATTGAATTCCGTTAACTTCGGGGTATCGGTAAGTATGTTTAAGGAAACTAAATGGCAAAGTAAATTTTCAAAAAAAAATATTTTTTTTGTTTTATTTTTTACTATTTTTATAAAAAGTAACTAAATGTTGCATATAGCGTTGTTGTAACACGGGCATTACATTTAAGTCAACCAAAAAAATTAAAAACTGTGACATATCAATGTCATTTCGAACATCGATCGTCCGAGATAGTATAGTAGCAAATGTATGAACTCGCACTAAACACGAATCAATAAGTAAACAGGCCCTAAGGCAACTGTACACGCTCGTAAGGGCCTTATAAGGTAAAAATTAATGATTGATTATCTCCGAAATGGAGTTGATTAGAATATCGGTGTCTTTGAAAAAGTTACTTAATTTAAGCTCAGGAATGCCTCGAAATTAACGCAAATCAAAAAAACACGGTGTATAACAGCCCAGTCTTAGTTTTTGAGATAACAGTTTTTACAAGATTTTAAGTTATGCCAGGGTGCTGACAGTACTTTTAATGGACCGTAAGGGTACACATATGTGTTATTATGTATATGGTGTGTTTGGCATATGTATCGGAGTGTACTGTCGAGTACACAGATATCTTTACAACCCAACATTTCAAATATATGTCAACGCGACCTTAAAGTCAGTGTCATAGAGGCGTGTAAATATATTATTGGCATGTTGGCTTGTAAAGATGTTGGTGACGTCGACTGTACATCTGTGGACTGGACAAGCTGCAAGAATTTGTGATATATCAGCGATGGTTCTTAGATATGATAGCGGTTTTTTTTTTGGTAAAATTACAGTAATATAATGCGTCGGGCACTTTCATGAAATGCTATCTCGAGTACTAGAAGACTACATAACAGTTTAGCTACGTATTATGCTAGGGCGTTGCGTCTTCGTAATCGATGAACAGATTTGGATTCAGTTTTGCAGATTTTTTTTTACAGTTTTTAACAAATTCGTCTTTTATTTGCCTTTTGTGTAGTTCGAACACGCTTCTAACATAATACTATAATTTATTGTACTTCGAACTAATTTTAACTATAGTAAAGTAGTTCACGAGTCAACGAGCAACTTCGTACGAATTTCACCTTTATGCGGTATTTAATAAGGTTGACGACAAGAGACTATTTATATTTTTTTGCAGTTTGCTTTATATTTTGTTATAACGATTTTTTTTTACTGAATCATCTTTTTACAAGTATTTGTCATATAACTTATGCTGCACGAAAAAAAAATGTACACGTGCAAATATATTTTTATAGAAGTTTGACATTTATGGTGGTACTTACACACTCTGTCGCCAGATCAGTGTATAAAAAGCTTGTACTCTAGTAAATTCTATGGTATTTTATAGATTTAACAGTTAAATGTGATTTGACAGAACAGCCAAACCTCGGTGACAGTTCGCACGACGTCGCTCGTCATTGACAGTACAGCGCTGAGCGGCAATTTAGTATGTCTGTCTGTCTGTCTGCTCACAGCGCGCAGGACTGCTCCACGGTCGTGTCTTCTTTCTGGTGATAAAATGGAAACCTATATTAGTCGTTATAGTAATAACATAAAACGAGGCAATCTATATGAATAGTGATGAAATGAGTAAAAACTGTTTAACTTTGTTGTTCATTAAACTACAGATGTACATAAGCGTGTATTACCGATAATTATGTTTAGAGCAATTTATTTTCTAGTTATTCTCACATCTAAATGTACAGTAAAACCAAAGCACTTATTAGGTAACCAAAAACAAATTCTGTGTGCTTAAAATATTAAGAAAAATCGGCCAAGTGCGAGTCGGACTCGATCACTTTTTTGTATGGGAGCCCCTCTAAATATTTATTTTATTCTGTTTTTAGTATAGCGGCAACAGAAATACATAATCTGTACAAATTTCAACTAACTATCACGGTTCATGAGATACAGCCTGGTGACAGACGGACGGACGGACAGCGGAGTCTCAGTAATAGGGTCCCGTTTGACCCTTTGGGTACGGAACCTTAATTACTAAACATAAAAGGATAAAACTAACATAAAGTATAAACAGCACAACAACAAATGACTTAATATAAGCTGGGTAAGATTGAAAGCACAAATTGCCCCACATGTAATAATTACCGAAGTAATAATCAATATCACAGATCCCTAATTGTAATAACACAATTGAATTGGGTCTAAAATTGTATATTAATTGCAAATTGTAATGTAATCTCCCGACACAAGTATTGTTATACTTAATGGGAGATTCCAGCCGTTTTATGTTTCGTGTATTGTAAGTTAAACCAAATAAACTATTTTGTATTAGTACATTACTATAGAGACCGGGAAACGTAGAGTTGCAGGCCAAGTAGATATAGACCAAGTAGGATATAGATACGCGGCCGGCAACCCCGTTTCTCGCCGAGATTTGTATAGTGCTTTCCTCGCAAGTAAAACAAAAAAAAAATAGTCAATTTGTTTTGTGGCGACCTACTCGGCTCGCCACTCTACCAGCGCTGTACAACCTTACGCGCGTGAGTCCGCGCGCCTGCGCGACGCGCCACCGCCGTTGCCTAGCAACGAAAATGTACAACAAATCACCGTACCGTACCTATATTTGTTGATGGTTGAATGCCAAGACGTTGTGTCACATTTGAAGTTAAAAAACCAAAAGAATGTTGCTTTAAAGTCCTAGGTGTGTAAGGCAGTATGAAATTCCGTTACATATCATCTTCACTAATTTCACCTGATATGTAGTATTCCGGACCTAATTTGACGTAAGTCATGTCATCATTTCATAGCAAGTTTGAGAAATATATTTTTTCTAGTAAGATTTTACGTACATAACTAATTAAATAAGATGAAATGTACAGGTATACAAACTTGAATGTTGTAATTTACTATCTAATTATAATTCTATAATAATAACGTATGATCAAGCATGTCAAATTACCGATGGTCGTTAAAATCCATTTTGTGAGGACCAAAAGCAATTAGTATTGTTCGGTTCGGCGGTGTATTCGTTCACCTGGGAAATGGTGGCACTTAATTATTAGGCGTTAGTAATATATTATTTTAATATCTAGAGGATGTTGTCGAAATAGCCCAGATGTTAATTTTCCGAAGAACGTACAGAGGGTACTTTTTTTCTGAAAACCCTCATATGTCGTGTAAGAATAGTAATTGTTACACGTAGAGCCATGAGTTTATCTCGGGCCAGTAGTCTCTCTGCGTCCGGGCGGGTGGTCTGTCTCCTCCGTTGTATGTCTAACATAAGTATTTGTGGTAGAGCCATATGTAGAGGTTACCTCGGGCCAGTAGTGTCTCTGTGTCCGGTCGGGTGGTCTGTCTCCTCCGTTGTATGTCTAACATCAGTATTTGTGGTAGAGCCACATGTCGAGGTTACCTCGGGCCAGTAGTGTCTCTGTGTCCGGTCGGGTGGTCTGTCTCCTCCGTTGTATGTCTAACATCAGTATTTGTGGTAGAGCCACATGTCGAGGTTACCTCGGGCCAGTAGTGTCTCTGTGTCCGGTCGGGTGGTCTGTCTCCTCCGTTGTATGTCTAACATCAGTATTTGTGGTAGAGCCACATGTCGAGGTTACCTCGGGCCAGTAGTGTCTCTGTGTCCGGTCGGGTGGTCTGTCTCCTCCGTTGTATGTCTAACATCAGTAGTTGTGGTAGAGCCACATGTCGAGGTTACCTCGGGCCAGTAGTGTCTCTGTGTCCGGTCGGGTGGTCTGTCTCCTCCGTTGTATGTCTAACATCAGTATTTGTGGTAGAGCCACATGTCGAGGTTACCTCGGGCCAGTAGTGTCTCTGTGTCCGGTCGGGTGGTCTGTCTCCTCCGTTGTATGTCTAACATCAGTAGTTGTGGTAGAGCCACATGTCGAGGTTACCTCGGGCCAGTAGTGTCTCTGTGTCCGGTCGGGTGGTCTGTCTCCTCCGTTGTATGTCTAACATCAGTATTTGTGGTAGAGCCACATGTCGAGGTTACCTCGGGCCAGTAGTGTCTCTGTGTCCGGTCGGGTGGTCTGTCTCCTCCGTTGTATGTCTAACATCAGTATTTGTGGTAGAGCCACATGTCGAGGTTACCTCGGGCCAGTAGTGTCTCTGTGTCCGGTCGGGTGGTCTGTCTCCTCCGTTGTATGTCTAACATCAGTAGTTGTGGTAGAGCCACATGTCGAGGTTACCTCGGGCCAGTAGTGTCTCTGTGTCCGGTCGGGTGGTCTGTCTCCTCCGTTGTATGTCTAACATCAGTAGTTGTGGTAGAGCCACATGTCGAGGTTACCTCGGGCCAGTAGTGTCTCTGTGTCCGGGCGGGTGGTCTGTCTCCTCCGTTGTATGTCTAACATCAGTAGTTGTGGTAGAGCCACATGTCGAGGTTACCTCGGGCCAGTAGTGTCTCTGTGTCCGGTCGGGTGGTCTGTCTCCTCCGTTGTATGTCTAACATCAGTAGTTGTGGTAGAGCCACATGTCGAGGTTACCTCGGGCCAGTAGTGTCTCTGTGTCCGGGCGGGTGGTCTGTCTCCTCCGTTGTATGTCTAACATCAGTAGTTGTGGTAGAGCCACATGTGGAGGTTACCTCGGGCCAGTAGTGTCTCTGTGTCCGGGCGGGTGGTCTGTCTCCTCCGTTGTATGTCTAACATCAGTAGTTGTGGTAGAGCCACACGTGGAGGTTACCTCGGGCCAGTAGTGTCTCTGTGTCCGGGCGGGTGGTCTGTCTCCTCCGTTGTATGTCTAACATCAGTAGTTGTGGTAGAGCCACACGTGGAGGTTACCTCGGGCCAGGCGTCCCGCTGCGCGCGCGCGGGCTGCCTCCGGGACCGCAGCGGCGGCTCGGCGCGCAGCACGCAGCCCTCGGCGATGTGCACGGCGCCGATGTCCGACCCCGGGATCTCGAACATCACTTCAAGGAGGAGCGATTCCTAGAAAACGAATGTTATATTATATAAACATTGTTAAACTAATGTGTTATTCCAATTAAAATTAACACAGCTTCTCAAAATGCTTAAAAAATATAAATATAAATATATATTATAGAACATTATTACACAAATTGACTAAGTCCCACAGTAATAAGATTTGTGTTGAGGGTATTTAGACAACGATATATATAAAATATAATTATATATAAATACTTAAATACATAGAAAACACCCATGACTCAGGAACAAATATCCATGCTCATCACACGAATAAATGCCCTTACCAGGATTTGAACCCGGGACCGTCGGCTTCGTAGACAGGGTCCCTACCTACTAGGCCAAATTGGTCTTCAAAAAAATGACAGAAAAGTGACAGACGCGCGTTAAGAATATGTACATTATTTAGAATGGTACAACGGTCGTGGTCTAACCCACGGTTTGAACAGTGATATCAGAATATGTCCGTATAAGTACACAGCGCGTCCTCGCTGAACGTCAGCTCGCACTTGTCCATCGCGAACAGCAGCTTGTATTGTATGTCCCTACAGTCGGAGCGGCCACTAACCATGATGGCGCGCAGGCCGCGCGCGCCGGTCTTGCGCTCCATGGCCAGCGCGGCCACGGCGCGCAGCGCGTCCTCGCTGAACGTCAGCTCGCACTTGTCCATCGCGAACAGCAGCTTGTATTGTATGTCCCTACAGTCGGAGCGGCCACTAACCATGATGGCGCGCAGGCCGCGCGCGCCGGTCTTGCGCTCCATGGCCAGCGCGGCCACGGCGCGCAGCGCGTCCTCGCTGAACGTCAGCTCGCACTTGTCCATCGCGAACAGCAGCTTGTATTGTATGTCCCTACAGTCGGAGCGGCCACTAACCATGATGGCGCGCAGGCCGCGCGCGCCGGTCTTGCGCTCCATGGCCAGCGCGGCCACGGCGCGCAGCGCGTCCTCGCTGAACGTCAGCTCGCACTTGTCCATCGCGAACAGCAGCTTGTATTGTATGTCCCTACAGTCGGAGCGGCCACTAACCATGATGGCGCGCAGGCCGCGCGCGCCGGTCTTGCGCTCCATGGCCAGCGCGGCCACGGCGCGCAGCGCGTCCTCGCTGAACGTCAGCTCGCACTTGTCCATCGCGAACAGCAGCTTGTATTGTATGTCCCTACAGTCGGAGCGGCCACTAACCATGATGGCGCGCAGGCCGCGCGCGCCGGTCTTGCGCTCCATGGCCAGCGCGGCCACGGCGCGCAGCGCGTCCTCGCTGAACGTCAGCTCGCACTTGTCCATCGCGAACAGCAGCTTGTATTGTATGTCCCTACAGTCGGAGCGGCCACTAACCATGATGGCGCGCAGGCCGCGCGCGCCGGTCTTGCGCTCCATGGCCAGCGCGGCCACGGCGCGCAGCGCGTCCTCGCTGAACGTCAGCTCGCACTTGTCCATCGCGAACAGCAGCTTGTATTGTATGTCCCTACAGTCGGAGCGGCCACTAACCATGATGGCGCGCAGGCCGCGCGCGCCGGTCTTGCGCTCCATGGCCAGCGCGGCCACGGCGCGCAGCGCGTCCTCGCTGAACGTCAGCTCGCACTTGTCCATCGCGAACAGCAGCTTGTATTGTATGTCCCTACAGTCGGAGCGGCCACTAACCATGATGGCGCGCAGGCCGCGCGCGCCGGTCTTGCGCTCCATGGCCAGCGCGGCCACGGCGCGCAGCGCGTCCTCGCTGAACGTCAGCTCGCACTTGTCCATCGCGAACAGCAGCTTGTATTGTATGTCCCTACAGTCGGAGCGGCCACTAACCATGATGGCGCGCAGGCCGCGCGCGCCGGTCTTGCGCTCCATGGCCAGCGCGGCCACGGCGCGCAGCGCGTCCTCGCTGAACGTCAGCTCGCACTTGTCCATCGCGAACAGCAGCTTGTATTGTATGTCCCTACAGTCGGAGCGGCCACTAACCATGATGGCGCGCAGGCCGCGCGCGCCGGTCTTGCGCTCCATGGCCAGCGCGGCCACGGCGCGCAGCGCGTCCTCGCTGAACGTCAGCTCGCACTTGTCCATCGCGAACAGCAGCTTGTATTGTATGTCCCTACAGTCGGAGCGGCCACTAACCATGATGGCGCGCAGGCCGCGCGCGCCGGTCTTGCGCTCCATGGCCAGCGCGGCCACGGCGCGCAGCGCGTCCTCGCTGAACGTCAGCTCGCACTTGTCCATCGCGAACAGCAGCTTGTATTGTATGTCCCTACAGTCGGAGCGGCCACTAACCATGATGGCGCGCAGGCCGCGCGCGCCGGTCTTGCGCTCCATGGCCAGCGCGGCCACGGCGCGCAGCGCGTCCTCGCTGAACGTCAGCTCGCACTTGTCCATCGCGAACAGCAGCTTGTATTGTATGTCCCTACAGTCGGAGCGGCCACTAACCATGATGTCGCGCAGGCCGCGCGCGCCGGTCTTGCGCTCCATGGCCAGCGCGGCCACGGCGCGCAGCGCGTCCTCGCTGAACGTCAGCTCGCACTTGTCCATCGCGAACAGCAGCTTGTATTGTATGTCCCTACAGTCGGAGCGGCCACTAACCATGATGGCGCGCAGGCCGCGCGCGCCGGTCTTGCGCTCCATGGCCAGCGCGGCCACGGCGCGCAGCGCGTCCTCGCTGAACGTCAGCTCGCACTTGTCCATCGCGAACAGCAGCTTGTATTGTATGTCCCTACAGTCGGAGCGGCCACTAACCATGATGGCGCGCAGGCCGCGCGCGCCGGTCTTGCGCTCCATGGCCAGCGCGGCCACGGCGCGCAGCGCGTCCTCGCTGAACGTCAGCTCGCACTTGTCCATCGCGAACAGCAGCTTGTATTGTATGTCCCTACAGTCGGAGCGGCCACTAACCATGATGGCGCGCAGGCCGCGCGCGCCGGTCTTGCGCTCCATGGCCAGCGCGGCCACGGCGCGCAGCGCGTCCTCGCTGAACGTCAGCTCGCACTTGTCCATCGCGAACAGCAGCTTGTATTGTATGTCCCTACAGTCGGAGCGGCCACTAACCATGATGGCGCGCAGGCCGCGCGCGCCGGTCTTGCGCTCCATGGCCAGCGCGGCCACGGCGCGCAGCGCGTCCTCGCTGAACGTCAGCTCGCACTTGTCCATCGCGAACAGCAGCTTGTATTGTATGTCCCTACAGTCGGAGCGGCCACTAACCATGATGGCGCGCAGGCCGCGCGCGCCGGTCTTGCGCTCCATGGCCAGCGCGGCCACGGCGCGCAGCGCGTCCTCGCTGAACGTCAGCTCGCACTTGTCCATCGCGAACAGCAGCTTGTATTGTATGTCCCTACAGTCGGAGCGGCCACTAACCATGATGGCGCGCAGGCCGCGCGCGCCGGTCTTGCGCTCCATGGCCAGCGCGGCCACGGCGCGCAGCGCGTCCTCGCTGAACGTCAGCTCGCACTTGTCCATCGCGAACAGCAGCTTGTATTGTATGTCCCTACAGTCGGAGCGGCCACTAACCATGATGGCGCGCAGGCCGCGCGCGCCGGTCTTGCGCTCCATGGCCAGCGCGGCCACGGCGCGCAGCGCGTCCTCGCTGAACGTCAGCTCGCACTTGTCCATCGCGAACAGCAGCTTGTATTGTATGTCCCTACAGTCGGAGCGGCCACTAACCATGATGGCGCGCAGGCCGCGCGCGCCGGTCTTGCGCTCCATGGCCAGCGCGGCCACGGCGCGCAGCGCGTCCTCGCTGAACGTCAGCTCGCACTTGTCCATCGCGAACAGCAGCTTGTATTGTATGTCCCTACAGTCGGAGCGGCCACTAACCATGATGGCGCGCAGGCCGCGCGCGCCGGTCTTGCGCTCCATGGCCAGCGCGGCCACGGCGCGCAGCGCGTCCTCGCTGAACGTCAGCTCGCACTTGTCCATCGCGAACAGCAGCTTGTATTGTATGTCCCTACAGTCGGAGCGGCCACTAACCATGATGGCGCGCAGGCCGCGCGCGCCGGTCTTGCGCTCCATGGCCAGCGCGGCCACGGCGCGCAGCGCGTCCTCGCTGAACGTCAGCTCGCACTTGTCCATCGCGAACAGCAGCTTGTATTGTATGTCCCTACAGTCGGAGCGGCCACTAACCATGATGGCGCGCAGGCCGCGCGCGCCGGTCTTGCGCTCCATGGCCAGCGCGGCCACGGCGCGCAGCGCGTCCTCGCTGAACGTCAGCTCGCACTTGTCCATCGCGAACAGCAGCTTGTATTGTATGTCCCTACAGTCGGAGCGGCCACTAACCATGATGGCGCGCAGGCCGCGCGCGCCGGTCTTGCGCTCCATGGCCAGCGCGGCCACGGCGCGCAGCGCGTCCTCGCTGAACGTCAGCTCGCACTTGTCCATCGCGAACAGCAGCTTGTATTGTATGTCCCTACAGTCGGAGCGGCCACTAACCATGATGGCGCGCAGGCCGCGCGCGCCGGTCTTGCGCTCCATGGCCAGCGCGGCCACGGCGCGCAGCGCGTCCTCGCTGAACGTCAGCTCGCACTTGTCCATCGCGAACAGCAGCTTGTATTGTATGTCCCTACAGTCGGAGCGGCCACTAACCATGATGGCGCGCAGGCCGCGCGCGCCGGTCTTGCGCTCCATGGCCAGCGCGGCCACGGCGCGCAGCGCGTCCTCGCTGAACGTCAGCTCGCACTTGTCCATCGCGAACAGCAGCTTGTATTGTATGTCCCTACAGTCGGAGCGGCCACTAACCATGATGGCGCGCAGGCCGCGCGCGCCGGTCTTGCGCTCCATGGCCAGCGCGGCCACGGCGCGCAGCGCGTCCTCGCTGAACGTCAGCTCGCACTTGTCCATCGCGAACAGCAGCTTGTATTGTATGTCCCTACAGTCGGAGCGGCCACTAACCATGATGGCGCGCAGGCCGCGCGCGCCGGTCTTGCGCTCCATGGCCAGCGCGGCCACGGCGCGCAGCGCGTCCTCGCTGAACGTCAGCTCGCACTTGTCCATCGCGAACAGCAGCTTGTATTGTATGTCCCTACAGTCGGAGCGGCCACTAACCATGATGGCGCGCAGGCCGCGCGCGCCGGTCTTGCGCTCCATGGCCAGCGCGGCCACGGCGCGCAGCGCGTCCTCGCTGAACGTCAGCTCGCACTTGTCCATCGCGAACAGCAGCTTGTATTGTATGTCCCTACAGTCGGAGCGGCCACTAACCATGATGGCGCGCAGGCCGCGCGCGCCGGTCTTGCGCTCCATGGCCAGCGCGGCCACGGCGCGCAGCGCGTCCTCGCTGAACGTCAGCTCGCACTTGTCCATCGCGAACAGCAGCTTGTATTGTATGTCCCTACAGTCGGAGCGGCCACTAACCATGATGGCGCGCAGGCCGCGCGCGCCGGTCTTGCGCTCCATGGCCAGCGCGGCCACGGCGCGCAGCGCGTCCTCGCTGAACGTCAGCTCGCACTTGTCCATCGCGAACAGCAGCTTGTATTGTATGTCCCTACAGTCGGAGCGGCCACTAACCATGATGGCGCGCAGGCCGCGCGCGCCGGTCTTGCGCTCCATGGCCAGCGCGGCCACGGCGCGCAGCGCGTCCTCGCTGAACGTCAGCTCGCACTTGTCCATCGCGAACAGCAGCTTGTATTGTATGTCCCTACAGTCGGAGCGGCCACTAACCATGATGGCGCGCAGGCCGCGCGCGCCGGTCTTGCGCTCCATGGCCAGCGCGGCCACGGCGCGCAGCGCGTCCTCGCTGAACGTCAGCTCGCACTTGTCCATCGCGAACAGCAGCTTGTATTGTATGTCCCTACAGTCGGAGCGGCCACTAACCATGATGGCGCGCAGGCCGCGCGCGCCGGTCTTGCGCTCCATGGCCAGCGCGGCCACGGCGCGCAGCGCGTCCTCGCTGAACGTCAGCTCGCACTTGTCCATCGCGAACAGCAGCTTGTATTGTATGTCCCTACAGTCGGAGCGGCCACTAACCATGATGGCGCGCAGGCCGCGCGCGCCGGTCTTGCGCTCCATGGCCAGCGCGGCCACGGCGCGCAGCGCGTCCTCGCTGAACGTCAGCTCGCACTTGTCCATCGCGAACAGCAGCTTGTATTGTATGTCCCTACAGTCGGAGCGGCCACTAACCATGATGGCGCGCAGGCCGCGCGCGCCGGTCTTGCGCTCCATGGCCAGCGCGGCCACGGCGCGCAGCGCGTCCTCGCTGAACGTCAGCTCGCACTTGTCCATCGCGAACAGCAGCTTGTATTGTATGTCCCTACAGTCGGAGCGGCCACTAACCATGATGTCGCGCAGGCCGCGCGCGCCGGTCTTGCGCTCCATGGCCAGCGCGGCCACGGCGCGCAGCGCGTCCTCGCTGAACGTCAGCTCGCACTTGTCCATCGCGAACAGCAGCTTGTATTGTATGTCCCTTTTTTTTTTTTTTTTTTTTGTTGACGCAGGGGTGAATGCCTTTACGCATCATCGCCCCCCGGGCGAGGGAAGCCCATTGGGGGGGCGGTATGTGGGACTCGCTCCTTCCGTAACCCCCTCTGCTATTCAGAGGGAGAGGAGGAGAATACCCACTAACCTCCCCTGCGGCGTTTCCGTCCATGCCGTTAAGGGGGGTGCTGGGGGCTCGCAAGCACGTCACCTCAGCACCCCCCCGGCGGTCCCGACCCGGATGAACCGGGACTTCACACCAGTTTGGGGAGAGTCAGCAAACGCATAACTGACTCTCCCCCCTCCCATGTAGGGCCGTGTTGCGGGTCCCTCACCCGCTGCCCTACTGGGGTATAGCGCGGTTCGCAATGGCGAACCGCCTAGCCCTCCTGCCCACTCGCTTTCGCCTGATCGGGAGCGCGTCCGGATCCTCCTCGCGCTCCCGCTCCTCGACCTCCTTTTGCGAGACAACCGCGTCACAAAAGGAGGTCACCGCCTCCCAGGATCTCTCGCTGCCCAGCATGGCCGCCACGACACTGTGCAGCGAGAGATCATTGGTCCCGATGGCTACCACCAGCGCACTCCGCTCCACCGCCCAGCGATTGCACACCTGCAGGGTGTGCTGGGCGGTGTCGTCCGTCTCGTCACATTGATGGCAGGATTGGGTAGGCTCGCGACCGATCCAGTGCAGGTAGTGACCGAAGCACCCGTGTCCGGTCAGTACCTGCACCAGTCTAAACCCAACCCTGCCGTGCGTCCGGTCAAGCCATCGGTCTAGCGACGGGAGAACTGCCCCTATAGTGTAGGTTCCATAGGGGGAGTTCTCCAGGTCCTCCTTCCACTTTTCACGGAGTCTCCTCTGCGCCATTCTGCGTGCCTCCCTCACTTCTTCAGGAGCAGGGAAGTCGCCCGTCTCCCTGCTCCTGATTCTCCATCTGTGCGCATCAGCGAGCACCTCAGCATCCAGTTCCCAAGGGGAGGTGCCCGCCAATACGCACGCTGCCGCCCAACTCACCGTCACATAGGCCCTGCAGACGCGTACAGCTATTACCCGTTGGGGCCTCCGAAGCAGGGCTTTATTCTCCCCATTGAGTTTGTCGGCCCAGATCGGGGCCCCATAGAGGGCCATGGATCGGGCTACTCCAGCGTACAGACGTCTGCAGGCATGGGACGGTCCTCCCACGTTGGGCAGCAGCCGACCCATCTCCGACGCCGCCGTCACTATTCGGGGAGCAATTTGGCGGAAGTGCTCACCGAAGTTCCAACATCTGTCCAGCGTGAGGCCGAGGTACTTTATATGGGGCCTCACCTGGACATCCTCGCCGGCTATTCTGAGGGAGGATCCGGCGGGCACCCTCCAACCTCTCCTCGCAAAGACTATTGCATCAGTCTTTGCGAGGGAGACCCTCAGTCCTAGGAGGCGGATCCTATAAATCATGAGGTCCGCCGCCACTTCCGCCCTCCGCATTGCCTCCCCCAGATCCTTACCCCGAATGGCCACCATCGTGTCATCGGCGTAACACATGAGGGCCATCCGGGGGAGCAGCTCTGCTCGGATGGCCCAGTCGAAGCCGATGTTCCACAACAGGGGTCCAAGCACCGACCCCTGGGGAACACCGCAGGCCATCCGCCTTTCCAGTCGCCCATCAGGCGTGTTGCAGACCACCACCCTATCTGACAGGTAGTGGTCTACAACTCGCCCCAGGTATGGGGGCACCTCGTGGTACCTCAGGGCCTCCCGTATTACCGAGTACGGGAGGGTACCGAACGCGTTGGCGATGTCCAGAGACACCGCAATGGTACCCTCCCCTCTCTTCAAAGCATTCTCACGGAAGGCCCGAAGTGCCCCCAATGCGTCCATCGTGGACCTACCGCTTCGGAACCCATATTGGCGTCCAGTGAGATTGGGGCCCGTCTCCTGTAAGTGCCGGTTAATTCTTGACGCCAATATGCGTTCCAGCATTTTGCCCGCTTCGTCCAACAGGACTATTGGCCTCCATCCGGATGGGGAGTCCGCCGGCCTGTTCTCCTTCCGGAGGAGGCACACAATACCCTCTTTCCAGCACCTTGGAAACTGTCCATCCTTAAGGCACCGATTAAAGATGGATTGGAGACAGTCTCCAAGGTGCTCCATCACGATGGGTAGGACCCTCCCATGGACTCCGTCTGGGCCAGGGGCTTTCCTGCAGGCCCTAACCCTGTGGGCGACACGGGCCATTTCGCCCTCAGTCACGAGGGGCACCTCCTCAGGATCCAGCGGCTCCTCCTCCCCGGGGACCACCATTGCAGGAGGGGCGAAGTCTGGGGCTGGAGGGAACAAACCTTCTAAAATACCCCGGAGGGTCCCCATGTCCATGGCATCCATGGGGGCGGCCTGACGGAGCTTCTTCCTTACAAGTTTATAAGGCCGTCCCCATGGGTCCTCATCTAACGAGGCCAAAAAGGCCCCGTGCGCCGCATCCTTTGCCTTGGCGATGGCAAGGTTGAGGGCCTTCTTGGCCTCATTCAGCGCCCGGTGGTACGCTTCCAGCTCCTCCTGGGAGTGCCGCCTCCTCCGACAGCGCGTGAATTGCCGCCTCGCGGCATTACTGGCAGTCCGGAGAGCGGCCACTTCCGGACACCACCAATACGTCGCCTTTTTCCTCAGAGGAGGCCCCGCTCTCCTCATTGAGGCGTCGCATGCCCGTGTGAGGGAAGCGCGGAAGCCAAGGGCCATACTGTCTGCATTGGCTTCCTCTGGCATTTGACGCCCCCATCTGGCCTCCACCATGGCCGCCTCTCTGGCCGCCTCCCGATCCAGGGTGGCCAGGCTCCACCTCGGAGTTCTCCTCGTGTCCCTCGGTTGCCTGGGCTGTTGACCTTGCTGGGCCCTGGAGACCCTCATTCTGATGTACAGATGATCAGAGAGGGTCTCGGTGTCCTCCAGGACACGCCAATCCGCAATGCTCGCTGCCGCCACTGGGGAGGCCAGAGTGATGTCAATAATAGACCCCCCCCCCAGGCGCACGCAGGTGTTGGCTGTGCCCTGGTTCACCACTTCAAGCCCCAGCCCGACCAACCACTCGAGGAGCTCTGTTCCCCTGGGGTCGGTCCTAGGGGAGCCCCATGCAGCGCACTTGGCGTTGAGATCCCCCAGGACCATTATGGGGGAGGGAGCCGCACCAGCCACCGCCCGTCCCAGCCTCTCCAGGTAGGCCTCGAACTCGTGTAGTGGCCTATTTGGGGAGAAGTACACGCCAATCAATACAATGTCCCCCAATCTGGCCACCACATAGCCAGGGCCCGTGGAGACTCTGGAGAGGGGCAGACCGCCCATGGCCGGCGCCACAATGGCTACCGTGGCTTTCGTGCCTACCCCGTCACCCACCCAGTTAGCCTGCTGCGGGACATAGTATGGCTCCGATACAGCCGCCGCAGCAACCTCCCACTCCGCCATGTGCTGGATCATAAGATCTTGTGCACGCGCGGAGTGGTTGAGGTTGCACTGGAGCAATTCCAGGTTTTGTCTGGGAGGCATTAACTTTCCATGCGCTGCTGATCCGTCCGGTTTTCAGGTTCATTCCTGGGCGCGGCCGCTGCTGAATTTGCAGGACCAGCAGCGTAGGCCTCCTTTCCTCTGATTGGTGGGGGGGTGCAGGCTAGCCCTCCCATCACGTGTCCCGCCTTTAAACCGGCATGGTGGCATACCGCGCACCAGGGGGCCGACGCGGAGCAGTCCCTGCTCATGTGGCCTGGTTTGCTGCATCTGTAGCACCAGCTGCCCCTATCCACCGGGGACGGGCACAGAGGCCGCGTATGTCCCGTCCCCATGCAGCGGTAACAGCGCAAAGGCAGCTGTTCCAACGCCTCCACCCGGGCCGCAGACCACCCGACGACTATGCGTCCTGCTGTGACCACTACCTTGGCCGCTGTCAGTGGGCACCGCAGGATGACCGAGCCGGTCCCGTTGGCCGCCATCCGTATTGCCCCCACCGACACCTGGTCTTCCAGGCATCTGCCTCTGGCGGCAACCTCCCTTTTTAGAATCTCCGGAGTGACGGATTCGTCGAATCCGGAGATTTTGATTTCGGCCTTCTTGACCGGCCGGTAAACCTCAGCTACATCGCCCACAAGACTCCGGAGCCGGTCCACCAGGTTGTCCGCCGCCTGACTGCTCTGCGCCCCTGGGACCTCTATGATGCGCGCCCCTGTGGCCGTTCTGCGCACATTCAGGTGGTCCACGCCAAGCTCCGCCAACTTAAGTGTGGTGGCCCTCTCCATAACCGACCTGTAGTCGGTTTGGGCGTCCGGCTTGAGGGCCACAACAACCGCCGCCATAGTTGGGGCCACTAATTTTGGGGCTGTCACCTTCCTCTGGGTTTGCTGTGGTTGGGGCTGGGGAGGGGCCTTAGCCCTAGCCTTGCCCTTTTTGACCACAGTGGACCAACCTTCTTGTTGGGGAGTAGGCGGCGCAGGTGGCGGCACACTCGGGCGGGCCTGTCTTCCCGGTACCCTGGGAGCAGGGATCGCCGGCTGGGGTTTTTTGCCCCTTGGTTTTGGGACCGGCCTGGTTTGGGTCTGTCCAGCCTGTGTCTGCCGCAGTGGGGGCGCTTCAGCCACTCGGGGCGCTCCTGCTGTTTGACTGGACGCCATTGGGGAGGCCAATTGAGATGCCCCTCCAGCCTTCCTTTGTGTCCTTGGGACACTGGGTACCTCCGCTTGGTGCCCCGTCACATCCAGGTCCATTTCCTGGTCCGGGAGCGTCCTTCTCCTATCAGCCGCCAGTGGTGGTCGGCGGATGGGCTCCGGCGGCAGTCGTCCCTCCACACTCTCGAGGCGGGCATTCACCATGTTCCCCAGGGATTGGAACATTTCCCTCTGGAAGCTCCCCAGGCGGACCTCCATGAGTTTGCCCAATTCCTCGAGAAGGGTTTGCGTCTCCGTCCCTGCCCTGATTGGCTCCGCCTGCCTGCGCTCGGAGAAGGCCTTGCGCAGAGCCTTCGTCTCCAGGCGGAGGTGCTCCAACTCACTCCTCATCCTTTCGTTGTCCGCTTTAAGCGAGCGGACAACTTCGGACTCACCGAGCGAGTCTGCCAGCCTCATCAACTCCCTACAGGCAGAGTTGATTCTCCCCCGTATGTCGCCTTTTAAATTTTTACTTTTGGCCGCATCACTTAATATCTCCCGCGCACAGGCCTTGATGCGGCCGCCAGGAGTTTCATACCCCTCCGAAGTCTCTCCCATTTGTACTGGGCTCCGCGAACGCCTACCGGTGCTCCGTCTCGGTTTCGGACTGTATGGGACTTCCGTCTCAGATACCGTCTCATAGTCCTCCAGTTGCGCCTTGGCGGCGCTGAGTCCCGTGTAGTGCCCTTTGCCACGGCCACGGCGGGAAGTGCTCAGTTTGCGCACTGGCGTCTCACCCTCACTGTCCTGGTGGTCTCTGCCCCTTTTCTCCCGTCTCTCTCTGATATTCCCCCCTGTTTCGTCCCGGTTCGAGCTCCTGGCTCCGTCCGTCACCACACTGCCCCACTCGTCAGTAGACGTCTCAGAGAGACGTCTTACCCCTCTTCTTCCCCCCGACCAGAATCTTCCCAAAGTAGGGGTGGGGGATACATCCCCCCCCCAATATACCCCCTTCCAGAGTCCTCGCCGTCCTCGCCTTCCTGGCTAACCTCCAGGCTCGCCTCCCTTTGGGACACCGAGTTGGTCCCCATTCCTCCAGATCGTCCGCAACCCCCCCTTTTTCTTGCCTCCCCCCCTTCTCCTCTCTTATCCCCACCCGGATCCGGCGTTTCCCCCTCCAAAACCATGGAGGAAGCGACCGAAAACACTAATTCCGTAAAAACGGTCAAGCGTGATCTGTGCCACACTTGACAAACTTAAGGAATTAGCGTTCTAAAATTATTTTTTCCCCCCTTGCAGTCGTCCGAAAATTTTGGGACTAGGATAGGAATACGGAGTTTCACCTCCCCTATCCAGATACCCAAACGCCCGGACACCAGCTAGCCAGGTTACGACGCTATCTTTTTTCAAAAGTTTACCAACTTAAGAAAAGTAGTTGGAAGCGCCGCAAAAACTGGAATAGCAATCCGGATTTTAATTTATAACTTCCGACTCTAACGTCGGAGAGTTATAAACCAAACGTTGCTAGGTAGGTCTTACTCTTACCTAACTACTCCTATCGCTCAAAAAGAAGAAAGAAGAAAGAAAAAGAAGATAAATTTTTATTTCCGAAAATTAAGACAACACACAAAACTTCAAAACAAACAATTGTTTCCCCTATAACTCCGGAACCAAGAGTCCCAGCGTTACCGGGAAAACGGAAGAAGAAAGAAGAAAAGAAATTTAAAATTACCAGCAAAAAACAAAGAACAGAAAAAGAAAGAAAAAGAAGATAGAAATTTTTTAACACAAAACAAAAACCGCACAAAAATCACTCCAATCGAAAAACACCAAAAATCCAAATAGAATGCCAAGTCGTAAAGTAAGCTGCGTTTCGGTAACCGGGATGAATAGCCAAAATTTGTTTACGTCTAAACTCCAAAAATCACCAAAATCGCACTATAAACACCTCACGAAAAAACCTCTGTATTGTATGTCCCTACAGTCGGAGCGGCCACTAACCATGATGGCGCGCAGGCCGCGCGCGCCGGTCTTGCGCTCCATGGCCAGCGCGGCCACGGCGCGCAGCGCGTCCTCGCTGAACGTCAGCTCGCACTTGTCCATCGCGAACAGCAGCTTGTATTGTATGTCCCTACAGTCGGAGCGGCCACTAACCATGATGGCGCGCAGGCCGCGCGCGCCGGTCTTGCGCTCCATGGCCAGCGCGGCCACGGCGCGCAGCGCGTCCTCGCTGAACGTCAGCTCGCACTTGTCCATCGCGAACAGCAGCTTGTATTGTATGTCCCTACAGTCGGAGCGGCCACTAACCATGATGGCGCGCAGGCCGCGCGCGCCGGTCTTGCGCTCCATGGCCAGCGCGGCCACGGCGCGCAGCGCGTCCTCGCTGAACGTCAGCTCGCACTTGTCCATCGCGAACAGCAGCTTGTATTGTATGTCCCTACAGTCGGAGCGGCCACTAACCATGATGGCGCGCAGGCCGCGCGCGCCGGTCTTGCGCTCCATGGCCAGCGCGGCCACGGCGCGCAGCGCGTCCTCGCTGAACGTCAGCTCGCACTTGTCCATCGCGAACAGCAGCTTGTATTGTATGTCCCTACAGTCGGAGCGGCCACTAACCATGATGGCGCGCAGGCCGCGCGCGCCGGTCTTGCGCTCCATGGCCAGCGCGGCCACGGCGCGCAGCGCGTCCTCGCTGAACGTCAGCTCGCACTTGTCCATCGCGAACAGCAGCTTGTATTGTATGTCCCTACAGTCGGAGCGGCCACTAACCATGATGGCGCGCAGGCCGCGCGCGCCGGTCTTGCGCTCCATGGCCAGCGCGGCCACGGCGCGCAGCGCGTCCTCGCTGAACGTCAGCTCGCACTTGTCCATCGCGAACAGCAGCTTGTATTGTATGTCCCTACAGTCGGAGCGGCCACTAACCATGATGGCGCGCAGGCCGCGCGCGCCGGTCTTGCGCTCCATGGCCAGCGCGGCCACGGCGCGCAGCGCGTCCTCGCTGAACGTCAGCTCGCACTTGTCCATCGCGAACAGCAGCTTGTATTGTATGTCCCTACAGTCGGAGCGGCCACTAACCATGATGGCGCGCAGGCCGCGCGCGCCGGTCTTGCGCTCCATGGCCAGCGCGGCCACGGCGCGCAGCGCGTCCTCGCTGAACGTCAGCTCGCACTTGTCCATCGCGAACAGCAGCTTGTATTGTATGTCCCTACAGTCGGAGCGGCCACTAACCATGATGGCGCGCAGGCCGCGCGCGCCGGTCTTGCGCTCCATGGCCAGCGCGGCCACGGCGCGCAGCGCGTCCTCGCTGAACGTCAGCTCGCACTTGTCCATCGCGAACAGCAGCTTGTATTGTATGTCCCTACAGTCGGAGCGGCCACTAACCATGATGGCGCGCAGGCCGCGCGCGCCGGTCTTGCGCTCCATGGCCAGCGCGGCCACGGCGCGCAGCGCGTCCTCGCTGAACGTCAGCTCGCACTTGTCCATCGCGAACAGCAGCTTGTATTGTATGTCCCTACAGTCGGAGCGGCCACTAACCATGATGGCGCGCAGGCCGCGCGCGCCGGTCTTGCGCTCCATGGCCAGCGCGGCCACGGCGCGCAGCGCGTCCTCGCTGAACGTCAGCTCGCACTTGTCCATCGCGAACAGCAGCTTGTATTGTATGTCCCTACAGTCGGAGCGGCCACTAACCATGATGGCGCGCAGGCCGCGCGCGCCGGTCTTGCGCTCCATGGCCAGCGCGGCCACGGCGCGCAGCGCGTCCTCGCTGAACGTCAGCTCGCACTTGTCCATCGCGAACAGCAGCTTGTATTGTATGTCCCTACAGTCGGAGCGGCCACTAACCATGATGGCGCGCAGGCCGCGCGCGCCGGTCTTGCGCTCCATGGCCAGCGCGGCCACGGCGCGCAGCGCGTCCTCGCTGAACGTCAGCTCGCACTTGTCCATCGCGAACAGCAGCTTGTATTGTATGTCCCTACAGTCGGAGCGGCCACTAACCATGATGGCGCGCAGGCCGCGCGCGCCGGTCTTGCGCTCCATGGCCAGCGCGGCCACGGCGCGCAGCGCGTCCTCGCTGAACGTCAGCTCGCACTTGTCCATCGCGAACAGCAGCTTGTATTGTATGTCCCTACAGTCGGAGCGGCCACTAACCATGATGGCGCGCAGGCCGCGCGCGCCGGTCTTGCGCTCCATGGCCAGCGCGGCCACGGCGCGCAGCGCGTCCTCGCTGAACGTCAGCTCGCACTTGTCCATCGCGAACAGCAGCTTGTATTGTATGTCCCTACAGTCGGAGCGGCCACTAACCATGATGGCGCGCAGGCCGCGCGCGCCGGTCTTGCGCTCCATGGCCAGCGCGGCCACGGCGCGCAGCGCGTCCTCGCTGAACGTCAGCTCGCACTTGTCCATCGCGAACAGCAGCTTGTATTGTATGTCCCTACAGTCGGAGCGGCCACTAACCATGATGGCGCGCAGGCCGCGCGCGCCGGTCTTGCGCTCCATGGCCAGCGCGGCCACGGCGCGCAGCGCGTCCTCGCTGAACGTCAGCTCGCACTTGTCCATCGCGAACAGCAGCTTGTATTGTATGTCCCTACAGTCGGAGCGGCCACTAACCATGATGGCGCGCAGGCCGCGCGCGCCGGTCTTGCGCTCCATGGCCAGCGCGGCCACGGCGCGCAGCGCGTCCTCGCTGAACGTCAGCTCGCACTTGTCCATCGCGAACAGCAGCTTGTATTGTATGTCCCTACAGTCGGAGCGGCCACTAACCATGATGGCGCGCAGGCCGCGCGCGCCGGTCTTGCGCTCCATGGCCAGCGCGGCCACGGCGCGCAGCGCGTCCTCGCTGAACGTCAGCTCGCACTTGTCCATCGCGAACAGCAGCTTGTATTGTATGTCCCTACAGTCGGAGCGGCCACTAACCATGATGGCGCGCAGGCCGCGCGCGCCGGTCTTGCGCTCCATGGCCAGCGCGGCCACGGCGCGCAGCGCGTCCTCGCTGAACGTCAGCTCGCACTTGTCCATCGCGAACAGCAGCTTGTATTGTATGTCCCTACAGTCGGAGCGGCCACTAACCATGATGGCGCGCAGGCCGCGCGCGCCGGTCTTGCGCTCCATGGCCAGCGCGGCCACGGCGCGCAGCGCGTCCTCGCTGAACGTCAGCTCGCACTTGTCCATCGCGAACAGCAGCTTGTATTGTATGTCCCTACAGTCGGAGCGGCCACTAACCATGATGGCGCGCAGGCCGCGCGCGCCGGTCTTGCGCTCCATGGCCAGCGCGGCCACGGCGCGCAGCGCGTCCTCGCTGAACGTCAGCTCGCACTTGTCCATCGCGAACAGCAGCTTGTATTGTATGTCCCTACAGTCGGAGCGGCCACTAACCATGATGGCGCGCAGGCCGCGCGCGCCGGTCTTGCGCTCCATGGCCAGCGCGGCCACGGCGCGCAGCGCGTCCTCGCTGAACGTCAGCTCGCACTTGTCCATCGCGAACAGCAGCTTGTATTGGTTCACCTGAAACAATTGTTTATGCTTTAAATAAAATTATAAACAAAAAAATTGTGGAAAAAATCATCGCCGCGAAAGTTACTGAAACAGCAGACGTTTATTAAGACAACAATTTGTCACTTGGCCATTAGAAGAGTATTAATATTTACCATAGCATTCTTAGGCTCGGTGAGTATCCTGACGAGCAGATCTTGGTTGAGGGAGTGGAACGGCACCAGCACCGGGAACCTGCCTACGAACTCCTGCAATACGACATACGTACAATTTATAAACTGAAATAGATATCATACACTAAAGAAGAAGGGTTCAAATCATATTTGAATTAGATAATGTTTGTTCATTTAAAACTTATGTAACTAACTACTTATGTAGCCAGCCATCAGCAGCCTTACCGGGATCATGCCGAAGTCGATGAGGTCCCTCACCTGCACCTTGCGCAGCCAGCCGTCGCGTTCCTCGTTCTCCAGCAACAGTAACAGTAGCCAGCCATCAGCAGCCTTACCGGGATCATGCCGAAGTCGATGAGGTCCCTCACCTGCACCTTGCGCAGCCAGCCGTCGCGTTCCTCGTTCTCCAGCAACAGTAACAGTAGCCAGCCATCAGCAGCCTTACCGGGATCATGCCGAAGTCGATGAGGTCCCTCACCTGCACCTTGCGCAGCCAGCCGTCGCGTTCCTCGTTCTCCAGCAACAGTAACAGTAGCCAGCCATCAGCAGCCTTACCGGGATCATGCCGAAGTCGATGAGGTCCCGAGCCTGCACCTTGCGCAGCCAGCCGTCGCGTTCCTCGTTCTCCAGCAACAGTAACAGTAGCCAGCCATCAGCAGCCTTACCGGGATCATGCCGAAGTCGATGAGGTCCCTCACCTGCACCTTGCGCAGCCAGCCGTCGCGTTCCTCGTTCTCCAGCAACAGTAACAGTAGCCAGCCATCAGCAGCCTTACCGGGATCATGCCGAAGTCGATGAGGTCCCTCACCTGCACCTTGCGCAGCCAGCCGTCGCGTTCCTCGTTCTCCAGCAACAGTAACAGTAGCCAGCCATCAGCAGCCTTACCGGGATCATGCCGAAGTCGATGAGGTCCCTCACCTGCACCTTGCGCAGCCAGCCGTCGCGTTCCTCGTTCTCCAGCAACAGTAACAGTAGCCAGCCATCAGCAGCCTTACCGGGATCATGCCGAAGTCGATGAGGTCCCTCACCTGCACCTTGCGCAGCCAGCCGTCGCGTTCCTCGTTCTCCAGCAACAGTAACAGTAGCCAGCCATCAGCAGCCTTACCGGGATCATGCCGAAGTCGATGAGGTCCCTCACCTGCACCTTGCGCAGCCAGCCGTCGCGTTCCTCGTTCTCCAGCAACAGTAACAGTAGCCAGCCATCAGCAGCCTTACCGGGATCATGCCGAAGTCGATGAGGTCCCTCACCTGCACCTTGCGCAGCCAGCCGTCGCGTTCCTCGTTCTCCAGCAACAGTAACAGTAGCCAGCCATCAGCAGCCTTACCGGGATCATGCCGAAGTCGATGAGGTCCCTCACCTGCACCTTGCGCAGCCAGCCGTCGCGTTCCTCGTTCTCCAGCAACAGTAACAGTAGCCAGCCATCAGCAGCCTTACCGGGATCATGCCGAAGTCGATGAGGTCCCGAGCCTGCACCTTGCGCAGCCAGCCGTCGCGTTCCTCGTTCTCCAGCAACAGTAACAGTAGCCAGCCATCAGCAGCCTTACCGGGATCATGCCGAAGTCGATGAGGTCCCGAGCCTGCACCTTGCGCAGCCAGCCGTCGCGTTCCTCGTTCTCCAGCAACAGTAACAGTAGCCAGCCATCAGCAGCCTTACCGGGATCATGCCGAAGTCGATGAGGTCCCTCACCTGCACCTTGCGCAGCCAGCCGTCGCGTTCCTCGTTCTCCAGCAACAGTAACAGTAGCCAGCCATCAGCAGCCTTACCGGGATCATGCCGAAGTCGATGAGGTCCCGAGCCTGCACCTTGCGCAGCCAGCCGTCGCGTTCCTCGTTCTCCAGCAACAGTAACAGTAGCCAGCCATCAGCAGCCTTACCGGGATCATGCCGAAGTCGATGAGGTCCCGAGCCTGCACCTTGCGCAGCCAGCCGTCGCGTTCCTCGTTCTCCAGCAACAGTAACAGTAGCCAGCCATCAGCAGCCTTACCGGGATCATGCCGAAGTCGATGAGGTCCCTCACCTGCACCTTGCGCAGCCAGCCGTCGCGTTCCTCGTTCTCCAGCAACAGTAACAGTAGCCAGCCATCAGCAGCCTTACCGGGATCATGCCGAAGTCGATGAGGTCCCGAGCCTGCACCTTGCGCAGCCAGCCGTCGCGTTCCTCGTTTTCCAAAGCTGCTGAATCCAGCGGAGACGCGTCAGCAGCCGCTGCCTGCAACCACAACAATAACATCTTATTTATTTATTTATTTAAACTTTATTGCACGATATAAAATTCTACAAATGGCGGAGAGAATGCCTTAAGGCATTTTCTACCATTCAACCATTGGGTCAAACAGAAACTTACAGTTTCCAGACCCTTCACAGTAGAAGAGATAACGTACGCTATCAAACTCCTTAAACCAGGCAAAGCAGCTGGAGAGGATGGCATATACAACGAATTTATAAAGAATTTGGGGCCTAACTGTAGAAAATGGCTGACGAACTTCTATGCGGACATACTGGCCAGAAATAAACTGCCTTCTACCTTTAACTACGCCAAAATAGTAGCCATCCTCAAACCAAATAAACCAGCAGATGATCCAAAAAGCTACAGAACAATAGCCCTGCTTAGCTCCCTATACAAACTATTAGAAAAGCTACTTGCTAACAGAATCACACCCCTTATTGAAAAAGTCGTTCCCATGGAGCAGGCAGGATTCAGAGAGGGTCGTAACTGTACAGATCAGGTACTGTCCCTCACAACGCATATTGAGACAGGATTTCAAAAACAACTAAAACAGTAGCTGTCTTCGTGGACTTATCTGCAGCTTACGACACGGTATGGCGGCATGGCCTACACTACAAATTAATGAAAGCCGTCCCCTGTCGAAGAATCACCAGCCTAATAATCAGTATGTTATGTAATAGGGAATTTGTCGTCCATCTAGGAGATAAGCAGAGTCGTCCTGGAAAACTACACAACGGCCTACCACAAGGATCCACACTGGCGCCACTGCTGTTTAATCTGTACACCCATGACCTCCCAGAAACAGCGTCCAGAAAATTTGTCTATGCTGATGACATTGCTTTAACCCACCAGCACAGCACTTTTGAATCGTCCGAAACGCAACTCACCACAGATTTGCAATTTCTTAACTTGTACTTTAAAAGGTGGAGATTGGTACCAAATGCTAGCAAGACAGAGATTTCCACATTCCACCTAAATAACAGACTGGCCTCATACACCCCCACAGTAAACTTTGACGGTAAAACCCTTGTGTACAATCCACAGCCAAAATATCTCGGCGTAACCTTAGACCGCTCTCTTACATACTGCTCCCATCTCTGTAAGTTGAGCAAAAAACTAGGAACCCGTAATAATATTCTGCACAAGCTGACTGGAACTACTTGGGGAGCCAGCGCTGACGTGTTTCGTCGGGACTCAGCCTAGTTTATTCCGCTGGTGAATATTGCGCACCCGTATGGCTCAATAGTGCACATGTGGAGAAGGTCGATGTCCAGCTGCGAAAAACCATGCGGTGCATAACCGGTACCATACAGTCCAATCCGACACAATGGCTGCCGGCTCTGAGCCACATTGCTCCGCCTCATCTCAGGAGACAACAAGCCCTGCTAAAGGAAGCAAACAAAATTGCCTCAATTCCAAAGC
Source organism: Cydia pomonella (assembly GCF_033807575.1). NCBI lineage: Eukaryota > Metazoa > Arthropoda > Insecta > Lepidoptera > Tortricidae > Cydia > Cydia pomonella. The sequence continues at coordinate 3,780,316 of NC_084719.1, forward strand.
TACCCGTCTTTTCTGATTTTTTCTGTCCGCCTAGGCTACGCTTAAAATCCCGACGTCCACCGGCCAATACGGCACAGGAACTTAAAGAAAGCAGTTTTAACATCAAGGATAAATGGAGGGAGGACTGGATTGCTAACTTGCCCAGGGCATCCCATGCCAGCTACGATCCTACCAGCAAACCGCAAGGCTTTTCGGCTCCGAGACGGCAATGGTGCCAACTAAATAGACTTCGCACTGAAAGCGGGCCATCCGGAGAATTTATGTTTAAGTGTGGGTGGCGAGATATACCGAAGTGCGACTGTGGAGCACCGGTACAGTCCATTTACCACATTGTCCATGAGTGTCCAAAAAGAAAGTACAAAGGAGATCCTCTGGAGTTACTTAAGCTAAGCGAAAACGCAGACCATTGGGTGAAGACCTTAGATATTAATTTGTAAATTTGTAAAGCGACCAAGAATTGAAATATGCCATACGACTAAATAACCAATGAGTTTTTAGTAACTTATGTACGAAATATCATTGATATATACCAGTCGCTTTTCGGTGAAGGAAAACATCGTGAGGAAACCGGACTAATCCCAACAAGGCTTAGTTTACCCTCTGGGTTGGAAGATCAGATGGCAGTCGCTTTCGTATAAACTAGTGCCTACGCCAAATCTTGGGATTAGTAGTCAAGCGGACCCCAGGCTCCCATGAGCCACGGCAAAGACTATGCGCGTGAATCGCGGCGCGACTTCGCGGAGCGAACATACCGCGACGTTGACGTAGACTCCACACTCGCACAACTTCACGGCGATTTCGCAGTTTGGTTCGCGGCAAGATGGCGCCGAAGCGTCAGCTGATCGGATTTAGTTTGCGGCAAGGCACTGATTCAAACTGGGAACTGTCAAATTGATTTTTGGTTAATCAAGTTCGCACCCAATATAACCAAGTAGCCGCCATAGAATGTTATGACAGTTCAGATTAACCGACTCGTGAGCGAATCGCGGCGCGAAGCGATCGCGAGTGTGGAGTCTTGCAAGTTCGCGCTTCGCGTCTCCTTTGACGCGGGCCAAATACCGACAAAAAACGGGGAAAAAGGCGCGAAGGCGTGAACAATCTGCGAAATCGACGCGAGGGCCCTCCACACTCGCGTTCGCGGCTTCGCGCCTCGATTCGCGCACGAGTGTGGAGGGCCCTTAGAGTTGACAGCGATTTCGTGTTGCCAGGAAGATAGGTTCGAAGGCATCAGTCTCTGGAAGGTAGAGGCAGAATTGTTGCAAAAGCTATAAATAATAGTTCCAAATCTTTCCAGAGTAGCGCTAGAGTAGCTAAGAACCAAGGCGTTATTGACGAAGTGAAGTGCGCTGTCTATGATTAGTACTGACATATTCTGTAGTATGTATTAAAATATTGACCTATTTATTGTTTTCAACTATGGATTTTTTTTTAATTTATTATAATTATTATGTTTTTTTCTTAATTACTTCTGATTATTTTATTGTTTTCTACCTACTGACTGACTTTTACAATTTTTTTAACTATTTATGTTAAGTTTGACATTATGTTTCCACGCTTGCTTGAATAGTTCTAACATTTTTTTATTACTGTATATTTGCAAATAAATAAATGATTACTCGATAATATAACGAAAATTTAATTAAATTATCTATTAGTCCGACTAATAAATTGTTTCTTGTTCACTATTCACGTTTCTTTGTTTTATCTCTTTCGGTAAATCTTGAATAAAAAATAAAATAATATGCCAGCCCCTTAATGCCGATTGTCAATGTCACTATGCGAGGGTAACAGCAATATAATTATACGCGAGCAACAGAGATAGCAACAGGCGGCAGGCAGGCAGGTCCAGTCAAGTGTTAAAATATGGGTGTACACATCTTACTCAAAAATATGTTCCATAGCATCTTATTCCAGAGTAATAAGAGCGTAGTACCATATTTATGAGACGATTCTTTCGATACATATTTTTTCTCAAACTTGTAATGAAATGTTACATGACTTACTTCAAATTAGGTCCGGAAATACTACATATCAGATGCGATGAGTGAAGATGCTATGTAAAGGAATTTCATACAACCTTACACACCTAGGCCTTTAAACGTCAAATTATGGCACGTCTTGGCATTCAACCATAAAAAACCTATAAGCAAAATTCTGCTATTGTTTTTTTTATTTTTTGTGTTTGTTAAATATTATTAGCTGGAATTCAAAGGGGAACAAAAATTTCATTATTTTTGCGCTACGACGCACGGTTTAGGAGATACAGCCCTATAAAGTTTTTTTTAGCCATATTGAAATGCGTGCGTCGTAGCGTAAAAATAATAAAATTTTCGTTCCCCTTTCAATATCCCGAAAGTAATAATAACAATCATCATCATCATCATCCTATTTTTTATTTTATTATTTCTTTGCAAGTTTGAGAAAAGAAATATGTATAGTGCTTTTCTCAAACTTGCAATTAAAACAAAAAAAATAGTCAATTTGTTTTGTGGCGACCTACTCGGCTCGCCACTCTACCAGCGCTGTACAACCTTACGCGCGTAAGTCCGCGCGCCTGCGCGATGCGCCACCGCCGTTGCCTAGCAACGAAAATGTACAACAAATCACCGTACCGTACCTATATTTGTTGATGGTTGAATGCTAAGACGTTGTGTCATATTTGACGTTAAAAAACAAAAGAAGGTTGCTTTACAGTCCTAAGTGTGTAAGGCAGTATGAAGTTCCTTTACATATCATCTTCACTAATTTCACCTGATATGTAGTATTCCGGACCTAATTTGACGTAAGTCATCATCATTTCATAGCAAGTTTGAGTAATGTACTATTGCACTTGATTGCACAAATGAGTCAGGAGAGCGTGTTGTACCTGCAGCGCGGCGCGGCGGCCCGACCTGGCGTCCCAGGCGCCGAAGCCGAGGTACTTCTCGTTGTTCCGCCGCTGGACCAGCCTGCAAAATAAAATAAAAAACAATTTACAGTACATATGGGGCTACTTTATAGCACTAGTGCGAGAAGTAGCATATTACGTTACTGTGTCGAACATTTAAAGGGCCATATGTACTGTAAAACGTTGTACGATACATGTGCGAATAGGTAATTCGCAACTCGTGTCGATTTAAAACACTCCCTTCGGTCGTGTTTTAATATATCGCCACTCGTTTCGAATTTCCTATTTTTCGCACTTGTATCGTAATGTACTATTTTAATCGTCTATTAAATTTAGTAATACGAGGTGCCCGTGAGCATTGCGAGAGATTCCGGTGCATTCCTGATGGCAACAGAAGCAAAAAATGTTATGAATTTTTGTGAAATTCGACAAACGTTTTTTTTTTCCCTTTTTTTGAACACTGTACATAAAACGTATTTTTTATTGATAAACACATAACCTAAAATTGACTTAAAAGTTTTTTATTTATTTGGAGGTAGCCTCTCGAATACATTTTTTTAACAGGATGTTGGTGGTGTCCACCTGCACCGCGTCTCCCCTCAGCCGTCGGAGTTACATAGGTTGCCAGTAATAATAGTGACCTGTCGAGCCCGTTGTAGGCGCCGCTGGCCACGAACAGGATGTTGGTGGTGTCCACCTGCACCGCGTCTCCCCTCAGCCGTCGGAGTTACATAGGTTGCCAGTAATAATAGTGACCTGTCGAGCCCGTTGTAGGCGCCGCTGGCCACGAACAGGATGTTGGTGGTGTCCACCTGCACCGCGTCTCCCCTCAGCCGTCGGAGTTACATAGGTTGCCAGTAATAATAGTGACCTGTCGAGCCCGTTGTAGGCGCCGCTGGCCACGAACAGGATGTTGGTGGTGTCCACCTGCACCGCGTCTCCCCTCAGCCGTCGGAGTTACATAGGTTGCCAGTAATAATAGTGACCTGTCGAGCCCGTTGTAGGCGCCGCTGGCCACGAACAGGATGTTGGTGGTGTCCACCTGCACCGCGTCTCCCCTCAGCCGTCGGAGTTACATAGGTTGCCAGTAATAATAGTGACCTGTCGAGCCCGTTGTAGGCGCCGCTGGCCACGAACAGGATGTTGGTGGTGTCCACCTGCACCGCGTCTCCCCTCAGCCGTCGGAGTTACATAGGTTGCCAGTAATAATAGTGACCTGTCGAGCCCGTTGTAGGCGCCGCTGGCCACGAACAGGATGTTGGTGGTGTCCACCTGCACCGCGTCTCCCCTCAGCTTGCGCGAGTTCCTCTCGGGGACGGACACTACAGCACCTTCCAGCATTTTGAGCATGCCCTGCTGGACGCCTTCGCCTGGAACGAGAATACATACATATCAGCAAAGAGAATTTGAAATAGAGGTGTATTGTCAAAGAAAACTTTGTAGCGACGTAAATTTACTGCCATCTTTCGACGCATAATTAAAACTTTTAGAACGCCATTTGACTTAGATCCTTATTCTTTCACTGATGTGTGACTTGTTAAATATCAAAAAGCGGCAGAAATAAAAAGTCGGACTCGCGCACGAAGGGTTCCGTACCATTATTTATAAAAACGGCAAAAAAAATATGTTTGTTGTATGGGAGCCCCCCTTACATATTTATTTTATTCTGTTTTTAGTACATCATCTGTGAAAATTTCAACTGTCTAGCTATCACGGTTCATGAGATACAGCCTGGTGACAGACGGACGCACTGACGGACGGACAGCGAAGTCTCAGTAATAGGGTCCCGTTTGACCCTTTGGGTACGGAACCCTAAAAAGTTCAGCTATATTTGAAAATTGGTTAAATAAATAAACGAAGTGCATACTTAGCAAGAGTTAAGGTTCATAATTTATATTGATTACTTTGAAAAAATCGGACAAGAGCATGTCGGGCCATGCTCAGTGTAGAAGGGTTTCGTAGTTACCATTCTGTCAAGATAAGCTAAACGGGAGCTATAGTGAGTATCATGTACATTATAAGCATATGGACGCGTTTTTATTAAGAAGGGAAGAAGAAATTTTTGCAATAATTCAAAAACGGCTGGAACAATCATGTTCACTATAGTTTTCATTGAAAGTAATTGTTAAGCTTTTGTTTAAAGTTGTTTTTTTATTTATTTTGGACCCCATGATTGAAAAATTAGAAGGGGGGCACACATTTTTTTTTGCTTGGAGCTATTATTATCGAAAATATTCATGTCATCAAAAAATATTTATTGGAAACCCTTATGTGTTTTGGAACGATACCCACACTAATAGGTTAAATCGAAAAAAAGTAAAAAAAAAAAAACAAACATTACCCTAACTAATGATTAACGTATCCATTCCAAATTGCAGCTTTGTAGCACTAACGACAGGCGAACATGGCGAAACTATAAAGGTTCCTAGTTGACTACGGAACCCTAAAAAACTTAATGATAATTTCAGAACGGCTTGGTATCGACAAGGTATAATATAAATAAATAAATAATAAATAAATAAATATTATAGGACATTATTACACAAATTGGCTATGTCCCACAGTAAGCTCAATAAGGCTTGTGTTGAGGGTACTTAGACAACGATATATATAATATATAAATATTTATAAATACTTAAATACATAGAAAACATCCATGACTCAGGAACAAATATCCATGCTCATCACACGAATAAAAGCCCTTACCAGGATTTGAACCCGGGACCATCAGCTTCGTAGGCAGGGTCACTACCCACTAGGCCAAACTGGTCGTCAAAATAATATATAATCATAACCCTTCTAGTAGTCGGGTAATATTACCTCCTAAGACCCTGAGTAATTTTTTTTGTACTTAAACCAAAATCTATTTTGAACTTTTATTGTGTAACTAAGGAATCCAAATTCAAAAACAAAACAATTGCTTCTGGGTCTCAGGAGGATAAGCTAGGAAATAATTTGGAACGTAGTAGCGTACCCCCGACGTCCCTGAGTTGGTGTATGCCGGGCACGGCGCCGATCTTGTCCACCTCGTCCAGGAACACGATGCCGGTTTGCGCTCGCTCCACACTGAAACCAAACGGCAATAATTACTTAGGTTCTCTGAGAAGCATAAGACACTCGTAAACATTCCTTAATATATTTTACAGTACTTAAGCGCACTAGTGCGAAAATTAGCATATTACGTTACTGTGTCGATCATTTAAACGTTGTACGATACATGTGCGAATAGGTAATTCGCAACTCTTGTCGATTTAAAACAATTTCCTATTTTTCGCACTAGTATCGTAATGTACTATTACAGTACATATGGTGCTACTTTACCGCACTAGTGCGAAAATTAGCATATTACGTTACTGTGTCGAACATTTAAAGGGCCATATATACTGTAAAACGTTGTACGATACATGTGCGAATAGGTAATTCACAACTCGTGTCGATTTAAAACACTCCCTTCGGTCGTGTTTTAATTTATCGCCACTCGTTTCAAATTTCCTATTTTTCGCACTTGTATCGTAATGTACTATTACAGTACGCATGGTGCTAATTTGCGGCACTAGTGCGTTAATTAGCACATTACGTAATTATGTCGATGTATTTTGATCGATAAATTTAAAAGGCCATATATACTGTAAAACGTTGTACGATACATATGCGAATAGGTAATTAGCAACTGGTGTCAATTTATCGTCTTCAAATCACTCATCATCACTCGTTGCGATTTTCCAAATCTTCACAGTTGTATCATAATGTACTATTATTAAAAAATATGAAACGGGGGACCTTTAAAAAACAGACCTTCCATTCTACATGTAGAGGAGACCAATTGCAATATAACATATGATTACCAGTTTAATTTCAAAGTCAAAATCACGTCAATCTGTACAAGCTCGTTCTCGACGTGGCGTGGCCGACCAACCAGGCTGCCATATCTAGCCTACTAAGGATTTATTAAAATACTACAGGGCGACACTGCCACCGCCAACAATCTTCAATAAGGATAATACTGACTTGAAATTGGCGTCTTGGAGTAATTTGGCGATGACGCTCTCGATATCTTCTCCGACGTAACCGGCCTGCGTGAGGGTGGTGCAATCGCATATCGCGAACGGTACGTCGAGGCATTGCGCTATCGTTTGGGCGAGGAGAGTTTTGCCTGGAATTTAAAAAGAAAATGCAATTAGTTTGGTTGCAAGGAAAGAGTCGTGTGGTCTATCCCTAGAGCGATATTTATATTTCTTGGAACAAAGTTCCTTATCTCACGGTATGGACTTGGCGGCTTGGGGCTAGGCGAAAAAAAGTGTACGAGTTTTCCGTCACGACCCTTTCTTAAGTTCGTTCCAACCGAGAGTTCCAAAACACTCGCGCATTTTTTGAAACGAAGTTCCTTATCGCACGGTAGGGATTTGGCGGAATGGGGCTACGCGAAAAAATGTGTAAGATTTTTGCGTCACGAAAACCCGTAACGACCCTTTTTTATTTGGACACGGACACGAATATGACGAGTTTCCGTCACGAGCTTTTTTTTTAATTCGTTCCAACCGAGTGTTCCACGACACTCACGCATTTTTTTTTTCATCCAACTTTGATAAAAGTTGGTAATTTTGAAGAGCTCCTGATTTTTGGCAGAATTAACACGCCTTAATTTGGAACAAAACCATTATGTAATTTTGTTGAGTTACAAAAGTATCATGCGTGTTCGTCCTCTGAGTTATGAAGATTTTGTAGGACATACATTAAAATTGCGCTTACATGGTACAGAATAGGTAACTCTTTATATTCACCAAATTTTATCGAAATTTTCCGAAAACCAAACAATAATCGGCCGAAATTTCAATTGAATTGACATAATATAAATAAATAAATGGCCTTTCCGGGGTTTGAACAGGACAATCAGCTTTATAGGCCGGGTCTACTACCCACTAGGCCAGACCGGTCGTCAAAATACAAAATATTTGCAGTGACATAAGTAATTCAAACACGATTAAGAACAAATGCATCACCTAACAAACATGACATTTGCATTAGATGACGTCATGGACATAAACGAATTTTCATAGTATCTGTAAATACATTCGTTTGATTTCTATTTAAAATTTTAGTTTGTACCTTATGTGTAAGTATTAAGGTACAAATTGGATTGTGATAATTTATAATAAGCTAAGACAGTAGGGCTTCACGCTCTGTATCTTAATGTTATTAACCGACTACTAAAACAGTTTGTATTGCACCTTTGCATATTTCTGTTATTCTATCAACATGAAATAAACCATTCAATAATTCACGTAATCAAATTAATGCGTTTAGATTATTCGAAGGATTAATTACTCGTAAACATGTTAAGTCTAAGGGCGTCCGCTAGGCGCGGTTGCATGGAGCGGGTGAGCGAAAAATAGTATGAGCGACGCTAACAGGCGCGGACGCGTGCGAAGAATTATACCTACAATGGCACCGCCCGCTCCGGCTGGTGGGCGCCCTCAGACAAATTCGTGTTCAAATTCGTCTTGATGGCGCTGCCGCTGTACGGTTCCATACATTATTCGAGAACTCTGGTTGTCAAAAACGGTTTTAGTATTTCGTCAGTCATCGCCTCCCGGCTGATTCTTTGTCAGATGATAATCTAGATGCTATTTTAAATTTAAAAAACCGTCAGCCGGTTGTATCGCGGTGGAAAGACCGTCAGCTGTAAAATGAACATGTAAAAAATATGCGCCTTACCACTTTATGTGCGGCAAAGTATGCGTAATGTGTATAATGCGTAATCCGTTGATGGCTTTTCAGGCGTTACGCCAGATGAATGCTATATGCAGAGTTTCATGATTTGTTATTGCTATCATAAAAAGGTATAGAGCTTATTTTTTTACATGTTCAAGCGACCAGCTGATTTTCTTACCACCGCGATATTACCGGCTGACGATTTTTTAAATTAACAATATCATATAAACTATCATTTGACAAAGTATCAAACGGGAGGCGATAGCTTTTTTTTTGTTTTACGTGTTTCGGTGGCTGCCATTCCTCAACCCACCAACGGAGCGGCAGTTTACGTCTACGAGGGTTCACCATACCTAGCCGTTAACCACTACACGAGTTTTCGGCCGGGAGGCGATTGGTCATGGAAATCTGTTCCTGGCTCGCGGTCTACCGTCGCACGATATTTTGCTTAGACATAACGACTTTTTAACAACAATGATTTTTCACACTTTACGTGGTTATTCCACTGGATTCACATGCGGTATATGAGCGAGATAGCAGTATGTACATATTTAGGTATGTCCTGCTCGCACAACAGAACGGAACGGAACAGTCAACTTGCTTGCAATGTGAAGAACCCCAGCCTCAAAACCTTGTCATTCTCATCATACTCGTAGCTCCAGTACCAGAGGGTCTATCGCAAAAAATTTCGTTATCTGTCTCTATCGCTCGTATATGCAAAAGCGATAGACGCTTGGCAAACATGCGATTCGCAAGTGCGAGCGGGATGCTATAATACGCGCATAGCGTTGGCTCACTCAAACATCGGAGCGGCTTGAGAATCGGATGCAGTGTGTCATGCGCCATAGAAAGGCAAATAGCGAAATTACGAATTTCGCGGTAGGCCCTCAGATTCTCTAAATATGTAAGATAATAAGATAAGATAATCATTTATTTCATTTCAATCTTAGTTGGTAAATACACAGTGGTCAAGTCCTCCTATTAGGTATGAAGTACCTGTGTCAGGAGACCTCGCTCTTCCAGATTACAGATTTAGATCTACACTAAGAGAAGTTTTGATATTAACATTATAATTTTATAATGAATTTACAAATTGATAAAGTTTACAAAATTTACATTTGATTATATATTACTTATTATACTTTTTCGATTAACTTCTCTATTTCCGCTACCCAAAGGTTGTCTGGAAGAGATCGCTTTTTAGCGATAAGACCGCCTGTTGTCTGCCTCTAAATTTAATCAATGGTTTATTTTTCCTGTATATTTTTACTGAGGTGTGCCAAAAGAGTATTATATCTATCTATCTATCTTATTCTTTAATATATATATATATATATACTTTTAATATATATATATATATATATATATATATATATATATTAAAAGTATATATACAAATAAAGCATAGACTAAATGTGTGTGTGTGTGTGTGTGTGTGTGCGCGTGTGTGTGTGTATGTGTGTGTGTGTGTGTCTGTGTGTGTGTCTCTGTGTGTGTCTGCGTGTGTCTGTGTCTGTGTGTGTGTGTGTGTGTGTGCGTGCGCGTGTGTTGTATTGATGTATGTATGTAAGATTACGATTTACCAATAATCGACACTATAAATTAGTAGCCACGAAGAATTCCTCACAAGGTGTCAAGGTATACAGTAGACCTTGCTAGTACCTATTAGCGATCAAGGCGGATTGCTTAATGATTCGTTTCGTGTCATTAATCACTGCTACTACAATGATAGTAACAATACTAACAATAACATACTATATTTGTTGATTGTTCACGATTTACGGAAGTCCATCAATTAGCAGCATCGTTTCGTGTCCGGTAAGATGGCGCCACTTTTTTTATTTATTCAGAAACAAACAGTCATTCAATAACATTAATCAGTAGATTAAGCAGCAGTAAATTGACCTATAGTTTCCTTAATTTACATATCAAAATACGAAGCTAATGCACTTTTTAAATACAAAAAATTATCGTATATAAATGCAAACAATTTTTACAATACTTTAAACAAATTTCTACAGCTTGTCTATATACAGTACAAGTTGATTAACACCTAAAAATAAAAGTGAACATCAAAGTCATGTGAAATTTAAGCTAAATAACAAGGAAAGATGTATGTGTGATGTGTGTGAGATGTGTGTGTGTGGATGTTGTGTTTTTGAACACATATCAGTGAAAGTATAAGTATCAAAGTCAAATGGCGTTCTAATACTTTTAATTATGTTTCGAAAGATGGCAGTAAATTTATGTCGCTCCACAGTTTTCTTTGACGATACACCTCTATAGTAAATTCTCTTTGGTAACGTAAAGAGATGGAAATCGTGTAAGTCGCGCATAAACAACAGTTCTACCGTAAAACATGGAGGTTATATATTATTGGCCGGTACTGTACAGTCGCCATCAGATACGAGTATATCGGAGCGGCCAAGGTGCTCACAAACATCTGAACACGCCTCTATTGTCAAGGCGTTAGGTGCGTGATCAGATATTTTGACCACCTCGGCCACTCCGATATATCTGATGGCGACTGTACCAAGTCTGAACGAGATGGTCCTGTGAAACTTTTGTAGTAGTAGTAGAGGAAGCGCTATTATCGGTTGCCCTTGTCACAATGTCACTTTTTATGATATATTTTTCACTACATACCGGGAAACCCATCTCATCGACTACAACGTAGCGCTACGATCGTAGCTCAACGGTGAATGTGTTAAATCCCACGTCAAAAGGGTAAGCGTCTTGTTGTTCCCAACTCCCCACCAAAGCTCTGCAGATTAGCTTACACAAAGCTTTTTATCCCAGGAATTAACCCCTAAGAGCCTGAGGGGGGGGGGCAAAGTTCGTACAAGAGACAATAGTAAGAGGTAGCGACGAGGTACGAGTAGCTCTATAGAGGAGGTAGGTGTAGTACAGTCAAGGTATTAAATATCGACACGGACAAAGTGCCAAAAATATGTAAACACTACTTTAATGTATAGGCAATAAGGTCGTGTATACATATTTTTGCCACTTTGTCCGTGTCGATATTTAATACCTTTGAATGTACCAGGGGTCTATGAAGAGGTCGGCTGGCGGGAGTTTGCACCGTCCAGTCCACATTGGTTTATTCCCGTACAAAACGAAGACAAATCGCGTGTGGTCGCTATCCTCAGCAATGAGGGAACGAAGAGTACGAGGGGTTGGGATACTGTCTTACGAAATCTACGGGGAAAGTCGTGAGCAATGGCGCGAAATAAATTCCCAACATATCTAAAGTAAGATCTGTAACCAAAGACGCATCTGTAAGTCTTCGTCACCATTTTTAATTCATGTCACGTACGAATGACAAATGCACTTACAAAAATAGTTATAGCGAATATAGACGCACGCGCCTCCCATACTGATAGTGTTTACCAAACTATTGCCAGTACTGTTAACACGTGTGCGGTTTTGGCAACGGATATTTTTATAATATCTTTGACGTTGACAAAGTGTATAAATATAGAATTCGTCCGTAATTTTCGAGGTCGTCAAGAAAGCGTGGTATGTATACGTAGAATTGATATGTAGTTTGGCATAATGACAACAAAACACAGCTGACTTTAAAAATGATGGTAAACAGAAATATAAACAATTGTGTTTTTATTATTTGTAGGCCACATGAATAGTCAAGGAATTTGATTTCCTGTTCGCATCGTCACAATGACAATATATGAGACCGCTATCGTCTTTCATATTGGTTGTCTGATGACATGGTTGACAAGGTTCGAATTGGGACAAAAATCATTTGTACGAGTATAACATTGAGTATATTGTACATCTTGTCTTAAAACATAACAAAACGATATGGATTGAAGGATAGTATGTGTGAATCGTTTAAAAAACCTTAGCTAACAAAAATTTAGCCACTCTTTATAATGTTTCTAGAATAGTACCATAATTCACAGTTAACATTTCGAGAATTTCACTGCAAACTGCAATGACGTAAGATCTTTATCGTAAATAAATAAGACCGTAAGATTAATATTTATATTAATGACTCAACCTTAGTTCATGGTGTCGTCTCTCCAAGATATCGAACCGTCTGGTTCCCGTGACAGATCAATTCTAAACGAACCGTTACATTTGATGCCTATATTTATTACAGTTATAGCACTTTTAACAGTCGGAATGACTCAACCAGTAGGCCCCAGCAGGAGTACGTTGCTCGTATCTAGCCTTAGTTCATGCTGTCGTATCTCCAAGACATCGAGCCGTCTGATTCCCGTGACGGATCAATTCTAAACGAACCGTTACATTTGATGCCTATATTTATTACAGTTATAGCACTTTTAGCAGTCGGAATGACTCAACCAGTAGGCCCCAGCAGCAGTAGGTTGCTTTTGTCTAGCCTTAGTTCATGCTGTCGTCTCTCCAAGATAACGACCTGTGTGGTTCCCGTGACAGATCAACTCTAAACGACCCTTACATTTAATGCCTATATTTATTACAGATATAGCACTTTTAGCAGTCGGAATGACTCAACCAATAGGCCCCAGCAGGAGTACGTTGCTCTTGTCTAGCCTTAGTTCATCATGGTGTCGTCTCTCCAAGACATCGACCCGTCTGGTTCCCTCCACAGATCAACTCTAAACGAACCGTTACATTTGATGCCTATATTTATTACAGTTATAGCACTTTTAGCAGTCGGAATGACTCAACCAATATGCCCCAGCAGAAGTACGTTGCTCGTATCTAGCCTTAGTTCATGGTGTCGTCTCTCCAAGACATCGACCCGTCTGGTTCCCTCCACAGATCAACTCTATATGACCCTTACATTTGATGCCTACATTTACGACATTTATAGCAGTAGAAATGACTCACCGCAGCCAGTAGGCCCCAAAAGGAGTACGTTGCTCTTGTCTAGTCTCAGTTCATGGTGTTGTCTCTCCAGGACATCAGCTCCGCCGGTCTGGTTGCCGTGACTTAGATGCAGGAGATCTGAAATAAAAAATACAATTATAATTTGCGTCTAAGCTAACATGCACGCCGTTCCATTTTTGTGTTGATTAGTGGAGGGTAGGGTTTATACTTAGGATCCATTTATTACTTGATAATTATCTGGATCTAAACGATCCGACAGGTCTTCCGTAGGTAAATTAGTGGACGGTAGGGTTTACAATTAGGATCTTTATTCTTTATTCTTTCTTTATTGCATCCATGGTTTGTACAGGTGTTACATACTCGTAGTAGTTGTGAGTTTCACATGGACCCTGATAGGATCTATTTATTAATAGAGAATTATCTGGATCTAAACCCGGATCTGACGTCTTTCGTACAATCAAATCGGATTGAAAATACTTGCAGAGGTGCGTACATATTGTATTGGTTTTTCTCTAAACAGTACAGTCATAGATAACTCCCAAATAAAACGATCGCTCGCTTTGGTTTAGTTTGTGTTTTATAGCTGGTTTTTATTTTTTACTTTGTTGTTCTAATCATACACTCAATTTTACGAGCATCATACGATTGCACGGCGTGTATTAAATATTGAAAAACTCTTATAATCCATCAGCCAAATTGAAATCCCCGCAACAACTTGAAAATGCAAGGACGTGTAATAAAAAGCCACACAGCGCGTTAAAACTTACAAAACAACGATTACATCTACCGAGATGGCATACTAAACAGCTTTTTTATCGAGTGGAAAAACCGATCCACTTTCCTTGAAACGTGAGAGTGTGACCAATCGATAGCGCCCGACCTTCGGAGATTAGTTGAGCTCTCATTTAGCAGGTTTCCATTTTACAACCCTTTTATCATTATTTACTTGTTACTAAGGACACATACTTGACATTTAATTGTATTACAGAGATGAAAAAACGATGCATTAGCGGCCACCTAGCCTAGTTGGTAGTGATCTACGAAGCAGGAGGTCCCGGGTTCAAATTCTGCTAAGGGCATTTAGTTGTATTCGTCACAGATAATTTGTTCCTGAGTATATGTCAAAATGTGAAATTGTGCAACGTGAGAATCTTTGTCTCGTTCCCTGAGTCGACTTCTGGACAGTTTGCCTTTCGGGCATCTGAAGCAACCTCATGAACCTATCCTACCTATCTATTGAGACTACCATGAAAAAATTACGCAGGAACATTACGATCGGCAGCCGTCATATATATCGCCATCTAGTGCCCACAACACAAGCCTTATTGAGCTTGTGGAACTAGGTCAGTTTGTGCAATATTGTCTCCTAATATTTATTTGTTTATTATCTGATCTTTCGTAGGAAGACCCTGGGAGATGGAATAGTTGCACACAATCAAGCATGGCTTAACTTCCTTCACACTGGGCATGACAATCTCCTGCCCGCTATGTGGTCGCGGCTGCCGCTCTCGTATTGCACTTACTAGTCATTAAACTCATTAATAATCTCTGCCATCCCTATCCGTACTAATATTATAAAAGCGAATGTAACTATCTATCTGTTACCTCTTTACGCTTAAACCGCTGAACCGATTTACATGAAATTTGGTACGGAAATAAAGACATAGAGCGGTCTTATCAATCATTATCATCCCACGCAGACGAAGTTACAGGCTTCTGCTAGCTAATACTGCATACGTTAATTGGTAACTGCAGGATTGTTAGTTGTTCAAGTTTGACAGCATAATGTAAATACAAGATTCTGCTCGAGACTAGAACTAAAGTAAATAAATCAATATTGTTTTTGTTACCAGGCAAAAATTGTATATCTTTTTTACATATTATGTCCCACTTGGACTATTATTTTACTTTAGCTTTCTTCAAAATATACATGTACCTAAAAATGTGGCTGTGTTTTAGTGCATTGAATACATAATTGAATTATTATTTTATTGCGTTGCTTTTTACGCCCTATTTATGTAAACGAGCTAGAAACTAGTTTCAAGACGACTTCCTTATGATTTAATTCAAAATTCAGTAACATTCGTGGCGAGTTGCACGAATATATAATCCTTTGCTGTTTGCTCTTTCGTAAAATGTTGGTCCAAGAAAACGAAATGTCACTACTCTTTTTTTATAAGCACTAGAGATCTAAAATCTCTCACGTACGAGAACAATCGCTTAATAGCTGTGAATTAAACCTGAAAAATTAATATCCCTTTCTTAGAGGCGTCATTATAAGTAATTACATTATAATATTACAAATTAAGTAAGCGTTGACGTGTCAAAATGTTTGCCCAAGAACACTTCCTTGTGGTACTCCAAGCACAAATATAGGTTAAACTTGTTATGAACTCTAAGTTCAGAATCCTTCACAAACGAGTATAATAGTTGTGAAACAAACCTCATAAATAATAATCTAGTCTTAAATACACTTACAAGTAAGTTTAGTTTCGACTATGTTTAACATGTCAAAAGCTTACCTCTGTGCGTGTGGTGTAAGGGATGATGTGCGTCGCTAGGAGTGCCGCTGGTGACGTTGTTGTATATGCGTTTGTAGTGGTTGTATACGGCGACGGAGAGCACTTTCTTTGCGTATTCTTGGCCGACGACATGTTTGTTAAGGTATTCGAAGATCTTTTTTGGAGGCGGTGGCGGTTTTCTGCAACAAAATGCATGTTTAGAACTCTGGGATTTTGAAAACGCATTGGCCCAGAAGTTTGAGACTAAAATCGACTAAGAACCAAGCAAATTAAAATAAATAAGAAAACCCGACATCATAATAAATTATTTAACCAAATTTTAAATCGTTATAAATGTCAAATAATTATTTATAATGAAAAATTATAAAGGAAACCTAAAGATTATTTTCAAATCTCTATAAAATGACCCACTCGATACTTGACATTGACAGTAAAATGTATTTCTCTTTTTCTAACACTATTACACGGAGAGAAATAGACAATTGGTTACTATTTGGCATGAATACAATTCCAGGTCGCAAGAAAAGAGCACGGAAGCATATATTAACACTTTGTATCCGAAGTTCGTTCCATACGAACTCGTAGGTATGTTTATAATAGTGTGTCAATGTTTATCCGTCATCATCAATATAAACAAGTATGGGTAGGTAACAAATTAAACGATCTCAATTAAGCAGCGTTGCGTCACAACTGCGTAATTCCGGGTTACAAAGTTTTCAATTTTACGATCACTTTCACGTCTCGCTACGTGGTTGGTGTAAAACAGTTTTTTACACGTTAACTACTTTAGAAACTCACCCTTTGAGTTTCCTCGGCCGATTCGTAGTATTCTCGATGTGATTTTCTATAGAGAGATCTTTAAATGTATAAGTACCCTGTTACGTGATTATTTTTACAAGCTTTTATTTAACTTGCAATGTACCTATGTACGGTCACGTCTGAAAATATCGATACGGACAAAGTGCCAAAAATATGTATACACTACCCTAATATATGGCCATAAGGTCGTGTATATATATTTTTTGGCACTTCGATTGTGTCGATGTTTTCAGACGTCACTGTATGTTTGTACGGGTCAAATCTCACAAGTTAAATTTGATCTACTTCCCGGTTTCCGATGAATCTAAAAATGTGCATATGTAAGTGGGCGACAATGCAATATTATGGTACCATCGAGCTGATCTGATGATGGAGACAGAAATTGGCCATAGGAACTCTGTGATAAAACTATACAACTTAATTGAGTTTGGCTTTGAGTGTAAAAGTACAGTCGGCGATTAAAGCTAGTATCATACATATACCGGTAGGTATGATTCAAACCTATGGATTTCTAGGGAGACAGACAGACTGACGGGGGAAACTTTAAGAGTTTATGTTGATTACGGAACCTTGACCCCTGAACATGAACCAAATATCACAAAATGTCAATATGGGGAAATGAAAGTATTGCTAAAGAGGTTCAATGGCAATGGCAAATGGCAAAAATTTGACCGATTTTGTTATTTTCACTCAAAATATCAATAATTAATATTGTTACTATAAATTGATATAAATAAAAGATTTAAGTATATAAATTGTTGATAAGATCACGGTTTTCCTTAAAAAGTGCGAGATTAAGTATTGAAGGTAAATTGGTTCGTTTACATTATTCGCAATTTCTACTGAACTCCATTATACTTATACACTTCGACTGTTCTAATCTATTTTGCACATCATAAAAAAACATGTATAATTAGCAGTGATCGGAACTATGGGAGTAAAACTTGTTAAGCGGACATAAAATAGTGCATACAGCCCTAAAAATATTCATGTCCATAGGGATAGGAATAGTATAGTACTTACAGCCATAAAAATATTTACATTCATAGATATTCGAATATGTTTAAGGCTATAAGCACTCTTTTTACGTCCGCTTGATAAGTTTTGTTAAAGTTTTACTCCCATAGTTCCGATCACTGATAATTAGTATCATTAAAATGAAAAACAAACAATGGAAGAAAATAACATAATAATATAACCCTCACCATATTGATTACAAAGTGGTTAATTAACATTAATAGCTTCCAATCTGAATGACTTATGATTTGCGATATGATAACAAGTTTAAACGAAAACGATCTCAATAACTACAATAATAGAGTTCTATTTATAAACGCTACTACAAAGTCAGTGATCTTTAGTGAAGGTCAAAAAGTTTCTTACGTCAGAGGGCCTACCGAAGTTGGCAAATGGCGGGCATCTTTCTCTGTCACTCTAATTACGCCCTAATTGGAGTAAAAGAGAAAGATACCCGTAATTTGAGAACTTCGGTGTTCGCGGTAGGCCCTCAGAGCTGAGGAAGTAGACTTTATGATAAGGGAGTAAAGGCGATAATAATTTGACTGGATTTTAGTGCATGAAGACGTGATATCTGCACGTGTATGAGTGGTGTCAGGAAGAACGTAGCAAGCGACATAACGACATACGTATGTGGATGTAATTATATTATGTGGAGTACTTTATAACGTAGATGTCTCAGTGATCGGTATAACCCCAATAGTTGCCAATTTCATTACTAATTTCTAGTAATACACCGTGTTTTTTTTATTTATCGTAAAACCACCCAACTATAGTCCAATACTGCAACTATGGTCCACAAGTTCAAAAGGAAATTAAGTATCTATACCATTGTTCCTTGTGGTTTACTCCTAGTTTTACCTTCCATTTATAAACATCCTTGCCTTAGAACTACAAAAATATAGTAAAATACACACCTGAACGAGAAAAATTGAGTTTATTTGTGGACCATAGTTGGGAGCTTTGGACTATAGTTGGGTGGTTTTACGGTACGTTAATTTCAAGGGTGCATTCCTGAGCTTAAATTAAGTCACTTTCTCAAAGACACCGATATTCTAATTAACTCCATTTCGGAGATAATCAACAATTTATATTTATCTTATAAGGCCCTTACAAGCCCGTAAACTTGCCTTAGGGCCTGTTTACCTACATATTAATTAGTGTTTAGTACGAGTTTATACATTTGCTACTAAACGTACGTACTATCTCGGACGATCGATGATCAAAATCACATTGATATGTCACAGTTTTCAATTGTTTGGTTGGGTTAAATGTAATGCCCGTGTTACAACAACGTATTTCTATAGTAATCTAAATTGTATTTTTTTTCTTATTTAATATATTTATATATTTTTATATTTTATCTCTGACACTTAGAGACTTATACATCTCTAAAGAATTTAGTATTTTATGGTTTTATTTTTTTATCATAGTTTCTTTTGTGTAATTTGACATTTAGAGACAGTATACATCTCTAATAAAGTATTTATTATTTCATAGATTCGATATTTGTAATTGTTTTTTTTTTTTTTAATTTATTGTTTGTAAAAATGGACATGTAAAAGTGCCCCTGTGGCCTATTTGCTGAATAAATGTTTGATATTTGATATTTGAATGCAGCATGTAAATTTTTTATAAGATGTAATGTTTTGAAAGGATGTGTCCCGCCGAGTTTCTTGCCGGTCCATATTGGGATTCTCCAATTGAGAGGGGATTTAAATCTTCTCGGGTCGGAGGTGTAGGGTTAGAGCCGGTGTAGCTTTTCTTCTTCTTCTTATCTTAACGCTATATGCAACATTTTACATTACAATGCGACTTACAAAAAAAAAAAATTTTTTTTGAAAATTAAGTATGCTATTTAGTTAACGTACTTATCCATACCCTGAAGTTAACGGAATTAAAAAAAAAAACACTGTGAAGAATTGACAAACCAGCTGTGATATATCGGAATTAGGCTATCAAATGAGCGTTTAAAAAAAATACTGAAACCTGATTCTTACAAATCAGGATTTTCTTGGGCTTATTCTACTCAGAATCGTCAGCATTCTTCATTCTACCATTTTAAAAAGATTTCCTTAAATGTTCGTTCCATTACGTCACGTTTTAGTGTGAATTTTTTCACTTGTATGTGCGTAACGTACTGGAAATTAATATTTCCATACTGTTCCATTTCCATTAGTACTCTGTGTAGCTGTGTGCGTAATCATTCCCCTAAACTCTCCTCGACCTGTACCTAATATTATTCATACAATCATGGACCTTATTGCGACCAAATAAGGTTGACAAATGTACCCTATGTAACAGACAGGGTTCGAAATTATCCATATAATTATAGAGTATTTGATAATTATCTGATAAATATGGATGGTGCTATATTTATTTTCTTTGAATTATTTGATAATACAAATAATGTTTGGGGCGTTTTTGCTTATGTACGGTCACGTCTGAAAATATCGATACGGACAAAGTGCCAAAAATATTTATACACTACCCATGTATCTAATATATGGGCCATAAGGTCGTGTATACATATTTTTAGCACTTCGATCGTGTCGATGTTTTCAGACGTGACTGTACAAATAAAAACTGACCTAATATTGTTTTTTTATTAACTATTGAAATATAAGATATAATCATCATGTAGATCTAATAAGTAATACTTACAAAACTAATTACTATTTTTTTTTACTGTATTCAACTATTATAGTCCACTTTTAATTAGAACAAATTAAATCACACATAATCAATAGAAATCATTACAAAAAAAAAACTTAAATAAAACACTACTATTACAAGAAAAAAAAAAAGCACCACTATACAAACACAAACTTATAAGGGCGAGTGGCATGAATCGCCGCCTCACAGCCCAGCACAGTGCCGAAGCCCAGGGAGTAAATAACTAAATAGCCAGACATTACCTCCCTTACTGCTCGACAGCAACAGCAGATCTAATTATATTTCGTAAAATTATGGGTTATTATTAGATAGATAATTATCAGGCACAAAAATCACGATAATTATCAAAATAACTACCATTGATAATGATAATTATCAGTGATCGGAACTATGGGAGTAAAACTTTAACAAAACTTGTTAAGCGGACATAAAATAGTGCATACAGCCCTAAAAATATTCATGTCCATAGGGATAGGAATAGTATAGTACTTACAGCCATAAAAATATTTACATTCATAGATATTCGAATATTTTTAAGGCTATAAGCACTCTATTTACGTCCGCTTGATAAGTTTTGTTAAAGTTTTACTCCCATAGTTCCGATCACTGATAATTATCCTTTCGAACCCTGGTAACAGAGAACCAACAAAGAACAGCTACAAGTTCGAAGGAACAACAAAATTTCTTCCGCAATTTCGGTCAAGCACCCCACTATCAATCATGGCAACTAGATATCATTGTTTAGGAGATACTTACCTACAGACAGACGAACAATGACCTTTGTAGGGGCATTGACATTTACAATGAGGTAATCATGAGAAATACGATAATGGTTTGTTGGTACAGATGTAAGGAAACGCGGTGTAAAGAGGTTGTCAACACCAAATTTCGTTGAAACTGATGTTATTTAAGCATTTTTAAAGAAAAACTATTTGTATTTAAAAGCAAAAAAATATATGTTAATATTCATCATCATAATATATGACGACCGGTCTGGCCTCGTGGGTAGTGACCCTGCCTATGAAGCCGATGGTCCCGGGTTCAAATCCTGGTAAGGGCATTTATTCGTGTGATGAGCATGGATATTTGTTGCTGAGTCATGGGTGTTTTCTATGTATTTAAGTATTTATAAATATTTATATATTATATATATCGTTGTCTAAATACCTACCCTCAACACAAGCCTTATTGAGCTTACTGTGGGACTTAGTCAATTTGTGTAATAATGTCCTATAATATTTATTATTATTATTTATTATCATATTTCAAGGACCGTACTCGATACATGATTGCACGAAATCGGCTAGATAGAAAAGAATTGCAAAGATTGGTCTTAAAGTCACCATTAAACTCTGTCTTTATTTGTTAAGGGGCTCCCCGCGGTTTTCATCGATTTTTGGCGAGTTTTGAGTCGTTACTCCTTCCTTTGCACTACAGATAGAATTATAAGACAAACGGCTATCGGTTCTTTAATCTCTTATCTCCATTTTTGTCTGCCGGATTTTGAAAGAAATTAATACTTATTTTTTTATGATTTTTATAAACATTTTCTAAACACTATTTACGTTACTAGATTGCTATGAAGGATCTTCCATATATGAGATCTACATACACTATGAGATCTTGGGTTCGTCTTTGACGTCTCTAAAAATTTGTCAGAGAGTTATATTTTAAATTAATTAACAAAAAAGTTATGGTCAGAAAACCAGTTTTTTTGCCTAAAATTCTTCAAATTTGATGCCAAATATCTCGAAGAGAATGAACTTTGAAGTAAATTTGGGATACTATATTGCTTACAGCCGTTGCTGTGAATATGATTAGCTACTAAAAACAGAAAACTAAGGGATTCAGATCGAAGGTCATTTGCGTTAGGGACCCCCTTAACTTATGGTTCTGCAATTAAAATCACAATTTCAATATATATATATGTATATATATATATATTAAAATAATAAAAAAAGTAATATTGACAACGAAATAAAAATTGGCCCCTTATTAGCCCGCATGGATCTCTTTTTTTTTGTATGTTCCCCAATTTCCCTGGGATCCACTAATATGCGAGTACAAGCGAAATGCATAGAATGTTATTTACGCTCACGTTAACGAATATGTAAATGTGACACTGGTGGTAGCCGTACTATAATAATTTCTGTATTTTTTATGGTAACTTGTGCATTAACTTGTGCTCGAGAATAATTATCATTAAGTAAGAATCATTTGGTAAAGATAAAGATAGTAAATTTTTTCATGTAGCCATTTTTTTATACCACGTCGGTGGCAAACAATGCGCTTAAAACTTATTTGGTCTGAAATAAATATATATTGATTAATTGATTGATTGATTAAAACGCCAAGTAACCTCGGGCAGAGGTGTAAGTAGTGAACACCTCTGCCCGAGATTTAAACCCCTCCAAATTGGAGAAGAGTATCTCAATATGTGACCGGCAAGAAATTCGGCGGGACACTTTTTTTAATGCTGTGTCGGTGGCAAACAAGCATACGGCCCGCCTGACAGTAAGCAGTCTCCGTAGCCTTTGTACGCCTGCAACTCCAAAGGAGTTACATGCGCGTTGCCGACCCAAACCTCCACACACATCTTATAAAACATTACTTACATCTTATAATTAAATGCACCGCCTACAATCTTTTCTGCTTTGCCCTAGGATTGACTGGTAGAGAATGCCTCATGGTATTAAGTTCGCCTTTTGTACGTTAAATTTTCTTTTGGGTAATAAAGTTTAAATAAATAGTTAAAATAATTAACATTTATTTATTTGGTAAAGTGGAACTGCACGAATTTTTGGGCAAATACGATTACATCCATGTGTGGCACTTGTATAATACGAATATTGTATGTATAAGTGCGCCATTAATTCTGCGCTTGCGCAACGGATGAAATAAGAATATAATTTACGTTGCAAAACTTGCTACACGGAATTCGTTTGCATAACGATTGTTTATTATTGTCATTTGATACTTTTATTTAATAGTAGTAAGGGCTTGTGCACAAATCACGCGAGGTTCGATAGGAGGGGAGGGGGGTCGCGAAAAAATCACGACGGAGCACGTTGGGGGGGTTATAAGGAGACCTCACGTGTATTTTTCTATAGTGAACGAAACTAAGACAAAATATCTACCACATACTTTTTCTCGGTTTCGTTAAACATAAATCTTCATTTGGCACTTCAAAATAGCGAGTCTAAACAAGATTTACTCTATACAGTATTATTTATCTTAAAATTAGGTCGAATGAAAAAAATACACGTGGGGTTATGTGGGGGAGGTGGGTTAGCCAAGAACCTCACCAAATATCACCAGGGGGGGGGGGGGGGGATTCAAAAAGTAGCCGAAAAAACCTCGCGTGATTTGTGCACAAGCCCTAAGAAGGAAAGTAAATATTTTTGGTAAATAAATTGCCTAACTAGCGAGCCTCTAATGGTTGCGATTTATCATCGTCTGTCACCGTAGAGCAATTTAACGTTATTTACTTGACGACCGGCCTGGCCTAGTGGGTAGTGACTCTGCCTATGTAGCCGACGGTCCTGGGTTTGAATCCCGGTAAGTGCATTCATTTGTGATGTGCACAGATATTTGTTCCTGAGTCATGGGTGTTTTCTACGTGTTTATGTATTTATATATTGTATATATCGTAGTGTAAGTACCCACAACACAAGCCTTCATAGCTTACCGTGGGATTTGCGTAAGAATGTCCCCATAATATTTATTACTTAATAATTTAAAGCCATGAGTTATGGAAATTTGAAATAATCACTGTTCATCCAGGCATGATGGTCATAATTAAATATTTTAAAACGGGTCACTCACGTATTACGTACACGCTGAGTGACCCGTTTTAACATATTTAATATGTCTGTGTCTCACGGAAGTTTTGTTATTAAAATGATGGTCCTAAAGCTGCGTTTCTATCAGAAATATGTGAGGATGCGTAGCGAGAGATGTACAGTATGGGGTTCATCAAAAAAGGAGTGTACAGGTTTTTAAAGGGTCGGCAACGCGCATGTAACACCTCTGGAGTTGCAGGCGGCCATAGGCTACGGTGACTGCTTACCATCAGGCGGGTCGTATGCTTTGCCACCGACGTGGTGTAAAAAAAACTCATCCTCGTATATCTCTGGAGGAAACGCAGTCTAAAGATGACTTGCAACGCAAATAAATACATTAGGTAAAAACTGGAAATTTCACAAAGTAGATATAGCAATCTAGGGATTAGACATCCAAAAACAGACTAGACCATTTATCAGACGTCAGTTAAAATCATTAATTATGCATATTATAAAATGTTTTATAACCTACGTTGCCTAGGTCCTACTTTCAAATGATTACAAAACGAAGGAGATTATTTATGATATCAAGACTCCTAGCTTGAGCCGTATTCTTACGAAACATTAACATAATAATAAACCTCCTTGTGTCAAACTAGTTTAAAATGTCATCATTTAGTTAGTTATAATCAGCAGTTCCACTTCACCAAATGGTGCTTTCCTACAGCAAATGCACCAGTTACTAAAATATAATTGAAGTAGTCAATTGTGTCGCAAGGGAGCAAAATGATGCCTTGATTACGACGTGGGCGTACATAAAATCCTGAACAAAGTAAATTATTATGTTCAAAATATTATTTACCCTAAAAAATAGTATGCAAAAAAGGAAAAAATCGTGTCGAAGAACAGAAAAGTGCTACTTTGATCCCTCCTAGCAGGGAAGAAAAGTCCCACTTTGTACCCTCCTAGCGGCGAAGAAAAAGCAGTTTGCATAAACACTACATATAAAACGTTCGTACGACTATGTACAGTCAGCGTCAAATATTTTGTAGCAACCAAAGTAGCCAAATAGTTCGGTACACCATATATTTAGTATGGTGTACCGAACTATTTGGACACGATGACTGCTACAAAGTATTTGACGCTGACTGTACCTACAATTTGTAAGCAGCAACAATATTCAAGTTACCAATTACGTTTCAAGAGGTTTCCAAGCGTAACTAAACCGAACCGAATGCGGGACATTTGGGGACATTGTATCAATACAAATGTCAAAAGGCTAACGTGTAACGAATGAATGTCTTTTAGTTCACGGAATACTAGTAATTTTAACAGGTATATGTAAACGTAAGGTACGGTCGAGGAAATTGATACTTTAGCAATTTGCGGTTCAAGTAAATTTGGTTGTACGTACTTATGCTTAGAGCTGTCCAATGTAAAGTGAACCGTAAACTGCTATTGAATCAATTTTCTCGACCGTACCTGTCCGACAGCCAAGGTGTATGATTTTTTTTTAAGTGCTCGGAAGTACTGTCAGCAGTTAGCGACGAATAAAATCCGTAAAACTTTTATTCACACGGGATTTACACGTAAGTAAATTGCGAGAAAATTGTCGATCGCAAGACCATTTTTTACTGACGCTCGAAAAACGATAACATTCAACGAACTGACTGATTAAGAGGCTGTCGTCACCCAATGTCCTTGAAATAGATGTTACTTAAATAGTTTTTTAAGAAAGACTATTTGTTTTAGTCAAGTAAGAAAAATATATGTTCATATTAATTATATTTCAAAGACCGTGGTTGTACTCGATACATGATTGAACGAAATCGGCTCGATAGAAAATAATTGCAAAGATTGGTCTTAAAATCACAATTAAACGGTTTTATGTCTTTATTGTTTTGATTTATGGGTCTGCAATTAAAATCACAATTTCAAAACATTTATATCTAAACCGTGGTTGAGTAAAATATTACACTAATAATCCACTTTTTTTTTTTAATATTTTTTCTTATTATTCCCTTGCCCAGGCCCAGTAACATGCGACAGTGCTATCTCATTTACTCCGATACAAATAGACAGTGTGCGCGCTTTAGGTATTGACAGCCTCTTAACGTTAAATATGTCGGCAGCAGCTGTCATCCCATAGGGAACTGTCAACATATCGCACAAGCAAATTTTAACCAAATATCTACAAAGTGCAGTCGCTATCAGAGATATCGGAGCGGCCAAGGTGCTCAAAAATATCAGAACGTGCAGTGTAACGCCTTAACAATCGAGGTGTATTCAGATATTTGTGAGCACCTCTGCCGCTCCGATATCTCTGATAGCGACTGCACTTTGTAGATGGCGACTGTACAAGATTGCCTGTCAAAAATGCCACAGAAATCGGAATAATGTCAAGCGTTATTGGAAGTATTGAATTTTAAATGACGACCTAGAGTTTGGCCTAGTGGGTAGTAACCCTGCCTACGAAGTCGATGGTCCCAGGTTCAAATCCTGGTAAGGGCATTTATTCATGTGATGAGCATGGATATTTGTTCCTGAGTCATGGGTGTTTTCTATGTATTTAAGTATTTATAAATATTTATATATTATATATATCGTTGTCTAAGTACCCTCAACACTAGCCTTATTGAGCTTACTGTGGGACTTAGTCAATTTGTGTAATAATAATAATGTCCTATAATATTTTTTTTTTTTTTATTATTATTATTATTTATAATTTTTATAAATAATATGTATGTGATTGCTTAAATTATTTACAATATATAGTTTATTCCTATTTCCTAGATATAACCACCCACCAGTGTTGGAACGGGAATTCGAATCATTTGAGTCTAAATTTGAAGAAGTCGACTCGTTATTTACGCGACATTGCGCTAAAAACTTCCGAGTTTTTAAAGTCCCCAGTTCAATTTCCTATCAAGTTTTTTTCAGAAAAAGGCGAACGCTACGATGTTTTGATTTCTCTATTAAGTCTGAACAGGAGAAAACTGCATTCAACCAGTTAGCGGACATGAAGTTCAAATGAATCAGCTAACGATCTGGCAATTAGGAACTAGCAAATCACGACTTCACCTGATTCTGGGGGAAAACTATTCGCTGACGATATGGTTTGTTTCACACGCTATAATTTTTTTTTTTTTTTAATTTATTTAGGAAACAAACAGTCACATATTAATATATATAAGCTTAAGTGATAACAAACAGACCTTTAGTTCCATTGAAAATAAAAGTATACATAGTAAATTACAGATCGAAACAGGGAAGGTGTTAGGCATCTTCTTGTCTATTATTTACTTAAACGGGTATAATTAAGATTTATTACCTCTGACGTTTCGTAAAAGACATTTCTTCGTGGTCTTGAGGAAAGGCTTGCTAGAGCTGACATCAACATGTAGTTGCGCGGTTAGATGTAGTGTTATATCCTCCCAAAACCCACCATACAAAAACCGGCCAAGAGCATGTCGGGCCGTGGCCAGAGCGTGCTCAGTGTAGGGTTCCGTAGTTACTCTTCCGTCACAATAAGGTAAACTGGAGCTTAAAGTATAGTAAATTGTTTTCCAAGGGATGAAACGGTACCTTTCATCCGAGTTAAACAAATAGGCAAATTTGCATAATCAGTACCTAATTAAAGTAAGTCTTTTTACTATGAAGGGAAAACTTTTTGCGATAACTCAAAAACAGCTAAACTGATCATGTCCGCTATAGTTTTCATTTAATGTCTTTCTTAAGCTCTACTTCCACGATTTTTTTCATATTTTTTGGACCTATGGTTCAAAAGTTAGAGGGGGGGGGGGCATATTTTTTTCTTTTGGAGCGATTATCTCCGAATATATTCACTTTGTCGAAAAATGTTTCTTGAAAACCCCTATTAGTTTTGAAAGACCTTTCCAACGATACCCCACACTCTTATTTATCGATAGGGTTGAAGCGAAAAAAAAAATTCACCCCCACTTTACGTGTAAGGGAGGTACCCTAAAAAAAATTAAATTTTTAGATTTTATTGTACGACTTTGTTGGATTTATTGATTTATATATCCTTGCCCAATTTCAGTTTTCTAGCACTAACGACCACGGAGCAAAGCCTCGGACAGACAGACAGACGGACATGGCGAAACTATAAGGGTTCCTAGTTGACTACGGAACCCTAAAAAACAAGCCATTTGAATTTGAAATCCAGAGTGAAGAAAATATGATTGAATTTCTATTGTTTTGAAATCGAATGAAACAAAAGAAATGTAGCTATGTTCCAAACACAAAAGGATCTCGACTCTTACGAGGATATACAGTCACCGATAGATATGCGGCAAATATGCTCAAAAATATCTTAACATGCGCTTTAATGTTTCAACAGAGCGCCGGGTTTCTTACGTCGCGTCGGTATCTTCTTGAGGTAGGTTAGGACTAGTGGTCGTTTTTAAGATCAGTGCATCGAAGAATAAATATATTTTCGGCGATGATCAATAACTAAAATAGTAATAAAATAACAGTGGTTTAGAATACGTAAAAGTACCAACGTTCTTTCCTGAAAAAAAAAAAGTTTAGCTGCTTTTGGTTTAGGTTTAACCCGTTCGCTCTTATGTAAAATAGAAAGGAAGAACTACCGAAACTACTTAGTTTTTGAACCAAATAAACTAATTCGACGTTAAGCTCCGGACGACAAAGACCGCAGAACAATTTGGGTAAAAGTATATTAAATAACCGACAGTTATAAATAAAGACATGAGCGTTGCGTCACAGCGCGAAAGCGAAAGGTACCCTGTGTGTTGCCTATGCTGAGAGCGGAGGCGAGTCGAACCAAAAGTATCTGAGTACTGAAAGTTAGAGTTAGCAAGAACTCGAGTATTTCAAGTCTAAATTTGAAGACTTGAGCGAAGTTTTGAGCGACTCTGCGCTTAGTCTTTTAAGTCCCGAGTCTTTTAAGTGCAACTCTCGAGTCTTCAAATAAGGAATTCGTCAACAATTTTATGTGTTTTTGCTACTATTTGTTTTAATCATTTGTCCATATATATATTGTTATATTTTTGTTTGTGTTTCTATTTGCGAGTTCCTGTAATTGGCTCTGTACTACTATCTAAAAAGTTTAATGTATTTTTTATAGCTGTTGGAATTCCTTGTATAAATAAATAAATAAATAACCCATGAATTAAATGTGGAGACAATCCTTTTCGAAAACTTTTGTAGATAATTTGAGAGTTCTCTTTAAAAGGTTCAAGTCTTAGAAAAGACTTAGCTCTCAATAAGACTTCGAGTTTCGACTTATGACTAGAGCAGAGGACTCGAAGGACTTGAATCTTAACCAACACTACTAAAAGTAACACTCAAAATTGAGTCATCGGTAGATCTTATATTACATCTTTGCAATAGTGTGGATGGTGGTAACACATTTCGTCTAAAAACTTTTCGTTTATTTTAGTTCAACTATTTTTTATACCACGCGGTCACCGTGGCCGATGGACGGATTCAAGTCCAGGGGTGTTACTTGCGTATTGCGCTAAACATGTACGCTCCTTTTTCGAAGAACCCCTGTAGTCGGAGCTCATTCTACAGCCGGAGCGTCCGCGCGAAGTGATACCTCCTAATCTTAAACCATCATATTATCCTAAAATTACTTCACATAAGTAAGTATTCACTTAATATTGTCTTCGGTTACCACCAAAGTTATTCATGAATTAAAACTATTTAGATGGATTAATATCCAAACTTTAATACGGAAGATGGTTTTTTTCTCCACCACCAGCTTGAGATCCAGTTGTCCATGTAATTAAGGAACACGCAAGACAGGACTTAGACCGGAGGCGTTGTGTTAAATAAAGTGAACATTTCAGTATAGTATAATTTTACTTAAAATTGCTGTAATTTTTAACCTTTTCAACGCCAAAGACCACTAAAACGGTCATCGTCTGTCGTGCCCGCGACGCCAATGACCATTAAAAAGGCTATGGCGGACGTTGTCAAAGCGACTTTCCTACTGTCAGTTAAGCTTCATATTCGCTCTTCACCAGTTAACTTTTTGGCGTCCATGGCATTTCTTGACACGTGTGGAAAAGCGTTGAAAAGGTTAAACCTATATAGTTTTAATTGATATTTACTTTTTCATGTAATTTAGTAAAATTTCACTTCGTAAAGGTAATCACTTAAACGGTTCAACGTTGTCGTCGTTTTCATTATGCAATTAAATTGTATAACGTTATGTTATTTTGTTTCGTCTTCTAACCTGAGCTACCCTAACGTAAACCTGATGTTAAATTTTAGTGAAGGTATGTAAATATTTCGTTGTTTGCATGGCATAACATCCACGACCTAGGTATATAATAATAGTTTCGTAACGTAACAATATTTTTCTAACAACCGTATATATTATTGAAAAGTTGATAAAGAAACTGAAATTACTGGGCTCCTGAGCATTCGACACGCTACTGTATCATACACAATAACATCAGTTAGTCGCGAGAGAGCGGCAAATCTGACTACAGTAACGGTATAAAACGATATAAAACTACTCAAATTATGATGGAGATAGGATGTTTTGAAAGCGTGTGTGCGAAAGGAGTATAATGATATTAATGATGCTTGAATGCAAATTGCAGTGGTTATTTACGCGAGATGACTCAAGGAGGAATTCCCTGTTCGGGAACTAACATACATTATAAACGTACATACAATGCTCTAAGAATATTTATTAGAAACTCTTTGAACTATCGTAATATGGGGTCGGTAACAAAAACACTAGTTGTAGAAAGACACAAACTCCTAGATCCGAAAGGACAAGTAACACGCAATGTGACTGAGAGTTATTGGCTTGGAGGCGCAGACGGTGAAACGGGACGCTTACTTTACAAAGCCTAACCTCGCAAAAATCGAAGTTCGTACATTTCGAGCAACTGTCTCTGTCACTGTAATTAAACGCCTTAGTTGGAGTAAAAGACAAAGCCCGCACTTTGCGAACTTCGGTGTTCGTGATAGGCCGACAGTTCCAACACAAGGTCCGAGGAAGCAATTCTTCACCTCGCTTTCCAAGAGCCAAATACCTAACCAACGGTAGCGCATACCGTCCTACTTCTTCAGATCCCGAACCCATATTTTTATCTCTGTTTACGTTCGAAATGTCCTCATTCAATCATAGGAGGACATGACTGAATGAAGGAGAATTCGTTTCTCAGCATTGTCTTGCTCTTTAATGCTCTTCTTCGTGTCTACTTCGCTAAGTACGACGAAAATGTCATACTTGTCACACTTAACGAAGCACGAATCACAAATGTGTACTAACCTGTAGAACCCGGACTTATTCTCAGCATTATCTTTGATGCTCTTCTTCGTGTCCACTTCGCTCAGCACGACGAAGAAGTGGTGACACTTGTCGCATTTGACGAAGCGTGTGGAACTGACGAAGGTCTCGACGTGGGTGCACGGGTCGCCGCATTTTGGGCAGGTAAGGACGCCGGAGCCGCCTTTTTTGCCGCCTGAGGTGCCTGTTAACAATATCGGTTAGGTTAGTCCCAAATTTGCAGGTTTATTAAGTAAATATCCTAATGGCGCCATCTGGAGAATCGAAATCTAAGGACAAGCTGGTGTACATAATACAGTGGAGTAACATCTCCCATAGCTCGGCGTCGGCGAAAGCTGCCGTGAATCCGCGCAGGACCAAACAAAATTACGTGCTGTATTCCAACATAGCCAAGACTCATTTTTATTGATTTAACCGAAATAATTCTTAAACACGGTGAAGTTTCAAACATTCTTCCGCCATATTGTTATTTTTCAAAGATTAGGCATCGAAGGCACAGACTTATCCGGCATTCAGCCACGATTGAAGAAATGTGACGTTATTAGGAAAAGGTTCCACATTATATCACAATGTTAACGGTCGATAAAGACACTTCTAATTGCAAACTTACGCAGTAGCGCCTTATTTGACAACCGGCAACGATTTACCTTCTGCAAAATTGCACATTTATTTTGCTTTAAAGGCAATGCGAGTAAGTATAATGTAATACATTAAAGGAAGGACATGACTATAAATAAAAATGCGTATTTAGAGGACGGGGGCGACTAGGCAATTTAATCGCAAGGCAAGGGCAAGGTAACCTCGTAACTCGTAAGCCGGTTTGATGACCGCTTTAATTTGACCTCAAAAATGTGTAATGAGATATCATATACAATAACAATGCTAACACGTACATGTGACACGGATAAAAGAATTAGTTCCTGCAAAACAATTTTTTTTTTTATGTATTCCCATTCCTCAAAGACAGCTGGACCGATATTTTCCTTGTTTAATCTGATGATGGGATCCTGGAGAAATTAAGGGAAATCTTCATTTGAATATTTTATATAGTCAGTTGTGCTTTTACTACTCCCGGAAACATTTGGCGAAGTGAAAATGCTAGTGAAGACCTAAAGAAAGTCTTTGAGGTACTTATAGAGGAACACACTGAAAGAAATGTTTGCATAACTGTAACAAACATTTTGGTTACTGTTTACACAAAAATTGGGACTTGCGAACTATGTGTTATATGTTACAAAACCGTGTTTGGCTATCAGTGTTCAGTGGCTGGGTATACACTACAAAATAAGTTTTGTAAATTTATGCAAAGTTTATTTTCTTATAACCGTAGTTTAGTTATTTAGTAAAGTTACAAAACCAGTTCGGCTATTAATTTTTTTCAGTGCACGATAAAAATGAATCCCGACGAATTAAGAACTTATTCCTTTGCAATTTTTGACAATAACACAAAAAAACTACCAGGAGAATGATACCAATCAAAGGCAAAATATTCAAAGACTGAATTACCTCTAGGTTACGAAATGAGGGCTCTCTCCTTGATGTTAATCTACGTAACAAATTTTATGGGTACTTTATTGGGTAACTTCATTTTGTCTTTAGACGGCAAAGGGATTTACATTTAATTGCTTTGAATCCTTTTATGGGCAAGTGAGTTAATTGTCTCTTTCGTATTCGATAAGTGTTTAACATTTAGGAATTAATTGCCTTAAATCAATCTGGCATGTAATTTGGAGAGAAACAATCCAGAGTATTGTGGTTGTGCTTATAGAGCAAGATATGGCATGATGTTCGTTCATCATCGTTCAACGGATGTTGGACTTATTATTAAAAAGGCCATAGAGTTAAAAGTATATAAAAGTTGTCTCTTCTTGAGTTCTGTTACAAAACTCTCGGTCTCCCAGATATTTTGTATTTACCTTCGTAACAAAAAACATGTAATGTTATCGTTATACAGGTTTAATGCGTGCCGTTACGTAGTTCATTCGCCTATTGCCTGAATTCGAAAAGATAATAAAAATAATGATTTTAACTAAACAATATTAATCTAGATATAGTTATAGGAAAACTGTTTACATATCCAGTAAAATCTCTCCCAGAGGCCAGTATGAGAACATTGGTCACTTTACTTCATGTTTTACAGTCACATTATAGCACAAATATGTACTGCAGCGACACATGCGGAGATGTGACATTAAACCATCGCACTTAGGGAAATTCGGCAGTAGATCGGTCGAAGTTAAGGCATAAAATCAAGACAAAATTGCAAGAATTTTTAAATTAAAATAACATAGTCGAGTTGTATTCGCCTTTAAAACCTGTTAAACGTGATCAGTATATTTGATGATTAGATTAGAGGCTGCCAAGAGCTCATAAAGGTGGTTATCACTAGCTTGTAGAAATCCAGTCGATTGGCGACTGCCCTTTCCAGCATGGCCCTATGGGCAAAATCCGCCAAGACAAGACGATGATGTAAGCTGGGATTAGCAATAACCCTCGTAGAAATATATGAAAGAAAGTTCTTTATGACTTACCATCAGAACTGATAGCTTCCTTTGGCGGGTGTGGTACAGGGGGCTGCTCTGCCTGCTCTGTGCTCCTGCAGAGCGTTCCGTTTGAGCTGAGACATCGCTTGAACGCTGTAGATGAAAGAACGTTGAACTTGGTTGTAACTTACCGTCAGAACTGACAGCCTCCTTTGGCGGGTACGGTCCGGAAGCTGCTCTGTGCTCCTGCAGAGCATGGTGCTTGTGCTGAGACATCGCTCGAACGCCGTAGATGAAGAACGTTGAACTTGGTTATGACTTACCGTCAGAACTGACAGCCTCCTTTGGCGGGTGCGGACCGGGGGGCTGCTCTGTGCTCTTGCAAAGCGTGTTGCTTGTGCTGAGACATCTCGCGCTCGAACGCCGTAGGGAACGGCATGTTTGGACGGCTGTGGACAAAAAGAAGCAAGTCAAGTCGATATAGAGAATATCTGATAATACTGCATGGTGTATTTCCTAAAATGAAAGTATATTTCCACCTGGAATAAACCATGGAAATTGGTTAAAATTTGCGCCTCCCATAATTTGAAAACCTTAAGTCCTTGCAACATACTTCAAACTCCTCAAAGGCAAATATTGCAAAGAATTTGAAGTAGAATATATTGTTCATTTTAGTTGGAACACTCGTAACTACAACTATGTATTTATAAACTGACACAAATGGACGGAGTATGGCGCGGCCAGACATTGTCGCTGCCAAGTCAGACAGCGTATACAGACATTACAGGCTAGACATACTGTCCGAGTGAATTACCTGACCACTGTCACAATACGTTGACAATTTATCACTTGATCATACATCAAGTAATAAAATCAATAATGACCCTCGTACCTAACTTACTAATCCAGAAATCTGCAGGAAATTGTCTCAAATCAACAATAACACAATTTGTTGGTGACAATTTTTAAAAATAAGTAATTTTCATCTTGACTTGGTTGAAGCATTCACTGCCAGGGGGCGTGGCCTAGGAACAAATTTGTATGACGCTGAACGCATAAATGCGTTGGTGGCAGTGAATGCATTATTCCACTCAGATGATCATACTAGATATGTATGAGATCTCATTTTTATCACGTGTAAACTATCATAAGCCCAATATTTATGACTAATGCTGACAAAAATGCATTGATTGATTGATTATGGATGTTTTCCACCAAAATGAACCAAACAATCAAAGGCAATTGAGTAATTCTTCTTGTTCCTGGCGTTTGTCCCGGCTTATTGCCACGGCTCATGGGAGCCTCGGGTCCGTTTGGCAATTACTTAATCGCAAGAATTAGCGTTTTTACGAAAGCGACTGTCATCTGACCTTCCAACCCAGAGGGGAAACTAGGCCTTATTGGGATTCGTCCTGATTCCTCACGATATTTTACTTCACCGAAAAGCGACTGGTAAATATCAAATGAAATATTTTACATAAGTTCCGAAAAACTCATTGGTACGAATTGAGTCATTGTTATTCCTAAATAAAGGTCAATGGACGTAAGACCTTGCGGACTGTGTGTGATAATAATTAACACGATTTTTAAGGTTTTCAGTCAGTAATGCCATATAAATGATGATGAATCTTTTCTTTCCGGCCGATTTCGACCATGGCGACCACTTCAACTCCTAGTTAGTTCGGCGCTCATGCGCCCGAAGATGGCTGACATAGCCGATCTTCCGAGGTGAACCCCCGCACACCAGCCATATAAAAATAATAGCATGAATTGGTTAAGTCTTGAGATGAGTGGATATAAAGAAAATTAAATACGAACGGTGTGGAGATAGCTTGTATTTAATTGGATATCAGCTCCCTATTCCACTAATATTATAAATTAAAAATAAGTATGAGGGTTTCTATGTTTGGATATTTAAATATTTGTGTCTTTTCCAAGCCAAAAGTCCCACTTTGTTGCTTGCCATAAGGACGCTTTGACAGATTATTCGTATAAAAATAAATCTCATCTTTATGGTAAGCGACAAACTGGGACCTTTGCCTAGAATTCGACACATTTTTTTCTTCATTAAGCAAAAAACGGCTGAATTGTTTCGGTGAAATTCGGCAAACAGATACAGATGTAGTGCATAATTTTCCATCGTATTTCTCGGAAACGTTCGTATTTGTCATGCTAGTTCAGTCAATGTCAGTACTTTTTGTACCGAGACTGACTGAAATAGCAAGACACGTTCGTAAGTTTCCGTGAAAATACGATGGAAAATAATTATGCACTACATCTGTAGTTTATGGTCTGGTAAAAGACATTGATATATTTAACCACGAATGGAGGGAGGGGTTGCAAGTCAGTGCGAGAGTACTAAGGGAAGGGGGCAGTTTGACGACTTACCCCCTACATTTCTCATTTCATTTTTAGAATATGGTACAATATTGGTTAGTAGAGGGTGTTCCAGCCAAGCCTGATGGTATCCTTTTCGAACAAAAATTAGGAACACAACACAACATTAAGAGTCTTGGCGATAGCGAGTATATGAATATTGAATAACGCTATTATAAGTACATTGAATTTGCAGGAGAGGTAGTAGTGTATAAATGAGTGTCATAAGTTCATAACTGTCTTACATAACTACTTCATATTCAGTAGGAGTTTTCGTCTGATGATGACATTGATGATAAGCGTCAAAATTTGCAGTCAAAAATACAGACAAAAACCCCAAGCACGTTGCTGTTGGCCATGACCCAGAACATGCATACATTGTATGTCTTGTCATTTTGACTGCCAACTGTGTAAATTGTGTAATATCATCATCATCATCTTCCTCGCCTTGTTCCGGCGTTTTGCCACGGCTCATAGGAGTCTGGGGTCCGCTTGGCAACTAATCCCAAGAATTGGCGTAGGCACTACTGTATGAAAACTAATGTCATCTGATCTTTCAACCCAGAGCGGAAACTATTTATATATAGTCCGGTTTCCGCACTCATACTAATCTTTCTTACCATATTAAATATGTTAAAAGGTCACTCACGTATTACACCACGTACGCGAGCTCCTGATGACACTCTTCGGTACGGTACGGTACTCCGTAGTGAAACATGTCGAGCGTCTTCTTACCATATAAATAAGAATATGGTCCGATATATTTGGGCACTTTGGTCGTCAATATCTATTTGATGCTGATTGCAGACAAACATATATTTGGGTCAACAACTACTGAAGTCAACAACATATGCCGGATGATAGAGCTCATTGGTAGCATTATGAATTCCTTTGGTTCCAGGTAGCCTGCTCCAAAGTCCTTCAATATTTGTCTGGCGAGGGCGTGACATTTACACATTGGGTGTATTACTGTCTCTTCCTCTTCGCCACACATTCGACAATCGGTGTTGTCAGAGTGTCCATCTTGGCCAAAACTCCTTTGACCCCGTAATGGCCAGCAAACACCCCTGTTGTCATTTGGAGTTATCTTTAGCTAAATTTCCATATCTTTTTGCTCAAGCCGGAGTCTATTACTTGCATAAAGAGGTTTGAGCACTTTACCTTTAGGAAGCGATATGTCAGAGTCACAAACAGTAATTAGACTTCAGTATTACTTTTGCGTACGTATGATCTGCCTTTAGCCAACTTCGCGCGGTTTAACACTACGGTCCAATTACCCTGTCCCATTGTTTTCTTGTATACCAACATCAAAGCAAGTTAAACCTTCGTGCAAACACCTAAGATCTACCAATTATCAGATTGTTTTGCTGTCAGTACCGGAGGTGTCATAAGAACAATGGATTTCCACTGTGAGTAATTACGAAGCTTTAGCTCGAATTGACATTGTGACAGTTTTGTGAACTTTCTTCGGTTTTTAAACATTGGTGCCGACGCCGACGTCTGTAGGTTCATTCAACTGAGGCAGTTGGCAAGAAGTTATGATGGATTGAAGGCTTGACTGCATCAAGCTGATTTGTATTATGTGAAGTAAAGATGTAATATACAAACTAGTTTTAGTTCCACACTCAGCTAGCTTTTTCCATACTATCTTGCCATATGAAAAAAAAAAAATTCACCCCCACTTTACGTGTAGGGGAGGTACCCTAAAAAAAATTAATTTTTTAGATTTTATTGTACGACTTTGTCGGCTTTATTGATTTATATATCCATGCCAAATTTCAGCTTTCTAGCACTAACGACCACGGAGCAAAGCCTCGGACAGACAGACAGACAGACAGACAGACGGACATGGCGAAACTATAAGGGTTCCGTTTTATGCCATTTGGCTACGGAGCCCCAAAAAGGAACACCCTGACAAAAGTCCGGATATCACCTAAAAATCCTGATATTTCCTGGGAGGTAATGTCACCCAAATAAATCCCTTATTCCAAAACCTTTCGTGAGCCACTAGCCCCATAACTCGCCACCATATGCTGTAGCTACAGCATAACCTTCCCTTCTCTGTCCAACTTCACAGTTTAAATACCCTGATACTCACCAAGTCTCTCCGCAATTCTGATAAGGAACCAAAAATCCTGACAAGTCAGGAGAAATCCTGACGTATGGCAACCCTACCTGGGATAAATGGTAAATCTATGGGCGATTATATGAGCATTATTAACAGATAGACCATTATTTAAGTTCTCATTTTAAGTGAATTGTACAAATTCTTATGAGAATAAAGAATCTTTAAACCGATTATTTAAATCTGCAAACGTCATTGTGGATAAATTGCGCGGTCGGTGCTATGGTAATTGGTAAGCAGTCGAGAACCAGTAAGAGCATTTCTAAAAAAGTTTGTAGAAAATAGTCTGCACATACGGTGAATAGTTCGATACGTTATTTGAAGTATTCTTTGTAGGAAATGAAACCCACGAGATGCATACTTGCAATGATTTTAGCTTAGCCAACTAGGGGTCAAAGTTAAACTGAGTTTTCTTTTTAAATTTAGGGAGGGTTTAAATCTCGGGTCAGAGTTATAGGGGTTAGAGCCGGTGTAGCTTTATTGACGTTCATAAGCGCATTGCAATATGCCTACTTGGAAAATAAACTATCTTTATTTGTTGTGCGGCGAGCGGATAACATACAGTAAAGAACCTAAGAAAATGTATGACATTTTTTGGACACTTAAGGTCGCAAATTCTTTGGCTTGCGATTCTGAGTAAAATGGCGATTTTGACAATAAAGTGTTACTTAAGTTTGAAGAGCTCCTCATTCTGGGCGAAATAAACACGAAATAATTTGAGACAAACAAAATATTATGAACAATTTTTTAGGAAAAACGGTGAAATAGCGCTAATACGGAACGTGCATGACCTGTAGATGGCAGCACAGAAGCCGCCTATTCATTGGCGCGAAACATTACGTCATGGTTCCATCTTTAGATTTAAGCCACTAGATGGCAGACCATACTATACGAAATAGAGCCAGCGTTTAGTGGAAAGTGCAACTACTTAGAAGCTTGAATTGTTTTCTCTTTCGATTCAGGTCACGCGATGGTAGACCCTCCAACACGCGCGGCCTCTATATCGTACAGAATAGGGAACTCTGTTCACCAAGTTTTATTGTAAATTGAAAACTAAAGAAAAAAAATTGCAATATCGGCACACGTAATATTACTCATTCCACAGTCAAATTTTTTGAGGATTTTTAAAAAATGCAAGGGGTCATACGTGGGTTCCCTTGACACGGAAAAAGCCGCCTTGACACGCAAGCATCAAACATGTTTGCACGACTAGCAGTGACCCTACAGTAGTATTTTCCAAACTATGGGGAGCGAAATTTGAGTAAGCCCTGAAACATAAGACTATTGCCGACCGATCGGTTTACCAGCCGGTACCTACTAATAATATTTAATGAGCATGAAATATAGCATGTACGGTCACGGTGAAAATAGCAATACGAAAAAGTGGGCTAAAATATGTATATACGACTTTATTGCCCATATATTAAGGTTATTCGTATTGATATTTTCAGACGTGACTGTACTCTTCCATACAAAAATATTATCCATCCTCCATGGTTTTTTTGTATGTTGTTGACACAATGAAAAACTAGGTTTATAGGTTTTCCTTTTTTTCAAAATTTGCAAAACAAAAAAAAAACAATAAAGCGAAACCTATAAACCTAGAATACTCATACTCATTTATTGACAATATTCTTAAAATATTACATTTCAACAACAGAAAACACATTTAAATGATAGGAAGTTGTAAAAATAACAAAAAAATTTCAATGAAATCGTTATGTTAAATAAATTAAAATTTACAATTTAAGGTGGTTCGCTTTCCATACAAAAAACAATTGAGTTTTATGAAGTCATTAGTGTCATTCTCATTACACAATATTACTACATAAATATGTGCGCATCTATCTACTTTAGAATATTAATTCACACTAAATTGATAAAAAATACAGAAATATTTCATACAGTAATCACGCAAAAAACTGTTATATTTTTGATCAATCAATGTAACACCAAAATAACGTTTTTTGCGTGATTTCTGTATGAAACAAAGTTTTTCTATCAAATTGTTACAAAAAACCTGCCTGGCACCTATTTTACTAATACTAACTTGACACTTGACACTGTATTTTCCTGTTATGTACTTGAAAATGCACAAGAAAATCTCAGTGTCAGATCAGGTGTCAATTGTCAAGTAGGTTTGTCAAACCTGATCTGTAATTTTTTTTTATAACACGACGGTGGCAAGCAAGCATACGGCCCGCCTGGTGGTAAGCAGTCACCGTAGCCTATGGACGCCTGCAACACCAGAGGTGTTACATGCGCGTTGCCGACCCTTTAAAAATCTGTACACTCCTTTTTTGAAGAACTTCATACTACATTGACAATGTGTACTGGTACTATGTAGGCACGGTGAATTGTCAACAATGTGTACTGGTACTATGGAGGCACGGTGAATTGTCAATGGCAGGGTCTGGTGACAAATTGTCGGCATGGTGAAATACACAATTGTCTAATATAAAAAAAATTAACAATGACAAATAATGCAAGCCATTTACACACAAAAACCTTTCAGGTCTCATAGCAATCATAAGTTTACCTTTATATTATGTAAAATAATGGCATAATGGCCATAAATTATATAATTAACAAGGTACGGTCAACTTTAAGATTTCAAGGTTTAATTTCGTAACCATTGTGAGATAACAGACTGCAAAAATTTAATTTCAATATCTTGAGGTTTGTTGTCAAAACAACAACTCATGGCGCAACACTACACCTTTTATAACACTATTTATCATATTCTTGTTATTTCAACTTAGGATCATGAGTTTTATTAAATCCTAATAAAAGAGAAGTGCCCCAAGATTTTTCGATTCCATTAGAATGCCTTTCCACTAAGGCAGAGATGAGCAGAAATGAAAAAAAAAATCTTTATTTATTTGCACCAAAACTTCTCCTTGGTAAAGGTTGCTAGACATTCAGGTGGAATGCTCACCACAAAAGAATTAAAAATGAAGAAGAATTGAAAGTAATCTACATCACTTCTCCATTCAGCTAGTTTACAACTAATGCTATTGGTAGATTCCCATATATTTCCTTTTATCTCTTCTGATCTCCGCATCAGGGAAAGGGCAGCCTATCATTTTTCAATGCACTGATGATTTGGGATATTATTTTTTTCCTATTAGAATCAAAGTGGATTAAGGTTCCAAGTCGAAATAACAAAAAAGGAATCCCTTCAAAAACTATCAACAGTTTTAAGATTATGGGCCCTACCACACTAATGAGATAAATACTACACACTTTAACAAACTGAAAATTAGGTTATAATTGCTGCAAGCAACAAATTCATCCTAAATTTTACCACTTAACCACCACAACTGTTCTACATATGATCATCATAATCAATATAACTTTTAATGCATGCAAGTCGCTGACTGAATATTTGTGATTGGGCAAAGATTAAAGATTAGACATGCATCTATCTGTATAGGCCATAATAATATACCTATAAGGTCTTTTTTTCTAAAATATGTAGTTTTTAGCTAGTTGGTTGTTGCTAGCTTTTGACATTAACCTCACCTAAAGTTCTGGGTTTAAAGTTCTGTTTCATTACATAAACACTAAAACAGTTACTCCAGTGCAGAGTAGAATTATCATTGTTTACACACACTATCTATGTCATAGCACCAATATCAGTTACATGCCTTTTAATTGGCTATAAAATATTACAGCAATTTAAGCATAAATACGTTCGAAGACCTGAGGGCAGTGTCAAGCATATTATGCGTTAATGACCTTGACATAACTAATTACACTGACCTATCACACACAGACAGTTAGTCCTCATAAGGCTAATCTGCCAAAAGTGAAGCCGAAACTCGATCGATGTGTGCGTGCGACGCTCGTGTCTTACGCTCAGCGACACACACATATATACAAAAACGGGTTGCCAGAGTTCATTTATTCCCCTTAAAGTAGATGGATTTTAACCACATCCTTATACTTGGCTATCAATCATTTGGGAGTGTGTATGTAGATATTAAATTTGTAGCAAAAGCTTTCAAGGTTTCTTTTAAGGACTTTGCATTTCTGTACTTTGTGAAATAATGTTTAAATAAAAAAACGTTTATTTTTTTTATTTTACAAATGTACACAGATAATAGCTGGTAGAATTGACTTCGGAATAATGATTTTAAATGATAAATATTTAATGACGATCATTTGGATTTGATTTGGTTTGATTTTA
Organism: Cydia pomonella; assembly: GCF_033807575.1. Lineage (NCBI taxonomy): Eukaryota > Metazoa > Arthropoda > Insecta > Lepidoptera > Tortricidae > Cydia > Cydia pomonella. The sequence goes on from NC_084719.1 coordinate 3,823,040, forward strand.
TTTGACTAATATTTTCTTCGGGTTAGTGTGGTGAAAAGTTTTGTGTTTCACTTGGGGCAAAATTTGTTTAACTCTCGTAACTTGAAACCCTCGCAACGCTCAAGATTCCATTTTTCGACATTTTGGATCTTTATTTAGCTCGAGTAGCAATATTAGCACGAGCGGTTAAACAACAACTTTTCCACTTGTAAAACAAATAACTATTTATCGTCAGTACTAGTAATTGTACCTGCAGGCCTAGCCAAGATGGCAATCGCTATTGCTTCGAACAACGAAACGCTTTGTGTCTCTCTATCAGTCTTCCATATAAGTGCGACAGTGACAGTTGCGTTTCGTTTTTACAGACCTTAACTGTAACACCTGTGTTCCACACATAAAATTTACTTTACTTGCTCATCAAAATGGCGAGAGCATATTCGACTATGTTTAGTCGGTTTCCATATTGCATCGTTCCTATTTAATCTAATTTTTTCCGTCCATCTCGCAGACAGAAGCGGATCAATCGGAAATCTAAAACGAATATCACACAAAATAAAAATATGAATTTAAACTGTAATTTTATAAAAGACAAAACATAATTTGAAATAAAAGAATGAAAAACTAAAAAAGAATATTTTCTATAGTCATACAAGGAACTTAAAGTAAGCATATTAATTTTATCAATGTAATCGTCATGCCTCATTTGGAGGAAAAAAGATTCATATCACCTGGCAACATTTATAAGTAATGGCGGCTGACGAAAATTTGGATTTTTGTATTTACAATTACGTAAAAATATCACATTAAACTGGATACTTACGCATGAAATGTTATATCAGGCGGTTTGTTTTTATTCACTGATGTGTTGTGACACCAATTCACCGCACAAACAACCATCTTTCTTGTATTTTTTAATTTATAACCGGGAGGTGTACACAAACCAACTCGACCTTGAGTACTGCGAGGGCCGTTCGGATACGATGACACGAGGGCGACATAATGTCGTACTCGAAATGGCTTCACTAGGGATGTACAGACTAGGCATCTAGGTTAGTTATAAATCTATGACTAATTATGAATTTTAAAAATATTTGCTTAATAAAGAACCAAATCGTTTCGTCATAAAACGTATGACAATAAGCGAGAAGCGCCTATGATAACCAATTTATTTATACTCCCTGATTATTCTACGACGATCTGTTATCAAACATTCGTTGTAATGTAGATTACGCGTGAACATGGCTAGGAAAGCGGACTGCGCCACTAAACTTTGGAGCGTAGCCAATGCATAAAGAAAACAAAACCGAATATGAAAATGTAGGAAACCACTTACCTGATGTCAACTTGCAATTTCTCCCGACGGCCAATCTCCCCACAGACACTAGACTCAACCTCACACTACTCATTGCTCGTATGTTTTGACGCGGTTCACAATAAACATCAGCTCCCAACACTTAGGCGACGATCGAATGAAACGCGAACCAAAGAAATGCTTACTATACTCGCCGTAATTCGCTATTCGCAATTTTTATTGTATTTTGGTTGTCAGTGAGAGAATCACGATTCTGTCATGACGCAACACTTTTTATTAGTCAACACCGACACTGTTCGTAAAAGATACAACTATTCGGTGTAAGTACGAAAACTGCACTTTCCTATTTTTTTGTATGATTTTACAAAAACAATTTATTTTCTACATATAAGAGCGGCCATACTGAAGTTCACAGCTGATTTTGATGTGAAAGAAGTTGAAAATTTCTTGTACCACGTTGTTTCGAAACTTGTGCTCTCTAGCGACGGAAAAGAAAAACTGAATTACTGCTTTACCATCTCAGCAACATGTTTTCCGTGGAAAATGTGTAGAGGGCGCTGCCAAATGTTGTCAATAAAAATAAAATCATCTTGCAAATATATCTAACCACTCTATAATATTGTTTGTTAAATTATGAAAAAATGTTATTATTTAAACTAGGAATTACTAAATGTATTAGAACTAACCGTGTGAACTATTAAACAAGTCCAATTTACATAATTAATATTTTCTGTTGAACGTGAACGCATCCATTTCGTGTTGGGTTGAACAATCTAGCCAACACAACTACACAAAACGTCAAAGTCGTCCAAAATGGCTGAGACAGAAACTGATAATAACAGTATTATTAGACCTGAGAGAAATAATATCGTTACAACGGCTACCAATGGGCCCCGTCGTGTTACCATCTATAAAACGGACACTGGGTTCGGTTTCAATGTGCGCGGTCAAGTGTCTGAGGGTGGGCAGTTGAGGTCGATCAATGGGGAGCTTTATGCTCCTTTGCAGCACGTAAGCGCTGTTTTGGAGCAAGGAGCTGCTGAACAGGCTGGTATCCGGAAGGGGGACAGGATTCTAGAAGTGTAAGTACCTGGGCTATGTAATCTGTAAGCAGTAGGTGGGTGGTACTGGCTGGGAACCTCCCATGAGTGTTCTCAGTATTGTTTGGCAATTTTAAGCCTAGCAACGCCTTTTGAAGCCGGTTGGTTTGTTTTAGAACGGTCTGTAATCCAATTAGAATCATTCCAATCTTATGAGAATCAGTAGTGTCCTGCATATTATTAAAAAAAAAACAAATACAAGTTTTATACATATAATTGACATTGTTTTTTAATTTATTTATTGGACCATGGCCCTCATAAACATCTCAATTATACTATTTTTCTATGTTAAATCATGTCTTGCATTTATATTTATTGGGTGAAATCAGACAAATGAATGAGTCATAGTTTGAAACTGGTTTGTTTGGTCAATGCAGGTCAGTCAGCTATGAAATTGGTTGTTAAGAACATAATGTTGCTATTTGGTAACTTATGCAACAACAAAAATAAAGAATGGTTATGTAGTTGCAGTAATTATTTATTGGTGTGTAGCTGTATTTGCGGAAATTAAGTAGGTCATAGTCTGATTGTGTAATTATAATTATGTTGTTATGAAATTTATTATCTATTTAAAAACATTGTTAAAAAAACTTTGTCATACTAAATGTATGTACTAAGTTTATTTTTAACTTATTTATATTTGTTGCTGTTCTTTGATATGATCAAATAGCATGGCTTTTAAAAGTTTAGCTGGGCTATTTTATTTAAAGTTATACAGATGCCACAAAATATAACAGAGCTGCAAAGGTGCAAAAAAAATATCTTAATATGCACCTTAATGTCTTGATAATAGGAGTTTGTTGAGATATTTGTGAGCACCTTGACAGCCTGATATATCTGATGGTAACTAGACTACACTTTTTTCAAATTCTGTTTTTTTTTTTACTTCCACTCATGAGCTCTTTCCTTATAGGAGAAAATAATTCTAAAATTTCCATGCATTTTAATTTTGACCCACTGTATTAAGGGGCATTCCACAATAAGGTCTACTTTGTTGGGGATGCAACACTTATGGCAACTACCTTAATAACCTGCAGAAATCTTCGTATATATACATCATATTATATACATACTGTTTTCAACATTCCGTTTCTTAGCTATTTACAGTTTAAATAAAAGTGCAGTCAGCAATAAAAAGAAATATCAAAATAATTTTATTGAAAGAAAAATCATATATTGTATAAAAACTCTGGTATAAAGCCTCTTCTGACATTTCATATGAACCATAATACCGACGACCCGTCTGGCCTAGTGGGTAGTGACCCTGCCTATGAAGCCGATGGTCCTGGGTTCAAATCCTGGTAAGGGCATTTATTCATGTGATGAGCATGGATATTTGTTCCTGAGTCATGCGTGTTTTCTATGTATTTAAGTATTTATATATTTATATCGTTGTCTAAGTACCCTCAACACAAGCCTTATTGAGCTTTCTGTGGGACTTAGTCAATTTGTGTAATAATGTCCTGTAATATTTATTTATTTATAATAGAATGCTGGTAAAGACACAGTAGAAAAATGCCCATTCTTTAAAAAATAAATGTAGTCATAATAAGCATTCACTTATGCTGTAGTTCTTTTTTTGCATTAGAAAAAAAGGTAAACAATCTTGACATATCTTTATATTGAAAAGCGCTTTATAAAAATTTGTAACTATTACTTATGAAAGCAAAGAAATGTAAATTATCGTATATGATTTGTTTTTGTCATGTGGGCTGTGTGGCACACTTGTTGAGGCTTGTTTTTAGACGACCGGTTTGGCCTAGTGGGTAGTGAGTTAGTGACCCTGCCTACGAAGCCGATGGTCCCGGGTTCAAATCCTGGTAAGGGCATTTATTCGTGTGATGAGCATGGATATTTGTTCCTGAGTCATGGGTGTTTTCTATGTATTTAAGTATTTATATATTATATATATCGTTGTCTAAGTACCCTCAACACAAGCCTTATTGAGCTTACTGTGGGACTTAGTCAATTTGTGTAATAATGTCCTATATTATTTATTTATTTATTTATTTATTTATTTATTTATGTATACATTTTTCACCTTATTGCCATGGAGAAATTTATACATATTTATGAACTTGACTGTACATATTTCTCCCTTCTTATTCGTTTTGCTTGTCTCGTCTCGTGCTTCTCCGATTGGATCAGAGCGGTGCCGAGACTCTCAGCTAGAGTTTCTCGACTAGTGTGTACAGTTGCCGTGATTTATTTTTTTACATGTCTTCAATAAAAATACATGTTGTAATCACTTATCTTCCTTCTAATGCTAAAAAACGAACTATAACATCAACTGTCAATACTGACATGATAGATATAGATGATAGATTCTAACTGTGGCAATTGTAAAAACAAATACTGCTGTTATTAACAAATATACTGCCATCAAACAATCACATGTTTCATATGGCTTCCTGAGAAAATCTTACAGTAACTTAATTGGTTCACACAGACATAATATAATAAACTATGCTCTGCCTGCAAGTTTGTCCTCATAGAAGTTGTTTATGAGGGGCTAGAACACAATTGGACATGGAACAGACAGGCTACTGACAAACGAATAGGAATAAGATGGGGGACGCCTTTATTTATTTAATCTTTATTGCACAATACATGAAGGCACAAATGGCGGACTTAAAAAAAATGCCTTAAGGCATTCTCTACCAGTTAACCAATGGGTCCCAACAATGCCTTTGCCCAACAATGAGATTCTTTGTATTACCTATGTATTACTAGGCTAAATGAATAAGACAAAATTGAAGATTTAATATTGGATTTTTACAAGTTTAAATCTAGAGCAAATACCATGAAAAAATTCACACAGAAACTACACTATATTTGTAAGGGTAGATGTCAAATAAAAGATGACAAGACGATAAAAAAAAACATGAAAACATCAAAACATGTCCACTTTGCATTTTAAGGTTTCGATTGGAAAGTCTAGTTTTCTTCTGAAATTTTCACGCCATTTCCCTGTAAAAACTCAATATAAAAACTAAACTTTGCGTTACATGTTACAATACCGTTAATTTATGTATACAGTCGAGGAAATTCATTCTTTAGCAGTTTACATTGGACAGCTCTTAGCATAAGTATGTACATATACAACCAAATTTACTTGAACCGCAAATTGCTAAATCAATTTCCTCGACCGTTCAACGCTATCATTACTTATTAGTACAGTCAAAAGATTTAATTAGTGACCCATTTCGTACCTTGTCACAGTGACAACATTATGGGGTCTCTAGCGACTTTATTACGGTCAACCAATTTGATTCCTAGGCCACTATAGAACCATGTCATAATCATAATGACTTCTACGACAGTGCTTATTGAGTGATGCATGTCATGTATAGACTAGTTAAAGCGACAAGGTTCTACAGGATGATTCAGGAGACGTGAGCAGGATCAAGCTTGAGCATTCAGTAAGTTATAAGCAACTGTTTCGTACCAGTATTTGTGAGATTAACGTTCTTTTATTTTTTACTGTTCGAAAAAAAAATGTTTTAATTTATTTACGCCATGTATGGTCACCCTCTTTGTTTTATCCATAACAAGTGACAAATTGAATGTCTGGTTCTTTGAAAAATCGTATCTCACTCAAGTGTGACATTTTGTTTTCTTCATAATCAAACTGCTGTCATAACGGTTAAAGAGGTTTTATCTTTCTTAATTAAGTGTTGTAGGGTGTCCATGATTGTAGATTATCAAATTTGTCCTTCCCAAAAAGTTAAATAACAGAAATAAAGCGAGATTGTTTTACTTAAATATGATGATGAACGGTTCATTAACATTTACTGATTGTGTAGGCTTAGTCCTGCTCACGTCTCATGAATCACCCTGTATAGTGGCCTAGGATTCAAATTGGTTGACTGTACGTAATGGGTCACAAATTAAATCTTTTGACTGTACAAGGGGATGTGATACAGACGTTATCGCTATGCAAATGGGAGCAGGACTGCAAACAGAGCCTAGAAAAACTATCCGGTTTGATATCTATATGCTTAGGTATAAATTTGAAATAGCCGTGTTATATTGGGTCACCAATTAGTTTATAAAGGGGTCCGGTTTTTAAAATATAATTACCATCGCGGTCCGTTTCTACTAGTGTTTATTATGCATATGTAATGTGCAGTATAGTACAGAATCTATTACCTTCTTTATATTTATTAAAACGCATAAAATACAAAAAAGAATATAACTAAAGTAAAGAAACATATCTAAATACATATATTTACAAATAAAAAATGGGGGCTAGCTCGTCGCCCGATGGTAGGGTGCCCAGAAGGCTGGTGGCATTACCGCGCTGTATGGCGATGCCAATTCGCTGGGCAAGGAAAGAACCAGCCCTCTGGTCACCCGTAGCATCAATGAGACGCTTCGCCAGTATAGTACATATATTGGACCTTGAAATATGCAACACATATTCTTATAATCGAATTTAAATTGTCGTGAGACATGCTAATATTAAACTAATTCTACGGATTCCACTCACGCGGTTTTAGTCACTCGCGCGACATGTTTCGGAGACTCTAGATAGGTTTACATATTAGTTTTAGAGCTTTTCGTATTTTCGCGGATTGTTCCATCCGTTCCTATTGATTAGTGTCGGTTTCGATAGCTTCGGCAAGTTTCGGTGTAAAAATTATGTTTCGGCCGAAGGTTAGATTTCAGCCAAGAACCTGCGGAATCCCTCGACTGCGCCGAAATCGTATTTTTGTTAGTGCCCGGCCGAAGTTTCTGTTATCATATTTTCGCCGAAGGTTCAGTTTCGGTCGAAACTAGCGCAAAACCGAACAATAACGGTTTCGGTTTCGGCTTTCGGACATTACCATTAATGCTGGTTGTATGTGTGTGCCTTCGTGTAGTCAAAAAAACGTTACGTACCATTGCAAAATCTTCGATTAATCCAAAGATCTAGTCCAACGAAACCAACAAGAGCGTTATGTGTTGCTGTGTCTAGTCTAATAGAATATACAGTAGAATTCATTTATAACGACGTCGCTTATAACGACTAACCGTTTTTAGCGTCGATATTATTTACTCAAGTTCGGTTTAATACATAATTACATACATATGTAAATAGTATCCGTTTTATACGTCATCCGGTTAGTACGACATAATATCGCCGGTCCCTTGAAGGTCGTTATATCCGGATTCTACTGTATGACATAAATAAATAATAATAATAAATAATAAATATTATAGGACATTATTACACAAATTGACTAAGTCCCACAGTAAGCTCAATAAGGCTTGTGTTGAGGGTACTTAGACAACGAGACATATAATATATAAATATTTATAAATACTTAAATACATAGAAAACACCCATGACTCAGGAACAAATATCCATGCTCATCACACGAATAAATGCCCTTACCAGGATTTGAACCCGGGACCTTCAGCTTCGTAGGCAGGGTCACTACCCACTAGGCCAAACCGGTCGTCTAATGATATCTTTAGATTCAAAGTTGGGCAACGAATGTCTTTACCTGTTGCGCTGTGCGTATTATTGTGTAATGCATTGTCTACGCGTTTTCGCAAACGGAAAGATTTATGCTGCTATAGGTGACTATGGCTGTACATAATATGATTGCCGCTATATGTTCCACTGGATGTTATTGAAATAAGTTTTTGACAAAAAAAAAATGCATTTTGGATACAAACTTTTATCGCTGACTGTACTTTTCCACCCACAGGCAACAACCCTAAACTCAAACATACATAGGTGCATTGCAAGTTAAATAATAGCTTGTAAAATTTGCCCAGTATCGCTAAGTTGGTATAAGTATTTGTACAGACGACTCAGACAAATTCAGGTGATACAAGATATATGTCCCTATTGTACTCATTGCTATAATCAACTTTTACTATAAGAGTAACTATGAAATCAAAAAAAAAAACCTGGTCTTCGTACAATTGTCGAATTGAACTAAGTATTGATCACCTCATTACAAAAGTTGCTTACAGTAATGTATATCTTGTTGTTGTATGTTTGTGTTGTTGTTGTGTTGTGTTGTGTTGTTGTTGTTGTGTTGTTGTTGTTGTTGGTGATCAGGTGAAGATGAGGTGATTATTAAGAAAAGGGACCTTATTGTCGATGGCAACGCAACGTTGTATTTGCATCGAAGCATCGTTTATGACGGCGGAAGCGCCATTGACAATAAGGTCACCCTTTTCATGGATAACGTCACATTTGTGTAACATTGTAAATAATGTTATTAATGTCCAAAATTGTAAATAGTTTTTCAAAATTACTTATAGTTGTCATTTTTTCTGAATTATTTTTCTCACTGCACCCACATTCGAGAATTTCTGTTTTGGTTTTACCCTATGGTTGACTGGTAGAGAATGCCTTAAGGCATTAAGTCCGCCATTTGTACTTATTTTTATTGTGCAATAAAGTTTAAAAATAATTAAATAAAAATAATAATTACTTGTGGCGAATATATAGTCCTCCTCATCGTTTTCGATAACGGCGACCCCAAATAAACACATTATGGACGTTGTCTAGCGTGAGCCCTAATGTGGCTGGCCAGGCCGAACTTGCTCTTAAATACTCTATTGCACGCGTGACAATAAAGTTGGCCAGCTGCGTTGAACGTGTTCACGTAGGAGGGCTTAGGTCTCTCTTTCCGTAACTGGCGTTTTATGTCTAGGCTAGTGAGGCGGTTATCTTCGAATGTTTTGACACCGTTATGGATGGTAGAATGCCAAGAAGACCTCCTTCCAGCAAGCTCCTCCCAACGCTCAGGGTCGATGGCGCAAGCGCTCAGATGCCGTTTGAGCACGTCCTTGTAGCGCAGGTGCTGACCACCGTGCTGTTGTGGCGAATACATGGCATATCGAAATACATAAATTATCGTTATACATTTATCATAAGATGCATAACTTGACCGTTTTATGAACCGTAAACTTTACCGCATTTAAAACATTCATACTTCAATAGCTCCTTTCAGTGAACGTGTTACATAATAATGTTGTTTTTTTATAAATGTGTTGCAATAAGTGAAAGGATATCAAAAGGCCAATATACTCATAATCTTACTCCTTTTGTGTCAACTTAAAGCAGGGGTTTCCATGCTACGGCCCGCGGACTAGGTCAGGTTCGCAGGGATCGGAACCGGAATTTGCAAAAACATCGAAATAACCATATATTTCGGTTTATTTTATACTCTAAATGTAGGACTCAGTTGTGTTTTCAGATAACGACTTCGTATTATTAGATTGCCTAATTAGAAATGAAGCCATTAACAAAGAATGAAAAAATACCGTTTTCGTTCCCATACAAAAAATACCGGTTTCCGATCCCTGCAGGTTCGACCCGCGAGTCCTTAAAATGAAGCCCGCGAAAAGTAAGAAAGTATAGGTAATTTAATTACCAATTAAGGAAGCGTGGCAATGGGCGCCAGTCGTCGAGTTGCGGAAAATCGCCCGTACTACAATACAATACAATACAAGGAAGCGTGGTGCCTCTTAACATAGATATTTGTTATGTATTTAAAAAGAGGCGCGAATATGTACAACTGTCATTCACCGAATAAACGATTTTCTTTTATTAATAATGTGAGCAATTTGCACTTGTATTTAAATACAATTTTTGTATTAAGTATATCAAAATAATTTTAAAAATAAAATTGATCTAGCATTCTATACCTATTTTTAAAGAAGATTAGGTAATATACCTTTAATATTTAATGCATAACTTGAATTTGAATTTTGTTTTGACAAGTTTTTGTGTAGTTAGTTTACTTGTTAACGTGTGAAATGCTCTTATGGCTGTTTTTAAACGAGAGAGTTCTAGGTCTGTAATTATACAAGGACTATTCTTACCATGAAAGTTTTTTTAAGAACCTGGCCCTTGGGTCAAAAACATTGAAACCCCTGACTTTAAGGATAGCTCGGTACACGTTTCGTAATAATTATGTCGAACAAACAAGCGATAAGTATTTTATAAACAGTATCATTTTATTTGCAATCGGTTTCAGTGTTTTCTTTGAGCGCTAGAGATAGATTTACACTTAAAACGTAAAAACCTAGAGTATTATCAATACACAATATTTTATGGGTAAAATACCTTTTTTTCGCAGTGTCAGTTTGATCAAGTGTCATATCATATTATTAAATACTCATTGTTCTAGCTTATTTGTATATGTGTGATACGTTTGTCCTGTATATTTGTGTTTGAGAACTTTAGAAGTGTAGTATTAACAATTTAAGTGAAAAATTAGATTTTTTGACGGTTGGTTGGTGAAAATGTTTAACAATATGTACTCCTTGTACGAACATCAGTTGACTTGTAGACATTCTGAAGTTGGATACACTTCTTTGCATAACAGGTAAGTCAAAGACACTCTAATATACATTGATAGACTACACGATTGGCTCGAATTCGTGTGCGTGAAACCGCTGTACTGGCCCCATTCCTATTGTCCGTAAGGATCGTAAAATAAATAAATAAATATTATAGGACAATATTACACAAATTGACTAAGTCCCACAGTAAGCTCAATAAGGCTTGTGTTGAGGGTACTTAGACAACGATATATATAATATGTAAATATTTATAAATACTTAAATACATAGTAAACACCCATGACTCAGGAACAAATATCCATGCTCATCAAGTCATCACACGAATAAATGCCCTTACCAGGATTTGAACCCGGGACCATCAGCTTCATAGGCAGGGTCACTACCCACTAAGCCAAACCGGTCGTCAAAAACACTATTACCACCATCAATCAATTATATTATAGCATTAATCGTCTATGTATAGCCATAGACACCTACGTCCGCCTCGTTTCCTCTGTGATAGTCACAAAACTAGATAAAAAATCCAGCGACCATTACATTGTATTCGTATAATAATGGCTCACATGCATAATCATTCATTATCTACGTAATCTAACACTAGTTTGTACTTTTATGTACTTACATAAATATTCATGCCAAATTTCATGTAATTTAAGCATTTTGCCTCGGCTCATGGGAGCCTGGGGTCCGCTTGACAACTAATCTCAAGATTTGGCATAGGCACTAGTTTTTACGAAAGCGACACCATCTGACCTTTCAACCCAGAGGGTAAACTAGGCCTTGTTGGGATTAGTCCGGTTTCCTCACGATGTTTCCTTCACCGAAAAGCGACTGGTAAATATCAAATGATATTTCGTACATAAGCTCCGAAAAACTCATTGGTACGAGCCGGGGTTTGAACCCGCGACCTCCGGATTGCAAGTCGCACGCTCTTACCGCTAGGCCACCAGCGCTTCCTAGGCCACCATGTTATTTTAAAATGAGAGCATAATGATCGACTATGGGCGCGGCTTTTTGGTGGAGGGTTCGCGTCACTTAAAAGTCCAGTGGCAGCATGGTTAAATTTTTATCACTTGTCACTATGACTGTCACTTTCGAGCTTACATACTTGTTACAACGTGACAAGCATGGTGACAAATGATAAAGAGCCGACCATCTTAGCACTACAGACCTCACCCGGTTGCTTAATACTTTTGCTCCTACGAGTAAAATGTCGTTATGTGCGGCCTCTCTCCACATTACAATATTGGGACCGTGCGAAGTGCATGGTGTTGGTGGGGGTAAGTAAAGCGATCCCAGCGCATAAGGTGGTGAAAATTAGAACTCACTGCAGATAGCGTCTTTAACATTTTGTGCAAGTTATATGGCTCGAAATGAAACTTTGATTTACGATTACTCCTGAAATATTCATTCGGACCCGGGACGTCCTTAAACTACGTCCAAAAGAGAGGTATGGGCATTGTGAATGTCATCTCGCTTTGTGTGGTAGGGCATAGCCAGTGGATGTCATTCCAGATCTAGAGCAGAGCCCAACTGGAGAAGTACCTCCACCTTACAGAAAACAGCAGCCAAATAACACTAGACCCTACTCATAGTGTTGTGTTCCTGCCGGTGAGTAAGGTTGCCAGAGCTCAACGAGGGGGGGGGGGGGGGGGGGGTTTAGGGTCGGCAACGCGCATGTAACTCCTCTGGAGTTGCAGGCGTACATAGGCTACGGAGGCTGCTTACCATCAGGCGGGCCGTATGCTTGTTTGCCACCGACGTGGTATAAAAAAAAAAATTGTATGGTCCCTTTATTGTGATCTGTATGAAACGCTGAATATAACTAATGTATTTAATTTGATAATTATTAACACTGTATCCTTGTAAATGGCTTTGCAAATGCCACATATTATGTGATATTTTTCTAGAAGTTAAGAATGGGTATAGTAAGTTATCCTTAAAAGATAGACATTCAACATCACGGACTTTTTTGTAGACCCATGAAAGAGAGACAACCCCACCATACATTTTGTTGTTATAGCTCAAACGGATAAGGCAGCGTTTTCGATTAAAGCTCCTAGCCAGTGTGACTTTTTCCGACAACATCGTTATATTTCAACCAATTTATAGAAAACCTTAACAACTTATATACCTAAACCTTCCTCAAGAATCACTCTATTGTTAAATGAAAGACGTATGAAAATCCGTTCAGTAGTTTTTAATTTTGGAGTAGTTTTATAAGATGTAGTGAATTGACGTTTTCCCTCAGACTTGCGGACGCTAGATTGCGTGAGAGTCGTGCACATAGCGAATATTTCTGCGACGCATTTTTTCCGGCTTAAACCGATGTAATAGCTGACATTAATCTTGTGCTAATTACTAATTAGTACTCGTGACATGTAGATTGTGAGGACCTAATAACCTATTTTGCTATCTGAAAGTTGTTCGCTTTGTTGCAGCTGTATTAGACCCTTATAGTGCCGTTCATATAGCCAGCAGAGTTTTTGAATTTTTTAAGTGAAAACTTCTTTAAAATAAAAATAAAATTTGTTTATTTCAGACCATCCGATCCATATTTTGTTAGTAAATCAAAACAACTTACATCCTATATTAGTACTTACATAAAACACATATACACAAACACTTATAACTATTTACTACATAACATCCCTGCGTGTAGAGAGGACCACGGGGCACGATGGTTTATTTGGCCCTGCCTATCACCACCTCAACCCAGTACTTTGTGAGGCGGCAATCGGCACGTTCGGACAATTTCCTCAGGAGGCTGTTGCTACTGCCACGCACGCGCTTCAGCAGAGACGCTATTCTTTTACGCCTAATGGCGTAAAAGTCATCTATTCGCGCCTCTGCAAAAATGCCCGAAGCACTACAGTGCTTCGGCAGTTTCAACAGCATCCTCAGAATGTTATTGTACTGAACTCTCAGCGTGTTATAGGCCCTTTGTGTAAATGTTGCCCACAGACTGCACGTGTAAAAAGTTTGACAGTATGCCCTAAAGAGCGTTAACTTTACTTGTGTGTTACAACGTGCAAATCTGCGGGCAACCATATTGCCCCTTACCGCCATAGCCCTCCTCTCCCGCTCCAGATTTACATCATCCTTCAGATCTCCGGTGAGCATATGCCCTAGATATCCAAAGCTGCGGCGCTGTGCACTTTTTGTGATGGGGAAAAAATGTTAAACTCGCGTCAGGTGTCACGTGACCTTCAGATTGAAAATTCGTAAGACGGACACGTGACATCATGGTGACGTGCAAATTAAATATCATCGAAGCCTGGTTACCACTTTGGAAGTGTCTCTCGCGCAAACTATTCAGTTTAGAAAAATATATATTAGAAACCGCAATATCATTTTTGAAGACCTATCCATAGATACCCCACACGTATGGGTTTGATGAAAAAACTTTTTTTTTTATGACCTATTAAAAAAACTACGTACTAGATCTCGTTCAAACCAATTTTCGGTGGAAGTTTGCATGGTAATGTACATCATATATTTTTTTAAAGTTTTATCATTCTCTTATTTTAGAAGTTACAGGGGGGGGGGGGGGCAAGGACACACACATTTTACCACTTTGGAAGTGTCTCTCGCACAAACTATTCAGTTTAGAGAAAAATTATATTACAAACCTCAATATCATTTTTGAAGACCTATCCTTATATACCCCAAACGTACGGGTTTGATGAAAAAAATTTTTTTCAGTTTCAGTTCTAAGTATGGGGAACCCCCCAAATTTATTGTTTTTTTTTTCTATTTTTGTGTGAAAATCTTAATGCGGTTCATAGAATACATCTACTTACCAAGTTTGAACAGTATAGTCCTTATAGTTTCCGAAAAAAGTGGCTGTAACAGACAGACGGACATGAAGAATCCATAAGGGTTCCGTTTTTTGCCATTTGGCTACGGAAGCCTAAAAAATACAATAATACTTTCTCCGCGGAACGCTCATTGTTTGAGCTCTTAACGCTCGACTGAGGCCTTCGAAGTTCGGGGGGTTTGAGATCGGGGGATTTATGTTCAAGAAGACCCGTTTTCTGGTTTTAGAGTTGTGTCCAAATTTTACATTGTCTTATGTTGACATCATTCCTTGTTGTATTTGTGGAGACCTAAGTGTGAGCTTCATCGGCGAAACGAAATGCCACAGACTTCGCTGGTTCGGCCATTTACTGAGGATGGGTGAGGATCGGGGTGTTAAGAGAGCTTGTTTGGGACAACCGACTGGTCGCCGTCCAGTGGGTCGGCCCAGATACCGCTGGAGCGACAGTGTACAGGCGGATCTGTGCCAACTCAAAGCCGATAACTGGCAGGAAGCACAGGATCGGGACAGGTGGCGTTCTCTCGTTTTGGAGGACAAGACCATCTTTGGATCACTGCGCCACAATAGTTAGTTAATTGTGAGCTAAGTGTGACCACCTTGTGGATCATATAACAAAATATTGTGACATATAGACTCCCGATAAAGTAGTCGCCATCAGATATATCGGAGCGCCTCTGTTGTTAAGGCGTTAGAGTACGTGTTCAGATATTTTTTAACGCCTTGGCCGCTCCGATATATCTGATGGCGCCTGAACTAAAAATGCTTGTACTTGTTGATCGAGATTTAGCGAAGGTGCCCATTTCAGCTTGGGCAATAAAGCTTTCGGCTACAGGTCGTATTTCTCAACCGATTCTCGTGAAATTTTGTGAGCAGGCTTGACAGTTTTTAGGGTGCCGTAGCCAAATGGCAAAAAACGGAACCCTTATAGATTCGTCATGTCCGTCTCTCTGTCCGATTCTGTCACAGCCACTTTTTTCCGAAACTATAAAAGCTATACTGTTCAAACTTGGTAAGTAGATGTATTCTATGAACCGCATTATGATGTTTACACAAAAATAGAAAAAAAACAATAAATTTTGGGGGTTCCCCATACTTAGAACTGAAACTCAAAAAATCTTTTTTCATCAAACCCATACGTGTGGGATATCTAAGGATAGGTCTTCAAAAATGATATTTAGGTTTCTAATATCATTTTTTTCTAAACTGAATAGTTTGCGCGAGAGACACTTCCAAAGTGAAAAAAGTGTGTCCCCCCCCCTGTAACTTCTAAAATAACGGAATGAAAAATCTAAAAAAAATATATGATATACATTACCATGCAAACTTCCAACGAAAATTGGTTTGAACCAGATCTAGTAAGTAGTTTTTTTAATACGTCATAAATGGTACGGAACCCTTCATGGGCGAGTCCGACTCGCACTTGGCCGCTTTTTTTGTGTTGTATTGATCATTATTATTAAGATAATCAGTAATTAAGATCATTAGTCCGCTGTGATAATGACTGAACGACGAATTTATTTTTTATTTTTCAATCTTTTAAAGCTTATCGCGAGGTCTTCAGCTCACAGAGCCAACCAGTGTTATGAATTTCTAAAAAAAAAATTTTGTGCACAAAGTAGACTAGAAAGTTGCTAATTAATTAAAATTAACTTGTATTTCAAAAGTTTAGAAATATTTATTTATTTATCGTTTAGTGCACAAAAGAAAAATATTACAGTACAAAAGGCGTACCTAATGCTATTAGGCTTTCTCTACCAGTCAACCTTAAGGCTAAACAAACTTTGTATGAAATTGATACATTACATAACGTATGCCGAAACGTTACCCAATGGAATACGAGTAGGTAGTCT
Source organism: Cydia pomonella (assembly GCF_033807575.1). Taxonomy (NCBI): domain Eukaryota; kingdom Metazoa; phylum Arthropoda; class Insecta; order Lepidoptera; family Tortricidae; genus Cydia; species Cydia pomonella. The sequence goes on from NC_084719.1 coordinate 3,839,417, forward strand.
AGTTCTGTCATAAACTTGAACGTATTAATGGAAGTCAATTAAGATCAATTTTTGATCGATGGGACTAAATTGATGGAGTTACAGGCAAATAAATTTGGATGGTATTGCTATTATTGAACTAAAACGTTTTTTTTTTGTTTCGTTGTTCTTATTATTATCTTTATATCTTATTTCTTTCATCTACTTGTCCTGTGTATGTGTGCTATATGGAATAAATGTCATTTCTTTCTTCTTTCTTTCTTAATATCCACGGCGTGTCTAAACAATTCGTGTTTTACGATTAGCTAGCTTCTGGGGGTCTACCGCGAAAACCGAAATTAGCAATTTGCGGGGATCTTTCTCTTTTACTCTCACTAAGACGAAATTAGAGTGACAGAGAAAAATGCCCGCAATTGACGAACTTCGATTTTCGCGGTTATAGCCCTGCTCGCTTCGTCTGCGTCGGATGAAGATGGTATAAAAACTATCCTGTCTTTCCCCGAGCCTATATATGTAAACCAAATTTCAGCCAAATAGGTTCAGCGGTTTAATACCGGTTTTATTTATTTATTTATGTGAGCCTAGTGTGTCCCACTGCTGGGCAAACGCCTCCCCCTCCCTTTCCACGTATTCCGGTCTGGACCTGTCTCGCACCAGTTCCTGTCGAAGGCGTCAAGGTGGCATGCGTTAAACTGACGTGCACTTTTAAGTGTATTCTGCCAATTTAGGGCGCATGAAAAATGTGGGCTAGTTTTGTCGACTGGTGCCAAGACAGGGTACTAGTTCAGGGTGGCAGCGGATGAACGTCTATGTCAACGGTGGCGCTCACCAGCCGAGTTAGCAGGCTTACTGTCTACTCACCAACACGCACGGGACGAACGTGGTGAATTAAACGTCCAAACCCCTCCAATCCCTCCAACATTACTGGTAATAGCGGTATATGACCAGATACATAATTTTACACCATATTTTTGTATTTTTTTTTGTAGAGCATTTTTACAAGCTTTCAATTAGATTCAATTTAAAAAAAATATTTTAGACTACATGCCCATAAATAATCACAAATTCAAATAAAAATAAAAAATCATGTCAACGACTAAAAATAAAAATAAAGAAAAAATACAATACAATACAATAGTGTATGTGCCTGGCTCCAGTTTTTAAACCCTTAAATATCGTAAGTTTAATTTATTTCAATAATAACTTAATATAATTTTTTAGAGTAAGTCGTACTAACACTGTATGGACCAAGGTCTGAAATAAATGATTTTTATTTTATTTTTATTTTATTTTATTTAATACAATTACACACTATGTCAAAAACAAGAAAATTAAAAAGAAATACATAAAATAATAGATTAAAATTACAATACATAAAATTAAAATTACAATTACTGTCTGTCTAAACAATTACACACTTTACATAATATTGTACACTGTGCCTCTAGAACCCATATGTACAGTCAGCATCAAAAGTAGCGGATCAAATAACGTTTCATAAGTATCTACCATTCTGTAACAGCTTACCAAAAAGTGATGTCTTTAATATAGAATAACTAAGACTGTAAAATATATACTTTTGAGCGCGAATTTTAACAATTTATCTATATTTGGAAAAGTTATCCGGAATATCAGATACTTTTGGCGCGTTGTTTCATCCGCTACTTTTGATGCTGACTGTACGTCATTCCAGTGCCTCCAAAAATTATACTTAACTATTATTATTATTATTTGGAGCCTGTTGTGTCCCACTGCTGGGCAAAGGCCTCCCCCCAATCTCTCCACTGATCTCTGTCCAGTGCTATGTCTGGCAACTCCTTCAAGAAGGAGTCCAGTTCATCCCGCCATCGCCGGTGAGGTCTGCCAGATCCCCGATTCGAGTTTGTGGTATACTATACTTGTGCTTTTATTTAACTTGCATTGCACACACTTGCACATTCATTTTATTGAATGTCATCTCGCCTTGTGTGGTAGGGCACAGCACAGCAGATGTCATTCCAGATCTAGAGCAGAGCCCAACTGGGGAAGTACCTCCACTTTACAGAAAACTGCAGCCAAATAACACTTGACCCTACTCATAGTGTTGTGTTCCTGCCGGTGAGTAAGGTTGCCAGAGCTCAACGAGGGGGGGTGGGGTTAGGGTCGGCAACGCGCATGTAACTCCTCTGGAGTTGCAGGTGTACATAGGCTACCGAGACTGCTTACCATCAGGCAGGCCGTATGCTTGTTTGCCACCGACGTAGTATAAAAAAAAGTGTCAAATCTTGGAAGCAAAATTTGACCCATTATCCGGTTTCCGATTGAGCTGAAAATTTGCGTACATATGTAAGTCGGGTCACAATGCAATATTATGACAGCATCGGATGATGGAGACAGGATATAGCCATAGGAACTCTGTGATGAAACAACGCAACCTAATTGTGTTAGGGGTTTTTAGAATCGTCTCTATGAGTATTAGTTGCCCGTGGTAAAAAAAAGTACAGACAGCGACAAAAGCTTGTGAAAAATTAAATTATTGCCAAAAACTTAATATGCTTTATCAGGTGCAAGAAAGATTTGGATTGCACAAAAGGGTTTCTTGAGGTTCTGAGGCGCGTATGGCAGCTAACTTAATAATCTGCAGAGATCTGTATTTGACCGTTGAATTTACAACTAAGTTATCAAACGTTATTAAGCCAAATACAGAGATCAAATATCAAACATTTATTCAGCAAATAGGCCACAGGGGCACTTTTATATGTCAATTTTTACAAACAACAAAAATTACAAAAAAACAATTACAAATATGGAATCGATGAAATATTAAATACTTTATTGGAGATGTATACTGTCTCTAAATGTCAAATTACACAAAAAAACTATGATAAAAAAATAAAACCAACAAATACTAAAATTATTTAGAGATGTATAAGTCTCTAAGTGTCAGAGATAAAATATAAAAAAAGATATTAAATTATCCTTAGAGATGTAGAGGGTCTCCAAGGCTTGAATTCTTATATAAATAATTAAAAGACAAAAAATTTAATCAGACAAGAACCGAATGAAGTGTCTCACGTTAATGCCACTCAAAAGTAAAGTTACATACTTAAACATAACATGTAGCCCGTGTAAGCTTAAACAGACCGGTCTCCACAAACAGCACCCGTTCACGAGTATGACGTGTATCTCAGCCATCGCCTCCCTCAACCTTCATTCGGGAAAGTGGCGACCCGATCAACGACGCCACCGTAAGTAAAGACTTAAGCGAGCATTATTGCCAAAAAAAGCGAGTGAGATTCAGAGATAGCTTGGTCTAAGTCGAATATCCCTAGCTGAATATCATTAGTCCCACACGTGCTATTGTTATAGTAAAACCCTAATTATATTTGAGTGCAGAGTCTAACTCCCAGGCATTACTGCGAAGTATAAATCATTATCACATCCAATTACAGTAACACTTGTAATGTATTTACAATTTGTACTGTATCAATACCGACACATATACTTCGGACCTCTTGCGATTCGCACTTATCCTTAGTTTTTGAACAGTGTTTTCATTGGTATTTAATAATAGTTGTTGCTATTATTAAAACAGGTGATATTTTGAATGTGACATTTCGAAAATTGATTGAGTTTAGTTTCTAAAAACAAGTTTAATATTCGTATGTTGTAGTTTACTAAAGTGTAAATTTTTCCTTTGTGATACATTTCCACTGTGTAACAGAACGCTTTTTCGTGCAAAAGGACTAGTAATCGTATTTATCCGATCAAAGGACAGAAATGAACTCTTTTGCATAACTCAACTATGTAAAAACGCTAAGACTATAATCGAAACTTTTGATAGATGTTATATGAAAAGTGAAAATTTTTCTCTGGTATTCACCAAGGTTCACACCTAAATTGTGAACCACTGTGAACAACTTTTTGACTTTCAACATTTGTTTGCTTATATGCCTATTGGCGCCCAGATATCTAAAAAACGATCTTCTCATGAGTGTATAAACGCGGGAAAGTAAACATTTAGTCAAATCTTTCAATGGGTGCTTAAGTTATTGTAGTATCAGTGAATTGACAGTTTGGTGTCAATGGTGAGAGAAGCATACGTGAGATTGGAATCATGTCGGTACGGAGGGGCGGGCGGGGCAGCTTCCACTACAAGTACTACTATTGCACGCGGATCGGCTTCGAGATATACGATCTGGAGACAGAGGCGGAGGCCGAGGTCCAGGAGGCCGACGAACCGGGGTTAGTACCTATCAACTAGAAGCTCTTCCTTCCTTCATGACTAAACACTTGTCGGTACAGAGGAGCGGGCGGGGCAGCTTCCACTACAAGTACTACTATTGCACGCGGATCGGCTTCGAGATATACGATCTGGAGACAGAGGCGGAGGCCGAGGTCCAGGAGGCCGACGAACCGGGGTTAGTACCTATCAACTAGAATCTCTTCATTTCTTCATGACCAAACCCTTGTTGGTACAGAGGAGCGGGCGGGGCAGCTTTAACTACAAGTAATATACTATTGCACGCGGATCGGCTTCGAGATATACGATCGAGACTGTGGCGGAGGTCGAGGCCTAGGAGGCCGACGGGCCAGGGTTAGTACCTATCCACTAGAAGCTCTTCAATCCTTCATGACCAAACTCTTGTCGGTACGGAGGGGCGGGCGGGGCAGCTTCCACTACAAGTACTACTATTGCACGCGGATCGGCTTCGAGATATACGATCTGGAGACAGAGGCGGAGGCCGAGGTCCAGGAGGCCGACGAACCGGGGTTAGTACCTATTAGGGCTCGCGGTCGTGTCCGTGATTCGTGAACCCGTAGCCGTGCGCCCGGTTTCGTGATTCACGGCTACGGTTTTCTGGTCCGTTCCGCACGTGACATTCGGCTACGTGAAATTAGGGTACGTGAATCCGTGTAGATCCGTGTAGGCGTGATCACGGCTTCACGTATCTTAAGAACACGCCGGTTCGGTCCGCCCGCGACGTTGAGTGAAGATACGATGCGGTCTCTAAGAGCTACGAATAAATATTTATCATGAATTTTTTATTCATAGCTCTAATTCCGTTTAATTACTTTTCAATTAAAATTTATTTTCAATAATAAATGAAAAGAACCAAACATTAATTACAATGAATAGCTACTTTAATATTTTTTTTTATACTACGTCGGTGGCAAACAAGCATACGGCCCGCCTGATGGTAAGCAGTCTCCGTAGCCTATGTACGCCTGCAACTCCAGAGGAGTTACATGCGCGTTGCCGACCCTAAACCCGCCCCCGCCCCCCCCCCCCTCGTTGAGCTCTGGCAACCTTACTCACCGGCAGGAACACAAACGAGTTGCTAAAATAATACAACAACACTGTGTGTCAGGAGACCAACTATGATGTCAGGAGTAACTAATGACAATGAATGTGAGTTCAAAATTCTAAACTGCTCCCTCCAGATTAAATAAAAAATACCACGAATTTGTAAAACAAAACATCGCGGTCACTTCTTTCAACATCACGAATAAAAGGTAAAGCCCACAGCTACTTATGTATATTGTTTGTTTCATTTTAATAAGTCGCTCGCAAATCTTATTATCTTTGTCTGCACGTGCAACTGCACTTCTTATCTCCAAAAAAAAACACCCGGTATGTTGGCTTAGCTTGTTAGTCATACAATAAAACGCTCTAACAATAATATGTCATTATTACCTTCAATCTAGAAATAAACAGTACTCTTTAATGTCCCGAAAGTCCGAAACTGATAAGAACTGCAGCTGCGTACTTTTTTTCCGTGGCCCCGTACATATGTTTTTGTTGAATTTGTTTACCTGTATTACCTTTATCAATTTTATCATACCTACCGAAGATTTGCAGACCCTTTTGTTTCTTTGGATTAGGATTGCTTTGTTTATATTTAGGCTACGTTATATTCTTTGATAGTAGCAAGCTTTTACAAGTATGTTTCATTCATTTCATTAATACTTAACAGAAAAAAATGTCTTCTCATGATTTAATAATGACAACCAGTAGCACAGCGTTGCTTAAGTTCATAATTATAATGATACTTACTAGGGGGTTTTACACCTTATATTTATATTAGTGCTATGCAACGAGCAGGTCGCTAGTTTTGACTATTAATCATTAGCTGGTTATACAAAAAACAGGATAACCCCATAAATTATTTAGATATAACCATTATATTCAAATCGATGCAAAAAATACAATACTAAGTGGTAACTCAATTCAATAATACCTAGGCCTTATTTATTTTTCTCCCGGGCGTGTCGAACCTACGAGACGTGCGATAAGTACCTATCCAACGGAACCGAGCACGAAGCTCCGCACACGAACGCAGGTACGGGCTACGTATCATGGCGTGTCACGGTCACGGCGTGTCACGTGAATCCGGTCGCGAACGCAGGTACGAGGTACGTACCTTGGCGTGTTCGTGAAATTCGTGATCTTAGTACCGCCGGGCTTAAGAACCCGTAGCTACGGATCGGCGTGTATCACGGATATCAGGAGCCCTAGTACCTATCCACTAGAAGCTCTTCCTTCCTTCATGACCAAACACTTGTCGGTACAGAGGAGCGGGCGGGGCAGCTTCCACTATAAGTACTACTATTGCACGCGGATCGGCTTCGAGATATACGATCTGGAGACAGAGGCGGAGGCCGAGGTCCAGGAGGCTGACGAACCGGGGTTAGTACCTTATCCACTAGAAGCTCTCCTTCCTTCATGACTAAACACTTGTCGGTACAGAGGAGCGGGCGGGGCAGCTTCCACTACAAGTACTACTATTGCACGCGGATCGGCTTCGAGATATACGATCTGGAGGCAGAGGCCCAGGAGGCCGACGAACCGGGTTAGTCCCTATCCACTAGGAGCTCTTCATTCCTACATGACTAAACCCCGTTATCAATGTTGAAGTTCATTGAAAGTCCTACTGGAGTTGCAGGCGTACATAGGCTACGGAGACTGTTTACCATTAGGCGGGCTGTATGCTTGTTTGCCACCGACGTAGTATAAACAAGTAACCGTCAAAAATATTTTTGACACAATTTTATTGCCGACTGCACTTTCTCTTTTTTGTATGTCTATCAAGTACTTCTCGAGACCTTTCAAATGAGCCTAAACTCAATGTGTTTAAGTTTTCCCATCGTAGAGTTCCTTTCGCTACCTTCCGACTGCATCATCAGATCAGCTCCATTTTAGTATACTACTGCATTGTCATCGGAAATACAGAAGTATACCAAATTTCAGCTCAAACAGACACCAGGAAGTGGTTCAAATTTAAGTTACAAGATTTGAAGCACATGTATATATGTGAATGTATACAAAGAAGATACGCGGTGAAGCTAAATAAAAGTGTGTAAAAAGTGTGTAAAAAAAGGGGGGAAATTCTTAAAAATGTCATTTGACATACAGGTCGCATTTGTAACGAGAACGTTTAGATTTAGTTTTATAGTTTATAGATTAAATATTATTTTATATATAATTAATTTTATTAACAATTACATTATTAACAGTTTTTATTTAACAATGTAGTCGAATTGTTGGGTAACTATAATATGTGCTGGTAAATTTAATGTAATTAAGTAAATTGTGCCCATATTGTATTTTTAGGACGGCGCTTCAGGAGATTTATTGTTGGATAATAAAAATATGTGCATTAATATAAAGTTAATCAACTTTTATTTGTAACGTGATGATATGTTGTCGTTTTAACTACAATGAAACATAAATTGTCCTTATCTCCCATATACATGACCTAAAGCAGTTATTGTTAGTTCCCGTGATCCTGTGCAACATTGGATTGAATTGCATAAGCTAATAGTCGTTTAACTGACATTGTTTACGGGATATAAATTATATCGATAAGCCGATTATTTACTTGACTTTGTATGATTTAATGACGTTTGTGTACACACAACACTTTTTTTTTATACCAAGGGCGTAGCCAGCCAGTGAACTAGGGGGGCGGCAAGTTGATATCGCCGGACGCCTAAGCAGACGCCGCTGAGGGGCATACATTGTATGTAAAATTTGAGCTCTAGGGGTGAGGGCAGCTGCCCCCCCGCCTGTACATGCCTACGCCCATGTTTGATACTGTGCGGCAACAGGAAATTATATAATTTTTAGGGATAGGGATTTCTATAAAAATAAGATTTTTGAATTTCGAAATGAAAAAAAAAACAAACAAAAAAAAAACATTTTTCTATTTAAATATAAGCTTGTCCATGCTTTTGGCTGGGAGTGTATCTAAAACATTATTTTTATAAGTCTCACATCCAACGGTTTATGTTGTGCGTTGTCTGTTAGTATCTATGTAACGAAACTGATTTTTAATACATTTGCTCGACAATCAGTAATCACCACTGATCATAATACAACAAAAAAAATCACTTGATGATTTCGCCCGCGTTTACGAGTTTTTTCTTGAGATTAAAGGATAATTGTAAATTCTGCGGTTAATAATACTTTCCGCGGTTTTGCATTATTCACAAGAGCTCATTTCATCAGTAAATTAAATGCATCAGAAAATTTAAACATGTGACATGGTTTTTTGTACTTACGAGTATTTAATGTGAAATGGTAAAACAAATGTTTTTAACATATATTTTTAGTGTGGACTGAAATCTGTAACCTAGAATACATAATGATAATAATAAGGTGGATATGGATAGAGAAAACGTTAATTAACTTAATTTGTTGCTACAATAACATCATATACAATAATATTAAAATCGCAAAAAAATTTCGCGAGCGCTAAAAGTACACCATTTTAGCATTTGTATTAAATAAGTACAGTCGTGTTCACAAGCATCTTTACAAGCTAACTTTCCAAAAATATATTTTCTCGACCTTATTGTCAGTCTTAGAGGCGTGTTAATATATTTTTGAAACTTAGGCCTGTAAACATGTTTATGGACTCGATTGTACATTTCCTAACACACGCCTATAATTCTCAAACCTTGTTATGGGCACCTTGATGCCTCGATACTTTGATCCGGCCTCGATCCTCGTACGCGCATCTCCTATATTTAGCCTATCGATAAACCGCCTGCTCGTTAATTTTATACCCTATTGCCTTAGAAATAGAGTTGGAACTTGTTGCGTTGTTTTAAGATTAACAATTTTCCTTATAGATCGTTGGGAGATAAAAACATCCCGGGGTTTTTAAGATTGGTCAGTTTTAGAATATTGAAAATTAAAGGTTGTTTTGTTTTTACAAGTTGCCATTGCCTTTGTCTGGTCAACGCTCTGTAGGGCTAAGATGGTCGGCTCTTTATCATTTGTCACCATACCTGTCACGTTCTAACAAGTATGTAAGCGCGAAAGTGACGAGCATAGTGACAGGTGATAACAATGGAAACATACTGCCACCGCTGGTTTTGTGTTTTATCTAGACAATAGGTCTATTTTTACTTTCACCTGTTCACTATTTCAATCGGTCTGATTTTGGGATAATCCATATTGTTGCGAACGCAATGATCACGTTATAGTCAGACCAAGCTAAGTTGGCAACGATTTTGATAGCCCAGCCTGTGCAAGTGTTAAGTAAACGTCATAATTTTAAAGAAGTTTGACGTTTAAAATAACACTCGCACTGTCGGCAAACGGTTCAAATGTTGTTCCCAAAATATGACCCGCACTAACACGGTAAATAAAATCTTGTAAAAATTTGACAGTGAATTAAAAATACTTCCACTCATAATCGAATTATAATGGGATGTTCTATAGCTGGGGAGCCGGTGATCCTAAATGTGTAGTTACTCGAGCGTCGTAGAAACCTATTGGAATAGAACTATTAGATGATAGGAAAAAGTTATAGACTCCACGGGGTTGCAAGATATCACTCATGTCTTGAAAATGCCTTCAGGCATTAAGCGTTTCGCTACCGTGCCGGGCACATTTGAGCGATTTTAGTATCAAAAACAAAAGCGCGGCGATCAATTTGTTAAATCCACCATTTCTAAAAAAAATATCTGCAATAAAGTTGATTTTTTTTAGCCTTCTATAGTGTCCCACGGCGGGGCAAAGGCCTCCCCTCGTTTTCTCCACTCGACCCTGTCGTCGGCATTTTCCCACCATTTTGGGTAGAATGCGTCCAAGTCGTCCCGCCATCTCCTTTTCGGTCTGCCTGCACCGGGGTGCATGCGGGCATAAATAAATAAAATAAATAAATATCTTAATCGAGCTCGAGTAATTACAGAAGTCCCTTCTTTGGCTCCCGGACTACTATGGATGCCACTGTTTCTTGCCAGTATGGTTTCAATAATATGCCTAACTTTGTATAAATTTGTTTCAGAAACGGTGTGAACGTCGAAGGTGCTACCCACAAGCAAGTGGTCGACCTGATCAAGTCCGGAGGCGACTGTCTCACCCTTACAGTCATCTCTGTCACACCTAAGGTAATTTATCTCATCCTCTATCTCTCTATCATAAAGTCTACACTATTTCATGTTGTCTAAATAACTTCTTGTATATTCACGTGGCAGTGTTTTAGCTTAGATGGAAAACTGTGTCCTTTTGTAATACCTAAAGAATCTGGAACTTCTTGGATTCCACGGGCATTAGTAATGAGCTTTAAAGGGCCGTCACAATAGATCACTGCTTGGTCGGCGTGGCACTCAAAGGCCCGCAACACTCCCATATAATAATAATAATAATGTATGTATGTATGTCATTTTATTGCACATAAACATAATACTTTCACGGCGTAGATGCAGCATAACCTTTTAGCTCGGATTTATTTTTATTTCGCGGATTCCTTTTGTTAATATTATGTGCAACCAGCTACAAAAATGTGCAGCTACAGTCATACAGTGGGTATGCCCTTTTGCAGTACATATATAGAACTGATTAGTACATTTTGCGTACTAAGTAGCTCCTAGAAATTCACTAGAACCCTGCGCCTTATGTGTGGTCGCAGTGTGCGCCTTCCAGCTACCTCTGTCCCCGAATCTACGCACTTTCTACGCGAACTTTAATTTATATTGCCTCACAATGCTATTATCCAACAGGAGGCCGAACGCCTAGAGCCATGTGACGACGGCTCAGCGCCGGTCGGCGTGATCGGCGGCGCCGCCAACTCCCGCGCGACCGTCTACCAACGCTACGACTACACCGACAAGCGTTCGCTACCCGTTTCCATTCCCGACTATAGGTATGTATAGTGAAAACAATAGAGTAGTTGTAGTAGTTGGTAGTCGGCTAGCTGATTGTTAAGATGGAAGCAAGACACCTCAGTCTTGCTCGTACTTGGCACAAGTCTCCACGCGCTGAAATATGCGGCCACAGCTTTGAGATCCTATGTCAGGATTTTGCCTCCAGACTCAGAGTCTTTACTCTGAGTTACGAGTGCGATGGCATCGGTATACATAAACCTGACAGAAACTGTATGCGGGAGGTCGGATATGTATAAGTTAAAAAGTATTGGTGCCAAGACAGAGCCCTGTGGGAGTCTATTGTTGAGCTTGCATTTTCGGCTCTTCTTGTTGCCCAAGAAAACTTGAAAAACCCTTTCAGTTAACATGTTGGACACGAGGTCGACCACTTTGCTTGGTATTACTGATAACATCTTGTGGATCAGACCTTGTCTCCAAACTGTGTCATAGGCAGCTGTGTCATAAGCAGCTGTGAAGTCAATAGAGGACGCCTTATATATCGGACTGGCCGAGTCGGAGATAAGGGAACATGTCCATAGGGACCGTGCGGGTTGGAGTGTCTGCCATCTTGTGACCTGAATTGGAAACATAATCATATACATTGATACTTCACGACAAAGCAAATACCGTCATCTACCATTCCCGTACGTTTTCTAGTGCATAGTAGGTTCTGTCATCTTGTGTAGCCCATTGGAAGCACAAACTTCACATTTACACCTCGCGCCAAAAATCTGACGTTTCCTGTGCAGCCCCTTACAGTTTATGTACGCTCCTTATATGTACTACGTGACCCATTTTACAGAACCCTCTAGATTTGACGTAGTAATTCAAACATATGACAAACAGGAAAAATAAAACTTTTTTCCTATCTCTTTTGCTACTGCTTTTGTCCTCGTCTGTACTAATTGTTTTTTTATACACACAGGGTGGTGATGGAACGCAACAGCGGACGGTCATACGTCGCGTTCAACGTGCACATGGCGGGGAGGCATCTCTGCAGCCGCCGTTACAGGGAATTTGCTGTTTTACATCAGCTGTTGAGGAAAGAGTTTCTAGGTTTGTTAACGCTTTTAACCTTGGCGCCTTCATTCTGAAAGAAACTGAATAATATATTAACCAGAGTAAGCGTAGGAGTTGAAAATAGAGTACCGGTTACTCTGGTTATAATATTAGCGGAAAATCGTTGAGCATTAGACTTTTTGTTTCCCGCGATATCTATTATCGAGTAGCAGTACTGAGAGTTCCGCTATTGATGCTAGATGTCGACTGCGAAAATAATAAGCATTTTGTTATCAAATCTGATGTATGGAGTGAGCACTCTATTACTTCTTATTTCTCTATGGCCGAGATAAGAATAGTTTAAAATCTCGAGGTAATGTAGACCTTATGTGTATCGTTGCAGGGTTCAATTTTCCGAAGCTGCCGGGCAAGTGGCCGTTCACACTGAGTGAGCAACAGCTAGACGGGAGACGGAGAGGGCTCGAACAGTATCTTGAAAAAGTATGTACTTTCTTTATTCTTCTGTACTATGGACTTATTTATCTTACTTGTGTTAAAGATAATTTAGCGAAAGGACCCATTCTTAAAAAAAATGCCGTAGGGTCCGGCTTTACCCTTTGGGTACGGAACCCTAAAAACGCGGATGGTCCGCGTAACTCTTAAATCCAATAAGAAATGAGAAATTCAATCCAGAATTTTCGCAGTTTTATACCCGTGCCCTTATTCACCACACTGAACGTATTTACTTATTTTACAGTACATATGGCGCTTCTTTACCGCACTAGTGCGATAATTTGCACATTACGTAACTATGTCGAAAATTTAAAAGGGCCACATGTACTGCAAAAGGTTGTACGATACATGTGCGAATAGGTAATTCGCAATTCGTGTCGATTTAAAACATTCCCTTCGGTCGTGTTTTAAGTCATCGTCGCTCGTTTCGAAATTCCTATTTTTCACACTTGTATCGTAATGTACTATTAATTTACAGGTATGCGCAGTACGAGTGATCGCGGAATCTGATGCAGTACAGGAATTCCTTACAGACTCGGACGACTCTTCCAACCCATCACCAGTCGACCTAAAGGTACATTTAAATAAATAAATAAATAAATAAATATTATAGTGTCCTTATTACACAAATTGACTAAGTCCCACAGTAAGCTCAATAAGGCTTGTGTTGAGGGTACTTAGACAACGATATATATAATATATAAATATTTATAAATACTTAAATACATAGAAAACACCCATGACTCAGGAACAAATATCCATGCTCATCACACGAATAAATGCCCTTACCAGGATTTGAACCCGGGACTATCGGCTTCGTAGGCAGGGTCACTACCCACTAGGCCAAACTGGTCGTCAAAAACATTTACCTAGTTGGTTACTAAATTCTGTTACTGTAATAATCTTTATCTACATAAAATATACGAACGAAAGTTGAATACACTACATACATGCGCGTTGCCGACCCTAACCCCGTCCCCCCCTCGTTGAGCTCTGGCAACCTTACTCACCGGCAGGAACACAACACTATGAGTAGGGTCTAGTGTGCTATCTCTTCCGTGAAAGAATAAGTATCAAAGTCAAATGGCGTTCTAAATGAAGCACTAATTTCGAAAGATGGCAGTAAATTCACGTGGCTACAGTTTTCTTTGACAATAGGGTTGTTTCCATCTACAAATCTTAGGGCAGAATTGTATCCCAATAAATTCTTTTGGATTATAAGAACATGTTAAACTACTTTTAGGGGACCTGTAATGACCATATTTTTGTAAATATTGAATTTAAAATACCTTTTGGCACACGTCACGTGACCAAACTCGAAACGTCATTGAAGATTCCGATGACGTCACAACTCTCGGATTGACACTGTTGACAGTTAGGCGATAAACAACAAATGACAAATGTCAGTTGACAGTTCGTATCTTCTACGTGTGTATGCAGTTATGTGTCAAACCGTAAACTGTGACGTCACACAATTTGCAAAGAGCGTTTTGGGCGCGAAAGCATCTGTCAAAATATATTTTGTTAATTTAACATATTTAAAGCCGTTTTTAGTATAACAATTAAATTTTAGGGCAACTTTTAGTTAATATATAACGTACTCGTAATAAAAGCGTTTCAAAAAATTGGAAACAACCCTATTTACCTCATTTTCAAATTCTCTTTGATATAGATATAGGTGCTTGAACAAGCCAGCAACACAACCTTCTTAGGGTTTGAGATAGACACGTGCCTGGCATGGAATCAGCACGTAGACAGACTTTGTGGGAAATTGGGGAGCGCGTGCTTCGCACTGAGCCGGGTTGCGAGGTCGGTGTCTGCGGAGGCGGCGCGCACCTGCTACTTCGCCACGGTGCACTCACTGCTGCAGTATGGCGCTGAGCTCTGGGGTCGCTGTGCAGAGTGGGAGCGGGTGTTCCGCCTCCAAAAACGCGCAGTGAGGATTATCGCTCGAGTTCCCCACGATACCCATGCTAAGCCTCCTTTTATTAAGCTAGGCATATTAACACTGCCGGCAATAGTCATTCTGCAAGTGGCCGTATATGTGAGAGTGCATCTGGCGTCATTTAAAACATTTAGAATGTTAAGCTTGTACGAAACGCGGAACGCAGATAAAATTGTGGGTATAAGCCGGAAGTTGACCAAGTCATCTAAACTCACTCACGTCATGGGTCCCACTGTCTACAATAAGTTGCCAAAAAACATACTTGATGCTCCAAGCTTGGGCAGCTTTAAATTTCGCTTAAAACAGTGGCTTATCGAGCAATCCTTTTACAGCTACGACGAATTCATTGCGTATAAAGCGCAATAATTATACTGATTATTATGTTATTGTAATAACTATCATAAGTACCATGTATTTACTACTAGTAAATTATTACTAAAGGTACTGTTACTAAATTATTTATTAATGACTTATAAATTGGTTTTATGAATAAATTATTATGATTATGATTATGATAACAGAGCTATTTTTATTTTTTGGATATTCTCAGGTATTCTGAACCTAAAATAATTAATTTCTCTCATTCAGGTGCTCCTTCCCGACAAAGAAGTGGTAACCGTCTCTGTTCTCAAGTCCACCAACGCCGATGACGTATACCGGGCGGTTTGCGAAAAGATCGGTCTATCCAAGTCCGTGCAAAAGTACTTCTACCTGTTCGAGATCGTCGAGTATAATTTCGGTGAGTTAATTTATATATATGTTATAGGTACGGGCTCAGTTTCCGCAAGTCGACGTCATAATTTGCGCCTATTTTGCGTGGTTGGTGGGCAGTACTCTTGCCAACCCAACTCTACCAAGAAGTCTAGCAGACCCTTGATTGCCGAAGACTTCTTGGAGAGACTCCGGCGAGCCGAGGTATTGGGTACTGGGCCATCGCTGGGCAGTGGAGAATGACGTGGGCGGCTGTCTCTTCTGTCTCCACGCCCTG